>NC_049186.1:4538279-5183663 GCF_009769625.2 Cygnus olor
CCTCCCGTTTCCTTTTATTTCCTCGTGCTTTCTGCAGACCGAGACCCAGCGGTGAGACAATGGCTCTGCTCGCCTCCTTCCCCGTGCCGAGCCCGCTGTGGCAGTGCCACGCCGGGAGCCGGCTCCAGGCAGAGCCCAGCTCGCCGCCTTGTGATCCGCATGTCAAGGTGAACCTGCAGCAGGATAATCACGTCAGTATCCCCAGAAGGCAGGCGGTAACTAATTGCATTTCACTGAAGGCTTCAGAAACACTCAGCAGCTGGAAAGCTGAGGAGAATTTTGATGCTATTCTTATAAGGGAAGATTTTTTTTTTTTTTCCCCTTGCACTGTTTGTAAATCTATTACAGAACATGGGGAGTGGAAGCGGGGGAAGGGAACGGATAAAACCAGTTAAAGGCTTAATGTTTCCCATTATATTTTGTGAGCTGTAGGTGGTCTGGAGCTTATAAAAATGTAGCGCATTCCCTTGTAATCAACCATAATAATTTATTATTATTATTTATTATGATTTGCTGTTGTTTTGCACATAGAAAGGCCCCGGCCAAGGCCTGAGAGCTTACACAAATAGTTAACATTTATTATGGTGGTAGTAATGTTAAAAATATTAACTAAATAAAATAAAAATACCACCTCTAAAGAGCCGGGGACAGCTTTGTTATTGGAAAATGTATGCAGGAAGGCAAATATCTTGCAGAATGGCTGATAGTGATTGAATAGAAACGTGCCTGCCGAGGGGGGGAAGCGGCTTCTGTTGTTTGAAAAATGCCGAGGGTTTGGCTTCTGAGACATCTCCAGTTCTGCACCCATGGCTTCGCCCCGCAGAATCGGGGTCCCCCTTGCTGGCCAGAACAGCAGAGAGCTGTGAGAGGCGAGTCCTCTGGTCAAAAGGGAGGGCTCTCCTTGAACCCAGAGGGTTTATTTAGCCCCGGATGGCTGCGATCCTATTCCTGTCTATTTGCCACCAATCGTGCCTTTTTGCTGTGGTCTTTTTGCTCCAGGGAAACTGAGCTCCAGCGTGGAGGTCCCTGCTTGGTGGTTCCAACTCTTTGCCACCCCATGCATTTGTTTTCGACTCAAATCTTTGTCCAGAGCGGGTGGGGAAGGCTTCAGCCTCCGCTTCGTGGGCTGTGCGTTGGGTGGTCCCTCACAGTGACATCGGGTGGTCGGCAGCGGGGAAATATTCCTGCCCTTTGTGCAGCCTGGGCTGAGGGGAGGATTCTGCCGTGGGCGAGGAACCATCCGAGAGGGCCACAGGAGGAAAGATTTTGCTGGAGATTTGCCGTAGATGCTACAGGGACGTGTATGGGACCTGGTTCTATGCACTGCGTTTGTTAATGATTGGTGTAGAAACAGGGTGAATGGACGAATAGCAAAACTTGTAAGTGACAGAGATTTCTTTGGTTGGACAAGAAAAGATGTGGAAAACCTTGTCAGGGCCAGAGGAAGCTGGAGGGCTGGACAGTGGTTGGGAGGGCAGAGAGGGTAAAAGCAGTGTGCTGGAAGGAGCCTGGGCGCATGCTGTCGAGGTCTAAATTAGCCGCAGCACCTGGGAAGGAAGAGCAGCACGATGGAGCTGTCTGCGTGTGAATCTCTCCTCTCCGTGTTCAGCCACTGCCAGATAGGCGAAGAAAATTTGAGGAGAAACGGGATTAAAAATATTGCTGAGGGTATTATAATGCCAGCCCCGTAAATCAGGGCTGTAGTCCTGCCTGGAAACAGTGTGTTCGTTTCTAGTCGATCCGTCTGAAAAAGATATAGCAGGAATAGAGGGGTCAAGAGATAGGCAACAAAAATTATTGGAGACATAGAGAGACTTCTGTGTGAGGAGAGGCTGAAGGATGAGGGGAACATTTATTTTAAAGATGAGATAAATGTGAAGGGATATGATCCATGCACATAAAAAGTCAGCAGTAAATGGCACAGGGGAGGTAATCAGGCTCTGGCGGTCACCCTCCCTTGTGAGACAGGAACCAGGGAGCACCCGATGGGACCCAATGTTGAATATTGACCAAAGGCGGATTTGTCCAAGTAATTCACTGCTGGGACTGGCCCTGGTGATGGGGTTAATGGGATTCAGAGAGGCCTGAAAGGCGACGTGGGTACCCGGAGCACCCCAGAGGAGAGCACAGCTTGGGGGTACCACCGCCTCCAGCCTGGGGCTGCTCCTGCTGCCTGCAAGATGAGGAGGAGGAGGGACGCAGGGGAAGCGCAGGGCTGCACCCGATGATGGGTGGGAAGCAGGAGGCAGGTTGCGGGGTGCAGCACCTTGCTGCAGCTCTATCTGATCTCCCTAGCTCTCTGATCTCCGTGTCACCGTTGCAGCCCTTGCCCCAGGTCGCTCGCGGGGTGCCCCGGGGCCGTGCCAGTGACGCAGCCGCACGCCCACACTCCCCACCCCACCCGCTGCTCCCGAGCTTCAAAGGCCGGGCGTAAACTGGCGTGAATCAAACCGCTGGCTGTGCCCTTCTTTCTGCGTTTGGGATTACGGCGTTTGGCCTAATTCTGCACCGTCAGGCAAGGGTCGGCTCCTGCCCGGGCGTGCAGGCGGAGCCCCGACCGATCGGCACGGTGCTGAGCGAGCATCGCGCTCCCGGGCACCTTGAACCTCGAGCCTGTGGAGCTGGAATGACTGGGCTATGGTAACATTTGGGGCTGCAAATAGGCTGCATTATGGCAGTGCACATCTGTGTGTGTCACACGTACGTACACATACATCCCCAAATCCCACTGCGCCCACCCAGAGTCAGAGCATCGAGCCCTGCCCGCACCGCACCAAGCACTGGGGCTAGCAGCTCGCACTCAGGGTTTCCTCCTCTCCCCAGGGGCAGAAGCATGTGCAGTGAGCATCATGTTTGGTAGGGGTAAGGTTTGTTTTGCTTTGTTTTTAAAAAAAAAAATGTTTTAAATGCACCGATGGCTACGTGTGTGTGTTGGAGTGAGCCGTGTCAGGGGTGCGTGCCGAGCGCTTGAAGCAGAAGTGGTGGGTTTTGCAGGCACTCTCGGTTTCTGGTTTGCTCTAGGTTTGGCCTCCCCCAGGTTGTTTCTTCACGCAGATGAGCTCTATTTTTAAGGTAAAGGAAAAAAAAAAAAAAAGCCAAACCCTGGGGAGCCACTGTCAATAAGGGCTCGCTCCATTGCTGTGCCTGGTGGCAGTGTGGGAAGAGGAGGCATAGGGAGGGCAGGGACTTCACCCCCATGTACTTCTGTACTTCATGGTTACGCTGGAGGGATTCTTACTAGTGTGACTCTAAAGGTAGCCTTTCAAACCTGGGTTGAAATTAAGTACCGGACTTTTGAAGCTGATGAGATGCATCTCACCCTGCAGGTAACACCTTGTAGGTGCTTGTCCAGCGTGCAGATCACAGCAAAACCTCTACAGGAACAAGCTCGCTGGAGAACCAGGCATTGCATTCATTTCGGTAGGGTGAATTGAGACCGTGAACTTCCAGCAAGGCTGCAAAGCTTGTTTCTCCCTTAAACTCTCAGGGGCTCCTTGGCCCTCTCTCATCTGGCGAAGAGTGGCCGGAGAGCTGGTGCTCCACACCCATCCACCCTCGGCTGAGCGGCCACATGCCAGGCTGTGTGTCCCACCAGTGTCTGGCCCCAAAATGTGCCCAGGAAAAGCCCTTCCTTGGGTTTCTGTTCCTATGCCATGTGTGGGTCAGGTTGTCAAAGGTGTTCTTTGCCTAAAGTTGCAAAAAGCCATTTATTGGGTAAGCTTTGGTGGGATTTACTGAAGTTCTTCATCTGTCTGGTTTTGGAGGTGGTGTAATCCTGTGTAGAACCCACTAGAGCTTCAGGTTCCTTTGGAATTCTCTCCTGAGCATCGAGTTGTTGTCCTAGTAAAAGCATTAAACTTTTGGTTTAACAGTGGATGGTCCTCTGCGGTCTGAGTTACAGCAAATTTACTTACAGTCTTCATTACTGGAAAGTTCAGGAGAAGGCATTATCCCACCAGGGAGTGCTGTTTAATTTCTGAGGAACCATTTCCTTGTTCTGATATAAATTTGATTGTAATGACAGGTAATTGTGGCAGTGGTATAACAGTGATAAACCATTGTGGCAATAGCAGTATTTGCAGGTGCAACTTGTGAAAATCCTTCAGAATGTCAGGTAAATTAAACTAGAGGACCCAGCACATCTGGACTCAGCGTTTTATGCCATGTTCGGTTCACTTTTCACTCAATAAGAGAGAGGCACCGATCCTGGATTGGGGCTGATCTCAGTATTTGGCTTCTGTTTCATTGAGGTCGTTGTAATCCATGGTGGAGGTGCGTTGAGATCTAAAAGTGTCAGGAATTTCCTCTTCCCCATGCACAGGAGTCCCAGAATAGGGCAGGAGAAGGTCGATGAGGGCTTGTGCAGCAAGGCTTTGTTAGTGTGAACCTTGCCTGTGCTGGACCTCTGCAGAAGTGCCAGTATGGCCCCGACAGACCCCCAAAACACATTGCCACTAGGAGTATTTAAATCTCGTGTCAGTCTGTAAGGCAGAGGCTACGACCTAGCATGCAGAATTGCACAGGTACTCATAGTTTAGAGCAACAGCTCCCTCCTTCTCCGGGGAGATGTTGCGGAGCTGCTCAGCACGGCCTCCACCAGGACCTCTGCAGTGCCCTGGCTGTGGTTGTGCCACCTGCCCGTCCCATCCCATCCCGTCCCCTTTGCTGGGTTTGCTGCGGGTGGGAAAGTGTGGCGTTTGCAAAACACATTGCACAGGACGGCCGCTGTCCTCTGCAAGCCTCCTCCAGTGCTGATGCAGGCACGCACGCACAAAGCCCAGCAGCTGCCTGGCTGCTCGGGCAGGGATTTCCCCGAGCACTGCTTACCGTGGCTTTTTGGGGTGGCAGCTCGCCAAGCAGGGAGAGCGGCTCAGCAGAAGTGGCAGATCAACGGCACGGACGTTGTTGGCCTGCGCAAGCCCCTTGGCCAAGCCCCTCCTGCATACGCCGGGCTGTGTCACGGCAGCACACTGGTTCAACGCTCGTTGGTTCAGCTCCGTGCCAGCAGCCTCGGCCTCCCCGGTGTGCCTGGTCCTTCACTGCACGTCCTGTGCCAGCCTCGTGAAATGAGGGGGGAAGGCAGGGGAAACGCAGGGCACGCAAGTGGGAAATGCCGGCTTTGGGCTTAGAAAGGGAAGCTGGGACAATGTGCGTTCGGGAGAAGGAACGGGGTAAGCCAAGGTGGGAGAAATCGTAGGGAATTATCCGATGAACCTACTTGACGGGATTAAATAAAAAGTGAAATATAAATGCTTTTTTCCATGTTTCTTTGTCACTATTGCTAAAATATTGAAGTTTAAACAAGAAGCTTTTAATGGAGGGGTTGTCTCACAGGGTGTATTGTATTCACTGGAGTTTGCTCTCTCCTTGGCTAATTATATATATTTATCCATCTTATTGAAAGCTTCTCCAGGGCAAAGAGATGCCGGTTTATTTCTTTGTTTAATAAAGAGAAAGAATAGTGGAGAAGAGATCTGTTAAACACGAAGGCAGCTCAGGTCGCTGACACTCCAGCTCTGGGGGGGGCTGCAGGAGCAGAGGCTGGGACCTTCCTGTGGATGTGGGGAGTCCCCCGGACAAGGTCTGTCCCTGCAGGCTCCTCACCCTCCTGGACCAGTTCCTGTCCAGCAGGGACTGGAAGGTGGGTCCCCGGCAGGTCCCATCACCCCGCAAACGTCCATACCTGGTGGTAGGATCCAGCCGCATCCCGGGAAATGGCAAAACGTGGGGGCTTATTTTATTTCCTTTTTTTAATCTTTTGGTTTTTTGGAACTTGGGGAAAAATGTGTGCTCTTCACTAGAAGCTGCTGCTAGACAGCTATGTGCTGGCTCCTTCGACTTATTTATATCCTAACGGTGCTGCTTTATTTATTTCTTTTTTTTGCTTAGCTACTCGTTTGAGCACCATATGTTTTCTTCTGCAGGAAGATGAGCTCTCAGGAGTATCCTCTGCTTATGGCTTTGTGCCGGTTCTGCAGCTTGGCTTTGTCACTGACTGTCACGTACTCATTTGCTTTTTGATTCAAAGGGGCGCGGGTCTTTGTACCTGGAGCACGTATTTGGGGATAGCCACTGCAGGTCAGCTGAAGGGTTGCGTTGCTCTTTGGGTTCCCATTCTGGCTGCGCAATGTCTGTGATGTTACAGCTGGCCTTGGGACACGTAGGGATGACATCAAGATTGCCATCGCTTGTTCCCTCTCGGCTCTCCACCTTTCCGTTTGGCCAGCCACCCTGAAGGCTAAAGCCCTTTGGCTTTACCTTCATCGAACGAGGTGTTACAAGGTGGGTGTGTGGGCGAGAGAGCTGGGTTTCAGTGGATGTGCGTAAGGAAAGGATGTAAAATTCTGGTTGTTGCTTCTGTGTAGAAGCAGACGCCGGCTCCAGGGCTGCAGCACCCGGAGCTGGGCTCCTCTCTCCGAACTCGGGGAGCTGAGCCGTGCATGCCGCTTCCCCACGCAGCTGGTCGGCAGTGCCGGCACCACCACGCGTCTCGTCCCGAGGTGCGTGTCAGAAAATAGGTCAGCGGGGGCGGCGCTGCTCGCTTTCCGAGTGGTGCTGGCGCACCCAGATTCGATGGCGCTGTGGGGCTGCAGGAAGGGGAGGCAGGAGCTGCCCTGGAAACCCGCAGGGTCGTGGCGTGGACCTGGATGCTGATGGCCTCCTGCTGTTCCTGCGGTCTCCCACCACCCTAAAGCTCCGTCCTGCCAGGTCTGGGTGGCAGCAACGAGCCCCATCCAGGGGCCAGGCTGCTCTGCGTGCTTGGTGGAGAAAATCAGCAGCAGCATCCACAGCGTGCTGAGCTGATGGTGTTTAGTAACAGCCACGATAACCTGTGGCCCCAGCACTCCTCGATGGCAAACCGCAGTTCGGCGAGCTGCGGAGAGCTGCTCAGGGCTAAATCCCAGGCAGGGGAGGGGAGCAGGGGAACAGCCCGGTTCTGGTGCTGAGCACCGAGCCTGAGCACAGGTTATGGCTCCTGCTGCCTCTCCTGTCCACCTCCAGCCTGGGCAAGCAAATTATTGTTTCAGTGTCTTTCAGAGTAACGTACAATGGAGCTGGAAACCTCTCCCTGCGCCCTGCTCTTCCTCTTACGAAACTCTTGCTTGTGGCAGCAGCAGAATTGCCTTCTGCAAGGGCAGGGGGAGGCAGTGCAGCCCCCCAGCCTCTTGTCTCCCCTCCCTGGGCTGTATCATGCAGACAAGTACAGGAGAAGGGCCGGGGGATCTCTCCAAGGGGCATCGAGCATTAGATCGCAGCCAGGCTTGGTCCTGGTCCATCAGCCAGACGTGAGCTGGAAGGGGAGCGTGGGCAGCGCGCGGGGATTTGCGTGGTTTTAGGGATATTTAGAAAAGAGACTGCCATTGCGTTAGGGCAGGATCTTTTGGGATAGCAGTTATTACATCAGAGTAAATAACGCTGGGAGGTGATGGTGATGCTGGGGACTGGGTGCGGGATGTACCGGGAGGTACCCAGGAGTCCTTCCTGCCGCTGGCAGCATTGCAGCGGTGTCTGCCCATGCAGGCAGTCATCCAGCAGCTGCTGCGGGACGTAGTGGCACCAAGTGCTGGTCATCCGTGCATCCAGCCGGACACAGTGGCCGCTGCCACAGCCCCAAGCTACCGGTGCTCTGCAAGGCAAGTTCACGGGGGAACAGAAGAAAAGGTGCAAAAAATATTTGTCCTCTCTGCTGTCCCAGGGAGCCGTGCGCTTTTGTGGCGATGCGGAGGGACGTGCACGCAGTAACGCCGCCCCTAACGCACACCGCTCACAACCAAGCGTTGGAGTTTGGGGCAGGGGGTGTGAGGGGCTGACAAGTTGGGAAAGGGGGAGAAAGGAGGAGCGGGAGGGCACCAGAGCCACGTGGGAACCTGGCGGCGCCCTGACCCTGCCACCACAGGCTGGCCTCCTCCGGTCGGTGCCCTTCGGAGACGGGCAGCGCGAGCAGAGCGATGCTCCCAGCAGCGCTGGGTTACGCAAGGGCAGGCAGCTGGAGACGACAGGCTATTGTCTGCGAGAGGGAATTTATTACAGGGCACCGTGCAAAGCCCAAATTAGGCTATCCAGGAGAAGGGAAAAACCCTTGGTGTGTGTTATATGTATGCAGAGCTTGTCATATCGAGTAATGCAGTGCAATAAGGCTGAACCAGGCAGTAATGGGGTGCGTGGCTGCTTTTTTCTGCTTCTCTCCCTGTTGTTTTGTTGTGGTGGTGGTGGTGGGACCTTAATGAGCTTCCTTAAACAGATGCTCGAAGAGTCGCACTCCAATGCCCAGCGATTAAAAAAAAAAAAAAAAAAAATAGAGAGAGGGGAAAAAAAAAATGAGAGAGGGGGAAAAAAAATGTTAAAAGCACAAGATTGGCAGAAATCATTTTTCAAAAGGAAAGAGCTTGGGGGTGGGGACGAGCTGGGAGAAGACTGTCAGGCTGTGGAAAAGTTTAATAAATTCCATGTCACTCTAAAGACCGTCGTGTGCAGAGTTGCCCAAGGCCAATAAAACCCGATAAACCTCTGATAGGCTGGCTCCGCTGCACTGGCACACGTTATTGCTTTGATACTTTACACAAAAATAGGGTGCTTTTTTTTGTTGTTTTTGATATGGTAAGAGGCCTTGCAGTGTGCTGTTCTTTATAATATATATATATATATATAAAATCCATGATAAAAACACCAAAGGATTTAAGCGTGTAGCTGTCATCAGTTACTATTTAACTGAGCGAAACATGTTAAAAGCAGCAACAATACAATCTAGCAGGGAACGCATGAGAGCTCAGGCAATCTTCCTCCCACGTTTAAGCGAGAGTGCTTTTTAAAACTGTAATCGTGGTGGGATCTGCGGGGAGGGGAGCGGGAAGCCGGAGCTGCCCTGCAAAGCAGGGAGAAGCATCTCGGAGTCTTGTTTAACCTGAGCCACGTTTGCCTGGTGTCGCACACCCGGGGGCATTTCTTTGTTTTTTCTCCCAGGAACAGCCCGGCTCTGCTGGTGGGGGACCGTAGCCGCGACCTGCCCGGCTCACGCTGCACGACTTGGGGCTCACGTGGCAGTTTGTAAAGGAAATATTCATTTTCTGTGCACGTGCCAGCTTTGGGAGCACGAGCAGGCTCCTGTGCTCGTACCCCCGGCGATTCAGCGGAGCTCCCCAAGCCGTTAGGTCCCTCCGTCATCCTGTTCACGGCGCTGGGTCTGGGGGCATCTTGCACAGTGCACCCTTCCCAGCGCAAACATGGGGGTCTTGCATTTCAGAGGACTTGGGCTGTTGCAGTGATGGCAAATCTGTTGGTTTCTCCCTGCTAGGACTCCTGCCGGGCTTTCCTCCAGCTTTGGTCTGGGTTTAGGTCCCTGATGTGAGCCCTGAACTTGAAGTGAGCAGGGAACTGCTGCTAAAACCTAACGCAGAGCTGCTGCTCCTGGTGTGGAAACCCAGCCCGTGGGGTCAGGCTGGATGCTGACCCTGGATGGCTCAAAGCAGAGCCATCTGAGGATGGCCCGGGAGGGCAGCCGAGATCTCCATGCCTGTGTCAGGGTGCTGGAAGGCAGCGTCTGGCCGAGGTCTGGGTCTCTGTACGGCACTGAGTGGTTGGAATATTTGGGCAAGATCACAATCTGGCCTTACTAAAGGCAGGAAAATAAGTCTTTCATTTATTTATTCATTTATTATTATTGCACAGGAATTATTTACAGTGTTATTTTCAAAAGAAATTTGGCCTGGGAAGAGCCCTCATTGAGAAGAGCTTCCCAGCGCTCTGAAGTAATTGGTTTTGGTTTGGCTGAGTTACAAACCTTTGGTAATGATGTGCTTAGTGTGCGCAGGACATTTCTTCATCTGAACTGCCAGCTGCTTTCTTCCCCCCTCCCCGTCCAGACACCCACTTCACAGGGGAAGGGAGAACTTCAAGAAAATCCTCCTCTTCCCCCAGAGCCACTTGCAGGCAGGAGGATGCTTCCTTCCAGGGGTTGCAAAAATACCTCCTCATTAAATCAGTGTTTTGCCTACTTTCCACCTCTGAAAAATACACATTTTCTTTGATTTGGAGCAAAAGTTGCACTGTGTGAAATGTAATCCCAACAACTTGGGAGATTCAGGTTGAATCCCCTTTTATCTGGCTAAGCGTACAAGTCACCTCACCCCTTGGTTTCTCCCCAAGGCTTTTGTCCCAGCCCTTGGTGCTTTTCCTTATTGAAACCCCAAACCCTGTGGACCAGGAGGTTGCAGACCTGGCCGGTTCCTCCCTCTTTTGTATGTTTGCAGTGCCTGTCTTGGGACAAGCCATGAGCATCCCAGCAGCACTTCAGAGAGGGGATAAAAATGTGGCTTTATCCAACATGTTGCTCCTGGTCAGATAAATAGCAATTCCCTGGCAAAATTCCCACTTCTGTGCAGTGCCAAAAAGCTTTGCATCATCTCCCCTCTGGCTTCCTTCTGGCCACAGCTCAGCAGGCTTGGTGCGAGGAGGAGGCAGTGGGATCGTACAGGTACCTGGGGAAGGGAAAGGTAAAGAAAAGAGGCTGCGAAGGTTTAATGCTGTCCACATATCAGCAGCGCTCGCTGTGTTCATCATAATCCCATTTTCTGCCTCAGACATGTCATTACTGCCCACCGGATTTGGGGAGATAGCAGCAGGAAATGAGCTGGAAAAACATCAGACAGTTTGGGTCTTTTTTAAAAAGTCATTAGCACCTTTAAGATATTTAATGAACTGCGGGCAGCTCTCGGAGAGAAGGATAAATTTGCTGCGGGTATGGCCGTGAAGCCAACCTCTGCAGAAAGGCAAGAGGAAAGGTGCTGGAGGGCAAGGCAAGCCGAGGGCGAACCCTGTCCAAATACCAAATAGAAGGGGAGTTAAAAGGCGGAAACCTGGGGGGACCTCTCCCTAGGACTGCTGTGGGTGAGCAGAGATGTGCAGGGGAGCTCTCACATGTGCTCCCCAATCTCAGCAGCACTTGCAGAGCTGTAGGTCGATGGAGGGGCACCATCCCTGCTGGGCAGGCTCAGCCCTCTGCCTTGCTGGTTGCCCTCCTCTGAGCAGCCTGGAATGAGGAGGTGAAGCCGGGCTGTGATCCCAGGGGACACCGAGCCACATTCCTGGCTGCCTGCACCGCTCCACAGCGACATCTGTAAAACCCGACGTGCCTTAGGCGCTGAGAGGCAGGGGCAGCACACCCCAGGAGATGCACGGGGGCCTGTGCTGGCTGCAGCCCTGTCTGGTTTTGACAAAGCGTTTGGGCTATTGTTCTGCTGTTGTGCACTTGCCGTACCGCCCGCACACCTACGAGTGTATCTCATTTGCAGCGTAGCTCTCAGGTGGGAAGAGGCATTTATCCTTCTGACAGGCGCAGAGGGGCCGAGCCACTTGTCCATAGCAGGGACGAGGCAGAGCGGCTCCGCGAATTAGCAGGGGCCTGAACCCGGACCTAAGCTGGTGCCCGGACTGCTGGCGCACGCATCCTGCCTGCTGGGAACACGAGGTGGAGAGCAGACGATTTGTTTGGCAGGCTGCTGCAATTTGTAAGGAAAGGCACTCTTTTTTTTGGCAATATTTTATAATTTACAGTTGCCAGGGATATCATGTCTCCGTGTGTGAGAAGCAGGGATGAGCCCAGGGGGGTGCACGAGATGCTGAGGGCTTTGGTGGGGCGATACAGAGCCATGCGCTTGCCACCGAAACTTCCAACCCCGATTAAATCCCCAAAGGAATTTCCCAAAGCGCCTAAGCAGGTTACGTGCCCAGTTCTCAGAGCCTGGGACTCGGACATCTAATCTGCTTAGCTGCTTTTGCAGGTCTCGCTAGGTGCCTGCTCAAAAACTTGTGCAAGTCTGGGCTGTGACAAGTGGCAGAACTGCAGCAGGTCCCCTTCGGAGGCGGCTGCTGGGCTTCAGGCGGAGCTGGGGGAGCAGCGCTTCCACCCAGCCCTGCTGTGGGACACCGTATGCTGTCCATCCCTAGATCATCTCACATTATTCCACTTTTTGCAGAATTACTATGGGAAGGCAGGAAGGCAGGGTGTTCCCATCCTCTCCATGCCTGCAAGAACTGTTGGTGGTTCTGTTGGATGCCGCAAGCAGTGGTTTGACTTTGAAAAGCGCCTGTTGTGCTGTGCTTTTTGGAAATCTGGCCCATAATGACCATCGCTTTATGGGACCAGAGCCCCACATTGGAAAGAGCAAAGGAAAAACCTCTCAGCAAAGCACTGCGTTGCTGAAACATGAAAAGAGCAGCTCTCATACAGGAGCAGCGCTTCTGTCCTCGCAGAGGTGTTCAGAATCAGAAAGCTCATTTGTAGTCGTGCAAAGCGCTGAGCACCTGGCCAGGGCCGCTGATGGAAGGAGCACGGACCTTTTGATGCTTTGGGAAATCAGGCCACGGGTTTTGAGTGTGAGCCAGAGACCTGTGTGAAAGCCGTGGCTGCAGGACACCAAGCAGTGCCCCAGGCAGCTGCAGCCCCCACCAGCCCCGAGGGCATCCCCTGCTGGGATCCCAGGGCCGTTCCTTGTCCAACCCCATCCCCAGAAGCTGACCCCGTTTTCTGAGATATGATTACCGGCACGGGAATTGCAGGCTGGAAATGAGACCCCAGCCTTCAAAGCGCGGGCTCCGAAGCGCGGCTCAGCGCTGGCAGGATGAGCTGCCCAGCCAGCCCTGCTCGGCTCCTGCCTGAAATGATGTTTGACTACAGGCCATGAAATGTCATTCAGCCTTCCCCATCTCCCTCCCATCTGCTTCTATTCAGATTCAGCACCGAGCAGTAGCAGCAGCAGGTATATGAAACAGATTTTCAGGTGTTCGTGTGTCTTTCTCTTCTCTTTCTTTTTCCCCCAGCTCCCCTTTTATCCGTGAGGAAGCAGCATGAAAGGCAACGCAAATGAGAATCGGAAGGAAAGTGCTGGATTTCAGGCAATCTGTTCGCACAGCAGTGTCTGATCCGCTAACACAGGGCCGTGGGGTCCCAAAAACCCCCTCTGTTGGGGGGCGACAGCCACGGCCGGCGTGGGAAGGGTGCGCGGAGGCAGCCGGTGGGCACCGGCTCCCTTCTCCTCCCGCTCCCTGGCAGGAGCAATTTCACGGCTCCCGTCATCTGTGGACAGTCAGAGAAAGGGGAGATCAGAAATGACAAATATCTGCATTACCTTCAGAGATTAAAATGCCACCAAATGTTCTTTTAATAGGAAACCCTCAGTGGTTCTGTGTAAGAGACAGCTTTCTTTTTTATTTATTTGAAAGGACAAAATGCACAGAAAAAAAACAGGCAAAAATGCAGAGGTAGGGGGAATTGGGAGGCTACCGCGAAAAGCAGGCTGCATATCAGAGCTGGACGTGTCCCATTTGTGTGGATAATTGATAATCATCTATTTTTCCCCACCAGTCAAAAAAACAGAGTGCATTTTAAATAGACAGGACCGGCTCTTGCCATTTCCTTGTCAGCGTTATCTCATTAGGATCAATACTTCTCTTTGCCTTTCTAAAAGCCTGGGAAAATCAGGGGGATGGATTTCCTCTAACAGGATAAAACCCTTGCAAAGTACTTTGGAGAGGTGAGATAAGAAATTAACATTAGGAAACGCGATTGCTATCGCGAGCAGAGGGTTTGCATCTGAATCGCGTCGGAAACCTGCTTCCAGCACATTTACATCCCGAACCAGCAGCCGCTCGCCCCGATTTGCAGCCCCAGGGTGCAGAAGCATCCCGGGGCGTTGCTTTGCTCGGATGTGCCCCCCCCCCCCGAGAGAGCACCCCCCTCGGAAATCCGCTGTCTGCAGTGTTTGCAGATTGAATGTGGGCAGGGGAAAAGGGACAGGGTGGTGCAGAGGGCGTGCAGCTGGGGGTGCTTGTGCTGAGCCTGGGGTACGACCACAGGAGGGGGATTGCCGGTGGCTGGGAGGGTGAGGGGAGTGCCCGTGGAGCTGCCCTGGCCTGGGGAAATGGAAAGTGTTGAAGGAGGAGAGGGGATCACTCCCCGGTGCGTGCGGGGAGCCCGGCTCGTGGGCCTGCTTTGGCTGCGGATGGCAAACGGAGCAAGAGGATGCTGGAGCTGGCTGATGAGGGGTGGGAGCTGACAGCTCGGGAGCAAATGAGACGTGACAGAAAGGGGGGAGATAATTTAACAGGCTTGGCCTGATGTTGTCCTTCAAAGCCGTGTCTTGATTTTCTCTTGCTTTAGATTTGTCAGATCTGATTTTCCCCAGAAGACGGAGGGGGAACGCTCTGCTCTGCGCGCGCTGCGCCGAGGTGCCCGCGCAGCCTCCTGTTGCTCTGCCAAGCCACGAGCGTTCACGAGTATTTGATTTTAAGGGACTGGAAGCACTTTAGTGTTGTTCTAATGACTCCTCCCTCATCAATTGCCTCCTCAGCCGCTGCGCTATTTTTGCTCAGAGTTTCAAAACAATTCCCCCTGCCCAAAGCAGAAACCGGTGCAGGAAGAGTCAGGAGCTGCCAGCTTCACTGAGGTCACCAAAACCCGAGATTTGGAGCAAAAGCGTTTGGCAGCCTTGACTTTCTGTGTTACTGAGGGCTGGCTGGGGACAGAATTCCTCTGCCCTTGGGATCACACAGTCCCTTTTTCGGCTGGGTTCCCCCACGGCAGGATCACTGCATAGGGGCAGTGGAAGCCTGGCAGGGTTTGGGGACGGGCTGCGCCCCCTGCTCCAAGGGGCCAGACCCCTCGAGGGTTTTGCCGGTCACCCCAAAGGCCAGCAGCAGCCCCCCGGCCGCAGGAGGTGCATGCGGTGGAGCAGGGGCGAGGTTTATGTCTTGCACGAGTCTCAGACAGGTTTGTGAGCGCCCGTATCTCCATGCCGTGGCTCGCACGGTCTGCTCATGCGGCAGGTGTTGGTGGCAGGGGGTTGAGGTCGAAGTGTAAAACCGAGCCCTGCTGGGCATGGGTTCGTGCTGTGCTGACACTACCCTGCCCCTATTTTGTAACTGAAGCGCCGGCGTTAAATCATTTCCTAAACTTGCCCGTAGCAAATGGCTCGGAAGGACATAAAAAGCAAGCTCTTGTTTCTCCTCTCTACCCACCCCAGCTTTTTTGCGTGGCTGGTGCCTGGTGCAGCTTCTGTGCCGCGGGGTCCTACGGATTTGAGGCTGCAGCCTCCCCCACGGGAGGGCAGAGGCTGCGTGCAGCCTCCCCAGACCCAAACCTGCCCGCGGCCAGGAGCAGGGGGAGGCGAGGTTGGCGTTGCCATTTCCCCGTGGATGTTTGTTTTGTCTCTTTGGGCTGGGCTCTCCGGAGCCCCAGGTGAGAAATGCAGCCGGTGCCCAGGGCACTGCACAGCCGGTGAGGCACAGACCTGCGGGAGCTCTGATGTGGGGCTCGCACATCTGCGTGGCGATTTAAAATCCTTCCCCAAATCCCAACCTCCTGGCCAGAGCCAGGCAGGGATTATAAGAGGTTTGCCACAAAAAAAAAAAAAAAAAACAAACCAAATGAATAAAACCAACCAAAGCACGTCCTGGTGGTGAATTTAGCGACGGCAGAAGCTGCTGCTTGCAGGGAGGTGGTGGCGCCCGTCCCTCGCTGCTGCCCTGGGGACACCTGCATCCTCTGCGGGGGCTGCCCCCGTCCCAAATCCTTTGTTTTTGGGTCAGACGATGCAGCAGGAAGGCTGGGGAGCCTGGCCTGCAAAGCGCTGGCTCCTGGGTGGGTTTGCAGACACGGCTTTGCTCGCTCAGTTGCAAACTGTGGGCAGGCTGAGACCTCTGAGCTGACCGAGAGCCACGGCCAGCACCGTGTGTGAGGTCACAGAATCACGGAATCATAAAGGGTGCACGGTGACAGGGCCAACCAGAGCCAGAGCGCTCAAGGCACGGCCCAGAAATCTGCAGCCCCAGGGAGCGGCGAGCAAACCCTGCAGAGGAAGGAGGAGCGGCGCTGGGTTCTCCTAGGGCTGTGGAAATGGCAGTGGATGGAAGTTGATGTGGATGGAAGCAGCTCCCCAGCAGGGCAGCCCAGGTACAGCTCTCTTCGTTAACAGCCCGACCCAAGCTCAGTGATAATTGTGCACTTCTCTGCAATGCCCCCTTCAGTAGGCGAGGGAGGCCGCCCGAGGACCTGGCGCACAAGGGAGGTGAGGCCTTTGCTTGACAGGACGCTGCCCGGTGTTTTTTCACAACCCTTTGAGCAGTTTTGCTGATTCTTTTATTTTTAATTGGTTCCCCTTGGAAAACCCGTGCTGCAGCCTGTCCCCTCCCAGCGTTTTGTGCCAGTGCTGGTGCCAGCAGTGAGCTGGGCACTGCACAGGGCATGCGAGGAGCTGGGGTCACTTCAACCAGCCCGTCCCTAACCTAGGAAGGCATTTTGCACAGAGATTTTAGCCTGCGGCGGGTCTGGTGCTAGCAGAGGTGCCACACGTTGCGTGCTGCTACAGGAGCCATGTCGAGGAGGTTTGCTTTGTCCCCTGGAACAGCAGGGGAAGCTTTTCCTCAGCCCTGTACTGGAGCAGCACGGTGCTGCAATGCAAAAAGCAATCCTTTAGAAAGGGGGATTTGCAGCAAAGCCTGAACAGCGTCCCTCAGCCCCGGCAGCGTGCGTCCCATCAGCGCCTCGCTCCCGCTGGTCCCCAAGCAGGGACCCCCAGCCCGGGGGTGGTGTCTGGGGGGTTGCCTTGCTGGGTCTCCTGCTGTGCCAAGTCCCCTGGAAGGGTGTCAGGGCTCTGTGCTGGATCCGGCCCTTGTTCTGGGGGGTTGGAAAAGCCCCTGAATGCTCTGACCTTGTGGGGATGGAGAGAGGCCCAATGCCTGCCCACTGCTCCTGACGCCCATTGTAATGCCCCAAGCTGGGACCCACCACTGGCCCCACCAAATTTGTCCCTGACCACAGCTTATAGCCCCGTGGCTGTACGGGGTTATTCGGGCCAGCAGCAGCTCTGCCAGAGGCAAACGCTGGCCTCCTGGTGCCATTTGTACACCGACTTTGCAGGGGTGCTCTGCCCTCCGCCGCCTGTATGATTTGTTGGGTCTGATTCCTCTCTAAGCCATAGGCTCTTACCAGGGAAATCGCTCTTCCGAACTATGCCGGACTGACTGGTGCTCTCCTTTCCCGGCAGGGTCAAAAGTAAGCGCGAGCAGCTCCTTCCGAGCGCTTGCAGGAGTGGTTTAGAGAAGGGCACTGCTAACTGCAGTGACACCTCCAAGGGAAACCTCGGGCTCGCTCGGAGGGGCTGGGTCAAACAGCTTCCCTTTGGCTTTTCAGCACCGTGAGCCTGACCTTGCCATCGCTAAAGAAGGCGAATGGTGGGACACTTCAGAAACTGGGAGAAAAGTGGGGTATTCGGAGAACATTGCGGTATTGGGAGGAAATTGGGGTACTGGGAGGAAATCAGGGTCTGCTGCCTGTCCTTCGCCACACAGAAGGGACACCTGTAATAACAGTGGGATTCATTTTAGGAAGAATGATGTGCAAAATGCCCTATTTCTTTCACTTGTGATCAGGTGAGCTTGGATATGTGCAGCGTGGCTCTGTTGGGATTAGCACCGATTTTTCCACTGCGTGTGTAGGTGCAGCGAGGCAACACCCACCCACCCTCACTGCCACCATCGTTCCTTTACGAAACACCCCCCTAGGAGCTGTGGTTCCCATCTCAGCATCGCCTCCGGGTGCTGCGTTCCCCTCGCGAGCAGCCCCTTGCAGCGGGGTTTGCAGCAGGGCTCAGCCCGCGGCTGCCTGGAGCCGGCACAAAGAGCAGCCGAGCAAAGGCAGCAAACAAAAAGAAATCCTTTGCACGCTTCGCTGCCTCCCCTTCCTCCCTCGCTCTCCTCTCCTCTCCCCAGCCCCCGTTTCAGTTCAGTGCTGCTGGGACCTGTTGCTGCTGTGGCTGGCTCAGGACAGAGCCCGCAGCCACAAATGTCTCCGTCCCCTCCGTCCCCCAGGCAGGCTGCCTGCCTGCTGCTGTAGACATGCTTTTAACCAGCCTTTAAAGATAATAAAAGGACCTACAAAGCCTAATATGACTCAAAGTGTTTTCAAGAAATGTCAGCTGCCACACGTCTCTATTTAAATAGGATTTTTTTCTTCTTTTTTCCAGCATGCGTTTGTAAAGCAAAAAAAAAAAAAAAAAAAGGACAGAACTACCACACTGCTGTGCTAATTCATGAGAATGCCATGGAAAGTGGTGGTGAGAAGTAAAAAGGGAAAAGGAAAAATGACCAGGTCAGCTGCGCTGCCAAGGATGAGCGAGGAACTGAAAGGCTGAACAGAAAGCGTGGTGTTTGAAGAGATTTGGGGCCTGATTTATCGCCTTTCTTTGCTCTGTGGTTCCCGTGTTATTGTATTGCACACGATGCACATGTGAGCAGACGTGGCCCCTGCCTCTGTGCTCCAGCAGTGCACTTTTGTGCCTTGCAAGGAAAAAGATAGATGCAAAAAAATGTTTTTTTGTTGTTTTTTTTTTTAGTGACATCTTGCTTTAAAAGCCTTTGTCTCCTGTCCCGGTGCAAGGCCTGGGTTATAATCTGGGTTTGATCTAGTTCCTGTGCAACAAATCTGCTCGTGGCCTGCTCTGCCCTGCCCTCACTCAGCGTGTTTCCTGCTGGAGAGCCCGGATGTGCAGACCTCCCTCCAGCATGAGCCTTGGATTGAGATTTCCCTTTACAGGTTAAAAAAAAAAACAAACAAAAAACTAAAAATGTCCTTGCCCGGGCCAGAGCTCTGCTCTGTGCTTTCTTTCACTGCCTGGGTGTAACCGCTTGGGTGAGCATCCTGGGGAGGAGGAGAGCTCTGAAAGAGCCAGCGGTTGGTGCAGTGCATGCAGGCGTTGCACCCAGCTGGCAGGGAGGTGGGCTTGGGCTGGGCAAGTCCCTTGTGGCTGTAGGCACAGTACAACGTTGTCTCCAGGGGGATGTCCCCCCAGGGGTTGGCTGCAGCATCCCTGCTTCGGAGGGATTTTCATCCCCAGGGCGGCAGGGGATGACCCAGCGCTGCGTGGCGCCCCCTTTCCCTCTAATCCCGGAGCTCGGATGCTCCTTGGAGTAACAAAACCTCCTCTTTGCATGGGAGAGGACCCGTGGTCCCAACCGGCCGAGGCTCCTGCGTGACCACACGCCAGCAGCCCCGGCGGCTGTCGGCACGGAGCAAGCCCATTAGCTGAGTTACCGCCGTAATTTCATAATGGGATGGGGAGCGCTCGGGAGATGATAGAAGTGTGTAATTAAACCAAGTCTATCTGAGGATCTTCCATTACAGCATGGTAATTTCTGGATCTCGACATCCTTCTTTCCTTTTTTTAGAAGTCGGAGAAAAGGGAGATGTGAGCGCGGTGCGTTGCGCTTGAAGCCTTAGGTAGTGCACCTTCATGGTCATAAATCCCTGCATATTTATGATCCAGGGCAGCTAACCTTGCAAATCAGATTACACAGATGATGATATGCCTCGCCTTTACCTGGCTGGCAGGAAGGAGAGCTGCCGGGGAGGAGAGGCACGCGTTCCAGCGGCGGAATGTGTCGCGTATAGGAATTTAGCAACATCCTTCTGAATAAATGGAGAGCTCTCCTCTGGGACTCACTGTTTTTTATTGCAGAAGCTATTAAAACTCCATCAGAGCAGCAGGGTTCAGGGCAGCAGGTTTTGTGTGTTTGCAGATGGTAGTTAACCTGGTTATTTAGAGTCCAGCTGTAGATGTTTCTCTGTGCTTGTGAGCTGCAAAGAGTCAAGGCACAGCAGTTTGCAAATTCTCCTTCCATGCTCCACTTCCAAAATTTGCCATTCTCTGACCATTGCTCAGGGACCTTTTCGTGAATCTTGCTGCAGGTTTGTGAATACCCGGTGTGACAAAATGCTGTGGGAACCAGCAAAACCTAGGAGCAGATCTTCAACGTTCCCCCTGTCTGCCTTAAATGGGCAGGAGCCAACGGTTTAAAGACAAAGCCAAAAGCCCAGTTTTTTCCTGAGAAAAGGCTGTGCTGGAAGACACCAGGAGACTGACAACAGCTGACCTGCACAAAGCGGGGATGCCTGGCCCGTGGCCGTGCTCGCTGGCTGAAATGCAGCATTTTGCTCTGTGCCTGCGCTGCCGGTGGCTGTCCAGGCAGCTCAGCATACAGTAGCGGCCACGAAATGCACCTGCACCCACAAAAGCGTGTGTGCAGAGCTCCAAACGCCCTCGTGCAAACCCAGCCCTGTACTCGCAGGGAATGGCAGCGTCCGCTTGGCCCCGTTCTGACTCACGCTGTTGTTGTTGGGAGGAAAGAAACCCTACTTCATGCAGACGGGTGTTTTGTGACGGGGAGGGATCTGAGCTTGAAAAGTTTGGATTCTCATGAAAGAATGTCTCCAGGCTTGCACTGAATTTGGCCCAAGGCTCTCAGGATTACAGGGAGACAAGAATAATGGTAGATTTGCATGACCCTTCTTTTCTTTCAGCTGAAGTTCTCGGCATTTTGATGCAAACAAGTGACCCGTGACTGTGCGGCCGCTGGAGCGCCACTTGCTGAGATCTGTGCGAGTGCTCTGCACGTCCTGCTCTCTGCCGGCAGGGCCTTTTGTTATCCCATAACTCTTCCACCAACTTCCCAGATCCTTTTCTTCTGTTGCTTTGAAAACTTCGGCTCCCCTTGCTAATTAAATACCCTTATTGCAGCACCATCATCGCCTGCTGCTCCCAGACTCGCAGCACTTGCAGGAAAGCTGCAGCACCCTGGTAGCGGAGTGGTGGGCGCCAGGGGGGGCGATCAGACAACACGGGGTGATGAGAACTGGGCAACGAGGGACTGGAATAAGGGAGGCAGCACAAAAGGCCAAGTCTGATGAAAAAACTCGAGTCTGGTGTCAGAAAGCATGACTCTGGCTTGTTAAGCAATCCATACAGGGTTTCCTTTTCTTCTCCTGTGGCTTTTCAGGTTTTCTTTTTGGAGATGCCTGGGTCATATTTCCCCCCTTGTTGTGGCAGCAAAGACAGCTGCCCCTCCTTCCTGCCTGCTTTTATGACTCTTTCCTTACCCGGTGAACACAACCCCTCTGGCAGGGCTGTGTCGCTGCAGGAATTGGGCTTTTTGAGCAGGTTTCGGGCACATTGGCAATTTGGGGTGAATTTCCCATGTTAAGACAAAGGTGGAGCAGGCTGAAGCGCGGTGGAGGTGCAGCTGCTGGGCTCTGCCATAAGAAACAGAGCACGACTACCCAGATTTTACGGCGGGAGTCCAACCCCCAGGAGTTGGTTTTCTATGTCCAATGAGCTCCTATTGCGACTGGCAAGCCGCTGGGACGTGGCTCTGAGTAAAATCCTCTCCTCCCCATATATCTTACAATTTTGCTAATGGGAAAGAAGTAATGAGTGCAATCACCACTGCAGCCTGCCCTCTCCATCAGGAGTATCTATTGCGTGGACTTTATTACGCTGCCCCACAGAAACGAGGTTAGGGAGAGTGGTCAAGAGGTGATGCGATCCTTTATTTCTAAATGCCCGTAGAAGTGTGTCCTGGGAAGTGGGGATCTGATTTGTAATTGCTCAAAGGACACAGGAGAGAGAGAAATGAACAAATCAGCTATGGAAATTATACCCTTGCCTTCCCACTTAGGAAAACATTATCTGTTCACCCTGGTAGAGGTCTGGATAATGATAAATGGGTACTAATGGAAAAGAGTAAGTAGACCTGCCAGTCATCGTTACGTACTTCCCATTCCTTACCCAGCCCGTGTCAGGAGCGCGGGGTTGGGGGCTGAACCTTCGTGTTCTTGCTCTCTTGTAGAAAGAACGAGAGGGGCTGCTCAGAGTTGCCTTCATTTTGCAGCAGCCCCTTGTTTGAGTTTTGCTCCCCTTCCTTAGCATGACTACAGCGATTAGATTTGCCCCAGTATGACAATGAGAGGGCCTTTTTTTTTTTTTAATCCTTTTTGCAAATTACTTTATATACTTCACTGAAGAGTGAATTCTCTCAGCACTGATCGTCACTGTGAGCAGAGTAGGGCTGGGGCAGAAAGTTTCTGAATTTGGGTACAGTTTTGATCCAAATCTGAGCCTCACTATGGATGGGATCAGCTGAACCCATCCCTCAAACCTTCAGGGCAGGTTGTAACTCATTGAAAATCCAGAGCAGTCTCCTTTCTCCTTGCTCCTTTCTCCTTCACTAAACATGCAAACCCCATTCTTTTGACAATTAGTCTCAAACATGTTCACTCTCTTCCTATCTATTATAGCTTACCTTAGTAATCTCGTTCCATTGTATGGCACTTCTTATATCAGGCATTAATATATTTCTCTAAGGTAATCTTTAAATATCCAGGCTGGATTTGGAAAGGGGAAGATATTGTTGGTCTTTTCTAATTCATTTGTTTTAAGGGAGTCTTAGAGAAAGGGTTACATGTATTTATTATGAAAACGCAGTAGCACTTTAATAAGAAAATGCTGCGTTAAATATATATCTCATGTATTTATTTCTGAGAAAATTCATATTGTTCAATCTTTGGGTGAAAGCCAAGCACTTGTAATAGTTACCTGACATGATGTGGCCCTGTGACAGAAAGTCTAATGAAGACTTTCTTGATAGGAATGTAATTGTAAAGAAAAAAAATGATTAAAAAATTGGTTCCAGTGCTCTGCGATCCAAGAGTTCATTTGTTTCCTCATTCATGCACTAAACAAGTCCCTAATTAATCTTGAACCTCGGAGAAAGGAGACTAGATTGGCGTCTTCTGAATATGAACGCACTTCTCATTTTGGAAAGTTTGAAGAGGCTCTTAAGCATTCTCTTTTAATGGTATTTTTGCAAGGGTTTAAAGTGGCTTCATTAGCCTGTCAAAGCCGCTAATTGCATTAACATATTTTTAAACTTCGGAGGTTCATTTTTTTCCAAAAAAAAAAAAAGAAAAGAAAAAAAAAAAGATTAATTTGCTGGCTTCAAGCACCCGAAGCGCTCGGTGAATTCCGCAGTCCCCAGGCGGTGGCTGTGGTGCCTGATCCGTGCGGTGCAGGCTGTGCCCAGGGCACGGCCACGGTGACCTGAGGGTGCCTCGAGCTCACCCCTGGCAGCCTCAGCTTGAGACCACACTGCTTTGGCTTTACGTTAGGCACTGAGGCACGGATCGTGTGTCAATGCTTTTCTGCATCCAGGGGAGCTTGCACAGGTCCAGAGCCTGCAGGAGCGCAGCCCCTCTGAAGGGTCAGGCTGTGCGGAGGAAAAGTGGCAGTGCTGGTTGACTCGGGTCCCTCCGTGCTTCGAGGCGGGAAGGATCAGGTAAAAGCCACAGCCAAAAAGTGGCGGACAAGTTTGGAGCGTGGTGGCGTTGGCCCAGCTGCTCTCGCTGCAGCAAATAGCCGTCTGAACTTGAACGGGGTCACTTCCTCGAGCCGTGCTTGTGTGCGGCCCTGGGCGGCTTATCTAAGGTAATATGAAGAATACGAACAAGATAAGATAAGGTTGTTAGCCCCAAACAATGCTATCAGGCTGTGATTTTAGCTGCCAACCCGCTCCATACTGACAGCGAGGGATAAAAGAAAAACTAAAACTCCAGCCTTGGAGACTTCTAACAGCCGTGCTAAAACCCGCACGAGAGCTGCGAGAAGAAATATTATCCTGGCGGGGGGAAGGGGGTGGAGGAGAACCAAGGGCACCAAGAAGAAAATACAGCTCACGGTTGAGGGAGTCTTTTTTTTTTTTTTTTTTTCCTTTGCAAATGTGTTCTTGCTCATTTCATTGTGAGCACTGCGATATATTATCAGCTCTCACGGAAGGGAAGAGTTGTCGGGGTTTCATTAGTTATGTTTATGCCAATAGAAATAAATCTTCGCCGTCATCAGAACAGGTTTGTTCGCACTCCCAGCCCCGTCTGGGGAATTTGCCTGGCCACGTCCCTGTTGTGCTGGTGGAGCAGATACAGTTTGAGATATACTTTGGCCTTATTGATTTGAAGGCTTCTTCATTACTTCTACAGCGCTGCAGATCAATAGCTGAGCCTAGAGCAGCATAATAGATTTTTTTAGAAAATCAATTAAACAGAATATTTTTAACAGAGCCGAGTGCGAAATGGTGTTGCATTTTGATATGTGTGCCTTAAGCTCTGCTGCATTCACCTGCCAGCCCGAACGCCATGCTAAGGGACGGCAGTCTTTGTTTGTAGTCCGCGTGCTGTGGTATTCGTGCCTAACCTCCACAGGAGGAGGAAAGATTGGAGATTAGAAATGAGAACCACCCAGCTTTTCTCCTGCAAAACCCATATTCATCACCGCAGCCTTGCTGGAAAGTGAAATAATGTTTGTGGTCTTAGCTCAGTCCCCGGTGGACAATAACTCAGTAAAAATATACCCAAATCTGTCATGCTTTTTCCTTGCTCCGTGTCTCTGAACACAAGAGACACGAGCTCCTTTTAAATTAGCTTTCATGCTTGAAGGGTTTCCCGGGGCTTGCAGAGCCCCATCGTGCCCCCCTGGGGACGAGGACAGATTCCCCGTTGATTTTGCTGGGGACTGGGGGCAGGCAGCAATGTGGTCGGACAAAAAGCCACCCCGGGAGGTGGGACAGGGTCACCGCAGGCGTGCTTGACTGCAGGTGAGGAGGTGCTTGCCCAGCTGCTGGCTGCCCTCAGCTTTTGTGAGAAAATAAGCAGTGTTTGAGGGAAATGAGGTCCTTGGCCCAGAGGACAGGTCCTGAGCACCACACCGGTGGTGGCCCTGGCCCAGGGGAGGTGGCTCTGGTGGCTGGGAGGCTCCCATGTCCCTGTCACGAGGCACATGGTGACAGTCCTGGGGACTTTCGCAGCAGCATGAGGGGTTAACATGCTGTAGCAGAGGAAGGTAAATCCTCAATGCAAGAAAAGCACCTGTTTTCCAAAAGCTTTTCCCCAGTGGAAGGACAGACCGAAGGACCCTGGTGACCTTCTGAACAGTGACGGTGTGAGACCTTTCTTCAGTCACCAGGGCCCCCAGACGGGGCTGCTCTGGATCATCTTACAGGAAGCTAAACCCAAACTTTCCCTCCCTTATTCTTCTTTCTCCCTCCTTCCATCCTTCTCCGGCTCGATGCCAGCTGCTCTGGGCTGCCTCCCAGCCACTCTCCCACCATTTCGTCACGAGAGAGAGGTTGATTTATTTCTCTGACATATTTGCATGCCAAATGGCACAGGTGGGTATTTCCAGCACCTGCACGTTGAGGTCCCAGCACAGCAGCTGTAGCTGCATCGGGTTTTTTTGGTCGGGGCTTTTTTGCTTTGCAAAGCGCAAATATTTGTAGACGCGATTACAAACGCACTTAGACCTGCTGCCGGGCTGCAAGGATTTCTCATTGATCTGAGCTAGCTCCGCACACAGGGTAGCTGCTGGGGGGCTCCGGCTGCGGCGCTGCTCCCACTGTCTCACAAGCAGCAGCAGGAGAGCCCAGCCGTGGCCTTCATGGAGCAGGGGCTGAGCTGCAGGGAGGGAAGGAAACAGCCCAGGGACTGGGGATGAGGCCTACAGACTGCTGCGGTAGCCTCACTGAAGTTGCGGGTCACAGTGGGTCACAACGGCATCACACTGAGTCACAATGGCATCACCGAGTTACAGGTCACAATGGGTTGTCCCCTGGTAGTCAGCCCATGGCCTTTGAGCCATTTGTTTGCGATGGCTCAAGGCTTGGTGGGTTTTGCCTTTTTGTGGTGCAGGGCCGAGGTGAGTCTCCGGCCTTTCCAAGGGCCATTACACACCATGAGCCCGCAGCAACCTTCCCTGCTGCGTACCCCAAAGGTACAAACGCTCATCGCTAGAAGGTCCCATCCAGAGCACCCCAAATCACCTTCAAGCAAGGAGCCAAGGGGTTGTTTTCTGTCCAAGCCTCTATCTAGCCTGGTGAAGGGTGGTGAGAGGTGGCCGATCCCATTCCCAGGAGTGGCACTATCTCCAGCACAGGTCCTGGTGCTAGTCCTGCCCCACACATCTTCACCCAGGCAGTGCCGAGCTCCCAAGGGTGCCAGCACCATGGGTGATCCATCAGGCTGCTGAGAAGAGGCTTCGTTATTAGGAAGCCTTTTTTCCCAGTTATTTTTCAGCTCTTTTTTTTTTTCCTGTTCTTAATTTGAGCTGTGTTCCTCAGAGCAGCTTCAGATCTGTCAGCCGCGCTGGAGAAACGCTTGTTTGTGTTTGAGTAACACGTGCTGGGGGAGGCGGCCGCGCCGTGCCTTGGAAGAGCGGGTCTGTTTGCTTTGGTGATAGCAGTGATATTTGGGAGAGACAGATGGAAGGCACTTTTTATTTTCTGCAGACACTTCATGATCCAAGCTGCTCATATTGTATAAGAGAGGCCAGATGCCTTGTTAATTCATAGACATGTTTACAGCATGGAGCTTCTAATAGGTGAATATGAATACTAAATAGTGATTAGTGCTTGTCTGACAGACGTCTCCCTCCTGACTGAAATTGGATCTAAGTTTGACCTTTGGTGAGGGAGGAAGGTATTCCAGTATATAATAAGCTTTTTATTTATTTATTTATTTATTATCTTCTCTGCATGTAGAAAGCCAAATCCTTCTCCCTTCAGCTGAAGGATAGATCTGTCCTTCAGACGTGCGTTCCTGTCCCCGTGCCACTGCGGCTGCCTTGGGGTCCTGAAACCAAACCAGGATTAAAGGATTAGGGATGGGAGAGGCCACGGACAGGGAAAAAAAACTTAGCAGAGAGACTTAATTCAAGCATAATCTGCAGCGCTGCTGGTGGAAGGGGCCAGCATCTCTAAGGGGATGGACCACAGAGCAGCACGGAGATGCTGGGGGCTGTTTGTCCCATCCATGAGGCTCTGCATCTCCTCCCTGCAGGACCCCAGCCGTCCACGCAGGAAAAAGTCATTGAGGAGAAGCATTGAATTGATCGTTAGTTGTCCTCGATGTGATGTAGGCCCTGAAAGCAAGAAGTGACCCAGCACCGCGGGAGGAGAGTGCTGTTCAGGGCAGGGGTGAGAGGGTGGTTTGTGGAAGAGAAAGCAAGGAAACAGAAGCACGTCTCAGAAGTAGTTTTTTTGGGGGTAAACTGCTCTTTGGAGATAAGCAAGCACACACCTCTCATCAGTTCTGAAGGAGGCCCTCACACTTTGGGAATTGAAGCTTGCCTTTGGGAGGTTTGAGGGGTTTAGGGTGAGCTGCAAAGCGAGGGCTGGCCCATGCGAGGACCTCCCTGGGGAACATGACAGGTACTCTGCCGCCCTTGGCTCCATGGGAGCAGCCAAGGTTGCTCATCGTGTTTGATGAGCATCGGAGCTCATCACGGAGCTTTCCCCACAGCGGCAGGCACCCAGGACCCAGTGGCCACACGTGAAGTGGACGGATCCTGCCTCCGCCACGCTGGCTTCGAGCCTGCAAACTGATCGTGGCAGGGTGCAGCGCTTGGCTTGACTCGCTTTTATTCTGTCCTTTGCACTTCGTCTTGAAAGTGAGTTGTTAAGTTTATTCCCCAGTTAAGCCAGGACAGGATAAAATGTTTGCTCAGGGGAGGATTCTGTTTTGTTTTGTTTTTAAAAGGCTTGCTCTTGCTGTGAAATTGTTGGGTACAGCTGGCTGCAGAGGAAATTGTGCGGTTTTATTCCCCTGCTTGTCGTTCAAATGTGAAGGTGCCAGGGATGTCTGCGCCTGGGGCGAGCCTGGCTCGTGTGTGAGGTGGCCGCAGCCCCTGGCCTGCTCCCAGCCTACCCCCCGCAGGGACACAGCTGTGGCAAACACACTCAGGGAGTAAACCTCTTGCTCAATGGACCAAAAGCCACATTTCTCCTCTCATTGCGGCCTCTCGGCATGGAAAAAAGCTGATAAGTGAACAAGAAGGGAGACCTGGGCTAGGCCGCAGCAGGGTGGCTCACGGGGCCTCACTCCCTCAGGTGAGAGCTGACAGGGCAGGGACCCGGCCTTGGCCCTGGGGAAGAGGAGGAAGGGGAATTGCTGCATGAAACACCGCCGAAGGCCTTGCTGGGTGCACTGCTTTGGCAGTCAGAAACAGAACTATGTGCATCTATTGTCTACGTATATAAATTATAGAAGCTTGTTGCGGGTTCTTTGGGGGTGCCAAAACGGCTCCTCGGTTCTGCGTCCGTAATGTTTGCACAGAGGCCCCGGCTCGGCTCCGGCTCTGAAGTTTGCCAAAAAAAATGACGGTGTTTGGAGCTGGGACGTTGGCTCAGACCCATCCTTAGTAATATTGTTTCTCTTGCTGTTGAAACCATCATGCCCTGCACTTGGTGGTGATGTCAGGTACTTGGGCACTGTAATTACTGTGTAACTCAGCAGCCTGCAGAGAGATGTCTCAGGAGGGGCAGCCTTAGGGGAAAGAAAGAAAGTTTTTTATGAAATGCAGATGTTTTTAAATAGCTGTAATTAACTGAAAGGGATGCAGAGCGTTGCAGATGTAAAAGCTAAACAGGCTTTTGTTTTTAGCTTTTTGCTGTGTGCTTCGAGGGGTTACTCAGTTGTGGTGCACGATTGCAGTCCTGCCCCCAGCATCACCCTCGAGGTTCGGATTCAGATTTTGTCGGGTTGCTTTTCCTTCCCCATCCAAAAGCTGAAAACCACCCAAATGTTGTGTGCAGGGCTCCATCCCCCCGCACCGCGCTGCCTGGACACTGGGTTGGGGGGAAGTGGGGAACGAGGCGGGATGGAGACCATGGAAAAGAAAAACAAAACCCCCAGCGCTCGTAGCTGAATAGGAGCGAGCTCTCCAACCCCGAGTTATGAATTTTGTCAATGAAATTAGCCAACAATGTTTGGGAAAGAATAAAAATAAAGCAGCATGGGCTCAAAGGAAAGCCAGCAGAGCCGGGCAGTGAATGGGGGCTTTGTTCGGCCCCGACCCCTTCAATAGGCAGCCTGGAGCCCTGTGAGTCACTGCGAGGCGCTGGGGCTCCGCTAATGGGCCAGCGGAAAAATCTGCCTTGCTCTCGTTTGACAGGCTGGCCAGCAAAAGAATAAAGTTAATTTACTGGTAAAGTCAATTTGTTGGGTACAAGGAGGAAACCAGAGGCATGCTACTATAAATGCACTGGCAGAGGCTGCGGGCAGGAGGGGCTGTGTGAGGTGGGGGATGTCCTTTTCCCCTCTCCCCTCTTTCCTTTCTCCTCTCCCCTCTTGGAGCTCGGTGTCCCCTCTACCACCCGCAGCAGGGGATGCAGGCACCCCAGGCACCATCGCAGCACCTTGCGTGGGCCAGCCCCCAGCCCCCAGCAGCACTGTACATCTATTTTTGCAGGAGCACATCTATTTCAGCAGGAGCTGGCTCCTGCTTCAGCAGCCGAAGCGCAGTGCGGTTTGCACCACATCCCATGCCCGGCTCCCCAGCACCTCGCCAGCCTGCATTTGTGTACGCACGTTGGGGTGCCACCGGTGTGAGGGGCTACAGCTTTGTGCAAAATCACCTTTGTGCATAACGTGGGCTTTTGCACAAGCAAACAGCACCGGCGTGTTTTTGTGGGAGTATCTGCTGTTTCCAAACAAAGGACTCCTTTCTCCCAAGCAAACAGGGGTAGCTGGTGTGTGCTGAATGCGACCTGCCTTCAGCCTTTGTTCTGCGGTACCTCAAGAGCCCCAGTTCCTTGGTGCTCGACATCCTGCAGATGTAGGATGGGAGGAGATGGTGCATCCCCAGGGGCTTGGCTTGCTCTGGTCAGCATCCACCCACCACGCATGAACCTGCACTAAGTCCAGCTTTGTTGCTGCCCAGCGGACATTTGTTCCCATCACCATCACGAGCCTTGTCCCATTACCCAGTCTCAGATGAAGCAGAGAGGCACCAGAACAGTTTGGGGATCACAAGTCGTTCAGGAGGAAATTTTAGTAATTTGTTACAGTGGTTTAAAATCTGGGTTAAGCCCAGAAACAACAGCACGGAGGAAGCCACGGAGGGTATGGAACAAAACTGTGACATCTCCCCTCTCTCACGTTGAGAGGCCATGTTGTGACCAAAGTAATCCTCCTTTCTGCTCACATCACCTTTCTGGATTTATCATTTTAATGTTCTCTGGGCCACCAAGCCCCACAGCTGTAAATTAATTTTTAAAGTAATACAGGTTTTAAAACTTCCATCTGCTTTAATGAGCTTGGGGGAATCCTGTTGTATTAAAAAACATGCATGCAATTATTTTTCCATCTTGGGCTTCGCCAGTTCCCAGTACCGCTCTGAGATGACATCTTCTTCCCCTCTCCAAAGTGTTTTCTTGTGATAATGTGGCATTGTATCCTGATGGTGTGTGTTTTGCCGCACATGGGCAAGGCTAGAGAGGACTCCTCTAAGGACGAGGCAGGATCATTAGCAGGTACCTCGGTGGCTTCCCCGTCACCTTTCCATTAATCCAGTTCTGCATCACAGAATTACGAAGCGGCTAATGAACAGCTCCAGTGCCGGGAGCCTGGAGGTACCATATTAACCGGACGTCTCTTTGAACTGCGTGATTTCTGGTGGGAAAACTTCATGGAAAAATGAGATGGTGTTTGTTTTCACAGCCTTCTGTGTCTGTTTTTAAATATTTTCTCACAGTAGTTCTGTTTCCTTTTTTTTTTTTTTATTAGCAATTAGCCTAATAAGCCACCTTTTCATTGCTCCGCATGTAGATTAACCACTTCAGAGAGTACAAAATAAACATTTTGTAATGCATGTATGTATCTTCTGGAAAAGATGAGTAGCCTGCTTCCACAGAGACTATGTCCTCCTAACATTGGGGTTTTGCTCTAATCATTAGTGCCCGGGTTGCTTTTTTTTTCTTTTATTTCCCCTAAGACAGCTTCTTACAGCATTCGTTAACCTGAATTTTGAAAACAATTAGTTCTTATTTAGCCAGTGCATTCAAATTGACTTTCTTCATAAGTAACAAATAAATAGCCTGGGAATGTGCAACTGCCTCGCAGTACATCAACATTTTGAAGATTCATCTCTGCTGAGATCAGCCAGCGTTGAGCAACCCGAGCAGATTCCAGCAGTTGCATTAAAGGTGAGCCTACAGCAGACAGTCCTTCCCTGCGGGCACGGATGGGCATTTGGGATGGATGGAAGATCCAAAAAGAGCACGTGGGCCAGGAATCGGTGTGTCCGATGGAAATCAAGCCCTGTTTAACAGCAAAGTGATAGCAGCTGAAATGCCAAAGGGCATCCCGATGGGTGACAATGGCTTGTTAAAAGAACAATATGGCTTGTTTTTTTGAGCTTTCAAGTAGTTTCAGAGTAAATTGTTCCGTAACCAGTGGGGTAAATTAAGTGTTTTCTCCAAATCTGAGATAAGCCCCTATCTCTTTCCTGCTGGAATAGCTCCAGCACCCACAGCTCCTCTGCCATCGCCAGGCAAACAGCAGTGGTGACAAGGACAGGGCCAGCATGATGCAGAGCAGCCTGGTGCTGCCTGTCAGTCAAATGAGCAGTGGGGTCGCTCATCTGGTCTTTTTTCCTCCTACATGCAACATCTGTAGGAACTTTGCAACTTCTGGACTTCTCTGTCAAGTGAGTGGAAAACATGCTGTTTTCCAAAACGAGTGGGGGTCAGCAGGAAGAAACGAGCAGTATGACTGCATGAGCCTGACTTCTTTGGCACATCAGGTTAAAACCAAGCGGGTTGTTTTTGCTGCTTCCATGCCGTCACAGCACGGCCACTCCCGCAGTAAAGCTGAGGTCCTGGGTGCAGCAGTCCACGTTTTCAGGTCAACTTTTGCTGTGCAGCCTGAGCTACCTGGCACTTGCTTGGGATGTGCTGAGCACCAGCAACGCGCTGAGGCTGCAGGCGAGCTGTGCTTCCGAAAAGCAGGCCCTGGGCAGCCGATGGTGAGCGTCCCAAACGCCTGGAGCGGTGAAAATGCCCTGCACCGAGCCCCCGGGGATGCACACAGCAGCCCCCCCGCTGCCCGAGCACGGCCCGAGCTCTAATAAGATCAGTCCTGCAGCGTTGTTTCCTGAGCAGCCCGAACAATGGGCCTCTGTCCCATGGCCGCCGCAGGGAGAACAAGGACCAGACTGAAAAAAAAAGGGGGGGGGGGGGAGGAAGAACAAAAAACGGAATAAAGGGGAGAGGAGAACGAACTTCATCTTGCAGCAGTGCTGCACTCATGTTCACCTCTTGCAACACTCAGTGCAGATGGGCAGCAAGTTACCGGTGCTGGTGAGGGACGAGGATTTTCTCCAGTGCCGGCCCCAACTGCCCCCAGGAGCCACAGCTCGGGTGCCCACGCAGCCATTCCCAGAGCTGGTGACAAAACCACGTCACCACGGAGGAATGTCCCTTCACCAGGGCGAGGAGAGAGGGCTCGGGCATCGCTCCCCTCCCTGCGGGGTGGCACAAAGTCCCCCTGCCACTGTGGCCATACTGCGCCCACTGCCCAGCATTGCCTCCCCTGCTCAGCAAGGGGGGCCCAGCGGACCAAATTTGGCAGATAACAGATCAGAGAAACAGAGATCAGTACGTGTTTGGACACCAGACTGTCTCAACCCCCCGATCCGCTGCTGTTTAGGCCCTTAAAAGCCAGCTGCAGATTCCTGGGGAATTTGAGCTCCATTTTCTTTGGAGAGGTTTTCAGGAGAGAAGTGCTCGGAGGAAAGTCCTCAAAGCGTGGCACAAGTCGTGCCTTCCTCTGCGTATTTTTTTTTTTGTCCAGCGCTTCCCCATGGGCCAAGTTACCAGTTGGTGTGGCTCAGGAGCTTTGGTGGAACAGCGCAGATTTACACCCGGTGATGAGCCGCTCTGATTTCCTGGTAGAAAATCACCACCAGGCTGTTACACTTAACCTGCACTAAACTGCACATGAATGATTTATTGTGTACTTCTCATGCAAATGACATTAATAGACTGTCATACATAGGAAAAGATGCTAGAAGATTGCTAAAAGCTGCTGCACTTAGGATGTTTCAGAAGAAAATAGCGTCTTATCTGGTATTATCTGAGGACTGTGTCTGCCTCTCTCCTTGAAGGCAGGTACATGAAAGAACAGTGTGAAGGTTGCGTTGCGTCGCATTGTGCACAGAGAACCTCGAGGCTCTAACAGAAAGCTACAAGAAATGTTTAAAAGGAATACGTGTGGATAACCAGAGCTGCATTACAGGGAGGGAGAGAGCTGTACCCTCGCCGATCTCCGTCAGCGCACACCGCCATCCGGCAGCGCTCGATGTCAGGATCAGGCTGCAGAGAAGAATCAGACCCAAACTCGCCCCGTCTAATTACCCGAACGTATTTACATGTGTAAAACTCTCCTGTAGTCCTCCTAATGACTAATGCGTAATTATGCACAGACAAATCCCCACAGTAAACACAAATATTTTTGTTGGTGATTGTTTATCTTGGGAGAGCTCAGCAATTTGTCAGGGCTTTGCCAAGCTCCCCAGCTGCACCGAGCGAGGTGGCCGCGGCTGCCACCACCGCTTCCAGCCTCGTGGTGCTGGAGGAGGGCAGCCTCTGGGGTTTTGCACTGAGAAATGTACATTTGGGTCAAAACAAAGTATTTTGGAAGTTTACTCCAATTTCACAGAAATATTGTGGTTTCCCCCAAGTTTGAAAAACATTCCCAACCTTCGGGAATATTATAGCCCTCTTTCTTTCGTGCTGCCTCCCACAAGCTGATGGGATGGGGCCGGGCTCCCATCGTGTCCGGGTGCTCTGAACTGCCAGGGGACCTTTCTCCACCAAGAAAAGCCATTTTCCATGGGCTCCTTCCTCGCCTGCCTGCCCTCAGTTTGTATCCACACCTCCGTGGGGCAAGGAGCCTTCTCAAACCCACCAGGAGCCCCCCGGCGCCTGGGCTGCTCTCCGAGCCCTCCGTGTCGTCTTAGTCCATGGAGCCATGCCACCCCTAGTGATAAATTCATCACTTAGTCGATGGCTTTCCTCCTAAAATCCTCTTCAGGGAACAATTCTCCGATGTCGGATGCAGTGACTAATTGATAACTTTCTTTAAGGGGACTGCACGATAACTTTCCTTAAAGCAGTATATTATCATCAGTGGGTTTTCAAAGGAGCGTGCTGCTCTCTTAATTCTCACCTTCATTATTTTAATACCTCTGTAAAATGGATTTCTAATGGATCTATATTGCCATAAAACTTTAGGGATGGTGGGTGGGTGTCAATAAATTCTTTGCGATCCGAGTGACTCGGGTAAGGAGCAGTGACAGGCTCCGAGAAGGAGCCAGGTGCTGAGTTGGGGCTGCGCCTTCCAGCACCGCGACCTTCCCAGGTTTGACCCCGTCCCGCTGCCTAAGAACACCCTGCAGACCTTTGTTAAGCAGCATGACTCATGTCTGTCCCAAGCAATTCTTTCTCTCCCAGCTTCTCACCTCAGGGATAAATCATACCAGGTCTGTCAGGAACGCAGGAGCTGCCCCAGGTACAATCCTGCCCAAAACCCTGGTATCTGGTAAGTCTGTGCAGGACAGTCATCAAAATAGGACAGCATTTTCACCCAAAGATCCCCGGGTGTGCAGTAAATGTACATCGTATTGCTATCACTGCCTTCAAATGTTCTCTGCCACCAGCAGGATGGAGGGCAGCAAATGCTGTCCCTGGTTTAATCAAAGAAAGACAGAAGCGGGTGTTAAGGCCTCCTGAAAACGTCGGGGGTTTTTGGAGAAGTCAGATTATGACGATTAGCCAGAACACTGGGACAAACGCTTTTACCATTGGATCCGTCACTTGGTCTCATGAAAACCACTCAGGGATCTTAGTTTTGTTTCAGCCAGGTTCTTAGGCTATAACAGCTCGTTTTTGCCCTGGACGTTGATGTAGGGGGCCAGCGATTGCTCAGAAACAAGCTACAGGAGTAAGCGTTCGCCATTTTGCCATATTTTGCCCTGAAGATCTGCCAGGAACGGGTGGCACTGGAGGCAATGCCTGCACCTCCAGTGTGCGTGGTGTAAGAGGCCCCCTAAAAGAAGAGCAGGATCCTGAGGGCAGGTGCGTGGGCTTGTTTCATCGCTGCCATCCGAGGTCAGAGTCATTTATGGAGTCCTGCTGCAGGCTGGTGTTCGTCCCAGCGAGGCTGTTTGGTGCCCACGGGGGCTGTGGAGGCAGCGAGAGGGAAGGGAGCGCTCGGGTTTCTTCTTTCTGCAACCGCTGCGTTGAGAGCTGCCGGGGTGCTAGGAGATATTCCCTTCCCCACCGCTCGTTTCAGGAGTATTTTTGTCCTTTGGGTTCTTTGTGCTGGTGCAGCTGTTGGAGCTATCCGTGTCAGAAAAGGTCAGGCTGGTCTACGCAGCGAGTTAACCTCGTCGTGGGCTGCCTCCAGCCCTGCTCTGCTTCGCTCAGGCTGAGACTTGCAACACCGAAGCCAGCTGGGTATCGAGCACATCGTGAAAATAGCTCCAGTGCTTCCCATGCCTGCATGGGGCTCTGTGTGGGGTGAAGACAGAACCTGGCAGCCTTCAGGGGACTCTGAGAAACCTTCTGGGCTTCTAGGAGAAAGTACCGCATTCCTCTGGCTTATTGTTTTCGTCCCTTTGCCTACAAATGATGGCCACGAATGCAGAAACCTGAGCAAGAGAAACCTATTCTTGGAAACACTTCTACCATCGGGAGCACGATGGGAAACAATCTCTGCCCGGTTTTCAAGCCCATAGATCCAACACAGGGAGCTGTGTTCACGTGTTACAACCACTAAGATGTTGTTTCCTCTCCTCCAGAGCGAGCTATAGGGTCAAGTCCTGGGCTCTGCCTCCTCTGTTCGGGGCACATTATGTATTTAATGTTAAACAGCTATTGATAATAAGCAGAACGTGTTATCACAGCTGCTGTGTGCCGTGGCAAGAAGGGTAGAGAGTCATGCGCTTCTTATTTGCTTTTTGGCCTCGGGACATTCGTGTTCTTGTTTATACAATAGCTCTGCTTGGAAAGCAAGAATAAAAAATACCTTGTTTTTCCCCCATACCAGACTGCTGTTTAGCATCGTGCTACATCTCTCCCACGGGAAATACAGGTTGGAGTCTCGCAGGTTGGGGAGGGAATTGAATCCAGATGTTACATTTGCTGGGCAAGTGTTGGAAGTAATCGGTTATTGTACAGAAAGGGGGAACCAGCGCGGCCGACCCAGGGGCGAGAGGCGGGCTTCCAGCTCCTGCCCCGCTGCTCGCTGCGCTGGGTGCGCTCGGGCTGAGTGCCTGGGCCAGAGGTGGGGCACGGAGCTGTCTGTGGGGTGCGGAGTTTTTTTGTGGGGTGCAGAGCTTTCTATGGGGTGTAGGGGTTTCTATGGTGTGCAGAGCTTTCTGTGGGGTGCGGAGCTTTCCGAGTCCCCTTGGCAGAGCCCCATGGGCGCCGTGCCATGGAGAGGACCCTTCCAGCTGGGCCCAGCTGCCCTGGGGCTGGTTGTCTCCCATCAGGGCATGGTCCCACCATGGTCCCACTATGCTTTCTGGGTGAAAATGAGGGGAGAGAAGTCTAAGTTATTAAAACCATTTTTTTTCCACGAGCAGAAGGATCTGTAACCTCATTTAAGCATTCGTCCTGACAATGCAGTGTGCTGGGAGGGATGTGCTGCATCCTTCCGGGGGGAAATGGACTCACTGTGTCTTGCACATCCAAAACTCCCTTGGAAACCTGTGAAGTGTGTGCTGTGTCCCGGATCCTGCCCTCCACGTAAAGCCCAGCCTCTGAGCACCAGCTCAGTGACTGTGGGTGCTGAGGGCTCTAGGAAATCCTGCTCAGCGTCAGAGCCCGGACTCTGCATGGTGCAGGAGGCTGTGTTTGCGTTACAGCGTGGGGAGTGCCGGCGTTAGGCTTTGAACTGTGCTTTGTGTGCGCTCGGTAAGAAGTGCTTGGTGACTCTGTTGGCTGGCTTTGGTTGGATTGTAGGAAACCACGCGAGCAGTGCAGGGCTGACGGCAGAGGAATACTTCTCCATGCCGTGGTTCAGGACTCCCAACACAGCCCTGAATGTGTAAAGACCTCTGAAAATGCCGTGCCCACATGAGCACTTGGTTCCTCACCCTCACATCCATCGGCTCAACGTGCCCAGCACCCTACGAGCATTTTAGTCCCAGCCCTTTCCCCGAGACCCGAGGAAATTGGAGGTCTGCAAGCGGCGGTGCAGGCGCAGGAATTCCTCCTCCTCTGCTAGCAGCGAGCCACTTGCATCACACGTCCCCTTGCTTCCCTTCACACCAGACCACATCTGTTCTTACTCACGCGTGCCAGCAAAAGGTTACCTGCGGGATGGGGGAAGGCGACAGCGGGCACTTGGAGCGCTGTGCAGCCCTGGGGAGCAAAGCCCGAGGAGGAGCCCGTGCCCCAGAGGGTCTGGCAGCCATGGGGCTGGTGGGGCAGCCCCTGTTTGGGGGGTCGGACGTGTCTGCGGGGTGCCAGCCACCAGCAGCTGCTGCAAAGCTCAGCCTGGGCGCGGGTCTCCAATGGGCACCACAGCCCTGGAGAGCAAAACTGGGGCAAAACGCTGCAGGGAGAGCAAAGCAGGAAAAGAATCGAGGTTATATAGGACGAAGCCCTGTATTTAATGGTAAAGAGCTCAGGTAAAAAGAAATGGTTGTTTTACTAGAGGGAATTTTTACCCATTGCAGATAGCGTTTTAGAACCTGGTGTATCAGGAACAATGGGCGCACTGTGTCTGCGGCTGAGGTTACGTCATGCTTTTATGGTAATTTTGCCAGAGCCAAGAACACATATTAGTACAGAAATCACTTTCAGGTTTATTCTGTTTTGACATTTCAGGGTCTCCAGCAACTTGGCATCACCCCGCGGAGCTGGCCATTCTTGGAAATAGCTGTGCGTAGGAAGGGTGTTTTGAATTATAAATATTTTCACATTCACAATTTAGGGCCAAATTTGACCAGGAACGTTCCCTTGCGCAACAACTGTCAGGGTTCTGGGGCTGGGGCAGCCTCCTCGAGGCACGCCGTGACCGTGGCAAGGCGTTTCCACCGCGCTTGGCGTGCGCGCAGGAGGGAGGGCGCGTGGCTTGGCCGCGCCGCTCGCTTGGGGCCGCTGGCTCCTCGGCGAGCAGCAGCGCTGTCAAAAGCACGGTGTGGCAACCTCCACGCTGCGCTGGGTGGCCGCTGCGGGAAGGAGCCCGTGGGTGCTGAGCTGCATTGCACAACGCCGGCGCTGGGAGCTGCGCCGAGCCCTCCCGCTGCTGGGGCTGCGCAAGCCAAGGGGCACGAGGGCGTCCGTGCTTCATTGCGGGCTGCCACCATCGCTCCTGTGAACGGTGCCGGATTCGAAACAAGGAAAAAATCCTGGTTCTTCATCATTTTTTCCCTTTCTTTGCGTTGATGAAGCAGAACGGGATTTTAGGTCTGATTCCTACAACGCTGTGCATGGCTGGAGGTCGTGGCGCGGCCTCCCCCAGACACTTTGTTCCAATGCCAACACTGCGCCGCTTCATGCGCTGTGGTTTTTGTGCGCGAGGTTGCGTTTCGGTGGCGCTGGCACAAGATGGGCTCCCTCCAGTGGTCAAGGGACAGCTGCAAGGGGGCTTCGGTGCCCGGCATGGGCGCGAGCCGAGACACCCTGGGCTGCGCTGCTCCCCTCGGCCCCATCCTGCAGCAGTAAGCGCCCTGCTGTCACCCCCAGCCCAGTCGTACTGAAGTGGAACGGGCTGCGCAAATTAAGGATCAGGCTCTAGATTTCCTTGTGCTTCCCAAAACATTCGCTGCAGAATGGGGAAAAGGAAGCAGCGGAGGAGAGGGAACCAGGGAGGATCTGGTGCTGGACCCAGACACAACAATTCGCAGCAAAAATGACTCATTTTTGCATTCCTTTCCTCCTGTGGTATTTTGGCAGTAGACCCCGACTCTCTTCTCGATCCCGTTGGCGTGGGGGAAACCAGTCCCTCTGAAATGCCGTGTGCCCTTCCCCGGGTACAAAGCCCCCTGTGCACCCGGGGAGCGCTGTAGGGTGGCCGGGCCATATAGACCCATACGTACGGGCCGAGCCAGCCCTGTACACACGTATGGGCACATATGGCACGTATGCATGGGTGCGTATATGGCATACTGGTGCACGCGTGTACCCGCGTCTGCACGCGTACAAGCAGGTGCAGCTGCTCGGAGCCAGCCATGGGGGGGGTGCATGTGTTGGGGCTGTCCCTGTTGGCACAGTGGGGGCACCCACAGCACCCCCGGGTGCAGCAGGGCCGTGCTTCACCCCCCCCTCCGTTGGCCTCCCCTGGCTGCTCTGTGCGTCCCCCCCTCCCCCCCCCAAGGAGCAGTTCCTCCCACGCTTTTTTTGCAGCATGGTGCTAGTTTGCAAGGGGGGGTGGGGTGGGGAAATGCACTGGTGCCTGATCGCATGGCGGGTGTGTGTGAGTGCACCAACGCCTGTTTGCACGGGGGGGGGGGTGTTTAGGAATGCGTCGATGCCGTTTGCACGGGGGGGGGGTGCATGCACGGGTGCCCGTTTGCACGGGGAGGGGGGCAGTGCATGCACGAATGCGCCTTTGCACGAGGAGGGGGTAAATGCACGGACACCCCTTTGCACGGGGTGGGGTGCATACACGGACGCCTGTGTGCACGGGGTGTGTGTGCTAAGAACGTAGGAACGCGCCTTTGCACGGGGGGGGGGGGGGTAAATGCACGGACAGCGTTTGCGCGGGGGGGGTGTGCGTGCACGGACACCCCTTTGCACGGAGGAGGGGGTTAATGCACCAACTCCCCTTTGCACGGGGGGGAGGTGCATGCACGGACTGCTGTTTGCACGGGGGGGGGGCGCTGAATGCATGCACGCCCTTTTGCACGGGGGGAGCAAGGATTAAGAATGCACGGTCACCATTTGCACGGGGGTGTGTGTGCACGCACGGACACCCTTTGCACGGGGGTTGCCCGTGCACACGGCCCCCCCCAGCCCCGGCTGTTCCCGCCCCGCCGCCCTTTGCACGGTGGGGGGGAGGGGGGAGCGGGGGGTGGGGTGCAGCTCCCTCCCCCTCCCACCCCGGAGTGGGCGTGGCCAGGCGCGCGCCCTGGGCGCCGTTTGGCTGCGGCCGCCGCGCTCATTTGCATGTGGCGGGGGGGGCTCCCCTGTCACGTGGGTGCGGGGAGGCGGCAGCAGCAGGAGCAGGAGCAGGCGGGGGAGCAGGAGGAGGGGGGGGGCGGGGCCGCCTCCTGCCCGAGGGGCGGGGCGGGGCGGGCGGCGCGCGGCGGAGCCTCCCCGCGGTCTCGCGCTGCCTGGCGGGGCTCGGGGCAGTGCGCGACAAAATGGCCGCGGCGGCAGCACCGGCGGCTGCGCTGCGCCCGGGGGCGGCGGCGGCGCCCGTGTCCCTGTCCCTGTCCCTGCCCGTGTCCGTGTCCCTGGAGGCGGCTGCGGCGGCATCATCGCGGAGGAGCGGGGCAGCGGCCCGGCGGCGCTGAGCCCGGCCCCGCCTGCCTGCGAGAGGGGAGGACGGCGGCACCCCCACGCCGAGCGGCGGACAGACCGGCGGACAGACCGACCGACCGACGGACAGACACCCTGCTGCTGCTGCTGCCGCCTCGGCCTCCCCCTGGAGCCGAGGCTCTGCTGGAGGAGGCAGCGTAGAGGCTTCGCCCCGCGGCCCCTGCCGGGCCCCCCCGCTGCTCCCCCTGCCGGGCCCTTCCTCCTCCTCCTCCTCCTCCTCCTCCTCCTCCTCCTGCTGCCGCTGCCGGGGCTCCGCTGGATCCTCCTCCCCGGATCCCCCTCCCCGCGCCCGCTGCTTCCTGCGGGAGAGGCTGCGGGATCCTCCCTCCTCCTGCGAGAGGCACCGGGATCCTCCTCCTCCTCCGAGACAGACGGACAGACCGGCGGGCGGGCGGACGGACGGACAGAGCGCTGCGCCGGGCTCGGTGGGACCCCGCAGCCCCATGTGAGGCTCCCGGCCTCCCTCTGGCTCTTTTATTTTTTTAATATTTTTAATTTTTTTTTTCCGGAGCGGGGATCCATTTTTTTCTCCCAAAACACAACAAAACTGTTTCTCCGAATTCTCCTATTCTTTTAATTTGCACTTTCTGCCCCCCCCCCCCCCCCCCCCTCGATGCCCCCCCATGCGGTCTGAGCCCCCCCTGCGGCTCCCGCCCCGCTCCCCAGCCTGGCGCCCCGGGGCCGTGCTGCAGCGCGCCGAGCCGGGCGCGACCCCGAGGCGCGCTCCCGCGGCCGCGTAGCCTGGGATTTCGGTCTCGCTTTCTCCGTCTCGTCGTTTTTTGGCTTCACTGGAAATCAAAAGCTCGTTCTGGGATTGGACCTGCCTTGGCTGCACTTCTCCGGGCTGGATAACACCGAGGCTCCTGGCGATTCCCCTTGGATAGCGTTTTCCTGTTGAGCTGTTGGGTTTTCTTCTCCTGTGTGGCAGACTTTTATTTTTATTTTTATTTCATTTTTTTTGGAGGGGGGGGGTATAAACGAACGAACGACAACAAAAAAACTTAATTTTTTGGCCGTGTGAGATTTTTTTCGTATTCAGATTCGTGAGATTACGGGTACACTTACAAAAACAAAACAAAAAAAAAGAAAAAGCATTAAAATAAGAGAGGAACACGTCAGAAAGACCCCTACACGGTAGACAAAATACTCACTTGTTTCCTTACAGCAAGACTGAACCGAAAGCTGCCAAAGAGCCCCATAAAGAAAAGACTAAAAGGTAAGCAGGGGTAGCAGTAGCAGCCTGCGTAAGTTGGAGACGGCAGGGGGCTGCCAAGGCAGCACCCGCTGGGGGTGCCTTTCTTACACCCCCTACTAAGTCAGCGAGGCAGCAACACCACGAGACATTTCGACCCCCCCTTATATCATCCACTTTTCTCTTTTTTTTTTCCTAAAAACTTCTGAAAATACTTTCAGGCGTGCCAGAATTAATTCACTATTTTTCCACCTGCCATTTTTCTGTGCACAAAACCGCCCCCGGGGGGCTGCCCGGGGGCACGCATCCCTTCGAGGCGAGCCCCAAAACTCCTGGGGCTGCGCTCCCCACCTTTGTCCTCGGCGGTGGCTCAACCTTGCGAGTCCCCAGCTCCAGATCCACTTCTTTTTATTTTTTCCCTCCTTTCCCCCCGCCTACTGGCACAGTGGGAGCTGCTGTCATTTCTCCTCCAGGCGTGCTGGCGTGTGCCACCCTGAGCCAAGGGGCTGGAGGGGAAGAAGAGAGGAGGGAGGGGAGGAAGTGGGGGGGGGTATTAGGTTTCCTGGGGTCCCCTTTGTGCAGAGAGGTGGCGGTCCTGCTGGGGGTTACTGGGATGTACTGGACGTGCATGTTTCATGTTTTTTTTCCCCCCATGCTTTCCATCAGCCGTAGGCGCCGCGGTCACCTCCTGTTCTGCTAAAACCGGAGTGAGGAGGTCGCTCCTGTTCACAGGGGAGCCACCTGGAAGCGAGAAATAACTGTTATTACGTCAGCCCACTTCTGGGGTGCTTTTCCCCATTTTGAGGCCAGGGCCGGGAGTTTCCCCAGGGGCTCCTTGGGGCTCCCTAGAGCCCCTCTGCTTCCCCAGGTGCACCCCGAGGATGCAGCGGGCGCAGCCCCAAGCAGCTGCGGGTCCCTGGGCTCAGGGGGTGCTGGTGGTGCACCCCTACCTTTGGCACCGTTTCTGCTCTGTTTTGGCCTAGAATTACTCGCAGAATGATAAAATGGGCATGCCAGGCTTGCACCCACCAGCTGGCAGAACTGCTGTAGCCTCTGGGGGTCTCTGCTAATGCACCACCAGTGTTTTTGGGGGATGAGCCCTGCACTGGTCTGGGCTCACCTGGGTTCTTCTGATCCTCACCCCGAGCCCACGAAGGCAGCCGCAGTGAATGAGGTCGATGGGAGCTTGCCCAGCGGAGCTGACCGAGCAGGGACCAGCAGTGACCCCACAGCACTGCGGCACATCCCCTGTCCCCAAGCGTTCCCCATCGCGGTGCCAGCTGCAGGGTGCTGGGGGGCGAGGGGGTCCCTGGAGCCAGCCCCTCTTCTGACCCCACATTTTCTTCCTAACAATGAAAAAGCGCGGGCAGGTCGGCTTCGTAGAGCTCTCCCAGATGGCAGTACCAAATAATTAGGCTTTATTAATGTTTCTGTTCTCTGTACACGCGGATTCGTGCATTGACAACCATAAGTGTGCGTCTGGGACTAAAAGCTGGTCTAAGTAAGCAGTGTGCTGTCCTATAGGGCTGGTTTGTCCTATAGGGCTGGTTTGCGGCTGCTGGTAGGGCTGTTGCAGCCTGGGGGTGATTTGGAGGCTGGTCTGTGTGATGCTGAGCGTTGGTTCCCCAGTGCTGTGGGGGGAAGCCCTGGTCTGTGCCACTTCTGTGCTGGCGCAGGGCTGTGGGATTTTCTCTGGGATGCTGCCCTCGAGCCTCGTTGCAGTGGTCAGAAGCGTTTGGTGACTTCGGGGTTTGCCCTCGCAGCCGAGCAGGGATGTCTTTGCAGGGACGGATGTCTTCGCATCTTTCACAACCTGCCTCTGATCCCCCGTGAGTGGGATAAGGTTTTTACCTTGTCTGCTACTCCAGAGCCTGCTGGAGCTTGCTGGGATGAATGCAAAATCCACCTGTCTGGCTTTTTTGTTTTTTTTTTTTTCCTAATAGTTTTTCCTATTTAAGTAACAATCTATGCTTTTGGTGACTTTCTTGAACTTTTGCTTTTGTTTAAAGGAAGAAAGGTAATTCTATCCTTTTTTTACTTGAAGGTGCATTTTAAGGCTTTGAAAAACAATAGGGTGAAATTTCCTTAACATGAGGAATAGAATAACTGGGCTTATGAGTACTTTCAACCTGAAAATCCTTTGTTGAAGTTCTGAAAGCTTTCAAGTTCTGCACCTTGGCAAACTGGAGTAACAATAGCACAGGGGAAGGTTAAAGGTTTTGTCAGGCAGAGGCCGTAATCTTTTTGTGTCATAAAGTAAACTGTTGCTGAACGTTAACTGTATGGAAAGTACGCCTGTGACTTAGCCTGGAAGTAAAACCTCCTATTTTTGTTTTTCATTCACTTCATTCAGAAAGGTCGGGAAATTACATTCATCATGGTAGGGATTTACTGCCTGCTGTTAACTCAGAATGACCTCAATTTTGCAATCAATTCAGATGCAACGTAGAGACCTTTTCTCCTTAGTGGCAGGCTCCTTATTAAAAGCCGAACAGAGGAGTTTACTTTCAGTTTTAGCTGCTACGACTTAACCAAGAGCGGTGTATGTGGGACCGGATAATATGTTAACTTACATTTATTTCCTCTAAGCAGCTGGCCTTGCCGAGATAAACATGCGCTTTTCCAAATGCTGTCATCTGGCCCCTTTCCAAAACAAGCTGAAGGAGGAGGTCAGGGGTGGAGCCATCCTTTGCTTTAGTAAAAAGAGGCTTTCACTTGGAAAGAATTGCTAGATAGTGCTGGCTGCGAGAGCTGCGGGTTTAAAAATAAAATGGCCAATCCTTCCCTAAGTAAACAAAATGCTCCGTGTTTATTACGTGTGTCTTTGCTGTGCTGCTTCTGTTTGAAGGTGTAGCAACCTAAATGCAGAATGCACGTTGCTTATGTAAAAAAAATAAATCAGTGCTTTATGTAAGACTTCGAACACGAGAAGCGATTAAAAATTTATCATCTTTGGTTACAGTAGAGATGTGCAACACAAAAGTGCTATTGTTTTAATTGTTTAAAATTCAGATTACAAGATAACGGTAATGCCATTAGAAGGTTTCCCTTTGGCCTAGAAGCTGCAGGTAGGAGCCTGTCGATCCCTTACTATTAAAGATGAATGATAAGGAAACCTCTTAAATGCCTGTGACGCTGCAGTCTAGCCAATTTAGGATCAGCTGATGCCTTCTAGTGATAATGGCTTGAGGTTTTCAGCTGTATTATGAAGATATCAGCCAGGGCAAATAGTATTTAGAGGAGAAGTATACTTTATTGAATGGGGAGATGATCCAGAAGTGACAGTAAATTGCATTACTTAATGATCTATGTGCTTTGCACAGTCTCTTCGCTGGTAAATGCTGGTGGTGGAATGAAAGATGGTTCTTCTTAATGTGTGAAAGCAGGGGAATCAAAGTAGTATTTGATCTTGCCTTAGGAATCTGAGCTGTTTTTGAAAATTGTCTACCGAAGGCATAGCTTAGTTTTACATCTTAATTACTGGATGGAGATATGCTCATTTTATCGCTGCTTAATCACGGTCAACTTCCTTGGATCCCAGCACCCAGTTCTAACTGTATTTTCTGAAACTTCCCTTGTGCAGTTTCCTGCTCTGGCACTAATATATTTTAAAATCTGCACAAGGTAAAAGCGTCTAAATCTGATCATAACAAACTGCCAGCTCTTGCCCGGAATGGTAGCAGAGCTTTTTAAGACAATATCAAAGAAATATCGTTTGTGGAAAATGCAGCAGCAGCACTTTAAAGTATGCTGCTGATTCTTTTGTCTTTTTCTGAAACGTGACATCCCTCCATCCAAATCAAAACTGCATCACAGAGGGGCACTGGGTCTCCGTGAAGCTCTGAAATAACTAGCAGGTCTGAGCTCTCAGCGCAGTGAGCATCACAATCTGAGTTAGTTTTGCTCTCAGCCCTGGATATGAGTCCGCGCTGTAATTTTTCAGCGCTGAAGCCCTGACTGTAGCTGCAGTTGGAGCTCATAAAACACGAGAAGCCTTGGCGGTAGTGAGGTCTGCGCTCTGGAGCTCTTCCCTGTGGGTTTGCAGCCAAGGATGGCTTGAGAGCGAGAACAGTTATCTGTGCTGCGGCAGGGATGTTTTATGGCTGGCTGCCCAGATTGCCGAGCTCTGCGCACAGCTTTATAGTTTGCCTTTGAGGGCTATGGAGGTGGAAGTCATTTGTAATAAACAGCTATCTGCAGCTTGCTTTCCTGTGTTTTGAAATATACATCCACTTGAAAAACCGAAAATTAGATTCACATTTACTTAGATTTCAATCAGGAAATTTTATGTTTCGGAAGCTTGAGTATGAGAAATGTTAACAATTGCTTATTGCTTTGTCTTAAAAATAGCTGATACTTATCCCGTGGCTGTTTGTGTGTGTGATTCTGTTTCCCATTTAGCAATAAGCACTGAATTGCTAGAGAACATTTTTTTTTTTTCATTTGGGAGAAAAATTGACTTCTCAAGTCGATTGGCATCCCTTTGTGGTAATTAAGCCCCAGAGAAAAATATGTTTATAGATCTCAAAGTAGTTATCGTGCAGCTACCAGCCATAGGCTCATTTAAGGAAGAAGAGCACCCACCCCAAGGAAAAAAACACCCTGGGCTGTGAAGTGTTCGGTGCCTGCCCGTGGGCATCTTCCTGATGGGCAGACCCATACTTATTTTTCCTTAGCTTCTTGTTAGTGGGGTCTGTGGGTGCATTCCCATAATGGCTTTCTGGGGGCATAGGAGCAGTGCCTTTTGTTGTGCTCTTGGTCCAGAAAACTCCCCTGGCGTGGCACGTCTGCTGCTCCTGGCCGCTGCTCTCCCTGCGTTGCCTTTCCCCTCCTGCATGCTGCTGATGAAGAAGCTCACACTTCTCTCACCAGTGCTGCTTTTGCAAGAGGGAAGGCGAAGTAGGAGAGCTTTTTGTTTTGTCTGGGGGCTATATATAGTGCTCGCGGTGGCCTGGATGCCGTTCTGGGTGGTCAGCGTGTGCGCCCATCGATAATGAGTTCAGACTGGCTGCTGCCTGCTCTATTTCAGGCTCAGCCCGACAGCACGTCGTGCCCGGCTGTGCCCCGTCCCAGGCCTCTTCCTTCTTCGGCATTCCCAAATGTTCCCGTTTGTGGCTGGTGCTAATTCCACGGCCGCTGACAATAGGGATGTTTTTAAACAGTAGCTGGCTATTGGTAAACAAAGGAGTAGGGTGCAGTGCTTTAACATGGACCCAGCCAGCGACAGGAAGCACTTCAACCTTCAATGGCACGCCAAGAAAATCAGCCGCGGGGTGCGGGAGGTGATGCCTGCCATTTTGCTGCGATTCCTTCCATGCTGTTAGCAGAAAAGCCGAAGAGGTCTCGGGTGTTGCTTGCAGTGGTTTTGGTTGAGCTCAGTGTGTGCTCGGAAGGGTAACCTTGTAGGTGGTGTTTATATGAAAGGTGAAGTTAGTTTCCGAACGCTGCAAGCGTAGACTACAGGAGTGCGTGTAAGTCAGGGAGGACTCTTCAGGTAGCTTGCTACTAAAAACAGTCTCTGCTTGCAGGTCTCAACTTCCCTCTTAATATTTTGGTCAGTTACACAAGCGCACTTAACCTAGGAGAATTGCTTCCAACACCTGTAGTCCGAATTTTGCCCCATGTTCAGCTTTGAAATGGATGGTTCACTCGACAGCTGCTCTTCCTCCCTGGCTGCAAATGAAAGCCCTTACCTCGCTGCAAAAAGACATTACCTCGCTGCAAAAAGACATTACCTCGCTGCAGGTCTGCTTCTGCCTCATCTCTGATGTCATGCAGACGATGTTCTACCTCGTTCTGGTTTTGTGACGCTGCAAAAACTCGCTGGTAGCTGAAAATAACCTGTTGGCATCAAAGTGCTAATGACATCTCTTTTTAATGTCCCTCTGTGTTTTCCTGCTTGTGAAAGTAGTTGGTTTCTCTTTGTAATATTAGCTGATAATGCACTATAAAGAGGTTTATCTTTTAAAGTCATTTAAAAATAAATGAATGTGGAAAATATAGCATGTTCTTCTGGTACAGTAGCCTAGTAGTGGCAGTCTAAATGGTATTTAATATTTTCTAATATGATCCTAAAATGTGGGTGTCTGGTGCAGGTGTGGAACTAAATTTGGGCTGTCACAGTAGCAGAATTGCTGCGATCGAGGAGGGGACTGCATAAATAGCACTGTTTGTGTGAAAGATGTTCTGTGGGGCTCACTAGAGCTTTATGAATGTGTGATATTTATTACTTCTGTGATAGTTCTTCTGCTAATCAAGCTTTTTGAAACCCGTCACTTTTAGAACAATCCAATTCAGTCTCATTGGGTACCAAGAACTCCTTAGTCTTGATGCTGTGCTACTACCCTTAAGCATAATAATTGAATAAAGCAATGGCTGTGTTATTGACTGGATGCTTACATAACTATTTGCTTTAAAAAGGACCCTTGGTTGTTTTTATTGCATTGGTGAAGATAAAATGCTCTTCCCAAACTCGTAGATGAAATAGTACGGTGACAACAAGACCCTATCCTTTTGCAGAAAATAGAATAGATGGTGTCTGTCAGCCCGGGCTGTCCGGATGGTGCTGCGATGCTCTGATAGTCCAACTGCATCGCAACTGTGATGTCCCAGTCCCCTCTGTCAGCATCCAGGCAAGCAAGAACTGATTTTTCTGGAATTCTGTCAGCTTCTGCTGATCAGATAACACATGTAGAGACATTTTGACTATCTTTCTGAGAATATTTGCTCCCCTGGGCATTTCATGGACTAACTGAAGGCATGAGATAGTCATTACTAGGATTGTGACTCACTATAAATTGATTTCCAAAATGGTGTTTACTGCAGCTGGTTGTCTTATCCTGGAAGATCGTTTATGGCTGCTTCTTTTCCCCAACTCTCTCTTCACCCCCTTTCTCCTTCCCTCATGGGGAGAAGCTGTTCGTTTGCTAAGCTGAAACATGGAATCCGACAGGCCATTCTGATCATGGGTCTGATACTGCAATATAAAATGAAAATGCTCTGTTTGGCTGTTATTTGCTAGATTTATTATTGGCAGGAATTGGTGCCCAGACACTTTAATTTCGGAAAGCGAGGTGGAGAAACAGAGAACTTTGAAACTTGATGAACTTAATGGAAATAAGGATTACCTTTCCAGCAACACAGAAATAATCTTTTAAATTCTTCGGTAGAGCTGTGGAGGAGAAGGTGCTAGCCTAGACCTTTCTGCTTCCTTAATTTTTGGCCAATAGAGGAAGCCTTGTTCTGAAATCTGTGGCTTCAGTTTCCAACCTGAGGCTAGCTAGACAGTAATGCAAGGGTTTTTTGTCTAACTTGTGTTGTATTGCTGTAGGAGTTTTGAAAACAGCATTGCAGCTGAAGATGCACTGGAACAAAAACAAAACTGATGCAAGATGTATTATCCTTAAATTGAAAGAAATGTTCATGGAGGGCAATGTTTTGATTTTTGTAGTTAAAAAGGAGGGATATATTAAAAAGAGCACAAACCCAGTAGTTTTTTCATTTGTTTAAACTTCCATATATTTGCAGTGCACAATTTTTGAGTACAGTTTATTAGTCTGTAGTATGTTTTGTCTTCCTTTACTCAGATCACATTTGGTGTTAACCTCCTGTGGAGAATTCCAGGACCCCTGACATTTTATTGTGACTCTTGATTAGCTCACCAGGGTTCCTACTAAGAATTCTTCTTTCATTCATTTGATAAATTGAATTCCCTATTCACAGTGCCTTTAAATAGAATGGTATTTGGAAAACTTGAAGACAACAACTTGAATGTTCAATGAGCTCACCCAACACATTTAAAAATACAGGAGGAGGATGTTGAGGGTTTGTGTATTCTAAAATCTTTCAAAGGAATAAACTTTTTACAACAGCTTGCAGCTCTGTCTTCGCGTTCCCATTAAACTTACTGTCCTCCTGGCTCCTGCAAGGAATCTGCTTTCCCTTTTCCATCCTACCTCTTGCTGGTGATGCTTGTACCGTGGAGAACATTAGGAGCTCTTACATCGTGAGGGATAGCGTTGTTACTTGTTTTTTCCCAATTCTAGACCTGGAGGCACATCTTCCCTCGTGGGCCGTGGCCGTGCCCTGGGCCTCCCTGGTGTTTTTGTGCTCAGAGGTGCTCAGGGGCGGTGGAGCAGGATGCCACCTGCCTACAGACCCTTCTGCGGTCTCCCACTGCTCAGCGGTGGAACGTTTTTGACACCGTAGGAAAATGTGGACTGGAGGAGTCCTCTGGAGGTCACAGATAGGTCTGTGCTGAAGCCGGGCACATGCACGGCTGGTAAATAGCTGCGTGCTGGCACACGACTGATGCAAAGGGGGAAATAAGGACTGGGGCACTGGAAGCCCTACAGGCAAAACTACATCATTTTAGCAATGCAAACGTACCTTGCATGTCTGTTAACAGAGAAATACAAGCATTCAGCTGCGTTGCTTGCCGGAATCCTGCACAGAAGCTGTTCTGTGCCTGGTCGTGTCCCTCCGACCCTGTCTCTAGGAGCGGTCAGCTCGTGCGGAGAGCCCGGGGGCAAAACATCCTGCGGAGCTGCTGCTCCTGTTCCTATTTCCTGGCCTCCTCCTCTGCAGCCTCCCCGCAGGAAGCAGCGCTGCTCTGGCTGTTCTGCAGGTCCAGGCAAAGGACTCGAGCCGGAGCCTTGTCCACAGGTTGTGTCTGTGCCTCGGTCAGTCGATGGGTGATAGTTAGCCGTGCAGTTGGCCGGTGTGGGGGCTTTGCCTCGCTTGGCACAGAGCTCTCATCTCCTTGTGTAGTTGTAGAAGCCAAAATAGCAAAGGTAGTGTTTGGAAAAGACAAATAGGCTGCGCTCTTGCTGAGCTGCTGGATTGCAAAGCTGCTTCCCTTTGTGTGTTATGTCCCAGGAAGACTGGGGAAGAGCTCCGGACCACATGCTCCATCAGCTGCTGGTGAATATCGTCCGGCCTGGGAGGGAGGCAGCACTGAAACTAAATCTCGTTGTGCTCACTGCTCGTAGTCTGGAGCTTAATTTTCCAAGAGAGGAGTTGGTTCTGTTTGCTGGGGGAGGGGAATGTTGTTCATAGCATGTTTTTAGCTGTTTATAGCCTGCGATGGGTGGTGAATGTAATGGAAACCTTTCTGGTTTTTGGTTGGTTGGGTGGTTTTTTCTTTTTTTTTTTTTTATTTTATTTTTTTGCTCGATCGTTGCATAGGCTGAGCAGTGCACAGGGTGGGGTGCTTGAGGTCTGGTCTGCTGGGGTGTTCTCAGCAGGCTGGGGGAGCGAGTTCTGGTACGGCTCGTGCCTGAAATGTGCGTAAGGGAGAGGCTTGGCGTGCCGTGCTCCAGCCTGCGCCTGGGTTTCCCTGCCAAGGACTTGGTTGCCCCGGAGCGGAGCTTGTAGGTGCATCAGTGGGATGGATGCCCTGTGGAGAGCAACGCCCCCACAGAAGGGGCAGCGTGCCTGTGTGACAGTAGCATTGGGCCCTGCAGGATCATCTATGCTGGAGTGTTAATTTGGATCAGTGTTAAGTTTAAGCAAACGTGATTATCCTCAGTTATACTGTGCTTCAATTCACTTTACAGAGCATTTCTGAGCATGACAATCGCTCTTAAATAAAAGCGGATTCCTTTAAATGAAACTGAACTGGATGACGTGCTCCAAGCGTGCATTTAATGCTTTCCTGCCACAAGTGAGCTTTCGGTACCTGGGAGCAGACTAGCTGTAGTCTCAAGTGATAAACTCACCTGGGATGGGGGACAGTGGCTGTCAAGGCCTCTGCACCCAGTTTTGGTGTACAAATCCACTTGGTATCGGTCTGCACTCACTACTTCATAATGAAGGCGTAACTCGGCTATTGAAGCATTCTCATTAGTACTCTCATTAGTACTCTATCTGGTAAGAATCCAGGAAAGTGAACAAAAGGAAGTCTGTAACCGAAAAACAAAACCCCCAAACCTCACAGACATGCACTGGGACTGGGGCAGTGCTCAAACGGGCTCTCATCAAGCCTCGTACATCTGACCTTCCGGTTATAGTTAACCTGTGTTCTCTGTTTGTAAAGGATTTTTCTTCTCTGAGCTTTTCCTCTCTGCTTCTGGTGACTGGTAGGCAGCTAGCAGAGGCTAAAACAAGGCCAGGCAGCTGTGTGGGTTTCTTTGGTTGTTTTGTTTTTAATCTTTAATTGAATGATAGTTGCTGTTGAGCCTGCTTTATTTTTATTCTAATCTAATTTGCTTCAGTGGTTGCTTATCTTATGTGTATATGGAGTAGGGTCACAAGTTAACGCTGGGTGAACTGGAAACATCCAGCGAGAGCCTTGGTCCTGCAGGGAACAGCAGGCGGTGCTCTCCTCGCCGTGCTGTCAGGATGTAATTGCTCTTCAACCAGTAATCCAAAATGGCCCGGTTTAAGACACTGCTGCCGCTGGAGATGCAGCCTTTGGTCGAGGTGTGTAAGGCAAGCGCTCTTTTTCTCTCCTGATCGTGGAATTTCTATTTTACAGGTTGTAAGAGCGAGATTATTAACTCAGTCTCTTGGGCAGCCTATAATCTCCCCATAGTTTCAGTATGATATTTTAATTGAATATGGCGCTTTTCACATCCTGTTCTCAACTAAAGCTGTAGTGTTTCTGGTGTGTCTCTAAATGGCAGCTTCGTTATGCTCCTGCGCAGATTTCAGCAGTGAGTTAAGTTGTCTGTGCATGTCTTGCACCTTAGTAAAAGGGGCTGAGATTTCAAAAGAGCCTGGAAGGGAGTTTGTGGGGATCAAGTCTGGTCCCTTGCAATTACAGGTGGCTGTGGACAAGGGTCCAGAGAGTGTCATAGGTCTGAAGATACCTACGGTAATCTGTAAACAAATCAAATGAAAACAAATAAAAATGCACACAAAGAAGACTTGGAGCCAAAACGGCATTGTACAGTAAAAGGAAAGATCAAGGACAGTCTTAGGGAGGTCAGCTTCTGTGCTGGAATTTTGGTGGAATTTCTGGGTGACTTCAGAAGTCAGACAATCAACTGTTCCTGCTAGGTGAGCAGCTTTGTCTTCCACACTTTGAGAGAAGTTGACCAGATACTGGGAAAATTAAGGTACCAGAACCACAGTTAGCCGTGGATAATAATTTGTTGTTTCAGATGAAGGGAGAAATCCCATCAAGTCAAATTATGTATTAGGGAGTGACAAGTGCAGGACAGGAATGTAATTTGGCAGTTGGAAACCCCAGAGCCTGGGATTAATAAATCATAAATTGAGGTCAAACAGAAATGCTCCTCAAGCTTCACTTATGACTCCTCATAGGGACAAGTTTTTTCCACCCAGACTTTCAAGTTAGAGGGTTTAGTTTCAAGCTGCATGATCACACCTACACATATAACACATCCACAGTGGTGTCGCTGAGGGCTTTTCCCCTATTACTTTGTGTGAAAGCCTATCGTAGGATTTTACTTCACGAATGGGTAGAGGCCTCTTATTTCCAGTCTAATTGTCTTTGTGTCCTTTTGGCCTTATATTGGTGTTAATTTTTTTCTTTAAATAAAAATGTATTCCTTTCTTCAGATACTCTGTTTTCTCCCCCCAGATGTGTTTATAAAGATTTGGTATGTCTTCTAATATTTGTTTTTATATAATGCTACAATGTGGAAAGTTGCACATCTCCTTTGTTGCAGTTTAAATTGTTGAAGCACATAGTTCAAAACTGGACTTATTATACCAGTAATGACTTTCTGACTGTTTGTGACATTGTTGCCTTGCCTTTGGTTTAAGATCTGGTGTAAAAACCTTTGTTTTCTCTCCCCAAAGCTGGTGTTCAGGCAGTTGTTCCCCCTGCTGTATTGAGGCACATGATTATTCCTACTGCATGCGGTGCCCTGCATCTCCTACTGCATTGCACTCTGCTTTTTTTCACACTACATCTCAAGTTTATCCAGTTCTCGATTCTGCCCTTAAATGTTTTGCAGCCCCATGCCTTAACATCTTCTGTAAACTTAACACACACATTTTTCCAGCAGCAAAGTGATTAATAAAACTACTGAAAGCTGCTGGACACGCGTGTATTGCAACAAAACCCAGTGGCACTCTGCCTTGTTGGAGAGGGAAGTGCTGAGTCTGCTTGCTTTGCAGGCATCTTACTGTATTTTCTTTTAGCTTACGTTCCCTACCTTGTTCTTTGAAAATGAATAAAGCATCCGTGTTTTTATTAACAAAGCTTTACATTTTGCTTAAATGGTCAATAAATTACTTCTATTGCATCCCCTTTCTTCCTTGTTAAAAATGTCTGTAGCTATGCCATGGGGGGGGAAGAAATCAGGCTGATTTGATGTAGCTTTTCTTCACAAATCCTTATTAGCTGGTACTGATGTTTTTAAGCCTTCCCTTTTAAAGTTATAGGCACAATCTTTGCCATTTTCTAGTCTTGTAGGGTGCCATCCATCTTCTGCAGATTCTTTAAGGTAATCGGCGAGGACTTAGACACAGTTGTTCTGACAGTAAATTGCATCAGGCCCAGCCAGTGGAAAAACATCCAATTTCTCTGAGGACCTTTAAGCTGTTCTTACTTTTGCTGGCCTGATCTCCTATTTGGAGTGGTAATAAAGTATTTAGTTCCATTTTCTGTTTTGTTTATTCTTCTTCTGCCAGTCCCCACGTGGAGCTGTCACCTCTTGCAGGCACAGCACTGGTTCGGGCGGGTGGCAGCCTTCAGTGAAGACTGAGGCAGGAAGAGCAATGCCATCACTTTAGCCTTCGATGGTCATCTGTCACTAGAGGCCCCTTTTTCCACAAAGTAACACAAATTGTTCCCCTGCTTATTCCAGAAGCACTTAGAGATTGCTTTACTATTACTTTTTATATGCGCAGCACCAGTTGATTGTTGACCTTCCTCATTTTTGTACCCATGTTTGTACAGTTTTTTTTATATTCATTCTTATTTATTTGACCTAGTCTTGCGTGTCGTTTTCTGGTTTTGAGGTGATTGGAGAGCTCGTAATGAGGGACCAGTTTGACTCTTCTTGATTAACAGCAGCCCAGACTCCAAGGGCGAAAACCTGGCGCTTTTTGAAGCCATGCCAGCTCTTTGCCTTGCCCTGGTGTTTGCTCTAGAAAGGTCATGGAGGGCTGGGCGGAATTAGGATGCCAGAGGAAACCCAGCTAGCAGCAGGCGGACATGGAGTCTTGCTTTAGCCTTCTGGTAGCCCTGGTGGTGTGGTGATCCCCTGCTCCTCCTCCAGATTAGGGTGTCCACGTTTGCCTTTGGATTCATGTGATTTCCAAGACATATCACCTCTTTTCCTGTGTGACAGTGCTCTTCAGTTGTTCTGAAGTAATCGAAGCCTGCTTTTCCAGTATTCACTGCTCTTTATTTTGTGTATTTTTTCCCTTTTCCGTTGCCGCCCTTTAAGCCGCATTCTACCTTCATGATCTCAGCCACTTCTTTCTGACCTTTTGGAGTCAGATCTTAAAGAACCTTTTAAATAGTAATTTTCTTTGTTTTTAATTGAAACTGTACCATGCTAGGTGGCTATTTAGTCTTTCACGTGTATGCTGTGCAGACCCCCCGTTACCACTGGTACCAGCACGTGCTCCTGTAGTGGCTTCCAGAAGGCCTTTGGGCCATGATTGCCTCTCAGATCTGTGTAAGTTTAGCTTAAGGACCCCCCCCCATCACTGTGAAGAAAAATGCTCATGTTCAGAAGCACATGCTGCCCTGTTGTAAGGTGGGGGAAGTCAAAACCAGAGTAATACTTTGGAAGTGTGTGTAATGTGTAGGATTTCTGCCAGTAACAGCAGCTTTTGCTGCTGACAAGGGAAGCAGAAGAGCTGTGCTGAAATTTCAGGTACATTGGGCTTCAGCTCATTGGGCTGAACCAGGCAAAGGCGCCATGATCACGGATGCTGTGCTGAAGCAGTATTCCAGCCAGTTTTCATGTGTAAATAAACCCTCAGCAGCTTAAATACGTGCAAACAAAATCCATCGGGCTGCCGGGTTTGGAGCTGTGGGGTGCAGAGGGGCAGGCGAGGGCCTTGCCTCTGCCTGGTCCTTAGCTGTTGCCAGACTTCTGAACTGAGGCACTGGATGGGCAATAACCTTGTCTGTAATAATGTGGATAGACTCTGCTTTAAGTTTGTGAAAGAATATGATATTCCCAAAAGGCTTGTTGCAAAATCCTGTTAGAATGTCATTTTGGTGCTGGTACAAAATGCCAGCTGCACTTGCAGATGTGAAAGCGATCCCATATCTGATGCAAGTAGAAAACTCAAGTTTTCATTTAGGTTAAAAAATAAAACCAACCTAGATTTGTTACTTATTTTAGAGGAAAAAATAAGCCCTTGTGTGATAGACACTGACAGAAAGTAACTGTAGTTCTCTTGAGTTGTACTGTGACCTCTCATCTCGCTTTACTATTCTGAGTGAGTTTCCTAAGCTTGAGTACTTTAAAGATAGCCTTGGTTTTAGGCTCAGATTTAATAAGCTAATTTCAATTTTTAAACCAACACCTGATGTTAAAGTAAAGCTGATTTGTGCTTATAAAAATCCCCCATGATTTTGATACTTCAGATCTATATATATGAAAAAGGCAAACTCATACAAATACGTTACAAGACACTTCTGGTTTAAATCACGAGCTTTGTATTCATTTTTTTTAGCATGTTTCCTGTAATAAAGATTAAATTGTCACTCAGGAAGTAAAACTACAACACATGCCTTTGACAATGTAATCAAACTTTATATAGCAATGTTTTTATTGTTTTCCTTTTGTTTTGCTCTTAGATGACTAATTTCTGCCTAGAAGTGACAGCAAGAGTTGCCATCTGAGAGGCCACTTGGAGCTTTATTTCTATTTTAAGCATATTTAAAGCATATGTATTCAGAAGTGTCATTATGTAAATCAGTTTTGAAAATTGAACTCCATTAAAAATTATAGTATCATTTTCTGAGTTAATTTGAGGCTATTTTAAACTCAGAAATGAAATAAAAAACAGGTTTCCACTAGGAGTGGCACTTCTACCTCTTATGTTGTAATTGATATGATAATACGGTAATAAAATACATTGTATTTTTAATGGAGGAAAATGTTTGCTGTTCTTTGATTTAGAAAATCCTCTGATATGGTGTATTACCTGCAATAGGGAGGGGATGACACCTAGCAGTGCTTGGGAAATGTCAAAACAGAACCAGCTTTAGAGGACAGAAAGGCAGATTTTGACAGACAGGACAAATAGAGATGTGTGCACTGGAGTCCGATTTAAGTAACGAGACTTTGGCAGTGATTAAAGGAACTTGGTATTTTTTTTTTTAAAAGGCCTAACAAGAAAGTTGGGAAGTATGTACTTTCATAGTTTAAAGAAAACTGCAAATTAAGCAGCTGTGGTTTCTAGGTATTTTGTTTCTATGGTTTTTTGTTTAGTTTTTTTTTTTTTTTAATACCCCACTGATTATTAAAGGGGATCTGAATGTAATTGTGGTGTTCTGGAATTGCTATAACATCATCAGTTTACTTAAGTCGTAACAAGAGGAAACCAAAAAGTTTCCTACTTTGCACTGACTTGCTTCAGTCACCTGCTGTTTTAATAAAACAAAAAAAGGCTAGAACTTCCCTTGGTAGTAGTCTGGCAGCTTGGGACAGATCGCTTGAAGACACGGGCTTTGTAGAGTCTGGTAGGACTTAGGCAGGGGGCACTGAAAACGTAGGGAGTGGATGTTGTTCTTTGTAGTTACTGAAATCCAGGGGACTTCTGTTCTACTGAGCTAACAGGAAAAAAGTCAAATTATTACGGTTTCAACTCAGTTTCTTTTGGCAGAGTAAGTCATTGCTTTTTGCAAAGCCCTAGAACAATCCATTTAAAGCTGCAGTTTTAAACCCGTTTCAAATTCAGTGTTTGTGCAATGCCAGTACCTATCTGCAACTCTTCAGAGCACGTGCTCCTCAAGCACTGATTTACAGCGCCATGTCTGCAATGTGGCCCTTGGAAACTGGCGTGAGTTTGGGCAGTTGTGCAGGTGATGAATTTTGGGTCGTGACGGGAATGGATGGAGGTATTTAAAGTATAGCTGCCTGATGCCACCTCAGGTGTCCTGACCTGCAGCAGTGCAGCAGGCACCCCAGATGTGCCTGGCCTCCAGCTGCTCTTCCAGACTGGGTCTCCTGGAGGTCTTGCCATACCTGTCATTTCTATAAATACTTTGGATACCCTAATGTGTCTAAAAAGGGCATCAACACCCGTCTTTAGACCTCTGAATTGCTTACTGTAATGTTTACTGTTTGGGAAACACAAGGAAAGGGAAGCTGCTTTGGTTTAGATCCTGTGCAGGATCTCTGTAAGCATTAAAGTGTCTACAGTGGCCAAAATCTGTATTTGCAGGCAACTGAAAAAGCCAAAAAACAAATCACCCTTCAACAGCTGAAGCCTTAAACTGCACAATATTCCTTGTTTAAAAAGGGGAAGCTATGTAAGAACGTGCAAACTCGAAATGAGCAAAAGGAATAAAAGAAACAGCTAAAAGGTGAAATGGGCACTGCTTGAAAACACCACGTGCAGAATCTGCAGAGTATCTGCTTCTGTACCTAAAGTGCAAAAGCAAGTGAGCAAAGTATAAGTATGATAAGTAAAAAGACCTTTTTTCAAAAAAAAAAAAAAATCCAATGTAATCAACGACAAGGGACGTAAGCTTTGGCAAGTTCAATGCAAAGCAATAATAAGTTAGGCTAAGAGTAATCTTGATGAATAATTTGAAGGCATCTAATCCAATAATAATAGTAATGGTTTCAGCCCTTCAGAAACAGAGTACTCTGAGAAGATCTGTAAGGCTGATAAATGATCGGGCCCTAAAGAGCTGTCAAGGAAGATAAAATAGTTATTGAAAAGTAAATGAATTATTTGCATTGGTATTTGCTTGGAAAGATGCTGGGGGAGGTTCAGTGTTATAACTGCTTAGTACAGTGAGGGACAAAGAAAACACAAGTGGGGAGGTTTCAAATACAGTTTCATCTTGGTCTGGGACAACTTCCTAGTTATAAGTTTTAACCATGATGACACTGGAACAGTCTTTTTATAGTCATGCAAATTCTTCAGCTAGAGTTTATAACAGAAAATAAACAAAATACAGTAATTTGAATTCATCTGGGCCTCGTTTTACAGTTGTTTTTTCCCTTGAGAACAAAATTGATGTATATGAGAAATGAAGTATTTAATGAAAAAAGAAAAATAATTCAAAAATAATGTAGTCATGCATAATCTTTAAGGTACGTTGTGAATCATAGCTAAAGAAAGCCAGCATTAGCTATTTTTGTTCCTTTTTTTCAAGTTTTCTTTCCATAGAACATACTAATATTAAGTAGTACTTTTGAGTGATTGAGGAAAGGAGTTTCAAATAAAACCTATTATTTTTGAATTTGCATTCCCTACTGTTTTGTTCGTTACTTGTTTCAGTTTTGGAACAGCTTTTTCATAATGGTTTTATTACAGCATTAAAAGCAGCCCATTTTAGACATGAGAGTTAGCAAACTAGCAGCATTAGTATGGGTTATTTAGCTTCCTAGATAAACTTGATCGTACTGAAAAGCTCTTCCCAACCTTTATTCCATCAGGGAGAAAGAACAAGAAACACAAGAAGAGGAACATTTGATGGAAGAAAAGAAAAAGAAAAAGCAGGAAGAAAAGAAAAAGAAGGAAGGTGCTCAGAAAAAGGTTTGCTTATGTTACTGTTTTTAATTATATATTCACGCTTGCTTGTAACTTACAGATACTGACTTTGCAATCTTTATTTCTGTGAATAATTCTGACACAATTCAGCAGTCCCATGGAGTTTGAGTGAGGTTGTGGTCAAAAGATCTCAGCAAAAGTAGTTGTGACGGTTCATTAGCAAGCCCCAAGCTGCTTACCATCCACTGATGGTAGATTACTGCTTCCACAGCTGTATCATGTGAGTGTTCCTTGGCAACCTCAGTGCAAAGTTAACTGGATTAGGCTAAACTGATACTGAAGGGGCTGGGGATTCCAAGGCCATTGCACATTTTCTGTGGTTTGCATTCTCTTGCCTTCTTTTTTTCATGTATATGAAGTTAGTTTTAATCCTACGTGGCCTTGAGGACGTGGATGGAAATTGCTCTCTCTTGTTCAGTATAAAAATACCACATTGAGTAAAAAGAAAAGCAGGTAGATTTGAAATAGATTTAAAAAGATGGGTTGTCACAAACTGTGTAGTTATTCTTTGTAAGCTAGTAATATATATGGATTCAAAGGGTTACTGGACAAATTCATGGAATTGAATTCTCTTGAGTTTTAAAAGGGTCACAGACATCCTGTTTACTTCAGGACAACTCAGAACCTCAAGTGATAGAAGGCTGGGTGGGTATGTGGGGGTCCTGTCATACTGCTTGCCATGATTTTTACTGTGTTGTAGGCATGTGCTTTTGGCTCTTGTCAGACAGCGATAGCCATTCTTACCTTCCTGGTTTACAGAGTTAAATTAACATTCTCTGATCATTAATTAGAACTAATGCCTGATTTATATAAGCATTTTCTGCAAAAAAGTTAGGACTACAGCCATACATTTACTGGATATCCCTTTGAATATTGACAAGCAGTTGATTTTTTTTTTCTTTTCTTCTTTCAGGCTGCTGAACAAAAAACCAAAGGTAAATTCATGTTTGTTCTTTTGTGAACCATCTGACGTTCTTAAGGCATGCTTAAAAATGTGCTTGTACTTTTAATTATGTTCTCTTTTAACGAGGAGAGAATATCTTATTAGGACAGTTCTATTCCTAAAGCTTGGTTGGAGGAGCCGACTTTTCATGTTGGGATTCTCAGCGTAAGCTTTTACTTTGCTGATCTTGCTGGATAACATACTTTTTGACAGGAATATATGGATTAAATATCTCTGCAACTTAGCACAATGTATGTTATACTTTTCCTCTAATGTTCAGGACAGATGTAGTTTTCCATTTAGTTGCTAGTAGTCATTTAGATATTTCAAAGACAGCTAATTGCCACCAAGGGTAAACCTCTCCTCCTCTATGCACGATTCAACTCAATTCAGTGAGTAAATTCAATACATTGAACTCATGAGAAAGCTATTACCCCGTGGCCACCATCACCACCTTTTTTTTAATTTCTCTGTGGGTTTTCTTCTGATAAGTGAATTGAATTGGTTTGCAGAATGGTCCAGGAAGCAGCAGAAATAAGCAAAACACTCTCCTCTTTGGGGCAGTGAGCTACTAGATCTGTGCCCTAGGAGAAATGTTGGTGAAGCTACAGCCTTAAAAAAAGGTGAGGAAGAGAGCCAAGGTAATGCCTCTCTTCTGCAGGTGTTGGCTTCTTTTTTTTTTTTTTTTTTAACCTCCTAGGCTGTCGTTTGCCACCACACAGAACTTGGGGCTGTAGAACAGTTCCGGACTCGTTAATATACACTCTTATTTATTGCTGCATAATTAGGTGACAGACAGGCAAGTACAGCTTCCCAGATTCCCGAGACTGGGAATTAGAGAAGAGCCAAGCCTAACATATGGGATTGGCAAAACAACTTATGTTTCAAAAGCTTTTTATGTATTTATATAGCAGAAATTAATTCTCACTCCAGTGATGCTGAATTCAGAAAAATAGTCTTTGAACTACCTGATGAAGAAACTGAGAAGCAATTTACTGAAACTCCGTCTTTTTCTTTTCAAACTTTTTCTCATGAAGAAAGTGTGAAATCAGAAAATTTGAATCTGAATTCTGTTGCATCTGCCTTGTAAGATGTTTTGTAGTTTGTAACAGTGGATTTTGCTTTCAGTAGAGAAGATGGCAGAAGTAGTTAAGCCTCTTGAAATCTTAAGCACGTGAAAAATTTGAAATTCAGATATATGATGGGTTTCTATCTAAATGGAGTATTTCTGTTTCCAAGTAATACATACTTTGTTCTATGAATCAACTCATTTCTGTGCAAAGAGGTTTCAGTTTTATAATGTATTGTAATGACTTTTGATATCATAATTCTATGGCAGATGTTTTTGTTGTCAAAGTAACTAATTAAGCTCATTTTCACATGATAATATAATGGGTCTTGATTTCTGTTTTATTGAAACACAGTGCCATCTCCTTTCCTGGGTGAGATACTATTTCTGTCTTTGTTGTGATAGCTTTGGTTTTAATTGTTTGAAAATATAAAGTTTAATGTAAGTTTTTAAAAGTAACGTGATAGGAATTCAGTTTTTTTCAGGTATAGTTGTGAGTTCATTTGTTTTAAATTGAGGGACTGCATTTCTCTGTGAGATTTTTGTCCATTATCTTTAAGTGTCCTATGCTACTGCTATAAATGCAGTACTGCACTGAGTATTTTGTTTTATATTCAAGGCTGAATGACAAATGCTACTAGAACTAAAGGCAACACAGGGATTGTCACTGAATTTAATTTATTATATGAGGGACAAAGCAATTAAATGCATTGTAAAGATGAGATGGCACTATAAAACTGGGTGAAGTGACTGCAGCAGCTACTGCATATACATGGTGTTTGAAACCAAGGATTAAAACCAAGCTGGGACTGAGCCTTTTGCAAAACATTACCATATTCAGGTTTTGGTAGGTAAGATGTAACTTCATGTAGTTGCTTACAGTATGGATGTGACTTTTTTACTCTGACCTTTCCAATAACTGAGACCAGCCTGGATGTGCAGGGGAAGCTGTGTCCTGCCTCAAAATGTGGTAACTTAGGGTTTAAAAAAAAAAAAAAAAAAAAAAAGCAAGTTTCATTTTATCATTCAGTTCTGCAACTGAGTAGTTGTGGCAATTAGAGGTACTCACACCATTTGGGTCTGTTGGAGAAGAATTAAGAAAATTGTACAACCAGAGGTGAGATATGGAACAATTTTTCAGTTTCTGTTTTTCAGCTGATCAGGACAACATGCTTATGCTGTTTCTTACTTGCTCTCAGCTGCATTTTTGAAGAAGGCACTTTCCTGAGGTAACTAGAATGAGGGAAGCTGCAGGACTTGCCAAGAAGGAGAAAAGGTTATTAGCCTTTTTGGTTGGCTTACTGTGTACTAGAAAGCTGTGGTGTGATCGAGGTGCTTTTAAAATCTTGTATTAGTATTACATTTTCCTTTTTTTTTTTTTCCTTGTACAACAGAGAATATAAAGTATCTCATGTGCTTCGTGTGTGTAGTTACGTTTTGTTGTAAACTGATGCTAGCTGTTGCATGTTCAGTCTCTGGTGAGGCCTCAGGAAAGAGAAACTGGTGAGGAGGAAGGAGGTTTCCTGTGGGTGTGTGTACATGGTGTGTTGTCAGTTAACTATTGCTCCGAGGCCTCAAACCCAGCAGAATGTTTTCATTTGTGATGCGGAGCATAAAAGCCTTCCAAAATAAACACAGGTTTCCACCAACAGAGGGAAGGTATGTCGCTGCTTCTGAAGGTGCAGGGATAGGAAGCGCTCCCTTACATTGCTCTCGTGTCTATTTAAACAACTTAAATTATTTTTTCTGTTTAAACAAAGAACCGTCTCTTTAAGTCTTCTCCACATAACAGCTTCTTAAGTTTCCATTTTTTTTTCTGCAGCTTTGTTTGCTGGAGTATTTTTTTTCTAGGCTGAATCTTTTATGGATATACTGTTGGCAGCAATTGTAGGCAATGTGTGAAAGGAAAAAAGATTAGAAGAACTGATAAGGAGCTGAGATGTTTCTCAATTACTTGAAAACAAATTAAAGTCGTCTTCCTGTTCAGCTGGAGAGCAGTGCTGCCGAATTAGATGAGGTGGGAAATGAGCGTGTTTGTATTGCACGCTGTGCACTGTACTTCCATGTTACTGTTCTTTTATGGTAATTTTTTTTTTTTTTTGAGAATGGGGCCATTGAACAAAGCCTATTAGTGTTTATTTTGAATGCATAAACTCTTGACATTTTATATGCACTTGATGAAGAAACTTTGTACATAAAGGCTTTTGTAATGAAAACATTCAGCTCTAACTACCAGTAAGAGTTTTGCACTGAGCAGTAAGTAGTCCCCAGTATGGTAAATGGCTGTTACTTAATAACTACAGGAGACTTTTTATAGAGAGCTATTGTGATAAATACTATGAGGTCAAGGCATTCTGCTGCCTGCTTTTCTTCCAGCCAGCTGCTACAGATTTAGCCAGCACACAAGTGACCATGTCCCTGACTGCTTTGCCCCCATCCCAGCTGAATTCTGTGCACTTAGTCTAAATTGAACCTGAAGTGCTGGTATAGAATAGCTTAAGTGGCAATAATACTGTGTTACCCAAACATCTACCGTGGTTATTGACAGGCAAACTGTGTACCCAATTCTCTAGCATTACCTGCATTGAAGGTATGTGTAAAATCTACAAATGTAGAAGGAAAAAGAGTTAACTATTTACCATTTTCAGTTGAATGTAGAAAATATTTTGGTAAACCTTTGATTAGGAAATCTGGAGGATATTTTTCCTTCAGTCTAAAGGATCTTCATGATGCCTGTAGGTCTGTCTTTAGTGTGTTCATGCCATCTGACCGGGAAGAAAAATGGGAAAGTGGGTAAGACTTAAAAGAAGAGAAAGCGTTTAACAGTACGTGTTTGCTTGATTAAAAAAATGACTTGTGGTGTTGCAAATATTGATATAATTTCTTCAGTTACTTATTAAATTTGCACAACATTTTCTATACTACAAGCAATAGAGTATATTTTTACTGGAGGGACACGATCAGCTTTATTATAAATGGAAGTTAAAAGGGAAAAAGAGTGGATGGAAAGATAGTAGAACCTGTCCCCTGCTCTGGCATTTCTATTTTGATGGCAGAAGTAGTGGCATACCTTTTTTCAAAGCCTGGTATTTTCATTTGAAAATCAGACATGTAGATTGTTGCATTGTTTAGAATTGATTCTTCACTTACCCTACCCAAATGTGCTGTTTTAATATTCTCTGCTCACATTGGTTTGGATGTGAATTACCTTCCTTCAACCTACACTCAGATCTGTTTCTGCAGAAATGCAGTTTTATGTATGCTAACAGCCACTTTCTGGCTGTTACCCACATTTAAGGGTAGTTCCATAGGAAAGAAGAAAGTGTAGGCTTTTTGGAGAACCTCACCAGTACTTTTAAGTAGAATTATGACTGTGTGTAACAGAATTAGTCTTTTGTTTTGTTTTTAAGCTTCAAACTTTTCTAGTTTGTGTCATATTATTATAGGGGCCAGCAGAGGTTTTTATACAAGATTAGGAAATGTTTCAACCTACAAATCAGGTATGATTTACAACAGACTTAAAACCTCTGATTCATTTGAGTATTTATAGCTTATACTTGAATATCTGCCTCTGCCATCTTGTTAGTTAAGTGCTGTGTTTGTACTGAACGCTTTAACATTGTAGTGACAAAATGTGCCATAAATCATCATTGCAGAAGGAAGGGGAGCACTGTAATAAGTTCTTCAATTAGATCGTAATACGCAGTCATTTGATAACCTAATGATAACCCAGTGCCGCATGCTAAGGCTTTATAACATAAATATGTTTTCTTTTTGATAAATGTTATCGTGTTGTTTTGCTATTATAAGAATCTTTAAACAAACATGAATTTGTTCTCACAGCTGACTGAGATAGCAGCTCTCTGATAGAGAAGTAATTACAATTTTACAATCTACAAAGAACAGAATGTGAAGATAATTTGTAGAGTCCCTGCCATAACACTGGTTCAAAAGAGTAGAAAATGCTATAAAGGTGGGAGTGCATTAGGAGGAGAAATTTGCATACAGAAGAAGACAAAGCATGCAGAATGACTGTGGAGGCTTGAAGTTAACTCATAGAGAAAAAAAAAGTTGGCTTTTTGTTTCATGTGGGATGGCTGTGATGAGCCATCTTGAGTTTCTGGAGATGACAGTTCAGTGAGGCATCACCGTGAGTATCTTAGTTCAACCCTGCCATTGTGAAGTGAAGGAGAAAAATTTAGGGTAGCAAGTAAGTGTATGGATAATTTTTATTACAAGCTCTGTTTTGCTTTGTGAGCATTTTTTGTTTTGGCCTTGCTGGTTTTGTAATCTAGAGACTAATTGTGGCATGAGCATTGGTGTCTTTTTGCAGGAGAGTATGTCAAGGCTTAATAGCCTGAACCCTGCAGTCAAGGACAGTTCTGAAGCTTTAGGTCTTCTATAGCTCTTGTGAAGTTATAGACTCTTACGCATTCAAATAAACACCATTTTCAGACAATGAGGCACCAAAACAAGTGGTACAGGATTTTGGCAAAAAGTAATTCTCTTCTTAAAAAAGAAAACAAACACAAAACTCCAGGGTAATTTGAAAATAAAGCAGAAACGATGTTCTTCCGAATGTGCTCCTGTCCTGAGCAGGATTTACAGGGCAACTGACCTCTGAAGAAGTGAAGTGCTTCAGCTTCTTTGCAGAGTTGCTTCTTTTCGTTATAGCTCAAGTAAGCACCTCCAGTCTCATTCGGTGGTTGCCTTGGAAGGCTTTTCAGGTTCCTCAGCTGGGCATAGGAAAGTGGGTAAGAGCTCAAGTCAGAGGTCCTTGATATTGTTGGCACTCCACAGAGACAGGGCTTATACTCCCTGCTTTATACAGTCTGCTGTAGTTTCCTATCATGAAAATTTAGGCGTGTGCTTATTTTATAAATACAGGCAGAATATTTCTCTACTTTTCTATGTGGTTTCCCTTTTCTCAGTTTCCTCAATTAGAAAATGACGTGGGCTTATCAGATTTGAGATGGTAACAGCCCTACCTGCGCATATTTATTTTTTAAAAAGGGTGAAAATGGGAGCTTTCAGACACTAGACACAAATGAAAGTATTTTTCAAATGCTGTAAACATTGTACTGTTTGAAGGCAGTAGGACTACATGCTTTCATCAGATTTCTCTTTACGATGTCCATTGCCTGATAAATTTCAAGTCTGGACATTATCTCTATAAGAGTAGCCATGAAGAGACTAAGAACAAATTAGGTAATGCCAGTTTGGCTTTTCTCATCTGGAGCTAATTCTCTTGGTGCCCCTTGGTGCTAATGCCTCTCAGATAAATCCCTGACTTGCTTTCTGAAAAACACAACTGCCAATGCAGTTGTTGATAACTGTACATTCTAGAATATCAATTTTAGCACAGCTACACAATGATAATAGTGGCTGTTATGATCAAACTGCATGCTGTTTTATGATTATTTATCTGCCCACTGTGTGTACTTCCATACTCAGCAATAGACCTCTCTTTCAGTAATGGGCATTGCCTAATGTAGTACATTTAAACACGTAGACTGTGAGACAGTCAAACTGTTGCACTTTCAGGCGTCACAACAGTTTAGACAATAGCATGCATTCTGTTCTTTATCAGTCTGCTTATCAAATATGTATTTACCAATTTTAAATAGAAAGTTGTCTGAGATTTCTTGTCCACCAGAGCATATATGCCCTAGTACTAGAGAGCAGATGCATTTTTCATTGTTGACATGCCATCACTCTGTTCTGTGTTTGCTGAGAAGCATGAACCAGGAACACCCTGCATCTTAGTTTTCTTACCCACCCAGCAGTCTGAGATGTGTTTTCTTGCAAGTGGCATTATGGCTCTGCTTACCTGTTTTATCAGTTTGGTTCTCTTTCACCTTCTGAACTAAAGTCTGTCATTAGCTTTTAGCCTTATTCAAAGGTGTGCGTATATAAAGGCAGTTTCTTGTCTGCCTTGAGGACTATCTCATTTAGGTCACTCTTTCATGGGAAACACTCAGCTGCTGTGATTGTCTTCTCCATGAAAATCTATCAGCTTTCTTTTAACTGCAATGTGATGACTACTTTCTAGTGATAGATTATCGTGCTACTGCCTGGAGGAGCCTTGTATCCCATGTACTGTCTGAGATCTGCAAGCCATAAGCTTGAAGAGAGGTTCATCAGGCAAGAGCAAATGTCTTGGCTCAGTTCGGTACACGGGATGCCAGACTGTTTTGAGGCATATGCCAGCTTTCCAAGGTTTCTTGGTCCATTCCTTGGGAAGGACGAAGCCAGCTTTATGTTGTGACAGTAGTGCGCATTCTTAAGGTAGTTACTCTGCAGATGCTGGAGAGGGTTATTTTGGGAGAATGAAGGAAATGAAGAAGTGTTTTGATTCTTTTACAAAGCGTGGAGCCTCTGGCTTGAGGGACCTTGTGTTCTCCTGCTGGCTATCTGGTGTTGACATTCCTCTGCTCTGAGAATCCGGTCTGCCTCCTGACTTCCTTGTGTTTTGCTAGATTATTTTAATGCTTTTCCTGAGTTGTTAGAGATGGTAGCCCATACTTTACAAATTCTGCACGACTACTTAAAATGTCTGTTTAACCAGCTCACGCTTCGGTAAATGCTCTGAAGCATTCTGGCCGTGTTTGCGTTGTGCATCCGATCATTCCGGTTCTTCTTGAACAGGTTTAGGCAGCGCAGTGTGCATTAGCTTCCTGAAGGTGCTTACTCACGCGGCTGATTGCAGGTCCGAGATCACCAGGAGAGGAGGGAATGTCCTTGCTAAGCATCCTGCCCTAGCTTTTGAGGCACGGCAGCAGTGGCTGACACTCAGCAGCCTTGTGGGACCTGTGTTTAACAGCAATACCAAATGCTTTTGGCACTCCTCAGCTGCCCCAAGCATGTCGGCAACTATTGCTGCTTGCCCAAGGGGCCCAGCTGAACCTGAGGAATGGTTCCAGCTCTTGATTGCCTCTTCCTTGCTGGCAGTAGTAATTCTCCTGTCACATCACAGAGCTTCCTGACGATCTATCCTCCCGTTTTCGGGATGCCCTTAACACTTCTGACATAGCAAAAACAGCCAAATCCAAAGTTGTCTCTTTTTTTTCCAGCAGTCTTTATGGAGCCAGACCTTTGGCCTCTCCAAGGCTGTGCAGGCTCTCCCAGGACAGTTTTGAAGCGTACAGGTTACAAAGCTCCAGAATCGACAAGTCCTCAACTTCGTTAAAAGCTCCGAATTTCACACTGAAGTGTTAGGCTCGCAGGACTAGCTACAGCCCTTTAGACAAACAAGAAGGGATTGTCTTACCCATGTCCGCGCTGTCAGACAGGCCCGACAGATGTTCTTGAAAGACATTTTGTTTATTGTTGGAAAGTAGTCTCAGGCTCAGCCTGAACAGTCTTTCCTGTAATTTAAGCCCATTCTTGTCTGATTTGCTGGTAAGTGCAGAGCAGGCCTTCCCCTCCCCGCAGCAGCCTTTTGTGTATCCTCTTTTTGACTCAACCGTTCATGCAGCCTTTCTTCGTGCTGGTGTTTTCAAGCCATTTTTCAAACCATAGTCATTTATGTTTCTCTCCTCTAGAAATCCTTCCACTTACTCTAGAATTATTTTTAAATACAATATCTGTAATTGGAGGATTATTAAATAACGTCTGAGTTAAGCTATATAACTATAATTTTACTACTGCTGTTTACAAGGAAAATCTGAGGCTTTTTTATGCCTTTCAAGCTGAGTCCAGCGTTCAGCTCTGTAATCTGAACTGCCTCATAGCAGTGCTGCTGCTGGTTCTTGTAGCTCAGTTATTTCTCTCTGAACTCAGCTTGCATTAAGGAGCTCCTAGATTTCAGGTGGCCTCTTCTCTAATTCTGTAAGCATCTTGAACTGATAACGCAGAGTTTCTTCTTCCAACTCTCCTTTTCCCCTTTTTCCTCTTTGTTCTCTAACTGTTTGCTCCCTGCAGGTAGAGCTCTGAAGTAGACATTTAAATATATCATTTGCTTTAGTTCCCAGCAGCTCGCACTGCAGTTGTTTAGGCCCGATTGGCAGAAGATGAGAAGGCTTCCTGACGGTGCTGGAGGTGGTGGGCCGACCCACTCCTCTTCCAGTTCTTCTCATGCACGTTCGAGGGAGGCCCTTCTCTTCCCTTCTGTCCGTCTGGCATCTCTCCTCAACAAGAGGAAGTCTTCTGAATGAAGCAAGAAGAAAATAATATATCCAATGCTATGTTTCTGACATAGGCTCCATCATAATTCATACTTTACTGTCTGCCATCTTCCAAGGGTCACGATTTATTTTTTTTTCTTTGTTCTATAGTTATTTCTAATTTGTGCAATAGTCACTGTGGGAAATCAAATCTTGGAGATCATCTTCAGTTGCCTCAGTTGTTTGGCTCCGATGTACTTTTTTCCTTCCCAGAGAAGATGAACCAGACCGGGGTGCCCATTCTTCACCTTTTTTCTCCTTTGCCAAACAGCAAGCCCCACGTCTCTGTCTCACCCTTCTTTCAGTATACATTTCAGAAATCTGTGTTGCCTTGGCAGTACCATTTTTGTACAGTGAAGGTCCTTAGTTACTTTCTTAGACATAAGATAAAGCATTCTGTCTCCCTCTTGAGAGTATTAATTAAAAGCCATTTACAACAGGAAAAATGCTTAAACACTTGATCCATAGTCTTCTGTCCATGCACATTATTTTATGAAGGGTTAGAATAACTGAGTTGATGCCGTGAGTGTGTGTAGTATTTCTCCAGTTTGGACCTGGAATGCTAAAATACATTTTTGAATATGAAGACTTTGTGATTTGGTGCCTTATTATGGCTACAAAGACTTTAAAAAGTCTAATTCTAACTTAAAGTTTCTGGATAATAAATCAGACACATAATAACAATGGAAACTTAAATCAGGAATCTCATTTTACTGATACCTGGGATTTAGGCAGTATTTTATTCGAGGTTACAACTTTCCAATCCATTAAATGGTCACTGCATTACTGCACCCGTGCTTCGCACGTTTGTTTTTATGGCTGTTTTTTAATTGCAATCCAGAACATGTCTTAAAACACGTGCATATTTTACACAGTGTTCTTTTTATGGCAGCGCTGACTTCCCTCTGGGTGCTGAGCAGAACCCGAACCGAGCCTGCTCTGGGGGCCACAGGGGGCTGGCGTCATTGTCCCCCCTCATTGTCCCCCGGGGGTGGCAGATCTGGAGCCTTGTGCTCCCCCTGCTGTCGCAGCTGCCTGCTCACGCATCAGAGGAGGAATGCTTAAATGGCGCTTGGTAATTCTGACGTGGAGTATTTTGGTGACTCTTTAATACGAGCCGAGGATAACGTCAGGGTCAGCCAGCATGAACGCCATCAGCTGGCAATTACAGCCTGCCCCGTACTGACACGGGGCGATGGAGGCATCTTGGATTTGTCTCCTTGCTGACTGCCCTACTCTAACATGCAGGCAGCAGCATATTAAAAAACAAAGTTAATACAATAATAGGTAGCTCTCTAAAGCCATTAAAGACCTGTTGTTTTTGTGGCCTGCCTGGACAGCTATAGTATTTTCCTCTTTTTCTGCACTTGGACTTGTTGCAAAGTGTTTTCAGCAGAAATAAAACTTTATAGAAGCTGGACACAGTCCTTGAAGGCTTGGAAAATTATCAACGGTTATCAACAATGATCAAGGTGTGTGTGGGGAAAGAAAAGCTTAGGATTTCACATGTTAAACCAAGCAATATTTCGCAGGTGAACAGTCCCTACAATGCTGGTGTGATTTCCTTTGGATAAGTCTAAGTACATGGATATGAAATAAATGTGTGCATGTAATATAAATAAAATATGTGCATATATGCACATAAATGCATGTGGTATAATTAGGTTTTCCTTCCTAGTAAGGGGAAGACGTGTCTAAAATAAACTCAGCAGAATTTTTGAATTAAAATGAAGTAATAATATTAAGTTATTATTAGTAATCTTTATTAAAACATCTTTAATTTCTTTTAACATTCATGTAATAGAATCTGATTTACTGGGAGTGGCATTTAATTAATTTAATTCAATTTAGAGAGTTAACTCCATTACATATTAGTACAGAAAATTACCTCTGAACAGTCATTTCTCACTGGTGACATGCAATAAGTTAATTTAGCTCGGAGTTCGTTTGGGTGCATTGTGAGTTCTTACCGAAAGTTGCTATGGTGACAGGCTGCTGAAGCGGGAGCTGTCATCCCAAACAACAAACACAGCAGCCCTGCTTTGCATAGCGGCACCGCTGCTGCCGCCCTACGAGCGCTGGCAGATGGATCGGCGCCGCTCGGCGCTTTTTTTCCGTTCGCTGTCTTTTTAGTGAACTTGGTTGCTTCAGTCTTTTAGAGATGCCAAAGAGGCATCGCAAGGAGCAGTGAAAAGCTTCCTTGGGAATGCCCGGCCGTTAATGGACCTGCTGGGGCTGCAGCCCTCTCACAAAAGAGGTTTTCTGCCAGGCTGTGTTCAACAAATTGAGCCGAGCTTTTTTTTGGCTTTATCTTAGCTGCTGTGAAATGATTGCAGAAACGCACTCAGAATTTAGTTCGCTTTCATTTAAGGCATTTTCTTGAAGATTTGAGAGGAAGACAGCCTGAAAACTGCTGGAACTACTTTCTTTGTGTTTCTGAATAATTTAAATCTAGTTTTTTCATATATGGCATTAATGCACGATGGCACCGGAGACATAAAAAATCTGTTCAGTTTAAGCTGCATTAATGAAGAGTTTGCTTCAGATTCTGTGTCAGCCTGGGCTTCGCTATCAGGTAGACAAACTCTTTGTTCTAAACAAAAAACTTCCAGTGAAGGGGCTGTCTTTGGGAAAGTCACTCGGAAAAACCTGGCTGCATATTCGAAATCTTGTTTAGATTTAAAAGGGAGGTATCAAAAAAACTGAAACACAAATTCTATGTTCGGTATATTTTTTTCATTTAGATCAGTATGCTGTAAGTCAGACTTTATCTTCCTTTTTTTTTCTCTTTAGAGCATGACTTTAATTGGGTGTATCTGAGCAAGACATCATTTTGGGGGTCCAGATTTTATTCAGCTGATCATTTGAAAGCCACAGGAATGACACTTACACAGCTTGTGTTTCCAGTATTAGGAACTGCATCCAGAACAAGATGTGGAACTTCAAACATTTTTCTAGAAACAAAAATCTGTGAAATTTAGTGAAGCGTGGTTTTCTAAAGTGCTGACAATATTCCCATCTTCTTTCTTATTAAGAACCTCGTTTCTCAAAGCACTCATTCCTGAAATAATTTCGCTAATGACAAGTGAACACTTTTTCATCTCACCCTTTCAGTTAGCCCCAAGAGGATTCATTCAGACCAGGAAATCTAAGGCCCAGATACTTCAGTTTGAGCTTTCCTTAAGTTGCTGTGCGCAGTTTCCCTGGGTGAAGGTACCTGAGGCTCGCAATAGAGTCTCCTGCTGAGGAGGGGAGGCCGGTCGCTGCGGAGCTGTGCGGGTGCCGCTGCCGTCCGTGTGCTGACTGATGTAGGTGATAACTCAGCCATCCCTCTGCCATCCCTCTGCTATCTGTAGGGCTGTACTGTAAACATACTCTTAAGCCTTCTCTTGCGATAGAATGTGAACTTAAAGGCTTGTGCCAAACTTGCAGGGTCTTTTTACTGGTTTATTTAAAACATTGCTCTTGCCCGCAAAATTGTTACTATTTTAGTATTGCACTTAAAATATTTATTTGGTACCATAAATGTACATGACAGTGGAGCCAAGGCTTTGTGTTTATACAGGGCTCTAGTTGATTTGACATGTATGCATAGTGCTGTGATTTCAGCAACACAGCCAATGTCAATAAAAATTAAACTTCATCTCATGATCATGTCGAGCACGTTACCTTCTCCAGCAGGCCTGCAATCAGCAAGCAGTTGATCTCCGTGCTTACACAGGAACGTCTGAAGGGAGCTAAATGCCAATGCAATTGTTCCTCCTGCCTTCACCCCTGAAACATGAAGTCATTTGAGAAGCTATATTTATATTTTCCAGAACAAAAATGTGTGCACGTGTATAGTGAATCTGATGGGTCTAGGCTATGTTAGACCCAGAATGGATTTACTACAAATTTTAGCCTATGCATGCATTATAGGCCTAGGGCCTCTCTCCTGTATTGATCTGCAGCATGCGTGCACACTCTCTTCGTAGCCAGTAGGTCTGATGTGTCCCGGTGCACGAGTTAAGGAATTGATCCATAAATACATGCTGGCAATTTCCAGACACTCAGAAAATTAGCCAGAGTCCTCACCTGCTTTCCAGCTCAGATTTCGAATTGGAAAAGCAGGTCGACATAACGTGAATATTTAGTATTTCCCGTTTTCCTACAACCTGGCTGGGATACTAGCACTGACTGTGCCCTGGGACGCCCTAAAATTTGTACACCAGGTATATGCCTTGCATGCACAGACATTGGTGCAGCACACGTTCTAGGTGCGATGTGATCTCTGTACATCCGTATAGCATCTATGCCAGATACCGATGCTGAATATGTTTCTGTAGAGGCAATCCAAGATGGAAATGGTGGGTATGCGAGGTATCTCTTTACAGTATTCAACCGCTTATTTGTTTGGAACTGGCAGAATTTGTGCTCCGATTCACTGCCTTCCCTTCAACCCCAACGTGGAGAGCTGCCTTCAGCATCTCTGCAGAACTCAGCAGTCATTATTCAGGGTGAGCTCCGACCTCCAGACCCTGAATGTATTCTGCTACAAAAGGGCTGATGCTAAGTCTTTTTGACATGATAAAGGCATTAACCACATCCAAAGACATGGATCTGTTTATAAGATTTTTGCTTCTGTTATGAAAACTACATGTTAATGTGTAATCTGGTGATCCCCCAGCTTGCTCTGCTTACTGTGTGGTTTTAAACAAGTCTCAAGACTTGTTCGTGTGAGCTGTAAGCTGTAGATGTATCACTCTTCAAGGTGCAAATGAAATTGTAGGCTCTTGCTGTATACGGTAAACGGGTCAATGCTGTGATAATTCTAGTTGTTAATTATGTATGAACTGAATTGCTGTCGATTTTCATATTCATCTATTCGTACAAGTGATTTAACAATGAGCAGATCTCTGCTGTAAAGAATACTTGCTATTCAGTCTGGAGATGGCTTTTATTGAATGAAGGAGAAAGACTGTTGCCAGTTTGCCTTAGCACCATTTGTAAATTTGCTTTTAAAAAATCCTTTAAATATGAAAACTGTGTGTAAAATGTTGTCTAATAAGATTAAATGCACACAGTCAGCTTAAATTAAAGGATTCAGTTGCTGGTTCTGCCCAGAATTCTTATGTGGCTCTGTATGAAGTTATTTAATCTGTTATTATTGTGCCTGGATTTTCCCACCAGCACTTGCACTGATGATAGTGTTAGCATTGTATAATTTAGCTGTAAGCTGTTTCCTGTCTCTGACTCTCTTATTGTGCAGTTACTGAGAGGTTGCATTGCCTGGAGCAACACTGGGGAAGGGTTTGGAGGGCAAGAGCAGAGGTGAGAGGGGCCCTATAACAAGTTGTCCTGTTGGTGAACTACAACTTCACATGTGTGTCCCTGGTGGGTCTTTTTAAAATCAGCGGATGGGATCTAGATGTTTTAAAATACTTTGAGGAAGTATCCAAGACATGAATTCTCCTAGCTATTAGGGGCTGAACTTGTTTTATATGAAAACCTCATTCAGAAACCTGAGAAAACTGCAAATGCTTCTGAGCTCTAGCAGAGCAATCTTCCTCACTCAGAGCTGCCCTCTCACTTCATTGTTGAGTAGTAGTTCCTTGCACAAGCTAATTCATCTCAGCAATCTCTTATCTCTCCTCCATCCTTTTCAGACAATTCTTAATGCTAATGTTTCTTAATGTTATTAACACAAGTGATTAAGAACTTTCAATAGCTTTATTATTTTCCTTTTTTTAATAGGTAAGTTGGCTTTCTAATGTCAGTGTATTGTTTAGAGAGACAAGTCTACCTGATACTGTCCTGCTTTTGAGGTGGGAATTGAGTTTACAAGAGTTTGAATTCAAAGTTAATGTACAATGACATGTTGGACGAAATATGTCTGTGCTGAAATGTCTGAGGCTTACTCTTCAGGACAAATGGTAGCCTGGGGACCAGCTTCTAGCAAGATGTATTTATTTATTTGTTTGTCTTTGCTTTACAATGGGTGCATATTTGAACAAATCTGAGAGTAGAGAGATGTATATGATTAACACTGGAATTTGAGTTACATGAATTCATAAATACTGCTTAACATCATCTGTAAATCGAAGAACTATCGCTTGAAAGAAACCAGACAAATTGTTAAGCCTTGAAAGTTACCATCTGTTATCAGTTCACATCCTGAAGGAACGTAGCTGTGATAATTTAACTGTTCCATTACCCAGAATTTTGATTCATGACTTGGACTTCTCAATTCAAGGCCTGATGTATACGATCCAATTTCCATTCATCAACCTGGCCATGGTAAACCATGTGTGTGCACTCACAACCTACAATAAACATTGTGAAAGAATACGATGCTAAACAGCATCATATTTGCTTTGGATTATCAATCTATTGTTGATGACAACCTATCAGCCTAATTAGCTGTACCATTTTTAATGGCACAGCTAATTAATTGTGAATTTAAAATTAAAATTATAATCAGTGCTAACATGGAAGAAAGCAGCGAGGAAAATGTTGGAAGCTGTTTAAAGTATAAGTATTCTTCAGGAGCCTGCTGCGTGTGAAACCAAACCAGAATAACATAGCATGGGGTTGAAGAAAACTTTTAAAAATGCAGATTTCATCACAAAGTAAACAGGTTGTGTATCTTTCTGTCAAGAGAAGTATTTGGCACTTTCTCTGCTGAGTGATAGGAAAGAAAAATGTGTAGATGTTCTTTAAGAAAGTGGAACAAAATCTAGTATCTGAGCGCAGAAGTATGCAAGGATGTATGGTTTTTATTAGGAGCTTCTCCAGCTCATAAGAGAAGTTAAATCTCTGAATATAGGGTCATATACGGTAGGGTTAGGACCCAATGTTGCTGTGTGGGTCTGCAGCTGCGTGGGCTGCGATGGGCTTACAAAGAGAAGGCAAACTTAATTGCAGTGGAGTGGAGCGATAAAAGGTAATTTGGGAATGAGACAGTTTGAAGTTAATCAAGAACAAAGCAAATTGGGTCTGGACAAGTGGTGCTGAATAATAAGGAACACATCTTATTTAAAAACCAGCAGGTGAAGACAATACTGGGATTACCAACCTGAGAGAAAATGATTTCTTTGTCATGACTGAGGAAAGTGGGAGGACTGGATTTGGAGCTCCGTGTTATTGTGGGATTGTAGGAGATGTGGCTAGGACGGTTCTTGAGAGGTCATCTGTTCCAGCCTCTTGCCCTGAGGCAGTATCACAGAACCTGTAGCATGTCTTCAGTTAATCCTTAATCATCGTTACTGTAAAAAATGTAAATCCTAATTTTTGTGGCTGCTACTGAAACCCAGCATGTCTTGTCCTATTCACCATGGGATGGAACAATTATTTCCTCCTCTTCCTTTGTATTTTATTCTCTGCTGTGTGTACCCAGGGTCTTCTAGACGGAGCTCCTACTTTGTCTTCTGTGTGCTGTGGTCGTTCATGGTTCCACATCCCTCTTTCCTTTGTATTCCTTACAGGTGGTCAGGCTCTTTCTTGAAGAGAGATGGCCAACCATGGGTACTGGCAGTGCTGTAGTGAAGGCTTTAAGATGCCATATGGATGTAGGAGGGTTACTTTAAGCCTCATAGCTAGTTATTTGTTCCATTACAATGCTTGTTTTCTTACAAGCCTGACCTTTTAACGTTGGTTTGGTTTGCGATGTGCTAAAACATGGCACCTTTTTCTGCAAAACTGCTATGGGATCTGTTGTTGGATGTTCTGCATTTAATTCTTCCTGCCTAATAAGGTGGCTTTCCTTACTGGATTGCAGCCAACTTTCTTTCACAGCACTTCATCGTTAGTTTCCCATCGGTTTATCAGAATTTGGATCCTGTGCTGCAGCAATCTCATCACTCCTATGTTGTTTCTTCCTAGCTTGGGGTCATTGGGGGATTTAATAAGGATATTCTCTAGTCCATCATGCAGTTGTTAATGAAAATACTGAACAGCATAGGCATAGATCAAGTCCCTGTGGATTATATTCTGAAATAACACTTTCATTATGACAACAAACCATTGATTCTCCCAGAGAATATTTCAACCAATTTTACATTTAGCTCGCGTTTCCCCAGTTTGCTTATGACAATATCATGTAAAAATTCCATTGTCCATTGGTACAAAATTATCAATATTAGCTTCTACAAAAGCAGTGCAGACTTATAGTTTTAGAGACACTTCATGAATGACTCTCGGAAAACGCTCTAATAAACCGATTGTTATGGGTATAGTTTTGGTTTCCTAAGGAAGTGAGGCTTATGAGATTGGGTTGTGTTCCTGTCTCCCCCCTTAGCTTTAGACACTTCTGGCGAATTCTGATTAAATTTTGTAGGATATCCATGGAGGTCCAGAGGTACAAAGTCACTGAGATGTGCAGCTGGGTGCAGGTCAGAGGCTTAGTAAGTGCTGTTATTTCCCTTTCCTACCTATCCGCTGAGGTCCGGAGGAATGTCCTTAATGTGAATATAATGGCTGTGTCTGCTGGTTAGTCTGCCAGCTGGCCAGCCAGCCAGGAGGGAGCTTTTGAACAAGCCACAGTGCTGTTAATACCAATGTATGTTTAAGAAAAGAATGTTTAGTTCTTCAAAAATTGTGAAATACAACCAAACGGAATACACTTTCCAGCTTACTTTAATATTTATATGGTTCTAGCAGATCCAGCTATGAAGATTAAAATAAAACCTTTAATTTATAAGAAGTAATGTGGAAGTCTTACTCCTGGGAAGATGATTTGCGACTGACTTGTCACTGTGGGCCCTATAAGTTATTATGATTTCCTCATAAAATATTGATTTCCCACAGATGGTTGTAAAATCTTTCTGGATGACATATTTTCAAAGGAGGTTTTCCAGCATCAAAATTAGGAATTAATTTTTGACTGAATTGAAACCCACTGAATAGATAACAAATACATTTCAACATTTAATATATATCAATTTATGGTGGGTAGTTATCTGCTAACTTCATGCAATGATCATAGGTCTGAATATAGTTTTAGAATAAATTATGCCCATATCTTGATGAAGCCTGTGAAATGTCTTCAGATGAGTGGATCAGACTGCAAAAAATAGGAGCTGCAGAGTGGCTTTTGAATTGATCCTAGCATAGATCCATCTCACAGAAAACCCAGGAGCATTTATTTAAGGTTGGAGAGCTCCATCAGCCAACCAACATAATGGTTGGTAAGCATGATGTAAAAACTGCTACAGAACAACCAAGAAAGCACTCACCTGTAGCTGTTCCCTGCATAAAATGTCGGTCTTTTGTAGTATCAATTAACAAAACTTATTTCTCCTGTTATTGCAAAAATACTTATCTGAAGTGATTTGGGGGTGGATGGATGGATGGATGTGTATTCAGAGGTTTGATTTCTTTGTCTGTTGCAGAATTCTAAGCTCTGGCTGTTCAAATAAAGCGTGCAGTGTGTAACAGTGACATCAGTAACTTCACAGTACTTTTATTCAGTTGCATTTAACTAATATATGAATCCTGGCAGACATTACAGAACTAAAGCTGCTTTCTAAAGGCACGGGCTGAGATGGGCTGAATGACCACATCATACACGTCCCTCTTCCTAAAGCAGGAAGGTGATCCAGGATGAGGGATTAGATGGTACTTCTCTCCACGGAGCCTCCTCGGTAACATCCCACCGCTAAATTACAGACAAGTGAGTTAGTGGGACGACAGAAACCCTGACAGTTAGCACAGAGGTTTTCTATGAATGCTGCAGCTTCCTGTTAAATCCGATTCTGACTCCAGATTTCCTGGCAAAAAAAAATGGAATTCTGTAGAGTAGGTCTAAGTTGGTAGATGTGAGAAGAGTCTGTAGAGCTTTTTAGGAAGGATAGGTTGTGGTGAGAGGCTTTAGCAGTGGGATGTTGAAAGGGTAAGGAAGGAGGCAGGAAACATTGCAAAACTCAAGAGAGGGAAGGGGAGAGGAAAGCAGAAGATGCACTGTGGTCAGCTGGGAGGTAAAATGGGGGGGATAAAAATTAAATGAGGAAAAGACTTTATTTGTTCTTACTGTTTCTTAAATGCTATGTGCAGGAATTAGTACAAAAATGAAGTGTTTAAGTAATGTTAAAGTTGTAAGACTTTATTTTTAATAAGGCACGTATTTTTACTTTTACCCTGGTTGTAGGCTTTGTTGTCAAATGGCAGCTTCTGGTTGTGGTTTTAAAGCTGTTTTGTGAATTTTTCAAGTTCTTTTGGCATTAGACTGTAACTCTTCTGCAGTTTTTTTTTTCCCCAATAAATTTATTTGCTGGGAGAAGAAAAGAGCAAGACAGAAAACTGCCCACTTTTGTATAGAAACATTGAGAAGTATTAGGTTTTTATGCAATAGTTTTCTGAAATACCTTTGCTTTTGCCAGCAGATGTCACTGTGGATAAAAAATACCAGTGCTTAGTAGACAAAGGAGGTAATTTGCTAAATGAAAATCCATCCTTTGAAAGTAGATTGGGGGGCAACATTTTTTTCTTTAAAAAAATAATACGTTTTTCAGCATACAAAAAGGGATTTCTCACCAATCAGGCATCTCTTTTTTGCCCACTACAACCCTGTGTTTTCTGTTTGCCTTCACCCGAGTTGGGTAAGTTCGTGCCTTTCTGTCTGACTTGGGGGGGTGCCTCTGTCTGAGCGTGACGGTGGTCACCTTTATGTCACAGCAGCTCCAGTTCCGAGGTTGCTTCAATAAGCACCGGCTCTCGGTGCGGTGTATGTGTGCGGGGTATTGGACATGGAGGAAGTGGCTTCATTAAGGTTGATTTGGAGGGGGGAGCGAGATGAGAAAAAAAAATTGCCCATATGATTGGCTGGGAGAATAGCTCTGAATTATGGGATCCATCTGTTTCCTGTAATGAATTCATAAACCCATCAAACAATGACCTGAACGAATTGCTGAAGGAAAAAAATAATACACTGGCATGATATGTTTAACGCAGTGAGGCATTGGCATTGTATAATCAAAAATTCTTCTCACATACAGCACTTTGTAATGGAGCTGCTGTGTTTAATAGAAGCTGTAAATAAATCCTGTCACAGTAGCAGCCAAGAATGCGTTTCTGGCTTTAACTGTTTCTCTTCTGGAATGTCTGCTCCTTAAAGGCTTTAGAAATGCAAGTTTTATAGAGCCGGAGTGTGGGATTCTGAAATACAGAGAAATGTTAATGAGGTGAATGAAAGGAAAAAGCTGCCATAAATCAGTATTATGTGGCTTAACCAGTTTCTTTCATTTATGCATGTTCTTCCTTATGTCATAGAAATGTATTTAAAAGCTACTGTTGTAATTGAAATCTGTTAGACTGATCCTATTCATTATATTAATAAAATCCACCTACAATTGCACATAACACTTTTTTATGCAGTTGGGATTCCCGAGATTGTAATCATCAAAAAGCATATGGAGTAATTATTGGATTTGTTTGGGTGAAATTGGATTACGAAGTTTAGATACCATTAAGTACTGATAATTATTACAAGCAAGCTCATTGTTTAGTATGTGCACAGCTCTCAGAACGCAGAAGCAGCAGATACCCATCACAAACATCGTAAGAGCAAGCAATATCAAGGCTCTTATTTGATGCCTTTAATTGTATTTTTGCAAGATTCTCTCCACTTAAATGTCTTTGCTGTAGCTCTTTAATCGTGTGTTTCTAATGGCGATGAAAACCACTTTGTATTAAATTATCTCCCCCATATATTTTAAACCATATATATATTTTAAACCATATTTTTAGCCTTCAAACAAATTTAGCCATAAAGGCAACCTTTTAATCCCCGGGTTTCCAGCAGCTGCCCACATAACATTAGCCGTGACAGCGTATTACTTTCAGGTGAAAGGGTAGACAGGCTGCTCCTTCGGGGACCGGCGAGGTCTCTCCCTAGATTGGCAGCCCGGCCCCTGGGGCTGATTATAGACGTATAACGCACAGAGCATCGCTGTGCTCGGCAGCCCCTGCTGACCACCAGTGCTGCTGCGCCGTGTGCAGGAGGTTGTGTCTGCGCTGCTCCGAGCCTGCAGCATGCTCTGTGTTACGGCTCTGTACCTCCTGTGCTCTGCAAAGGGTAGCCATCAGCTCAAAACGCACCCAGTGTAGGAAGGAGGGTGTCTGGCTGGCGCAGAAGGAAGCTCTTAGAGCAAGCGCCATATGACAATTAATAATTAGTAAATCCGATGGAGACGCTTTGAACAGGAGGTGTTGCTCAGTGCACATCAAATGAAAACTGCTGCTTAAACGTTGCCGAGGATGACTTTAACAAATAGGTGCTGAGTTTTTTTCAGAGCATGCAGTCGTATTGTATTGTCTTTGTAACGTATATTCTCCAAATATTATTGCTGTATTTGAAGGCTGAATTCTAGCCTGATATGAAGCCAGGATTTGGGAACCAAGCCTGTTCTAGGTTGTTGACACTTTCTGCTTTATTTCCTGCCAATGGTGTAATTAAATGGCTATTTTCCAGCTACTGTGCTTGTATACACGGTGCTCTCCCAAGAGCTTCCTCCTCGTTGCTAGCCTTGAAGAGATTTCAGTGTGCAAAATAAAAAGCACTTTGGCATGCTGATTAGAGAAAAATCAGTATTATTAATATGCAGGAATATTTTTTAAACTACAGCGTGTTTGATATTTTGATTTTCTTTGTTCTTTTCTCTCATCTGTGATTCAGATATTTAGAGGGAAACGTTCCTGGTGCTGAAATGGGCTCTCTGGCCACACCTCTGTGATGAAACTGCTTTGTTAATTGGCATTAAAGCAAAAACTTGCATCCGCTCTGACTTAGATGAGCGGTGTATTTCATCTGCATGCCTGCTTGGAGGTATCTGATGTGATTTCTATGCATCGCAGAGAGAAAGTGATGCTTGATAAAAAGCAGCCTGCCTTGCTCTTTCAAATATGTTTCCAATTAATTAATATTCCTTAAGAAAATCTTAGGGCCAGACAAATATTGGCTCTGTTGACATTGTGCTGGTTAATGGTTTTTAATTCTCTTGCAATTTTTCTTAAATTCCATTGAAGAATTGTTATTAAATTCCATTGAAGAATCATTGTAGGGTTTTTTTTGTCCTTGAAAGGGCAAATCAGGGCAGGCACCGGGGCACCAGTCTCTCACCCACTTTGCCATGGGGTTGTCCCTTCCAGTCTCATCTCCAGAGAAAACGAACCTCCAGACCTTCAGCACGACGAGGGGCTGGGTGCGAGGCGTGGTGGCGCTGGATGGGGCCGTGGCTCCTCTCCCTCCCCTTCCCGCTGGGCCCTTGATGGCGCTGGCACAGGTGCTCGTGCGGCTGGTCCGTCATCCGAGTTGGAGAAATTTCCTGGCTGAAGCAGCTTGTTATTTTTGGTAGATCAGACTGTGTCCTGAGTGCTCGTTTTGGCCACGGGCAAATCACGTACAGCTTTGTCTTTTCCAGAAGTACTGAGCACTTGAAATTTCACTGTCAGTAAATGCTTACATCTCTGCCTTTAAATAAATAAATAAGCCTAGCTCTCTAATTTTTTTCTATTTTTGCTCTCCATCTCCCAAATGAAATGGGAATATTTACTGTGTTCAAACGCACAAAAAGTTGTCTCTATTTTAATTATCCCTTTGATTTGTCAAAGCAAGCAAAATGAGGCAGGAGTTGGCTTTTGATGCGGTTCGGTTTGGAAACCAGGCAGTTAGGTCTGAGTACACACGTGTGCCAAGGGTGATGGAGCCCTCTTGGAACAGAGCATGGGGTGGCAGGAGCCCGCGCCTGGACAGACTGCACAGGATGCATGGACACGGGGCATTTCCCATTCCAGGCTGCCCGGGGGGCCTGGGAACCCCTGAGATTCCTTGCCTGAGGATTGCTATCCAGCAACAGGATGGGATTGATCCATAGCACACTCTACAATTCTTGAAGGCCAGGAGGAATGGTAAAGTCAGCAGTGCTTACTAAAAAACAAGAGCCATTAAAACCAAGTAATACTACCAGAGGGGAGACAGATTTATGTATATCGTGAAAACAAAGTAGTTTTCACATACATGTTGAAGATGCAACTTCATAGTTGAATGAATTGTTCTGCATTATGTGATGGCTTTCATCCACTTTTTCAATCCTCAGAGTGCGGACAAGCTGTTTGTTTCCAAAGCTGCTGGTATATTTTGAAAAGGCAAAGCAGGTTTTGTTCTCTGCTCTTGAGATGTTAATGGCATTTTTAGCATTTTTTAGATAAAGTTCCTGTTTTGTTATAGAATGATGGGATTTAATGTTAATATTAGCAACCTCACAGCCCAAACTCAAAAATTGCTGAGCACAAAAGGCAGCAGGTGCTGTAGACGCACGCGTCCAGTAGCTTACCATTCAGTTTAAATGCATCGTCTGTTCAGTACTAACTTGTTGCTTCTCCTCTCTTCCTCCCTCCTGTTCTAAACCACACGGATCTGTTGCAATAAGGAATAAAAAGTTCAAGTACTCTAACAGGCAGTGTGTTTCGCGTAAGTGGAGAATAATGAGAATTTATCCTTATTTTTAAATAAGGCTCTTGAGGCTGTTTTAATTGCAGTGGTTTTTATAGGACATTTTTATTTTGTCCTGGTCATAAAGAAGAGGCTAGAGCTATGGAAAGGAACAGTTAAGACAGTATGTAATGTGTTTAAAGGTTTAAGGCTTAAAAGATTCAAGAAAAGCTGTGTTAATCTTGTGCTGAAATACTGACCTACAAACAACTGTATGAATTTATTTCTCTGCAATGTAAACTCCAGCCACAGATTTCTCTGGGCAGCCTGTCCCAGTGCAGGTCCTGAACCAGAAAGGTGCTGTCCCGGGGGGAGCCGGCTGCTCGGGCACCTGGAAGTGCATGCCCTGCACACAGTGAGGGATTAGTGCTGCTCATTGATGATAAAAAAAAAAAAGAGAATTTGTCTTTCAAAAGTAGTGCTGACTGTTTCACACATTTTAATCTATTTTGCATCTTGGGTTGAGTGATGCTTACAACAGACAAGGCAGTTTTCCTTTGGTCATTGTGATAAGGGGAGGACCAGTGACGTGGGCTTGATCGTCCTCATGCCATTCGCCTGTGTGCCTGCAGAGGTGTAGCTTGAATAAGGCACTGAAAATGTCGTTGGCTTTTTTCAGTTACTGCATTTCAGTGTCAGTTTAGAAATGAACAGTGCTTTACAGAGAAGCAGGTGTTAAGTAAGGTTGCAAAGCACAGGGATGATGCTCGTGCTCTTCAGGGGGTACGAAAACCTGGCTCCTTTCTCAGGCACCGGATTAAAAAATGTCCCCAGAATAGACTTGTTATATCACAAGAGTTGTGCACGTCGGCCATTCTTTCCAGTTAAAGGTGGTAATTGTGATCAGGATTTTAATTGTAACTTTTAAAAACATAAGCTCCATGTTTTTAAAGTGTTTAAATATTACGTACTGGATAAATTGCCTACAATTGTAATTAATTTTTTAATCGCAATACATAGAACATATTTGTGCATCAGTATAGGTACGAAGTATTTGCACATGTGTCTAAATCTACAGATTGAGTAAAGCAGGAGTAAAGAAAATTAATCTTGACTTGAAAGCTTTTCATTGTCTGGAATTCCCCCCCCACCTCACCCCAGTATCGACTCCTTTTAAATTTGATTCATTTTCTAAAATCCAAATTTCACAGCATGCTACTTCCTCAGTGTCATAATAAGTCTTACCGTTAAAAAAACAAACTCTGCGAAACTATTTCTTGTTTAATAATTGATTTTCCTGTATATTATGTGAGAGTTACAACAGCCATTTCTAGCCATCCTCTTACTGGGCTTTTATTTACCATTTTAGGGTAAGTATTGTTAGACATCTTGTTTCGGCAATAATCCAAGAAGCCTTAGAAATGCTTAGAAAACCTGCGAGAAGTTTTTTCACCTGCTCAGTTGCCGGGTTCTTGGAAGTCGGTGTTTTTTTCTTAGTGTTGTACCTTCCTGGGTCATATTTAGTATCAGCTCCAAGGCCCGTATGTAGCTGTGTGTTTGTACACATGGGAGCTGAGTGGGGATAGATGCGAGTGTGGTGCATGCTGCCCACAGCCAGCAGGCTCTTCCCGCCTGTGCTGGGCTGTTGCTGCGCTGCTGACTTCCAAAAAGTGCACGAGATAAGACTATGAAAATAAAACTTTCCTCCTTTGAGTACGCTGTACATAATTTACGTTCTCTGTTTGCTTGGGAGTGTAAAAAATATCATCCCTTTGCTCAGTTATACATTTTTTCCCCTTGATATTAAAACATTTTTTTATTTTTCTTAATGCAGTGCCAGAACCTATTAAGACCAGTTTAAGCCAGCCCCAACCTGCCGGTACCGGTACCAGTACTTCCACCAGCACTATTACCAACAGCAGCAATGGCAAGCGTGCATCTGCTAATGGGCAGCAGCCAGCTGCGTCCCGTTACCTGCCTCGCGAGGTGCCTCCACGCTTCCGCCAGCAAGAACAGAAGCAGCTCTTAAAGAGAGGGCAGCCACTGCCTCCTGGGACTCTGACTGGCACCAGCCCAGCGCAAGGTACCGGACAAGCAGGGGCGAGTCCTCCTCCGCAGCAGGGAGCGGGAGGACAGCATCATCCCAGTAAGACCCAAGCAGGTAAGAGCTGAAAGCCAGTGGGATGCTGGCGCAGTCCTTCTGTACTGCCAGCCCTCGCTGCCAGCACAGGTGTTGCAGAAACTTCAGGAATGTTAAGAATTGTCTTAAAATGTCAGGTTTTAAAGTGAAGTGTGTGCTGTTGCTTTTATTTCTTTCACAGTTAAAAAATGAATGTATTGTTATTTCGAGGATCCGGTTCTCAGAGTTTTCTTTTACATGCTCAGACCTGTTGTTTTTTTCCCATCTTTTCTCCTTTTTGTTTGTTTTTTATTTGGGGGTAGTTGTAATGGATATGATCTTCAGGAAATCTAAACATTTCTTAGTGATCATTCTTTCCAAAGCATTGTTAATTTGGATTTTTCCAAGATTTTAAGTATCGCTTTGGTAATTTTAACTTTCTTTAAAGAGTTTTTTATATACTTATGTAAATTAAAATTAGGAACTTTGCTTATGATGTTCTCTGACACTTTACTGCTTTTACTTGCTTGTGTTCCCAATCGTTACTCTCACACTAGGACAACAATATTTGGGAAAACTAGTTGAGTATCTTAGGCCTTCCTGCCACTTTGTTTTGTCCTCTGCAGATAGGTGCACCAACCTTTGAAAGCAGCGTACTGAGTCTCTTAGCTGCCTGTCTTTTCTCTGAAGCTGCTAGTAATGTAAGAATAACAGAAGCGTTCAGGTTGGAAAAGACCTCTAGGCAGCTTGTTTCTCATTTGCCCTTCTGTGCCAGAGAGCAGGTAACTTCAGAGTGGAGATGAGCTTGGCCAGGAGGTGCTGCGGATCCCCATGGTCATCACTCTGCTTTATACATGTTTATCATGTTAGGCAAAGCAGGGAGCAATCTAAGGCACAGTTTTCTGTGACTCAGAAAAACTTAACTGGACAAAGTCATAAGGGTGTTAGGGTTTTTATTGTTTATAATTTGAATATTAGTAATTCCTGTATGATCTCAAGAGTTGCTCATTACCACTCATTAATGGTGTCAGACATCACAAAATTGTGATCTGAACTGTCTGCAGGTTTTCCCTCTGGACATTAGTGAATCTTTCACAATTTTATTGTACTTGCTGCCTGTGATGCAGAACTCCAGCAGGGAAAATTATTCAGCATTGTCCTTAGAAGTTCTGGTTAGATCAGAAAACAATCTTTCAGAAATTGTAGATTTTACGGTTATCTAAATCTGTTTGAAAACATTATTCAACTACTCTCCAAAGCCACAAACCAAAATAAAACAATTTTATATTTACATAAAGTGTTAAGGTGGTTTTTTTTAGGGAGGGGAAAAGGTTCTCCTTCTGTATGCCAGAGTATTTGGCCTTAGTGACGTGGGAAATAATCAGCTCTCACCAGTAAGAGTGCCATTCTCATCCTCTTTGCAAATCACAGTTCATCAGGGAAGGCAGCTGATATCTGTGGCTTCTTTTTGGTATGGAGATGTTTCTTAACTGTCACGCTGATCTTTGTTAGGTATTGATATTTAGTTGCTCATTACCAGATTTCTGAAAACACAGTGATTGTTTTTGTGGTAGGGACGGGATGACCGACTCAGGTGGCTCAGGCTGGCTGAGGGTCAGTGTTATTGTTCCAAGCATCAGTGTAGGTGTATCCTGAATATCTTTCTTTGATCTTGAAGAAACATACTGTAAATCATAGAACAAAGTCCACTGTAAATTATAACATAATCCATAAAAGAACTTGGCTTGTAAGAGTACAGTACTAGCTGCCTGACTTTGATCTTGCCAGATGCATTTGTACCTTGAGGTTTTAGACCTCTTTGCCCAACTCCTATTTTAACTTGCTGTATAAAATAAGCACTTATTTCTGGAGTTCCTCAGCCTGGCAACTATCAGCCAGTGTTCTGTAGTGTTGTCCTGGTTTCAGTTAGGACAGAGTTAATTTTCCTCCTAGTAGCTGGCAGGGTGCTATGTTTTGGATTAGAATGAGAAGAGCGCTGATAACATGCTGATGTTTTAATTGTTGTAGAGCAGTGCTTACACCAAACCAAGGACTTTTCAGCCTCTCTCTGTCCTGCTAGCGAGCAGGCTAGGGATGCAGCAGGAGCTGGGAGGGGACAGACCCAGGACAGCTGACCCAAACTGGCCAAAGGGGTATTCCATACCATCTGACGTCATGCTGAACAATATATAGGGGTGGCTAGGGGTGGAGGGGGGGCCGGCTGCTCGGGGATAGCCAGCCGGGCTAAACCACAACAAGTGTTGAATTAGTTTGCTTTCTTGTTCTTTTGCTATTTCTATGTCACCTTTGGAAAAATTCAGAATAATAAAATTTAAAATTCCCTAACAAGTAGAAGTACAAACGGGAGGAAGACTGCAGTAGCTTTTCTGCTTGTAATTATACTCCATATTGCACAAAACAAGTTAATGGACATCAAATTCTTTGTAAAAGTATTACTGTAAAACAGCAGTTTATTTTAACAGCTCACAATTAGTGCACAGGAGCAAAGGTTGTTTATTATATAAAGTCAAAGCAACAGCTTTAAAGGGCACCTGAAAATGTGTGCAACAGTTCTTGGAGCAGGGAAGACATTCTCAAACACACTAAATGCTTGACTCCTTTTTTTTTGCCTGGTGACAGCAAGAGGTTGTGTTTTGAGACTTAAATGGTTGCATCTTCCTCATTGAAAGCACTTACTGAATACAGACCTCGCTTATTTCTCTTTCCAGCAGGTGGAGCATCAGTTCATTTACTAAGAACAGTTAGAGGAGAAAAAAAATCTAGCTCAGATTATAACATCAACAGCCATGCACCTGCGTGCGTAGTGAGGCTGGGAGAGGAGTACAGCACATCTCACTCCTCAGGGACCTTTGTAGCCATGACTGACAGTCTTTCTCTTCAAAACTGGTCTTTCATACTGGCTTTGTCTTCATCTTGACAAGCACAAAGACGAAAGAAGTAAAGAGTACTGTGGGAAGGCCAAAGCCCCTTTTCATCTCAGCTATCAGGATTTAAGTAACTGAAAATATTTTAGGATTTGATATCCTGAAAAATTCTTACAGTTAACTGTGAATTTTCCATGAAATTTAATTCAAGCTGGTTCATATTTTTGTGAATATGAAAATAAGAATTTCTTAAAATGAGCATTCTGAATGAGCAATACTCTGTCAGAAGGAGACTGCTCTGCTTTATTTTATCCTCAGGAAGGACCGTGTTCTATCACTGGCTCCCAGGGTATTTCATTTACTCAAGTCTTTGGGAGTAAAAGTTCTCTGGGGAAGTGAAGGGAAGGAGCAACCTAATCAAAGTTGTCCAGACAAATGAGTGTAGGTGCCTGATCCACTAGAAGTGGGAATTTTGTCTGTTCGACAGCACCTGCATTGCAGCAGAGCAATCGCTTCATGAACATTGAGACCTTTTCAAAGCTTGGAGGCTGTCAATAGAACATCAGTCGCTTAGGGCTTTCTCCCTCTGGTCGCCTGATTGCCTAAGCAGAGCTTGTTAGACACCCGCTGGATTCTGTCCAAGCAAGGCTCCGTATGTGGCTCCTTTATACTTAGGCTGAGCAAGAGTAGCTGTCTTCTGACGGATGGCCTGGTATTAATCAAAGAGCCCGGATCGTTGTAAGCTAGCATCCTGTATCCTAAAGATGCTTAATGTAAATTCATGTCTGTAGCTTTTCTTTTTATAGGGTCGTATTCCTTCAGAGTTAACCTGAAATTATGCAACCACGTTCTTTCCAGGACCTATTTATAGCTATCTGGATACAGGGAAAGCTGTTAGAGAGGCACTGCCAGCCTCTTCACTGTGAAAATTGCCCTATTTTATCTCTTTATTCTCTTATCATCAGTCTCTGTTATCTACTGCCTTGGCCTATCCAAAACACTTATCAGAACTCTTAACTGCAACGTTGTGAATTAAAAAGGATGTTCTGCCAATGTAAGGGAAGTGGGAATTAATGACCACTAATATATTCTTTGTCAGGTTTATCATTTAGAAATATCAGTGAAGTGGATGAGAGTAGTGATTTTTTTTTGTTTCCCTTTTAAGGTAATCTGAAATATAACTAAGCAAACTGTTAAGAGAAGTTATTGAAACATTTTAAATTGCACGAAGTATTTTAGATATCTTACCCTTTGAAACAGTCCTTTATTCATTGTTAACTACTCTGAAACTATATTCTGTAGGAGCGTTTTCTGTAGAATAGTAATTCTTCCAGAAACTTACCTTGAACAACAAAGCTGGTTCTTCACATGCCACTTCTGTAATCCTTTTCCAGATTACAGAGAAGTTAAACTATTTCTGTAATTTAACGGCAGTATTCTATTGTCTAGTCTAGTTTGCTATTTTTGCTTAAAGATGGTACTCTTTATCTCTTCCTCCCCGCTTGGTCAACTAACTCCAATGTATGTGACGTATAGTTAACTTCCTTCATCGAGGTGTAGGGCATTACTGGAATGGCTCTGTGCCATGTTATCTAAAAGAATTAAGGCAATTTCTGGAAACTACCATGGGGGAGAAAATAACGAGTAATACATCCTCCTTTGTTTCTGTACAAATGACGAAGTTTGTAGAGGAGTCTCCAGGCAACCGCTGTGTGTTTGATGATTGTAAGAACAAAGATCAAAAGAAGTAATCAGGTTTTCTTGAAGATACCTTTCACTTTTCTGCAATTCAGCAATGTAAAACCAATAACCCTCAACTCAAAAGAAATGTACCATGTCCTGCAGGAGTTAGGAGTTATGATGAAACTTCTGCACTTCTTTTGTATTGGCAAGGAGAGTATTTTGTGGAACTGATCTGTAAACATGTTTCCAAAGCCTAAAAAGAAATGAAAGCAAGTAATTCATACAGTAGACAAAATGATATACACACATAAGCATTGTGGAAACTGAAGAGTTACACTTTTAATTTGTTGTATCTGTTGTTCTGGAGGAAATGAGAATTTGACAGCCGTTCCAGATTTATTTTCCTATTGTGGGCTGGTGCTGGATTCTGTGCTGATTTTTTTTTCCTTCTGAAACTGGAAGTTTTATTTCATATTTAGTTGTTTGGTTTTTTTTAAGTTGCAATTCTCATATTGATGCTTGTGGCATGGTGTGTGCATGGTGAAATAAAGTGTTCTGGGCAGTTGGAAGCTGCTGGGTGCCATCGTGTGGCAGGTTAAATCTTCTTATAAATATGTGTGTATTAACTTTATTTCAGATTTTTTGAGGAAGCAGGATAAAAGAACCCTTACTGTTAAAATCATGTTTGACAATACTTGTTTCCATCCTGTCTTTTAGCTGTGGGTTACTTTAGAGTTCCTTCTTACAGAGTGATCTTGTAAGGTAGTAAAGTCAAATCTGGAAAAACATTTTAGGGAGAGGCAATATCTCTTCTAAAAGCAGTCGATATAGCTGGAAAAGACAGATAAGCTTTGACATGCAGTTGTTTCATCAGATCTAGCAAAGCAATAGTGACCTTCAAACTAAACAGTTAAACATGCTTCAACGGTTGCACAGTTTAGCGTAAAGAACTTTTCTGATCACTGCAGGTAAGGCATGTTATATGCATAATTAGTTTTGAAGCATATAAATAAAGCCTCATTTCAAGAGTCTGAAATAAGATTTAGCTTGATTTCCTGGAGGCATGGCAAACAGGTTGATTTTTTTTTAATGGGAAAAGCACATGTGAAAACTGCCTCTATGGAAATGATGAGGTGAACATTATCTCCATGGGACAATATTCTGTAATTTTGTTAGCAGAATATCTCTGTTGGCAAAACATTACTGTGACTGTGCTTTTACTTGGCAAGTTACGGAATTAAAACCAGAAACTTTCAAAATTTATTATTTTTTTCTGGATCCTTTGTGAAGGATATGTATAAAGGGCCTACAGGAAAGCTGGAGAGGGACTCTTTGCCAGGGAGTGTAGTGATAGGAAAAGGAGTAATGGCTTTAAACTAAAAGAGGGGAGATTTAGATTAGATATAAGGAAGAAATTCTTTACTCAGAGGGTGGTGAGGCACTGGTCCAGGCTGCCCAGAGGAGTTGTGGCTGCCCCATCCCTGGCGGTGCCCAAGGCCAGGCTGGATGGGGCTGGGGGCAGCCTGGGCTGTGGGAGGGGGCCCTGCCCATGGCAGGGGCTTGGAACAAGGTAGTCTTGAAGGTCCCTTCCAACCCAAACTACTTTCTATAGCAAATATCATTTGTAGAATGAAGATGTTAATATAGCAGTCATCCTTTCCTCCATTTTTATTTTAATAATACCCTGAAGATGTTCATTTTTGTTTATTGGCTGTTGATCTTAAATGAAGGAACTAGCATGGTGGTGTTCCTTTGTAAACACAAGGATTGGCTATTTCTTCTTCACTTCTGCGAAAGGTAACTGTATAGCAAATACATGATGCTTTTCTACAATAAAACTAAAAGTTTTCAATGTTTACATGACTTGACAGGGTGTTGGCTGTAACTTGCAGAGCAGTTTCCCCATGCAACTCATCTTATTCACAAATTTTCTGCAGTGTGGTTATGTAAAAGTTTTCCTATTAGGGGGATCCAATTTGATGTTATGCATCAAAAAATGCAGAATTTACCTTTTTTTTTATTATTCAACCTTTTGCTAGTAGTCTCATCAAATTAGCATTCTAAAAGGATGTCCTGATACCACAGGAGGTTGCACGAACGGTGACCACCTTTGTTACTTTTGCTTTTTTCCTCAGGGCTTTGTTTAGCATTCAGTAGTGCTTGCAGTCTGGTGCATATCCCTGGAAATCACACAGTGTTGCCAAAGGTCGCTCGTGTCAGGTATATGTTTAGACAAAAGGAGGCTTAAAAACGTCATGCAAGGAAGAAAATATGCAGTTAACATGGAAATGGGATCCAGCCAGTAGGTACTGTCTGGAATTTGCTCCCGAATGATTAATATTTTCTGAAATACAGTAATGGGAAAGTCTGTGGAAAGTGAGTCACAGCTAAAGGTTTTTGTCTCACATATAAACTTTTCAAAAAAAACATATAATGCTTTGAATGTAGATGGAGAAGTAGAAACCTCAGTGTAGCATAAATATGGGCATTATGAATGAAAAATGATGGTAAAAACTCATCAGCAAACTAATCTTTGGAATGAATTTTTCTGTATTGTGTGATTTATCTGACATCAGGCAGCAGAGCATGAAAAATCTGCTGCTTCAAATCTATTTGACAGTGATTAGAATTTTTCACTGGGAGAAGGAAAAATAGAAATCTGTAAAAGGATAAATAACTGAGGTGCCTTTATATTTTTGCTGCCCTCATTTTCAAAGAGTATGGCTGTACAAAAACATCATGAATCAAAGGCCATTGCATTTGCTTTGGAATCACTAGATCTGTATCCTATCTCTAGTTTTCCTGTAGAAGGCTGTGATTTAGTGGTAGCCAGATAAATAAACTGCCCAGGTGTCTGTTGGGAAAAAAAGATCAGGAAACAAAGAGTCTGGCAAGTTTCTAGAATGTGCAGATGGCAGTTTTCTGACAAAGCTTGTGCAGATACCCAGTAGCAGGAGAAATAAAAGGTAGAAAGCAACTAACTAAGGTCAAAATGAGCAGGAAATAGGAGTCTGGTCCTTGTGGAAAGAGCAGAAAGAGAGTAACACAATGTGAAAAGTGTTGGAAAGGTGAATTCATACAGCTTAGGAAATAGATATGATACTACAAGAAGCAGCTACAAAGGAAGTTTGTAGGTACTAGAGAAAAAAAAAAAGAACATTTTCTTAAGCCCATTAGTAATAAAAGGCCGGCCAAGGGAACTGGTGTGATGTTCAACAGGGAGAACCATTGATAGATGGCCTCAAGAATACTTTAAGTGCCTTCTCCCTCATCTGTGAAGTGATGACTGACTTAAAACTTAAGGCTACGGTAAGTTAGACTACTTAAGGAAATGGTTCAAATTGTCTGGAACCGATGAAATTCATAGTGGAATACACTGAGGATGGTTGGAGTAATTGGCCCCACGGCACTCTTTAAGCGTTCGAAGGCTACAAAACACAAAATAAAAAAACTGATTTTAAAAAGCAGGAAAGGAGAAACTGGGGAATTATAGATCCATCATTGCAACCCTCTAGAATGATACTAGGGAAAAATAATCAAAACAGCTATTTGTATATATATATATGTAATTTAGCAATGAAATATGGGCAGAGCCAACATGGATTTACTGAGAGGAGATCGTGTCCAAAGGAGAGCAGTTCCTGTCTGAACAGTGTGACAGGCATTGTGAAATGGGGAGGAAATATGTCATAGAAGTCAACTGTGCAAATTTGTATTCTTCAGTATTTGCATCAGTCATTTGGCTATAAACAACAGCCTTCTTTAAGTTGTTGAATGATGCCAAACTAGAGAAGACTGCAAGGCAACTGGAAGACATTTACCATATGGAATAGTGGACAAAATTGCTGAAGAAGAAACAAAGAAAGGAAATTCTTTATTTTGACCGGAACAAGTAGGTACAGAAACAGAATTATATGAGAAATATGCTGCAGAAGTAGATCTGGAGGTGGTCACACGGTAAGCCTACCAAACAGCATCACGCTATTGGAAGGAAGATGGGCACACTGAGGCATGCAGGCGGTGCTGCTTTCCGCGAGGCACACGTGCTTATCTCTGATGAGGCCTCGAGTAGAAAATGGAGTGCAGGTTGGGGTGCTGTGCTGTGCTGTGCTGTCAGAAGGAGGTGAACAAACTGGAGAAGAGACCAAAGGAACACAACAGGAATGAGGAGAGGTCTTGAGAACAAGATCTGCAAAGAGTTGAGAGAACTGGAGCTGCTAAGTCTAGAGAAAACTATGGAGTTACACACACAGAAATGCCTAAATGCTGCAAGGAAGAAATGGCATGTGCTGTATGCCTGTGATGAATCAGATGAGAAATATTATTTCTTAATTTTCAGCAAGGAAGATGAAGGGTAGATATTAGGAAAAACTTAGCAGTACAAAAACGATAGAACACTTTGGGAATCTGCAGTCTGTTGTTGCAGGGCATCATTGGTAGGTTGGGGAAATACCACCTGGTGCGTATCAGGTCAGGGGAGAGGTCATAACCTCTCAAGTCCCGTTTTTTAGTCTTCAGGAATCTATAAGGATTTCAGGTTATTGGACATGTGCCCTGCAGAGGTGGTTGGAGATGGGCAAGCAGGGAAGGGCAGCACAATGCTTTGCCCCCAGACTTGGGTGTGGGCTCTGGGGTCCTGCCTGGGGTCCTGCATTGCCTCCTTGGGTGTCCCAGCCCAGCAAACATGGCCACATTCATTAGATGTCTATAAGCACCTCCTCCATAAGTTGAAGGAGATTTCAGAAAATTTTTACTGTATTTTTGAAAATTACAAGGGCCGTGGGAACGTGCCTTCTGTTCTCTTCCACTTTTGACATATTTTAACTAATGAAAATCTCCATCACCTATAGTTGGTATTAAAGGAATATAACGATCCACAACAATGCGTGGGCCTTTGAAGTTATTGACTCTCAAGCTTAGTTCCCAATTACACGTGGAAGAGTTTTCTGAATGGAAGCAAAAACAAGCAGAAGATTTCATTTTTGTGTGTCTCTTGTTTTTAAAAAGAGATTGAATCCATCCAGCATTCAGACACTATTGCAAAGAAGCGGGGAGTAAATGTCTTCAGAGGGAAACCGACTATTTTCAGGAGTACTTCAGTGGAACAGTTCTGGAGCCAAGAATAGCAGCAGTGATTGTGCCGTGGTGGTGAAGTGGCAGCGATTCGGAGAGCGCAGCCAAACCTTTAAAGAGACATCAGCTGCGTACAGTCCCGCGCGAAAGGAGAAAGCTGTTGGGATGAACACCTGACAAGAATTGAAACAGCAAATTTAAAACGTGCTGTGTTTGCTGTGTAATTAGTATGTATTTGGGACAGACCGGAGGAAGAGAAGGGAAATGAGGAGGGGAAGTAGTTGTGAAGAGCGTACTAGACATACTGGAAGGTTGTGTGTAATTATCCTTGAGATCTTGTGTGCGCCCTGATAAAAGTTCTCCGCGTGTGCTTACATGCATAATTGTGGTGTTGTGTAGGGCCCGGCAGTGCGAGGCTGTTCCCCTTTCCTGCTCACGGTGTGTTTGCACGGGTGAAGATCTCCGGGTGGCTTTGGAGATCTCCCCCTGCCGCAGGAGGCAGAGCGACGTGTTGTCTGGGGCAGTTGTTGCCTAAGTTTATAAACAGCCAGGGACCTGATTAATATGCTCTCCTGTTGGCTGCCTAGATCTCTTTGAGATAGAGGCAGGGAAGTAATTAAGCATCTGGCAACGGGCCAATACACATATGGGACTTGTTCTGAGCGCTGCAGCTCTGCCTGCTCCCCAGTGCCTGAGAGGAGGAGGAGGAGGAGGAGGAGGAGGAAGATGGCGAGGAGGAGGAGGGTGGTGAGGAGGAGGAGGAGGAGGAGGATGGCGGCGGGAGGCAGCAGCGCAGCGCCTCAGCACCACGCGCCGGCGCTTTTGGCTGACTTTCAAAACCCGAAGAAAAGCGGCCGGGGCGCTAATTGTAGCTGGGTCCCGAAGTGGAAAATGTTTTGTGACAGTTGCGAGAATTTAAGAGGAAGGAAGATCGGTTTAGTGTCAGCTGCAATTAGATAATCAAAAGCTTAGAACTGCGGCTCGGCTGGTAGCTGGCCCCGCAGCCGAGCGAGGGGCCGGGAGGCTGAGCCTGCCGAGGGCACGGCCCGAGCCAGCGGCGCTGAGGCCCGGCCCGGCCCGGCGCGCAGGTTGTCTGGGCGCTCACTGCCACGGAGAGATTTTCTTGGCAGCTCTACAGGATGAGGCTCACACTGTGCACAGCCGACATATTGAAGCACAGAGCCCCGGGAGAACGTAGATGCAGAAGCGGGGAACAGCTCTGCACACAATGTAAGCGTCTCCTAGGATGGTTGGGCGGCTCCTTTCTTCAGGTATTTTATTACCCATCAGCCCTTTTTAGAGCCAAAGGGGGAGGAAAAAAAAAAAAGTAACCCTAACCCTGAGAAAATAGCATCTGCTTCTGTTAAATCAATTTATACATAACATTTCAGAGAGAGAGCAGCAGCGCAGCGTCCTAAGCTTTTGGCTGCATTTCAGGTTTGATAAAATGGCGTCTTCGCAGCGAGCTGCCTGCTAAAGATCCATTGCAGCGAGCAGAAAAATGAAACGACTTGGTGTTTGCTGCTGCTGCTTTGTCTCGAAGAGCTAGCGTTTAGTGCAGTCTCTGCTAGTAATGCGAATGTTGCGTATTTTGTGCTTGTTTTCTTAATGCATTTAAAGTGTTTCAGCATCAGAAGAAAATGAGCTGCATTTTAATGTCGTAGTGCAGAAATTAAAATGGGATAACAGGCTTCCCACTCGTGTACTTAACCGTGGCTTAGTTTTAAAATAAAGCTGTTTTATTCCAGCTTCCATCTTTGTCTATTTTTCCAGATTATGTATGCTTTTCAAGATTTCATGCTTCATAACACATAGGAGACTTGTTGTAAGTTAGCTTTGTAAGTTACTTCAAATAGATGACAGTTTCCAGATTGTCCTCAACCTCAGACAGTGAATGCATAGAGCTGAATGTGGCAGGTACCTTAAATGTTAGCACTACAATTGACAGATTTTCTACTTCATTATATTTCATTCTTCAGAATAGATGCCTGTGTCCATTTTTTTCTTCTTTTATAATTTAGCCTACAGTTTGATCTAACGCTTACATATTTCTGGCAATTCCTATTAAACTCGGAATTAGAAACAATTCATTTGTAGTCTGTTTTAAAGATCATCTCCCGTTAACTTGAATTGAAAATTAAACTATTATTTCAGATGAAGAGAGCAATTTGTCCTTTTTTCTTGACTTCCTACTCAGAATCACTAAACTTTGTGTGATGATTACAATCCTCAGTCGGACTGTCACAAGCCTCGGGAATTTTTTTTCTCTCCCGCATGTCAAAGCAAAGAACAACACCGTCTGTAAGCTGTCATTTGTGCAGAGCAGACGAGCCAATGAATCTGGTGGTTGTTATGCTGACTAAAATGAATTGAAAAATAAAACCAGTAATAAGAAGGGGGTAGTCTGTTTTGTTCATCTGATTTTAAATCAAATCTAATACTTATCATATGGCTGTCATTAAAAATTTATCCCAGGCTTTGCCATTTCGCACCCTCTCCATACTTTGGTTTGTAAATCAGCTGAATGTTATAGTTGAGGATGCATAATTTTACTGCATACTGTTCAAACTAATTACAGTAATGGAAGTTATGAAGATACAATTACTTTTAACTTAGCTGAAAAAAATGAAAAGGAATATTATCATAAACAGCGTTTTTAGAGGAGGATCAAAGTGTTTTGCCTTTGTGCAGGCCAAGTGTTTTGCTTTTCAAAGAAATGCATGCATGCAACAGTTCCTCACATTTCAGTCTACTCATACTTTACATTTGTAATCTGTGTAAACATTAACCTGATTTTGCAACTAATTATTTATATTATCAAACACAGCTAAAAACATTTTCTATTTTTAATAACAACTGAAAATTTGTAAAGCATGCTGGCTGCAGTGCTTAGCACCAGCAATCTCCTCCCACCTTGTTATATTATTTAGGGGAAGAAAAAAAACAACACTCATGCTTATTGGTAACACTGATCTACCTGAAAAGCTTTGCATTTCTCAGGTAACCCGTATGCTTGCAATTTGACAGAAGTTGTGTGTTTAAAACAAATTTGAGTTGTTAATCTCAGTATTAGATTAATTTTTCCTTCTTGATTGCTGGAGATTTTTTTTTTTAATCAAGGGAACTGTATTTTGTAAAAGATGCATTATTAAGTTTTTCAAACACGAAGTATTAATTTAAAAATCAATTTGACTTTGTGGTGTACCAGCACTACAATTTGCTGACATAAAATACCTGTGGTTCCTGTTCCTAATGCTTTGTTTAAAATCTTTGCTCATAAGAAGGATAGAAATGCTTCTGGTAGACTGCAGTGCTCTATTTCAGATCTTTGCATGAATAAAGAGGAACTGATTCTTAAGAACTGACACTTTAATGGTTTTCCCCGTTTCAGTCTTAACAGCTTATAAAATAAAATATTGGCAATTTTTATGAAGACTTGGTTTCCTAGAGAGTTGGAAGGAATTTCTGTGTTCAAGAGAAACCCCAAACAAACAAAAAATTTCCCTTAGATTTAATCATATAAAAATATTTTCCTTTCACATTTTTTCTATTTGTGTAAAATCCTTATGGATTAGGTAGGACTTTGCTACTCTATGGTTATTTATTTTATAGAAATGAACTACTTTTAGTCTGGAGAAAATGGAAAAATATCTTTGGGTATTTATTTCTAGAGACAAAAATATAAAAAAAATTACTTTCTTCAGGATCAGTCTGTGGTCGAAGTCTGTTATCTGCCTAGCAGTAGAGTCACAGTTCTTGCAGCTGCATGTTTGTTTTGTGATTTTATTTTTAATCTGCCCTGTTTCTTACTAGCTTTATAGCAGCAGCCTTTTGGTGTTAGAAGCAGTTGTTCCAGTACCTATTCGGAGACTGTGAAATGATTGTCTCTGAGAAACTCTCCTGTCTGAGGCTTGAAGAAAGATATTTCCAAGGAGCTCTTGCAGGTCATTTGTTTAGACAGGTTGTTAGCTATGTGGTAGCCACCATCATGTTTTAACGCACAAGAAAATCAAGGTGGAGATTCGGACCCCAGAAGCTAAGTGAAATACCTAATGCTGGTTACTGAAGGAGCTTTGGAGGGCAACTTCTGTCTTGAATCTGCAAGAAACTACCTTTGAGTACGTTTTTCAGTTTTGTTGTTGTTTTTAACTTGATAGTCCTATTGCTGTAGAGGTTATACTGGAAGGGATTGGATTTAGGTTTTGTTTGGCTTTTTGAGCACATTACTTGTGAAAGCTGCCAGCACGATACTGCTGACTCCAGATCAGGGACCAAGCAACACAGGTACACTGCTGTTAACGGAATACTGGCTTATTTATGTCATCTGACAGAATTATTTTAATCCTTATCAGAGTAACCACTTTCAGATTAGTCAGTTGTTACTGTTGAGGGCATAATCTGAATCTCAGTAAAAGGAACAATACTGTTAGAAGGGAGCAACTATTGCAAACCCTTGAAAAGCAAAGGGCGTTTGAGCTGCGTGGATGCTGCTTCCTGAGCCAAACGTGTTGTGTGATGCTGTCTGGAGTGATGGGCTTAGCCAAGCTCAGGTACGTGGCCATTTGCTATATTTTAATAGGGCCATCTGTTGATCTGTATAGTTCTTCCACATCATAATTTGTTTGTTCGTTTGTTCTCTGGCAGCTCTTCAAAATCCCACTATCTCATATAAAGAATGGTTTTGCTCCTTTGAATCTTCCAGAGTTTTGTCATCTTCCTCTTCTGTTCCCACCCCTTCCTTTTACGTTCTGTCACTTAAATGCTTTCATACTTAGCATTGCTTTAACTACCATCATTGTTTAAAAAATAAAAGGTTAATCAAGCAGCTGCCTTTGATCTCATCTTGTTGGTCTTTGTGTCACCTTGGTGAGTATCGAGCCATCCTGCACTGTGCTGTTGACCTTTCTCCATAAACCTGCCCTGCACAGAGACTCTTGCTTGCCTTGGGCAGCACCGTTTTTCTCCCAGGCACTCACATGTGTACCTGAGGTTTCGGCTTTGACAAGACCCTTTTATTGAAACTGTATATTTCAAAGCACTTTTAAATCTTTTTGACCATGTCTGAAACATACTGCTGAATCTCACCACCCACTGTGTTGAAAAAATCTCACACAACTCCTCTTATCTGATTCCTTGGTTACCTCAACTTCTTATCTTCTGGCCTTGGCTGCTGCAGCTTTTTTCCTTTGTTCATTTGTGCTCTGCTAAGAATACTGCTTGGCTCATATTTCTGACCCTGTTGACCCATTTTAAGTCATTTCACAGGCTTCCTTTCACCTTCCATGTCTTATCTGGGATTCTGGTCTCTATTTAACACCTGTGTAGCAAACCTAGATTATCAGGTAAATTTTCAACCTCCTTCCTCAGCTCTGTAACCAGTCAGTTTTGTCCAGGAGTAACGTGATGCTTTCTTCCTTTCTAGCCATCGCATGTAGGGGCAGGAATCCAGGTCAGCCCAAGTGGCTGGTTCATATTCTCTGTAGGATTTGTCGTACAAATGCCAGTTATTTAGCTCTTTCTGTTTAACACTAGGCTTTTCCTGGCATCATGCGAAGACAGGCGATGAGCTAAGACTGTTTTCCCTTCCTTTCTTTATCATGCATACTTTTGTTTCAATTGATTTAGAAAAAAAGAAGATGCAATCTGTCCTGGTTTAGTGTGTTCTTTCTTCATCTTGATAATCTGCGTGAGGCAACTGAGTAATCACTGCTCTTGCTTGCATAGCCACAGGTGAAACGTGTGAATAATGAGACTTTGTCAAAGAGAGAGCGCTTTTTCTATTCTTGGAACCATTTTTTCACAGTGTTGGAATACCTTTAATTGGAAGCAGTTAGAGGAGCTAATCACACCAAAATATTTGTGATTCAAATCAATGTATATTAGTCATCCACTGTTAGCGGCTTATTTGGGAGGTTTGTTGTATACATCTTACCCTCAAAACAGTCATGCATTTCTTATTCAAATCTAATCTAGACTAATTGATCATAAAATAGGTCATGTTTCTGCAGATTTACAGCAAGTAAAAATAATTGAGATCTGAAATTTGTAATGTATATGTATACGCAGTTTTCTCCCTTCTTTAGATAGCCAGTTAGAACTGTTCTGCAGATGGCCTCCAGTATGTATGCCTAGGATCAGACTGAATCCCTTGCAATAAATTCCCATCAAAAGAAACTAAAAGGAGTAATCTGTACTAAAAATCCTTTGTAGAGAGCATTGGGATAGAAAGTAAAAGCAAAAACTTGACTAAGCTTGAGTCCTTAGCATGAGAATGGTTGTCTTTCTGTTTAACTTTGCGCCCTAGCAAGCAATTAGAGGTTCGAGAGCTTTTTAAAAATTGTTTGGATTAGCACCTACATTTGATGATGTGGGAGGAGCTCTGAATAGACTGTCTTCTGAATGTGTTTAATATAATGTTAGTTTTCACTGGTTTGGGGGTTGGAATTAGGGCTGTATGTGCAAGTTAAAAAGCATGTTTAAACCCCATGTAAATCCTTTAAGAGCGAAGTTTGTTAACAAGCTGTTATTAAGAAATGCCTATGTTCTCTGCTAAAATGTAAGTTATAGTAATGGTGTTTAAATGTATAATTGATGCTGTATAACGAAGATGGCTGTCAGTATTTGTTCCTTTATTTACAGGAAGGATTGAAAACCTAAATTAATGGGGGGGGGGCGTGTGCATATAATATCTAATGGTAGGCAGACATTTATTTTTATTGCATGTTCTTTGTTTCTCTGAAGAATGAAGACTGAGTAAAATGATGAGACTCACAGACCTTTTTTCCAAATGTGCTTTTTAGATTTTTCATGTAGGTTTAGTGTATTTGCTATCCATATTATTGTGTTTATTATTTTAACTAGTATACCAAGAGATGCAAAATATTTTTACTGCTCTGTTCTAAATGGAATTATTCCATTATTTTAATTGAGAGTTTTGTCAGATTAAAAAAAAAAAACAACAAAACTAAATATGAGCATGGTAGTTTATTGTAGTAGAAAAAAATACTGTATTATATTAGAAAATGTGCTCCAAATTTTAGCATGATCTAGACTTCAATGCAGAGCTCAGTGTTACAGCTAGCGATGTAAAACAGTACTTAAGAGCGTGCTTTTGTGGTACTTGAACAGTGGACTCATTTTCAACCTTATCGGATCCTTTCAGATCTCAGTCACAGTGGATTGGGAGACCATTATGAAAATTCCCACTGGGGACAGCAGCCCACTTTCAGGAGTGAAGGCAACTGCAGCTGGGATAAAGTGATAATAGACAGGACTGACAAGGAAGCGTGGCCTTCCATCACAGGAGCTGAGACTGAATCTGCCTCAGAATGTACTACAGACACTGACTCTGCCTCCAACTGTGGCTCAGAGAACAGTAGCATGGCTACAGGGAGTGCCCAAGGCAACTTCACTGGACATACAAAGAAAACTAATGGCAATAATGGCGCCAACGGAGCACTCGTCCAAAGCACTTCTAACCAGAGTGCCCTTGGAGCTGGTGGAGCAAACGGTAACGGAAACTCGGCCAGGGTGTGGGGGGTGGCTGCAGGCTCCAGCTCTGGCCTAGCTCACTGCTCTGCCAGCGGTGGGGATGGAAAGATGGACAACATGATTGGAGATGGTAGAAGTCAAAACTGCTGGGGTGCTTCCAACTCAAATGCTGGCATTAATCTTAACCTTAACCCTAATGCCAATCCAGCTGCCTGGCCTGTACTCGGACATGAAGGAACTGTGGGAGCAGGCAACCCTTCCAGTATTTGCAGTCCAGTCAGTGCCATAGGTCAGAACATGGGCAACCAGAATGGGAACCCAACAGGCACCTTAGGTGCTTGGGGAAACTTGCTGCCGCAAGAGAGCACAGAACCACAAACGTCCACTTCTCAGAATGTGTCTTTCAGCGTACAACCTCAGAACCTTAACACTGATGGACCAAATAACACTAACCCCATGAACTCTTCACCAAACCCTATCAATGCAATGCAGACAAATGGACTGCCGAACTGGGGGATGGCTGTTGGTATGGGGGCCATCATCCCGCCCCACCTGCAAGGCCTTCCTGGTGCTAATGGAACATCAGTTTCTCAAGTCAGTGGGGGCAGTGGTGAAGGAATGGGCAGTTCAGTATGGGGGATGTCCCCCGGTAATCCTGCCACAGGAAACAGCAATTCTGGTTCAGTCAGGGGAATGGAGACACTGTGAACTCAGCATTAAGTGCTAAACAAAATGGATCCAGCAGTGCTGTGCAAAAGGAAGGAAATGGAGCGAGTGCGTGGGATTCAGGGCCTCCTTCTGGCCCTGGGGTACTAGCGTGGGGCAGGGGCGGTGGCAACAGCGGTGTTGGTAGCATGCATTCTGGAGCTTGGGGCCACCCCAACCGTAACGCCAGTAACGGTGTAAACGGTGAATGGGGCAAGCCCCAAACCAGCATTCCAATAGTGACATCAACGGGAAAGGATCAACGGGTTGGGATGGCTCTAGTGTTACCAGTCCGAATCCTGCCATGCAGCAGGGCAATGAACAAATGAACTCTTGGGCCAAAGCTGCAGCATCTGGCACCACAGCTAGCGAAGGAAGTAACGACAGCGGTGGAAGTCAAAACGAAGGCAGTACTGGGAGGGAGGGGGCTGGAGAAGGCAGGAGGAGAGATAAAGGGATGATAGACCAAGGGCAAGTTCAGTTGCCAAGAAATGACCTTGACCCCAGGGTCCTGTCCAATACAGGGTGGGGACAGACCCCTGTAAAGCAAAACACTGCCTGGGAATTTGAAGAGTCCCCAAGGTCTGAACGAAAGAATGACAATGGAACGGAGGCCTGGGGTTGTGCAGCTACTCAATCTTCAAACTCAGGGGGGAAGAACGATGGGTCCATCATGAACAGTACAAATACCTCTTCAGTATCTGGGTGGGTCAACTCTCCACCTGCAGCTGTTCCAACAAATACAGGCTGGGGAGACAATAACAACAAAGCACCAAATGGCCCAGGGGGATGGGGAGAGTCAGCAAGCTCTACTACTGTTAATAATGCTGCTGCTGCCAAAAGCGGCCACGCTTGGAGTGGGACCGCAAATCAGGAGGACAAATCACCTACCTGGGGTGAACCTCAGAAACCCAAAACTCAAAACTGGGGAGATGGACAGAAATCAAATCCAAGCTGGACTTCAGGAGGCGGAGATTGGACAGATTCGTCATCTGTTCCTGGACACTTGGGTGATGGGAAGAAGAATGGATCTGGATGGGACTCTGACAATAGGTCAGGGTCTGGTTGGAATGATTCCACGAGGTCTGGGACCAGTGGGTGGGGAAATGGCACAAACAGCAAGGCTAATACAGGTACAAGTTGGGGGGAATCGTTAAAGCCAGGCCCCCAACAAAATTGGGCTAATAAACCCCAGGACAACAATGTGAGTAACTGGGGAGGAGCTGCTTCTGTAAAACAGACGGGGTCAGGGTGGTTGGTGGGCCAGTGCCAGCCAAACAAAAAGAGAACTGTGAGGCAACTGGCTGGGAAGAACCATCTCCACCGTCCATTCGCCGCAAGATGGAAATCGATGATGGTACCTCAGCTTGGGGCGATCCAAATTACAACAACAACAAGACTGTAAACATGTGGGATAGAAATAATCCTATAATTCAGAGCAGTACCACAACCAATACCACCACCACTAGCACCATTATCAACACAAACATGGTTGAACCTCAGCCATCGCACCAGTCAAGTGCCCAGCCGAACCGGTCCCCGCTGCTTGGTCCAGGTATGAAAATAGTTTTATAAGCTACGTTATACCAGTTCCATTATTGCTGAATGCTGTCTAGCCTGATTGCTGTGTAATTGTGCATTAGAGAGAGAAATCCTGTATTTGTGTCACAATATAAATGCATTCATTTACTCTAAGGCAGTATTCTTAACAGTAGTTAACAACGCTGTTACCTTAAGTTCAAATACCTTATTTTAATTCTTTATAGACATGATACAGGCAAGGGATTTTTCTGTTTCTGTAAGTTTCTGTTGCCTTTTATGATCTTTTTGCCAGTGCTGCACCAGTGTATGTGAGACTAACTGAAATGTGCTTGCAGCAGGTCCCAATGAGCAAATCTGGAAAACTGCGTATCTAAGTGAAACCAGTTGACTATACCTTTTTGGAATAGAAAATGTTTTTAAAAGTAGGACCAGAGAGGAATTTGGCTGGCTGCACGATGAGTGTAAGAAAAGCTTTAAACAATATCTGGTCAATAAAGCTCTGGAACCTGAGCTTGTTGATCTATATTTATTTTGTCAGGTGTTCCACGGTTAGTTAGCACCTTCATTTAATTCAGCCATTTGAGAGCTCCATGTCTTTTTGCTAACCTCTCTTCTCTTATTTGTCTTCTGTTACTGTTAGTCAGTCTTTGTTCTTGTTTAGACACTAAGCATCTGTTTCTTTTCTATGAACCATATCTCTTGGCAGCAGATGTTTTTTAACAGTTGTATGAATCCAGGCTGATGCTGTTTCTCTGTCTTCTGTTTGTTGTCTTTTATGAAGAAACAGTTCTCTTCCGTACTTCAGGTCTCAAGCACGGAGAGTATCCTGGATTTTTATGATGTTCTCGTAAAGCTGGATTGGTTAAAGATGTTAACATTCAGGGTGGCTGGGAAGAATTAGTCTACCTTTAGCTGTGTTCCAAAGACAAGGTTTTTGAGCATCCGAAAAGAGTATAGGAATTTTTCTAATCAAAACCAAGGTACCATTGTAGACAAGCAGCAAGGAATGAAAATGGGAAGAAAAAAAAAAAAAGTGTTTAGGGGGGAGGTATTTAAATAAATGTCACTAGACGCCCTGCTCTATGTCACGACCACAGACTTCTCGAAAGAAATCTAATCTTGCAATGCTCTTTAAAATTCTTCATCTGATTTTGTGCCCAAGTTTTTGTTTCGTCTTGGTTGTGGCTAAATATTGACTTTTTAACTGTACTTTTCTCCAAGTGGGATTTGTTCCACTTCTCTTATTTCCATCGTTTTTGTCTTTGATGTTTTGAAATAATTCAAACTTACTGTAATGTCTGTATAAAAATAGTCTTGCGTTCCTTTCTCTGGTCAAATATTTTAATAGTTGAGGGTATCTATTTTTATAAAATAAAGTGTGCTCCAGATAGAGAAATCTTTAAAGAGATTTGTAGACAGCCAGTCTAACGTAGTTGTTTTATAATTTTCTTACTTTCAACTTACTTCATCCATATTTAAACCTTCACGCATGAAACCGACAATGCAAATTTCTGAATTTTAGTGGAGGTGTCTTTTTTTTAGCATTTTTGTTTGTTTTCTTTTTTCCCCCAGTAAGCTGACTTTTAGATAATTACATATGTTTTTAAAACTGTTCATGTACAGTGATGTGTCATTAATGCTATTCAAATAATTAACACCTTGCAGAGGAAAATTCTCTGTTCTGAGTCCTTCAGATTGTGAAAATGGAATTTCAAAACTGGTGTTAACCTTCAGGGGTTGCCTCTGGAGACAAGATGGTAGCAAAGGAAGGGTTTCTTTGAAGTAATATGTTTATGCAGTCAGAGAACTGCATATTTATTTGAAGTGATCCACTCGAGATAGCACACGGCTAGGTTAAAATGACAGTATTGTGCATCTTGCAAAAATTTTCATTAGAAATATCCTAAGATATTAAACCAAAACAACTCTCAGAATGTACTGAAGATCATATGTAAGAAAGAGGATAAATTTAAGTGAGGACAATTCAAAATACAGTTCAGATATTCGTAAAAGTTATCAAAGGCATAAGTTGTCCTTTGTATATTTTTGCTTACATACAGTTGTGTGTGTGTGCATGGATATAAGAGCCCCACGTGGAAATATTTTGAAGGTCTGTCATCGAATCTGCAAATAAGCAGAAGCTAGGTACTGCCCTCTGTGCCTTTTTGTGCTATGACCAGCTTTACTTTTGTCTGTGCCTTAGAGGGGCTACTCTTGTGTTTATTTCCCACACAGAAAGCAAAAAAGAGTGCAATTTAAAATGACCCTATTTGCTTCCCAAAGTGAGAAGACCTATTTTTAACACTGCATATAGCACACAGCAGCTTTTGAGCACTATTCTATTGATCTGTGTTGAAATTACACAGACCTACAACACCTGCAAATCATAGAATTATCTATGAGATTAAAAAAAAAAAAAAGGCAAGTAATGAATGGCTTTCCTACATCATGGGCAGACATGGGCTTACAGTCTGTTGTCATACCATTTAAACTAATTTTTTCATACCTCAATTTCCTGTCCCATGGGACAGGGAATATGCATTTCCAGCCTCTGCTGTAGGGGAAACTAGAGTCTTGAAGCCAGGAGACTTCTGTAAAACAAAGCCAAATTTTATCCAACAGCAGTTCTTTTCCATGCACAGTATTTCTGTGCAAAACCTGATTGTATAATTAAAGGCCATGCCATAGGGCACAGATAAGTGCTCATATAAAATTTTCCAGCACTTGAACTTAGTAGTTAACACTGGCATTTCATCATCTACATGGATCCTGACATGCTTTTCCAATCATTTTTATAATTTACTGTTATTCAGGGAATTAGGAATGCTGAATTCTGTTCCTGTATTACTGCAGAAGCCTGTTGTATGTATAGCTGTAAGATGTGGCACAGTCACACATACCGAAAGCAAAGAAGTGGATTTTAATTTCACTGTACAGCACTAGTTAATGGTTCTCAGAGGAGCAGCAGTGCCTTTTAGAATTGTGAGTTTATACTATGTTAGTTTAGAAATGGGGGCCAAGTCGCAGTCTTGTTATTCACGTTGTCACCCATCCTCAGAAGTTCTCAAAATTCTTTGAATGCAGAACTTAAAAGCTATTGATGGGAAGCAGATGTTGGTACACACTTGATGAAATGCGTAATGGTCTGAGGAGTTTCTTTTTCTATTGTAAATAAAAACACACACACAAAAGGGGTGGATAATGTGATGAGTATACTCCTTTCTGGTTTTAGGAGCTTCCTCCCATGCTAATGATGAGTTACTTAGAAAGACAAGCAGAAGTGACTGAAAGTTTTGCAAACAGGGATGAGTGATCAGAGAGAGATTTTTGGATCCCAAACACCAACAGCTCTTTCCCCCAAATGCTAAGAAGTGGGCTTGATGTGTTCCTGTTAGATAGAGGAGAGGTACCAGATAGGTAGAGACTGGCAGGGTTCCAACAGATGGTCTTCCATCCGAGAAACGAAGCCAGCAGAAGTAAATGTGGGCTTCCCTTTGGAGATTTTATGTCAAAAATTAAGGTCGTTGTGGTTCCTAGAGGGTTAGCAGCTCCACTTTTAAAATCCGAACAAAGTATAAATTATTTTGTCCGTTTCTTTTATAATCTTGTGGCATTGTGTCAGTAGCAACTTCGGTGCCACTCTTAGCATGTGATTTACATGAAACAGAAAATGGAAAGGATGCATTTTTTTTTACTTTGCACTTTCATCACAGTGGACAGGAAACCAGATCAGCTTTGAGCACCTTTAGGCTGCTCATGTGAAAACCTAAAATCCTGTTGTGTGCACTCAGCCTTTTAACAATTAAGTGCTGGGGGACAGCTAGGTGATCCTGAGAAACCTGTCCTCTGCTCTCACGCAGGGATGATCCCATCGCTGACAGCCAAATAAGAGCTTCCCTAATGCTGAGTAATGCAAGAAAGCATTGAGCTCCACTGCCTGAACTGGAATACCTGTTAGGAAAGTAGGACATGAAAGGTTGAGGGGTACAGGTGACTCTTAAAACATATGTAACCTTTCCTTACACACATACATGCATGAATACACTGCTATAGCTAATTTATTTTCTATTATAAGCAGACTAACAAGTGACTATTTAGTAAACAGTTTCATTTTTCTGTCTATTATCTTCCTTTTTCGTCTGCATAAGGTTCTGATATTTTGGTTTGCCTTTATTGTAGTCATACACTCTGGTATTTATCATGGACCAAACAACCTCAAGAAAAACAATTTCTGTCATCCAAATGGCTATAGGGTTATTTTGAGGGAAAACAACTGCATCCTGCCATAACTTAGTTAACATTTCACTTTCCCTTGAGGATTTCCTGTTGGCGGAGGCCCAATGTTAATTATGTTTTTATTTCTATAAAACAAAACTCTGCCAATGTGGCCATATTTATTACTCACTGCAATCTCTTTGTTTCTTGCAGTTCTAACAGTTTAAAAAGTTCCGTATTAAAGCCTCACTTTCTTGCCAAGGTAGCTGTTAGCAGAGCTTATCCTGCTGCAAAACAACATTCATGTGGATCTGTTTGTTGCTTTTTTTCTTGTGGTTTTGGTTTTATGTTGGTGGTGGATTTTTTTTTTTTTTTTAAAGCATGAGGCTTTTTCTTAAAAAAGCCTTACGTGCATCTTATTTTCATAAAGAAAATAATAAGAATTTTTGAAAATTGAAGACTGGCTCAGATTTGAGACCATCACAAAGGTGTTTTCCTTCCAAACAGCTGTGTAAAGGAGCTTAAAAGTAGCTTTCTGTGTTTGTTCAGCCCACTATGATGCCATTTGCAATCTGCTTGTGTTGGGCAATGTGTAGTGCTGGAAAGCATCGTGCTCCTGGAGGCAAGCTGCTTGGTCTGCAGATTCTTTGAACTAATATTCCACCTGTGTCTGTTTTGAATATGAGGCACACTAGGATGTTGTAAAAATCAAGGAAAAACCTCGTTTAAAAAAAGGTACTCTTCTGGACAATAACAAATACGAATTATTATATAAATATATTCTTTCCTCTTACCTGTAGAATTTTGCATCATTCATCTGAAAACATATCAACCTTTTAAAGTTTTTAAAATAGAGCCATGTAGAGACATAAAAAGGTAGCACAAAGATAATAACAGAGCGAGTACCTACCTCGGAGGGAAAAACAGCTTCATAAATGGTAGGTACTTGGGAATTTATGTAGAGGCTAATTTTTGTTGTGCACAGCCTATTTCTCCAGCAGCCTTCAGGTTTTATTTACTGATTTCCTGCACTTAATATGATGTATTAAGACAATTTTGAAAACTTTTGTTTAATACATTTAGTTTGTTTGTACCTGCAAGTATTATCTTTTAGTAAAGGCTAGTTCCCTCATTATTTGTAATCCCGTCTTATTTACTGCTCAGCGCACTTAAAGCACTTAACTCAAAATAACTTGGACGTTGCACATCTGTGATCTCTTTAATCAGTGTTGTTGAATTTCTAGTAAAGAGCATCAGAAGGACCAGTTCTTTTGAATTTTTTAGTTTAAAACCTAGTATACTTTGCCTTTTCCATTTATGAATTTTGTTTTAAGGTTGACTTCTTGAATCGAATTGCTTAAAGTATTACCAGTATGTTTTGTAGGGACTCAGGGGAATATTAGTGTTCTGCAGCCTCTGCATGTTATACTTCAGTTGGTGCTCCAGAAATGTTTTGGGTTTTGGTTCATGTGCCTGCAGTTACTCATTTTCAGATGTCAACGTGATTGAAGCCATGCACTTACGAGGTTGCCTCCTGAGTATTAAGGCAAAAAGTTAGATAAAAAATTAATTTGACGTAAAGATACAAGCAATAAGCTTGAACAAGTGTGTTAGGTGACACACCAAGGGGAGTCATCAGGTTAAATAGTGGTTCACTGACATGCATGCGCGTGTTTGTGTGCTTATCATTTGTACGCATTTTAAAATGAACCAGAAGTTTCAGCTGGGCTTAGAACAGAATGCAGCATTTCTGTTTTAAATGAAAATCATCTTAATAAAACAGTGAATTTTGAGGTTTGGTCAGGAATACGTTTTAAAACACAATGAACCTTGCTGGTAGTGAAGGAGCTTTATTAAGCTACGTGTTCCTGAGCATGTAGGCTTCGTTTGGGTATGGTTTATGTCATGTACACTTTTATCATTGTATGAGAGAATCAGTTGCTTTAAGAAATGGAGCCTAAAATAAATAAAGTAATACAGTAACACTGGAGTGGTGAACAGGTATGAGTCCACGATTTGAAAGGGTTTTTTTTCACTGCTAGTCAGTATTCAAGTTGCTTTTGGAGGTATATTTTGCCTGCAGTTTCTAGTAACAAATTCTGTTGAAGTCCATAAATTCTGGGAAGACTTGTAGCAAGAAGCCTGCTAGACTTGTTGCTTAATGAAACGCTGTTGCTTAGACAGTTTAATCTATTTCAGGATACTCTTAAGTTCTTCTGTGGTGACTTTTTTGCCATTTTATATCTTCTTTGGTTATTAGCTGGTGTAGAAAACCTTATGTTTCTTCTCTTTGAAGCTTTTTGGAGTATTTTTACAGATAGCACTGGGGAGCAAAGAAGGAATAATGCTGCAGCAAAGTAGGCATCTAGCCCTTAAGTTATGAAATCTGGTTTAAAAAAAAAAAAAGTAATGATACTCTTTTTTGAGTAGTAGTAAAACCAATTTTCCTTCTTAAGCAGATCTGTTTCCATTTTGTGAGCCAGAAGTTACAGATTTGGCAGGGCCATCGTTTATTGGAACAAAATACTTAATAATACTTAATAATACTCATCTCCAATGAAGAGAAGGCAGCTTTCTTGAATTGGCAGCCTAGTGATAGTGGACATTTTAAACAGACAGCATAATACTGAATTCTGCAATACTTTGAGATGTGTTGTCATGTAATACAATGTTTTCTTGTAGTAATTGTAGAAAAATAGGTTAACATTGGATAGATGTAAAAGCTTTGTTTTCTTGCCTGCTATGTATCTGGCACTCTCGCATGTTTTCAAAAAGTACCTTGAAATCCATCTGTGATCCAAATCTGACCTTCTGGAAAATTCGATGAAGCAAATAGTCCTCTGTGAGAGTCAGAAGCTGCTCTTCTGTACGTTAGATATTGTTTTGGGGAGAAAGAACTGAAAACGCTTTTCTCAAGTGCTGATATTCAACAAAACTTCTGAATTCTTATGTACAACAGGAAAAAAGAAAAAGAAAAAAACTTCAGGAAAAAAAAGACTTTTTGTAAGAGGTAATGGGCATTTAAAATTAAAGTTACGCTTTTGTTGTGTTGGTCTGTGTTGCTCTTTGGGACTCTGAAGCTATGTGGCAGCTCCTGGCACATTTAACTGTAGTGCTAAAATGGGTGTGATGCGGATTTAAGTGCATTACGTTCAAGCCAGACTAAGGCCGTTCCTGTAGAGTGGCTTACATCTTTTGATGAGCTGAAGTAATACTCTGCAGGAAAACAGTGACTTCTGCGTGCCATTCCTCATGATTTGACTGTGGGTTCTAATTGCATTTTTGTTAGTTCTCCCATAAAAACCATATTGGTTATAACCTAAAGCTTCAGTGACGAAGGGGCAGGGAGTGAACACAATCAAACACGAGCTGTAATAAAAGCTTTAAGGAATGTTAACAACACATAATCTGCACTGAAAGTGGTGTATCATCTTGTGCACAAGGCATGAGAAAAGAGATTCGATAATTTGATAGTAGTTAAAAGGGATTAAAACAACTTAAAATACTACACTGAGCAAGGCCCAACTCAAATTTGGGTCTTGGTCTTGTGAGTGCTTCCATTGCTGTGTTCCCCGAGCCCTGCTTGGTCTTCTCCGAGAAGTGCCACGGGAAGCAGCTGCTTGGTTTGGGCCGCATTTGGGCTTCACCTGGCTGCCCCGGCTATGTTCAGAAATATTCTTTCCATCTTGACAACTTGACATTACTATTAAATTAAGAAAAAGACTTTTGAGACTAAATCAAAGGCTTTTTAAAGTATGCTTAATTAGAGGCACTGTGTCTGCTTACTGGTTCATGCTCTTTCCAGATAAAGACTTTAATAAAATGTCTGTCTTTGAAACTATTGACAAAAGAAACCTTTCCTCTCATCACTCTTCTTCCCTCCTTCCCCTCGCTTCAGCAGGCTGGGGAGAAATGCCTAACGTCCACACAAAGACCGAAGCTTCTTGGGGAGAGCCGTCATCCCCTTCTGCTGCAGTTGATAATGGCACTTCAGCGTGGGGGAAGCCCCCCAGCAGTGGTACAGGGTGGGGAGATAATCCTGCCGAGTCGGCAGGGACATACGGAAGAACAAATGCTCCAGCTGCTGCCCCAGCACTGTGCAAACCAGGTACGTGCACGGACATCACTGTCTTAAGGGGCTGGGGAAAAAGGGCAAAGTGTGTTTTCTTCTGCCAGTGTCTTTAAATAGAGCCACTTCTGATTTTTCTGTGCATTTAAATCAGAGACTTTCTTAATTTAATTTTCAAAACTCCCATTAGCTCTCTTAAAATTTATGAGATTCCAAATTCATTTAAAGTTACGAATTTGATGCATTGGTCCTGTAAATATAAAGGTGTTATGAAAGCCAAAACTTCTGCTTTGGCTGTGATAATCTTTAAATTTCATTCCTACTAAATAGCAGATATAGTCAGAGGTTCCAGAAAACCTAAAAAGAGGACTGAGAGGTCTTGGAATGAGTAATCTCTGCTTTAAACAGAGTAAACAGAATAAAACAGATTGAGCTGACGCAACCTCATCATTTAATGTAAAGTGTCTCTTGCAGCCTACTTGCTCCTTTCAGATCCCATTCTTCTGAGATGTGAATGAATTTCTGACCGTTAGTAACCTTGTAATTTGGTTTTGTTCACTGGAAGAATGTGGTGGCCAAAATGGCGAGATTCATTGAAAGCAAAATTGCACATTACAAATGTGTGGTCATACTTTTGGTTCCCCGTTCCTAGGAGACTGGAATGATCACAGATCTTACTTGTTCAGGAAAAAGTAAGACTTGCCATTGCTAGAGTTTTTCTATTATAGCAGTATTTAGAGCACTTTTCTTTTTTGCTAGCTTCAAAGGAAGAGTTCTTATCATTTAATGCCAATTAAGCTATTTGATGAACCTCTCTATATGTCTCTTGAAAATACTTAAATGCTGGCATACAGGATATGGTATAAAGGGATATTTCTGTAAAGTTTGCATAAAATTAAATCTGATTTTCTTCTCCCTCTTTCCCTCCAGCTTCAAAATCTATGCAAGAAGGCTGGGGCAGTGGTGGGGATGAAGTGAATCTCAGTACTAGTCAGTGGGAAGATGAAGAAGGAGATATGTGGAATAATACTGCTTCACAAGAAAGCAGCTCCTCCTGTAATTCCTGGGGGAATGCCCCAAAGAAAGGACTTCAAAAGGTAAGACAAAAATAAAGATAATCTCTAGGAACAAGTAGAATTACAGTGCAACATTTCTAGAATCAGTTGCCACAAATTTTCTCTTGCATTACACCTGGCATTAGACCTCTGACACCAGAACACAAAAAGAGCTTGCCACTTCAATGGTTTGAATATAGCTTACCTTGTCTGCAGGGGCAAGTGGAAGATATTTGACTTCCAGCGTGTTTGATGCTTCAGGAGGTCTTGTTCTTGTTGCTTTTTTTTTTTTTATAAGTTTTATAAGCGTTCATGGATTCTGAAGAAATGATAACACATTAACAGAAAGAAGTGTTAAGTGGGCCTTCAGACACTTTCTGTGGTGGTAGAAAAGCAAATGGTAGTTTCTGATGAAGTGGTCCAGCAAAGATACCTATTTCCGATTTGGAGAAACAGATAATTTTTAAGGTATGTACTGGTGTGAGAAAGAAGCAAATTTGTACTGACTTCAGGCTTAACCAAGAACATATACAATTATGTTAGGAAGTATTGCATTGCACAGTCATTATTTCAGGACAAGGCCAGCCTACAACTTAAAAGGAATTTGGAACACATACAGTCAATCAGTTTGTTATTCCATTAGCCAACATAGGCCAGTGATTCAATCAAGTATATAGTGTTGTAATATTTCAGATTTTTGTATTTCATTGTGTTTTTGCCAAAGATTAAAATCAAATACTTAAAATGAAAGGTGGCTTTATTTCAGTGGTCAGCAAATCACATCGTAAACAGTACACTGAACACCTATTCAGCTGAGATAAAGTTTTAATGATTTGTAGGGGAAGAGACTCATAGTTACGTTGTTTGTAGTTTCTTGAATACCTTATAAATAAATGTATTAATATATCATTTAATAACATTTATATTAATATGGAAAACTGATCACGTATTTGATGTACATCTCACCAGTATGGATATGGGAAGCAGACCATTAATGGAATCTCTTGCTTGTTTACCAAGGGCATGAAGACATCTAGCAAGCAAGATGAGGCCTGGATCATGAACCGCCTGATAAAACAGCTCACAGATATGGGCTTCCCTGTGAGTAGTGTTTATAGTTCAGCATCCCTGTGGCTTAGCCTTTGTAGCTTTTACTTGTTCTGTCTTTCACTGTCTCAGACTGTAAATACAAAAAGATATTCAGTGTTCTTCAGATTGGGAAGTAGTTCTGTTACCTAGAATTAGAAATGTACTCCAGTTTCAGAAATCTATCATAAGCTGGTAGAGTGCTCTCCGAGATTGCTTGGTGACATTTATAGAACTTTTGAAGTTCAGAGTTTTATAACAGGTGTTACTTTGAACTTCAACAGTAATTCCACCTCTGTTCCTCACTCCTTATTAAATTGATGACATTAGAGTATTGCTTTTTTTTTTTTTTAAGAGAGACACATAATAATAATATTGAAGTTGCCCCTAGAAAACAGGAAGAAATTTAAATAGCAGAAGAGTGTGGCTTGACCTTGTAGAAATGGTACTTACTTGACAAACTGAAACAAACTAAATTGCTGTGGGAATTGGTAAAAGCCAAAGAAAAAAAAACGTGTGCAGGCTTTATTTGTGCCACTGAGTAAATACTGAATCCAGTACTTTGAGATGTATCTGTTTTCTCAGTTTTCACTGAAATTATACAAGCATGATTACTTTTTCTCTTAACATAATCTCTGTTTTTGACAGAGAGAGCCAGCGGAAGAGGCCTTGAAGAGCAACAATATGAATCTCGATCAGGCCATGAGTAAGTGTCTGTGTAAATAATTTTTTTCCTCGAAAGCAACAAAACGAAAGCTCATGATTCTGAGAGTTTGCTCTTATCCAGTTCAATTGGATAACTACTTTTCTAAAGATGTTTTTGCTTTTGTAAGCAAGACACACTTCTGTGAACTGCTGTTGGCAAATTCACTGTCTTTGTGTCACCTTATTCAATCCATTTCCCCTTTCTATGAAGGTGCTCTGCTGGAAAAGAAGGTGGAAATGGACAAGCGTGGAATGGGAGTGACCGACTATAATGGAATGGTCACCAAACCCCTTGGCTGCCGCCCACCACCAATCTCCAAAGAGTCTTCCATGGACCGCCCCACCTTCCTTGACAAGGTAGGTTCAGAAATGTGGAGGTGGTTTACAGGTTAAAACCATACACTGTAGTAATACTGATGATTACCACAGACTGTTTATAAAGCTCTAGAGAGAGATGTGATATATAATTACATATTTCTGTATTCTTTTTCTTCTCTCTTTCAATTTTGCATGAATTGAGTCCTTGTGGAAAGAACCAATGGTCTGATTTCCACAGAGAAACAAATAATTGTTATCCCAAGTGTTACACTTAAAAATAAAGCCTACTAAGATATTACTAATGCAACAGAATTAGAAAAGGGAAAAGCAAAGAAATGGAGCAGGGAAGGCCTTTCACTCCGTAAGTCCTGGGAGTCAGTGAGTGACCCTTGCTCAAATTAATGATCAAGTACAATCAAGCCCAAAATCTTCAAGCATTAAGCTTCTAATTTTTTGTTTTGGTTTTGAGCTCCATAAAGATTTCAGTGAAAGTTCAGTATGTACACAGGAATGAGGAGCTGAGGTATTTTTAAGTCAAAGAGCAGACGTGCGCAGTCATAAATAGCTTCTCAGATGAGCTTCCTCTTCTGTGGTCACGTATTACAAATTTTCCAGCACCACGCAGTGACCAAGGAGAAGGCTGCAGGAGTTAGTGGTGTCCAGGATTCAACAAAGTGCCTGAAGAACAGGATGTAGGGAAAAGTGCAGCCAGATCTTCAGTAGGAAATGGGATTTACAACCTGACACAAAGTCCTACAAATAGACCCACCAAAACACCTCAGAATTCACATATTCTATTCCCATCCAAAATTGTTAATAAGGAAAGAGCATTCTGTGGTGCCATTCTTTATTTCCTGAGTTTTCTGAAATGTTCCTAAAGGTGGTGGTGGTCTTTTCTGAATGCAGAAATCAGTACCTTTCACAAGCTGTGCTGAAACCAATTCATGTTACATAAGCTGTTTACAGGATATGAGACAGTAGTGGTATCTAGTCTTGATAACACATATTGTATTGAAATCTTTATTTTCCAGTTGCCCATCCTGTGTTTTTTTAATAGTCTTATGTTTAGCACTATGAAAGTTACAGTTTGAGCTGTGACAGGTTCCTAAGTGTTGTGGTGAGAAAATTAGCATGGGACTGTGCTAGGACATCTGATAAATGCTGACCTCTTAATGACAACTAGTGCTGTTTCTGCTGTCATCATAGCCTAAACAGTTTGAGTTCCTGTTCTGGTACAGTGCAAACTGTAAATTAATTTGACTAAACACAAATGTATCTTACATAATAAGGAAAAACGAGCATCTGTATAAAATTTGCTTTAGAAGGTCTTTACATACCAGCATTCTTTGTGGTAGTTCAAATACTGCCACAGTGTCATTACAGTTTCCTCCAAAGATATATGTTAGAAAATTGCCCTTCTGCTTTTGAGGGAATAACATTTGTTGTTTGTAGGCTCCCTACTCCTTGGAATGATACGGTGTCCATTATGGCGTTGCTCCCTAACCCAGACCTGTCAGGCTTAACCTGACTCTTCTTTCTTCTCTTTTCTCTTCCCGCCACATAAAATTCATTCTTAACTGTAGCCAAACTGTTTGTTCATGGCAAACCTTAATGAGTATGTTAATTGAAAGATCCCTCTTCTGATGAAGGTCACAAAATTAGTGTATGCATGCCAGTTAGCCTTTTCTTTTCTAGGATAACAATATCTTGAGCAGATTGTGAAAGAGAGAGGTGCATTATGTGAGGCATAACACATAATTATGGAAACATATGTTAAACACAACTTGAGAAGGGAGTACTAAAATCATTAGTATTCATACAGCAAGTAAAATCTGTCAGTCTAGGCATAATCTGTCACAGTGAGTTTAGTATAACAAAGGAAATAATCCCAAACTATATTTGTTAGCTACCAGAGTGTTGAGCAACTTGCTAAGTGAATTAAACAAATAGAGTTTCTATGCTAAGAATAGATATTTTTTTTCCCCAGAGACAGTCTTTTCATATTTGCATCTTATCCTACTGGAGCAACTCCTTTTCTCCAGAACCCTTTTGCTCTTTGAGGTAACACTTCAGAGCATGAACGTGGAGCTGCCTCAGCTTCTGATCAGGTCATCCATCCTTTTCCATGGTTGGTGAATGAGCTCTCTGCCATGGCCGCACAAAGCAATCCAGCCAACGTTCCTGATTTTACCTATTCTCTTACCAGGCCATTATCCTTTTGCTTGGCTTTGCTGAGTCTTCAATAAGTTATGCAAGGTTCTTCTTCACAAAATTGTAAGCTGAGTTAATGTGCTCATTACTACCCCTTTATGAGATGATTCTCTCAGCACTTTCCACACATATTCTTTATTTTGTGTTGCATTGAGTCAATCTTTGGCATTCAGTGCTTTGTTAATTGTATTATTTTTCAGGATGTTATCTTGCCCTGTAGCACCATAAAAGGAGAAAGGAGAAAATCCAATGTCTTCGAGAAAATAAATATCCAGCCTAACAGTACCATGATACATGATCTCAACCACGTTATCTCATACTTGGTGGTGAGCGTGCAGTACTTAGGTATCAGGTTTGCTTGAAGATGTTACCTGATGTCTTCTGGAGACATCAAATTTGTAAGAAAAACATGTAAGATTTTACTGGAAGCATCCTGAAAGAGTAAATAAGCCCAGTGTATTCAAAGAATCTTTTCTAAAAGGGTAGGGACTGGGCTTGGGTACCACTCCTGAGTACTAGGACTCACATTCGGTGTGTATTCTCCTACACCTATTGAGCATTCTTCTTAGCTCAGAAGAAAAATGTGGTGTTCTGCTGATCTGTGCTGACCACCCCTTAGCTGAAAACCTCGAACCATACAGAGATGCCTTGTAATATTTTATCACAATTCAGATGCAAGCATTGAACTCAGGACCATTGAGAAAAGGCAAGGTATTTATCAAAGATACAAAAACAGACCAGAGAAAGAACATCAGTTTTTTGAAACCAATGCCAAAGTGTGTATGCTGCACACAGCACCAGGGTACCTCTCTCCAGTAAATGTGCAGTGTTTTATGGTCTTTATGCTGCTACATTGCACCAGTGTTGTTGGTTTGCTTGCCTTCATACAGCTTCATCGCCAAGGCTGCTGAAGCATCAGTAGAATCTTCAAAGCTTGGAAGATCTGTTGAGTGATTGATATGGGTGCCAAAACTGTAACAGAGTACAGCTAATGGCTAACTGCGCTGTGCTCCTTATTTCTAATCTAACATATCCTTTCTTTATGAATTGGTGTGGACTCATAACGCTACTTGTTCCAGCTGGTGAAGGAAAAGATAAAAAGGGAAAAAGGGGGGAAAAAAAAGCTTTCTTCAGGGCTCACAGTCTATTCCCTGTTGTCATTCCCAGATTTGTTTTGGTGCTGTAGATGTTTTTTGCCAAAGAAAAGATTTAGCAAATTGATATCAGTGCATCCCATAATCTGAATTACAACACTGTTTTATTTTGTCATATACTTTGTTCCTTGCAATTTGTAGATTATCAGATGAATATCAACAAAAGTCAGGTGAACTCACTGAAGAGAAGTATCGTCAGCCAGCCTTAGCATTAGTTCAAGCTGGCCTTCTACAGGGCTTCTGTTCCTTCTCTGTGGCAGACTCGTTATCCCTTCTTCTTTCCTCTACCTTCACTTTTTTATGCTTTCTCCCTTACCACCAGCATAGAGTGCTGTCATCTTTGCCCTGATGCTGCTTGCAAACTTTCTCCCAAATTCTTGAGGTAGGAAATTCTCCCCTAACAAATTAAGCCCTTTCACTTCTGTCTTGGTTGGTGATCAGCTCTTTTTCTCTACTGTTGACAAATCCAGGTCTACAAGGCCTGATGCTTGTTGGCTGCACTCATGTTTTTCCACAAATATTCTATCTGGCTATGCTATTTCCTTGTTTCTAATTCAAATACAGTGTTTGTTGGAATTTTTTCCAACCTCTTCTTTCACATTCTGGTTCCACTTGTCTCTCATGAATGTCGTAGTTTTTTCTCTTGGGGATAATGAATGAGATATTTTATCATCATGCAGAAACACCTCTTGAGGCTTGCAATTAGATGTTGATCACTGGATTTTCAAGTCAGATTTTTTTCTTCATTTCTCCATTTCTGCTTCCTTTGATCCAGTGACAGTTTCTATTTTGTGCTTTCAAACTTTGAAACCTCTTTCAAATTTCCCATTTTCAAAATAAAAAAAAACAGCACTTCTTCAAGTATTACTTTCACTGCAAGTTTCTTCTGCCTGTACCTACCTATCTCACAGTAGATTTGAAAAGAGCTTATTTGAAGGTGGGATTCTATTTCTTTTGCTTCCTTCTTTGGAAAAGGTGGTTTGTTTGTGGATTGTTTTTTCTTCTTCTTCCTGTTTTAAGAAGATATTAACATGTATTTTTTACTAAGTACTTTTGTAACTGACTTTGTATAAAGACCTCTGGCAAATTCAGCAGCCTGGCATCTGTCTGTTGGGCTGTCTTGATTCATGAAGTGGCAGTTGTTGTGGCCAGGTGACTGCCTAAGTGCCCAGGAATCCTCTGCTAAGTTGTCTGTATCTCATAGGGCTAAAAGATCTTTCTGTCTTATTTAGCACATGAGACTCATGTGAGAGACTTTCCGAAGTCCTAAAAGTAATATTTTATTGAGCTTCAGTATGGTGCTGTGTGTTCAATAAATATAGAAGGAAATAGTGCCGCTGCCAGGATTTCCCACTTGTGTCAAGTCCCTTCAAAGAACTGAAATATAGGGCTGGGTTGAGCATGATTTTGGCGAGTCAGATGCGGGGAGGGGGGTTAGTTGATGAGCCTCAGTGAGAAATGTGACATAAATTCGTGAGGAAATCACTGAAGAGAGATGGACAGGAAAAGTCAGGTTAGAAAAGATTATTTTTCGAGTAAGAATTACTGCAGAAAGAGCCTGAAAAACATCAGATTACAAACTGTTGTCAGCAGTAAAGGTGTCACCTAGTCTGGATTGAGAATGACTGATGACTACTTTCTGTTGACCGGCTGAAATATTTTATGTGAGGTGAATTGCTTTCGGTTCCCCTTGCAGGGTACATTGGTGCAGCACAGTTGGCCTCTTCTGATAAGTTCAAATTCAGAAAATTAGAACCAAGTCAATGCGAACAATGTGTGATAAACTTGCTACAAAAGACACGTGCTGTAGTTCAGCCAAAGAACGTGCTTGTGATGAAGGTGGCCTTTCAGAGCACATCTGGTCTGGAAATCAGATGCCCAGATCTCCAGCGTGGCTTCTCCTCCACCATCCTCAGCCCTGCTATAATCCTTCAATGAGAAAAAATAATACCAGTGGGACAATATTTGAGTAAAGTTTGGGGACAGGAAGGGATTGCATTGGTCTCTCTCGGTCAATAGTTGTTCACAAAGGAAACAATGGCACCTGAAAGAGAGCACGCACGGAGCTTGAAATTATTTTCACTTTAAAGGGGGAAGGGTAGAATTGTAAACATATGTCTGTGATCTAAGGAGAAATCCTTGAACCTGTTACTGTCATGCAAGCTGCAGTTGTTTGTAGAGTGTGACTGATGTCCAGTAGAATGTAAAATATCTTGAGCTGAAAGGCCTTGGGGATATCATTAGAAAATGTCAGTGTCCCCCTCAGGATAGTCAGATAGCATGTCAAGTGTCACTTTGCCTGATGGTAAAGAAACTTTTTCTTTGCATCAAAGGAGAGCTGTTGAAAATGCATTTTTCAGGATTAACTTGGAACGTAGAATTTACGGAGCGTGCCTGCCGCGTTAGGTCATTTGTTTGGGGATCTGGGTAGAGGACTGGGCTGCTTTTTTAACAAAGGAGGTTTATCGGTATCCCACAATCTTCGGTGGGATTGAATTTAATGGTTGAAATAACCTAGCTCCTCACCTATATAAAAGCCTTTCTTTGCAGTGAAAATATTGCCTGAGAAATACCAGTCCAGTACATTGCAAATTAAAGGTTTTTTTTTTCCCCTCTGCCTGTTTTTGGAGCTGTACTTTGTACACAGTGTTATTTGATCATGCCTGCCGCAGGCTTCCCAGACATCAAAGCACAGTTTGAGATAGAATTGAGTACCCCACTGTAACACTAGCTAGATATCTACCTGTTTGATTGGGGATTATATGATTTATTTTCTTTTCTGACTCGCTGTTTGCCCCCCACAGGGGCTGCCTTCTGTTCATCATATCCATGTTCAACCACAGTTCCTTACAGCCCCGTGGTGAGAGGGGGGCTCCTTACGTCTTGCTAAAATCTGCCTCCTCCTGGGGGACGTTCAGGCAGTGTCTTAATCACTTTCCTAGGAAGGCTACAGAGGCAACATTATCATTATTGTTTTCAAGTATTTTTGTGTTCTGCGGGCGCATTAGAGAGTAATGTTTCAGAGTGGATATTAATAAGTCACTGCTATGTGAATATTAAAAGAGGCTCATGTGTCTCAGTTAGGAAAGGGGATTAATGCAAACCTGTTTGTTTTAAAGCAGAGCTATGATGTAGAACTAAATACAGACTGGTGTCAAATTAGCTTTTCTAGCCTTTCTGGGTTAGCAAAAGTGGTGGCTAGGTTGGATAGGTGGCTAGAGCCCCCCCTGTCCTGCTGGGAGGTAGGTGAGGGTGTTTGTGCATTTGTGGATGAAGTGCAACACAGTAAAGGAAAACAGTACCTTAATCCTGTTTCTCTTTCTCTTCTTCCTTCACTCCATACTTTTCATTCCCCATCATTCATACCTCTTTTTTTTTTTAATTATTATTATTTTTTAACATTTTGATTTTTTTTTTTTGCTCATCCATGCCCTTTTATATTTCCATGGGAAACTGTTTTGTGCGCTGCCCACTCCCGGGCACTGCACACAGCTCACCCTTTCTTTCTCCAATCAGGATGGCGGCCTAGTGGAAGAGCCCACTACTTCACCATTTTTGCCTTCACCAAGCCTGAAGCTCCCCCTTTCAAACAGTGCACTCCCTAATCAGACCCTGGGCGGGATTGCCTCAGGGCTGGGCATGCAAAACTTGAATTCTTCTCGACAGGTAAGGCTGTTCGGGGAGGTCGCAGGTTGAATTTGAGTGCGCACAGAGTCACAGCTAGCTCGTCACTTCCCCCTGGGAAATGGGGGTTTAAACTGGAAATGTGCACAAAATCTTTGTTCACGTGAAATATCAGTGAACAAACTACCTGCTGTGTAAACATCTCGCATTATAGGACATAAAACAACTGCTTAGTTATAATCAGCCTGTTAATTATACGCGTCCATTGAGAAGAGACTGTAGTATTATGGATTTATACCTCTAAACCCTGGAATAGCTCTGCCTTGATTGATGTGAGGTTTCTTTTTTTGAGGCATTTTTAATTGTCACAGACTTTAAGACAGAGGCATTGCTCTAATTCATCTTCCCTGGCTGGTGTAATTATTCAGTGATGAGATGGGTGAGAAGTGATGGCTTTTTTTTATTCTTGTCATAAGTGTCAAGACAGCTCATAGCTTTGACAGGTGGCAAGAAAGGAACTGTGCTTCTAGCACCTCTGGTCAAATAAAGCGCTGTGGCAGGAGGGTTGTTTTGACCCCTGGATAGAACATGCTGAAAGGGAAAGAAAGGGAGAAGAGGTGGAGGGGGAAGGCTCATAAACAGGACGAGGCTGAGAGGTCATAAACTACTGCTGATTATGAAAAGGTTATTTTTGCTATATTAATTGAAGTTCTAGTATAGATCAGGAAAAAAAAACACACAACACTGTAAAATTCTATATATCATTCTGTGGTGTCTTTTATTACATATATTCTTTTAAGTTAGTTTTCTAAAGGCAATACTTGTCCGGCACTTACAGCCTGTCACACAATCAGAAGCACAGGCTGCTCTAATAGCACATCTGTTATCAGTGGCTTTGTAAAATGAATATGTATAAAAACTGCCTAGATAATTTAATAAATAGGATGCAGTGAGTTTAAGGACTTAATTCTCCTATTCTTTCCTGCATATACACTAACATTTTTTGGTGAGTACTTCTCATTGTTCATCTTGTGACCCTCTAGGGTTACACATCCTTATAAAGGAGATCTTCAGCTTCGGCTACCTTTTGTTCTGATGTCTGTACAAAATTTGGGCAGGTGCAGGATGTTACTGGGTATGTGGTGATCTCTGCCGTGCCTGATTCTGAACCTGTTTGTCAATAAGGCGTCCAACAGAACAGTCTGCACGTGCTGGTTTCTTTACCCACACTTGTCATAATCATTGAGGATAAAGGCTGCACAGATAAGGAACTTTCAGGTTATACATTGAGTGATGTGTTTCAAGGCCAATGTCCTTCTTGTCCTGTTGTAGATACCGAGTGGCAATCTGGGTATGTTTGGCAATAGCGGAGCAGCACAAGCCAGGACCATGCAACAGCCGCAGCAACCGCCAGTGCAACCTCTTAATTCATCCCAGCCTAGTCTTCGTGCTCAAGTGCCTCAGTTTCTATCCCCTCAGGTGAGATGAAACTTCCAGTCTTGTGTTTTACCTTCCCCTGGAACTATCCCATGTGCTTTTTCCTCTGCATACTCATTTTGTGATGGTCCTGAGGCTTTGCAGCTGCTGTTGCTTTACTGCGTCTTTTGATTTACTAGGCAGTAAGCACGTTACATGGGTGAGATGTTCTCACATGTGTACTGTTTGTTATCTGTGGGTGCGGATTCTCTCGCTCCTTTTTGCAAAAAACAGTGTTTCTAGAGAGCTAAGGAGTTTGTTCTTAGGATTTGCGTTTTTTTTTTCTTTTTTTTTTCCTGTAAATGGATGTGTAAGTATTGTTACTAAAATTGTATTAGAGCCTATTGTTAATTTTTTGATCATTTATAGTGCAGTTCAGGTAATAGTAATGTTATTCAGCTACTGTCTTATAGTTCTTATTTATGGTTTATGCAGTTGCCAGTGCTAAAAGTGAATGTACAAGGTTTAATACACTGCTATTCCTTAGGTTCAAGCACAGCTTTTGCAGTTTGCAGCAAAAAACATTGGTCTCAACCCTGCACTATTAACCTCGCCAATTAATCCTCAGCATATGACGATGTTGAACCAGCTCTATCAGCTGCAGCTGGTAAGTTGAAGAACATGGCAAGTAAGCTGTAAATCTGAATTGACGATAAAGTAAGAGAACAACTAGATCTTTAAATGGACATGACAGATCTTTGAAGCAATCAAATGGTGATTTCTTTAGTAGAGTTTCTTTCCAAAGAAACAAAATCCTTTTTTTGCCTCAGGCTTTATAAATAGTAATTTGTGGGAATAATTATTCTTTACAGCGTATCAGTGGAACTAAAAAGTCAGTTGACTTCATGCTATTGTATATTATCAAACAGCACTATTCTGCATATTATATGCAACTCATTGACCAACAGGAGATTTGTGTCAAAACATAGCAAGAGAGAAATCTTGGCTGTGCTGGTCACCTGAGTTACCTGAATAACTTTGATTGCCTCCTAAATAACCAAGTGTATGGTGAATTTCCTGTAATTAATGGGATGAATATTAATCACACCATGGGATAAGAACTACTTGCTTTTGAAAAGTCGTATATTTTTGAGTTGTTTGCACGCACACATATATATATTATTTAATCACATTTTATGAATATTGTTAAGTGATATTCTGTGCTAACATTATTTTAGTATTTGCTAGTGGTAAATATTAAATTGTGCACGATAAACTGTCTTAATTGCGGATGTCAATGTGCTAGTCTAACTCTTCACATAGTGATAATATTCGATACCATTGTTTGTTTCTAATTGTATTTCTCAGTTTTGAGAAGCACAGTATTGATCTCATGCCATGGTAATAATTGGACAGTACAAAGCTACTTGAAAAATACCTGTACAGAACTCCTTTGGATAGTTCAGGAGATTACAAGAAATAATACCTTGCCCTTTTAGTGATGTTAAAATTGTGGAATTTTTCCAGAGTGAAGCAGCACAATTGATTAAATGCAATGTGTTGTCAGAATTTAAAATGAGCAAAACAAAATAGCTATTGGTACTTTACCTATTTGTAGAATAGTATAAACTTATATTTCAATTTTTGCTTCATCTTACAAACTTCTCAGAAGTAAAGCAGGTTCCTATCTTTAATGAATACTCATTGCTGACAAACTTACTTATCGATGTTTTTATTGACCTATTTAGTTTAAACAAAACAAAACAAAAAAAAACAATTCTGGACTTAAATGTATTTTATAACACATTCTTAACAAGAATGTTATATTTGCTTCATTGTCTGTTTTCAGAAAACTCCAGTGTTTCTCCAGTATTTTGTATTGTGCCAGATCAGTTCAGGCAAGCTTGTTAGACTTCTTGTATATGTTAGGACCTCTGACCTCTCATTTCCATCTTGTAGGCGTACCAACGTTTACAAATCCAGCAGCAGATGTTACAGGCTCAGCGTAATGTTTCCGGACCCATGAGACAACAGGAGCAGCAAGTAGGTTTGACTGCCAATTCAATTTCACCATTAGAATTTGGTTTCAATAGCTTAAAGAGATTGTACTACATTATACCAAACCAGCTAAAGCGTCTTTAGAACAATAATAGTGCATGGTTTGAATATTGAAATGTAAAGAGTACTAGAGCAATAAAGCTACTTCACGGCATTCAGTTATTGGAGGAAAGCTCTTCAACTCTTAATTCAGTCAATTTTTATTTGTGAAGAGATCTTATGCTTTTTTCTACCCTGAAATAACACAAAAGAAATCTTGTTTCTTGTGTTGAATTGATCATTTATTGATTCATTCTCTTTTGTTGCCAGGTTGCACGTACAATCAATAACATGCAGCAGCAGATCCAGCAGCACCAGCGCCAGCTGGCCCAGGCCCTGCTTATGAAGCAGCAGCCTCCCCCTCCACATCTATCTTTGCACCCCTCTGCAGGCAAATCAGCCATGGATAGCTTTTCACCCCATCCCCAGGCTCCCGGCCTTCCTGACCTGCAGACCAAAGAGCAACAGTCTTCACCGAACACCTTTGCTCCTTACCCTCTTGGTACGTGTCCTTCAGCAGTTCCGTATGCAAAAGGCAGACGGAGTATATTTCATTATTTAAGTGTCTAAGTACTTTGCTCTACAGTATAGTAAAGACAGAAATACAAAAGATATGTTTATTAAGTAATGTTGAAATGTCTAAACAAAATCATGGTACTACATGCCTATCTGGTAGTAATAAAAGTGAGCTGTATCTGCTCACCTGTGCTTTGCAGAACAGAAGATCTGCTTAATTAACTATCTAGGCGTGTTGCTGTTCATGAACTACATTCAAAATAACAGCATCATGTTGTAAAATACACAAATGTCACCTTATAAGCAGGAATATTGTCTTGAAATCACTGAATTTTTTTTCCACTCTAATCAACAATGGTAAGGCATGAACTTTGGTCAATGCATTTTGAGACAGATACAGATGATTTTGAAGGAATGCAAAAAGAGTGTTGTGTAGATGATTACATGTTTCGAAAATTTGACTGGTGAGGAAAAAATGAAATTCTTTGATCACTTGAAGCAGAAGACTTAAGAGGCATGCAGCAATCTTCAAAAATATAAAAGATAGCTTCAAAGAAGTCTTGCATGTGGCTAATGGAAGAGGTAAAAAAAAATGTTGTTGCATAAGAGAGGTCCTTAAACATTAAGAATTTATGTTTAAGTTTATTTGCTCTAAGGTTTTATTTGCTCTAAAGAAAGTAGGGTACTGGAATAAATGGTCATGGAAGTTTGTGAAAACTTCTTCACCAGGCATTTTATGATCTGTCAAGTGTGATCGATGTGAAATAAATCAATTCAGCCTTGAGACAGGGTGAACAGAACAGCTTTCAGAACTGTTTTCTGTGATTGTTCAATGTAAGCCAAAGACTTTATGACATAGGGGAATTAATTTAATCTCTCTGCCTCTCTTTAATGCTGTGTACAATAGAATTGAAAAGCTTCCTCTACCATTCAGCAGTTAAGAAGGTGATTCGGACTGCTGTGGGGAGCTGTTACAGCAGGGAGTATCAGAAGGCGAAAGAATTTGTGAATTAAGGGCCTAAGTCTAAGAGGTTCTTACCATATCTTAGCTTCCTGTGATCTGCTAACATTCAGAATTATATATCAAAAAGGATCCAGATCCATGTCACGGAAGCATGATAAAATTATTCCCTAAATACTATATGTTTTATACAAAAACAGGATGGTTTTGTTTGATCTATTCCAAAATATGTGTCAATGCCTGCCCTGACGATTAGCAGCTCTTTGTATGACCTTTTAATTGCTTCATTTGGGATTTTTAAAATGTTGTTAACAAAATAAAATGGCAGACATTACAGGGGTATGCTGGTGAGACATTAGGAATACTTTGGCTTAACAGTGGAATGTTGCAAATTCTTCACTGGTTTAAACTTAGCATTCCAGTGCATTCTTCTAGAAGGCCTTTTCTGGGGCAAGTAAAGAGACTGCAAGAAGAAATACTGACAGCTTTAAAATATATCCCTACAAGGGTTTTTTTGTTTGTTTGTTTGTTTGTTTTGTTTTGTTTTCCCTTTTAGCAATGTTCAAATATTTTCTGAATTCATAGGGGTATTATTCTGAATCAGTGTTCCCATAACAGCTAGTTTTTGAAAGCAGATGGAAAACATGCATAGTGAATTACTACATGTATGTATAAATGTCTAAAGAAATCAATGTTTAATAATTCCTTTAGTTGGATTTTTAAACACAGACTTATTTTTTAATCCTCCAGTTTATTAAGGATATGTAATGACCTGTTTCCCCTTAGCTGGACTGAACCCGAACATGAATGTAAATAACATGGACATTACTGGTGGTTTGTCAGTGAAGGACACTTCTCAGTCCCAGTCTCGCCTTCCTCAGTGGACACACCCCAACTCAATGGATAATCTGTCTAGTGCTGCTTCTTCTCTTGACCAGAACTCCAGCAAGCACGGTATGTTGCATTTAATCTCTATCTCAGTTTGGCTTTTTGAAACTTGAGTCACATTGCAATTATATTTTTTTCTCATGTTACTCTTTTCTGTAAGTGCTGATAAATGGTTGGTACAGAGCATCACCCTTTGAGACTGACTTCTTTTTTTAAGATTTCTGTAGTCGCATTCAGCAATGTATTGAAGTTCTTGCAGCTAGAACATCATACATGCAGACCTTTCTGCTGCTTTCGTTTAGTGACTTTTACTGCTCAGAACATGGAGTTCAAGTAAAATAAGCCATTAGTGTTGGCAACATGTGCAAACAAGTCCCACAGGCTTTCCCATACTTCCAGATCTGCATACTTTAATTCTAAAAAACTTTACATTGACTTTATCCCACAGTTTTTCCAATATCACCAACTTTTCACAGCCAGTCATGTACAAAGGCACGATGCATTATATAATTGCCCACACTGGGAGTTAGGAGCACAAAATTCAGTCTTCCAGAAGTGATTGCTAATCTGTTAGAACACCTTTATCCCTGTTTCCTCCAGTATCCTGAGTCATTTATTCCTTTATTTCCTTTATGCAAACTTACTCTGTTAGAATATGATACTGTTAACAGTCTTGTATGCTGCTTTTTATTGTTAGCAGCATGAATTATTTCTCTATTATGATAGTTTCTTATTCTGCAAATAGCTTTACTGCTTATGCCAAATTGTTGTCTGATAATTCGTAGGAACATGGGATGGGCTACTTCAAATCATCTATACTGTCAGTAATAAAAACCTAGAGAAGGATGAGAAGGGGGCATGCCTACAAAGATACTCCGTAGCATGCTGTCAGCAAATTCCTATTTACCATCCCTATGATGATTTGAGTTACTTACTCTCTTTTTGGCAGTAATGTAACCTAAATTTCCTTAGTTAACTTGAGTCTGGATTTTACCAGCAGTGTATCTCACAGCTGTATTTCCTAGTAAGGCTTCAGAGGCTGTTGAGCTTTGTTCATAGTTTTTATATTTTATTTTTTTATTTTAATACAGAAATACCCCAAATTAGTCCCACTCCTAAACAAAGCCTTTCTATTCTGTTCTTTACAGGTGCTATACCTGGAGGTTTAAGTATTGGTCCTCCGGGAAAGTCCTCCATTGATGACTCTTACGGCCGGTATGATCTGATTCAAAACAGTGAATCGCCCGCCAGTCCACCCGTAGCTGTTCCTCACAGCTGGTCACGTGCCAAAACTGATAGTGATAAAATTTCCAATGGCTCCAGCATAAACTGGCCACCAGGTAACAAAATGCAAACCACTCATGTTAAACTGATGTCATTAAATCACACTGTTGGTTTTATTTATTGCATCCTTCTGATGTGAAGAATTAAACTTTGGGGAACTATGACTTTATATGCTCTTGTTTGTTTGTTTTCTTATATTTGGAACAGAGTTTCATCCAGGAGTGCCATGGAAAGGACTGCAGAATATTGATCCTGAAAATGACCCCGATGTTACTCCTGGAAGTGTTCCAACTGGGCCTACCATAAACACCACAATACAGGATGTTAATCGCTATCTTCTCAAGAGTGGAGGTAAACACACAAATTACTTTCACATTTATATTTACTTTCTTCTTTCCAACAAAGTTGACTTCATATAATATGGGTATAGTATATTTTTGCACATAGTCCTGATCTAATAAAGCTTCAGCTCTGAGCTTTCACTGAAAATCCAGAAATACATTAGCTGAATATGGGACTATGAAGGTTCAGGTTTTCCCTGGGAACATGAATATTTTTATGCTGGGAAGGGTTGGGATATGTAATATAACTTCCAGTGACCACAAAATCTTTTTGTAACATGTATAATTCCTACCAGTTTGCTTTGAACAAGATTTTATTCTTCATACTGACCAACTTCTTGCACTTCAGGAAATATTTAAGAAGTCACAATACAAAAGTTCCACGGTTGTAGCTGAGGCAGCAGTCTTCTGTCCTGCATAACTGTGGCTTTGTTTTACATCCAAAACCATCAAAGAAAAGAAAAAAAAGAAAAGGGGGTATTAACTTGCAGACTAGAATTTCTCAGTGCCGTTTCCATTCCTTTTGTCCTGACATTGTTTACCCCAGAATTAAAAGGGTATTCTCTAAAACAATAAACCAGTGGGACTATGCTATTTACTAACTAGATACAGTGAAAGTGGATCAATGGAGCGACAGCTTGGTTTAATTGTGATCAGTGTGCCCTAATAGGCCAGTTATCTGTACTCTATGAAAGCACTCCAACATGCATCAGGGGTATTATAATCAGGTTATCAATAAGGACCTGTCAGGGTTAAAAATGTGGATTTTGTTATAGTAGCTACATCTGTGATGTCTGCATAAATTATAAGACAAAATTAAATCAGAAACTAGTTTCCAGCTCTGAGCATGTTAGCTCAGGTGAAAGGATGTGAAATGTGAGGGAAAGGAGGAGCGTTTTTCATTGCCTTGAATGATTTTGAGTTGTCTCTTACCAGAAAGCAGTCCTTATTTAAACTGAACTATGAAGTATTTGTGTGCATGAGTAATGTTGAATTAACTTTCTAATGACCCAGATATACTTCAAGAGGCAAACAACCTCAGTCGTTTGAAGTTACCTTTACAGTGCTAAATAAAAAAGTATGAAGACATAATTCAGCCACAGTTCAGATATGGTGTACCCAAGAATTGGCCCTTGGGGCCAAAAATATAGCCTTACAGAACTGTACCTGTAAGTGAAATGATATCTACTACTGGTCTTACTTCTTCATGGAATGGAAGCATACATCAGCTTTGCTGGTATACAGTCTGTCTGTGGAATGAAGTAGTTACAACACTTGCAGAGGGTCAGTATAGATTATCTTTGCAGAGGTAAACAGGCTGCTAGGAGACAAAACCCTGTGAAAAGCAGTGACTGCTGGGGTTCATAATATGTTTATTTTCCTCATTGTGTTTTTTTTTCCTTTATCTTGTTAATATAAATAATATAATTTTAATAAAAAAGGTAGTTGCTTTGTTTTTTTCTTTATGTGTATCCTGGTGTTTGCTTCTGGGTAAAATTATCTGTTATTGTCAGTACTCCTTTGAATGAAATGGGATTTTCATGACATGCTGACACAAAAAGACTGTCTTTGAATACTACAGCTTGAAGTTCACAGGTTTTATTAATGGAGCTGAGATCCATTCACAGGGCTAGACTGTGACTTATACACTGTACACGTAGGAACAGATAAAACCTAAGCTTTTGGTTTGATTGTTGTTTTGCCCTATTTGCTAAAGATGCTTTGCAGGATCATCTACTACAAACTGAAAGCCTTTAGCCATGTGGAACCAGGGCTGCTTTCAGCTCTGTGAGCATATGGGCCTTTGAATCTGATATAATTCCCTTCCCCAGCCTTCCTCAGAGGTGTCTGCATGGGGAATAGATTGTTTCCAGAGAAGGCCTTGATGTAGTTATTTTTCTTGAGACTGATGTCTGTATTGGTGTGTCCTGAGAGCAGCACAGTGAGTCTGGATAAGGTAAAGTTTGCTTGGTCTCTGTTCCAGGTGAACGTACATAGCCTGTGATTTTTATTGAGCTGTGAGGGATGATAATGTGCTTTTGCTTCCTCCCTTCTGCCTCAGTACACCACTCTGTCTTCTTCCAAAGAACTCACCTATAGTTTTATTAGTCAGGTAAAGATGTTTTGGTATCACAGTATATCTGTGTATGTCTGGAATGATAAGTCACCTGGGATATACAATTTTGTTGGTGGCTAGAAAGAATACTTCGACTTCTTCTGGCCCTTATAATGAAGATACTTTTTTTATGTTCTGTCTCTTTCATTTGCTGCCAGTAAGGAAATTGTATGTATGCTTAGATAGCTCCTCAGATTGTAAATGATTTACCAAGATGGTTTCAGGCTATTTCGTTTAATGTTATTAGTTTGAGAAGAGATTGGTAAAATATATCCTTGCTTTACTGAAAGCCTGCAAAAATCTGAAGATGCTTGTGGGCATTAGAATGTAGGAGAAGTGCTCACCTCAAGTAATTTAGGACAAATCACCCATGGTAAGAGGTTAGTTTATCATACACATTTATGCTCATCTACGGTTGCCATCGCTTAAGTCAGCCGGCAAAGCACCTTTATAAATGAGGCCTGCTCCTTGAGACTAAACAGTTTAATGCTGATTTTTTAGTCGCATATCTTAAACGAAATGCAGAATTTATCTTCTGCACAGGCGCTAGTACATTTACTACTGTGCCAGCTTTCTTTTCTTTTCTACTAAAGACTTCTGCTTCACTTTATCATGCTTTCTGTAACATTTCATTCCTAGACTTCTGAGACCAGGCTGACTAAGGAAAATGCCTTGCATGGTTTGTATTTGCACATAATAGATTTGCTTATGTCACACCAAACATCATTATGCCCATCTTTCTTAGTTGCTTCTCTGCTGGTTCTGCAGGGTCATCCCCAACATCATCTCAGAATGCCACGCTGCCTTCATCGAGTGCCTGGCCGCTTAGTGCCTCCGGCTACAGTAGCTCTTTCAGCAGCATTGCATCCGCACCTAGCATTGCAGGTACGAAAAATGGCCTTTCTACTTTCACGTTCCCCTGCATTCTGAGAAAAGGCCCTAGGAGAAGTGCTTTCACAGTTATTGCAGCAGTGCTGCTATAGACAGAAGCACATTTTTCAGTCCTGTGCCAGGTAGGCAGCTCTCCTGGCAGCTCTTCAGTGGTGAGCTCTGTATGCTATGCCTGGAATTGTGCTAAGAAAAAATGTATTTACTCCACTTAATGCCACATGCCGTCACTCTGTATTGGCATCGAGGTGTCTTAACGACTATTTCCATTGCAACTTTGCAGAGGAATGTTCTATTTTCTAAGACATCAGTAGTAACTCCCCTACTAGACCCTTCCAGTGAGAGGAATTTTTTGTTAACAAACTCACTGTTAGCAGTAAAATGTCTTCAGCTCAGGAGAAAGTTTAATTGTGCCTCAAGGAGGTACTCTGCCTCAGAATGGGGTTTGGTTTGGGAGGCTCTTTATTTAACTATTGAAGAAAGTTTCATTAAAAACAGGCTTGTTTTCTTCATGTGTCCCCTTAATTAAGCAGATCAAAACACCTGTTTAAATGTGTTTTAATTGTCATTCCAAAGCGTGATGCTTACCTATATACCTGAGCTTGCATATGGTGTAAACAATATGCAAATTGCCCCATTCTTTCCAATGAGCTATAAATTCTGAGGTATCTCTCTTTGTAAATCATAGAAAATTAGCTTGCAAACCGACTACATAAATATCCAGTTTGTGCCATTATAAGAATGTGTAGGGGCTGTTGCATGGTTTGTATTACAACTTTCATATCTAATCAATGAACACTCCCCACTTCTTTGAATAAAAGGAGCCACAGCCTCTAGGTCATACTGCAGGTAGCAAAGCAAAAAGGTTTTGTTTGAAATGTTTTACTCCGTTAAAAGGAAAAGAAAGGAATGGCTTGCTTTTCTTTTATCTGTCATGCATTTCTGCTTTACTTGCTTTTATTTTTTGCAGTCTCATCTAATCTTTGTGTTAACCCCATGGGAATTAGTGAGATAGCAACATCTAATCTGTGGTAATGTGCATACATCATGTGCTACATTGCAGGTTGAGCTGCTCTGAGTTCTGAAAGTCAGACTTTCCTCCTTACTCCCACCCTTTTTCCCTGTGTTAATGTCTTGATCATCATTGTTAAATTATTTTTGTCACCACAGTTTGCAAGAAGATGGGAAAGTGGTTGCCCTTTCACTTGAATTACTATGATTCAGTATGAAATCATTGAGTTAGATGATACAGATAAATAGGGACAATTTTGAGTGTGTGTGTGTGTGTGTATATACATATAACTCGAGGCTGTGATTTGGTGACCGGTACATTTGGCTTCAGGGTTCCTCATACAAAGACTGCTATGACTACCTGCTGCAAAGCACTGATTCAATATAAGATTAATCTGGCAGTTCAAATCTGGTTTTAAAACAGTTCACGGGATTTATGTATCTTCAACATTGTTAGATCAAGTATTTTCTTACTGTCTGCTGCCAAAATAAAACCATTAAGCCAGCATAAGCACAGTATCACTTGGTCCAGCAGAATATGCAGCAACGTGACCATTTCAGCCTGTTCCAGTCAAAATGTGTGCTGCTAATGGCAGTAACGGGGGGACTGTGTTATGGAGAGGAAATTGTACCCTTGACTTTCGTAACTTATGTTGTTACAAGGAAGAAAGGCAGAGATGTGCAAGTCTAAAGGTGAATAAAGGATTTTGGTTTAGTATCTGTAATTTCAATCGATTTCGTGTGCCTCTCACAGCTAAACAGTACTCGTTATTCTTGGGTTTTATACTATTTTATAAAACTGATTTGATGGGAACAATAGTAAAATAGTCGAACTACTGATTGAGGAAATAAACCAAACAGTAAAAAGTTTCAAAGAGTTGACAGATTGCAAAATGGTCTACTCTTCTGAAGACTTCAGTTTCTCAGAGACACTTGAAAAAAGAGTATCTGTTACTTTGAATATTCTGAAATAGAATTTTTGCTGGTCTTTGATCTTTGGAATTTTAATAATATATCAGAAGAACATATGGTTATGCTGCTTACTTTATATTAGATAAAATGAGTTATGTGAAAAAAAGTGGTTAGGTTCTAAAGTCTTTAAGAGAGATAATCTTGAAGTTATAATTTTGATGAAATTAGATTTCAAATACTTATTTTCTGGTCTTTTTTCATGTATTGTCTTTTACAAGAAAGCAAAATAGTAGGAGATCTTTTTTTAAAAAAGGATCTGTATATGTAGCAGGTGGTTTTAGAATCGTTACTTACAAATTTCTTTGAAAATGTGAATAGGAGTGTAAGCAGGTTACGTGTATATAGGATTTGTATCGCGGACTTGCTGCAGAATTCTGTTCTTTTCTCTTCTGAAAAGCTGGAAGAATTTAGTCAGTTCAGAAGCTTGATAACTACCCATCCTATTTGATTTAACCATTGTTGCTAACAGAAAATACACTAATTTATTGTGTTCTGTTGCAGGTAAATTGTCAGACATCAAGTCTACGTGGTCCTCTGGCCCAGTCTCTCACACACAAGCCTCTTTATCCCATGAACTATGGAAGGTACCCAGAAACACTACTGCTCCTACAAGACCTCCTCCAGGCTTAACAAACACCAAGCCATCATCTACATGGGGTGCCAGTCCCCTGGGTTGGACCAGCTCTTACTCCTCTGGTACTCCTGACTTTTATATCATATAGCACCACAGTGCCTTCCTTTTGTAATTGTTTGTTGTTGTTCTGTCTTACAATAGTGAGAGACCCCGCAGCTTTGTATTAGACTCCATATGGTTGAGGTTTAATACAAGCAGAGTGTATCCGTTTTGAGGATGAAGCTCATGTTTGTTTATTTTAGTTAGAATAGGTTGTAAACGAAGCTGTCATCTTTCAGGTCGTCATATTAGTAATTTTACCTGTGAATTGCCAAATACTTTCACTCCTACTCACGGTTAGGATTTTTTTCCTGTTTTCTTATTTTTAAAAATAGATTTTGTGTGTTTCTTGTTTCTTGGTATGATCTGTGACTTCCTACAAGACTTTGATAAGTGAATCATCCTATGAAATTTAACATGGAACACATTTGTGGATGTGAAGCATTTAGGACCTGATGGCGTTTCAGGACCTGCAGGGAACGTCTTAATTTTTTCATGCAGCCTCCTTTTTAGATGTCATTATTTTGCTTAAATACAAATGTGAGAAACCACAATTATGGCTATATAAATGTATGCATCATATTTGTCTGTGAAGTATTGTCAGCTTCAAAGGCAAGTATTACACATATTTTATCTAACTGAATATTTTATTAATATGCTTTCACTAAGATGGAAATTAAACCTTCTTCTTACCATTTATTTTGAATGTTTTCTGCACCAAAGCCCCACCTGCTGGCCAGATACTGTTAGTACCAGAATTCTGTCTGAAGCCAGTGTGGTCACACATGTGACTACAGAAGTACTGCAGTTTTTCAAATGCCACTAATAAATACAAAGCTTGTACAGTTTCTCATTGTAAAACATCATGCTGAGGTTGGAAAAGCAGGTTTTGCTGGTGATACCCACGTATCTTTAATCAGAACGTTGTCAGTGCAGAAATATCTGTTTTGAATAAGTCGTATACATTAATCTTATCATTGGCAACATAGCGGAGTGCTGCAGAGCTATAAAAATCTTTAATACCAACCAGCAATCTGAGCTTGGACATCCGAATTGCTTTTAAAATGTTTCTTCCAAAGTAATTTTAATGTAGCCTGAAGATGCAGTTTATTGCAGTGACGTACCTGCATCCCAAAGTTATTGTGGGAATGTGAAAAATGCCACAGATCTTCTAAATGTAACAAAAGCAGGTTTTCTTTTGGCAACCTTTCATTCCAAAGAAAATAAATCAAGATGTGAGTAAACTGCTGTAAGATTTGTTTATGATGGCAATTTCTCTTGCTAGTATGTTGTGATTCCAGATAAGTTTTCTTCTTGTAATATGTTCTCCACATTGTGATTAAATGTTTTGTTGCGGAATTTGTATTTCAGGTTCAGCATGGAGTACTGACAGCTCAGGGAGAACAAGCAGCTGGCTGGTTCTTCGAAACCTCACACCCCAGGTAACTAGAATTGTACATAACTAGTTATGGAAAGAGACCTGTCATATTTGAGAGATGATAAGAACATTTATCAACCTTGATAATCTGGTTCGTTTGAAGGGAAAATAATTATTCTGCATTTATTCCAATTGTCTGTCTTCTGCAGGCAATCTGTTAAGTTTTTAAAGTGCTGTCAAATCAAATATGAGCTTTAAGACCATGTAATTAGTCATTCAGTGTGCACCACTTCTGTATGTGTAAGCTTAGAGGTGAATAATGTCTTACAGCAGGTTCAGAGGTATACAAGCTGCATTTTCTGTGGGGTTTTGTTTTTCTTCTAAGTCTGTCAAATGCTCTAGTCCTCTCTGTAGTATCGTTCAAAAGGAAGAACATAAGCTCCAAGCCATCCAAAGTAATCCTGGGGAAAAATTAGTTAAATTTAGGAGCAGTGCTTTTTCTTCAACTTATTTGTAGATTTCTGATTGTAAATATAGCTTGTGTCACATAATTGGGGAAGTTTTGTGCACTGGACTGCAGGGAAGTCTTAAAAAGACAGGATGTCTCACTCAATGAAGACAGTGATAAGTCTATAAATAAATTCCTGTTATGGAAGTCAAGTATATTTTTTTCTTTCACACCTGCTTAGTCTTTAGCTTTAAAACTTGTTCAACTGGCAATAATTTTGAAGTGAAACCACAAAAGCACAGATAAATCTTTTCCCCCTTCTCTCTTACCAGATTGATGGTTCCACACTGCGGACACTGTGTTTGCAGCATGGCCCTCTAATAACATTCCACCTGAACCTGACACAAGGGAATGCTGTGGTCCGATACAGTTCCAAGGAAGAAGCAGCCAAGGCCCAAAAGTCTCTGCATATGTACGTTTCTGCTTTGTTTTTCCTTTGTTGCGAAGCTACTTTTATCTTGGAACCTCTTCTCTTAAGCAACAGAATGAGCAGTTTTAGCTGTTTTAAAATCCATGTGACTAACTGGTATAGAACACAAGAGCTGGAGAATTTGAGTGATAAAATCAGTGAGGTTAGGAAGGATTAAAAATATAACAAATATAAAGACTGATGTTTGAAAAGAATACTTATCTGCTTAGAAAGGAAATTTCTTTATCAACATTTGTAGCATGAGTGTGATTAAAACACTGATTGTAGAGGAAATAGTTTGCTCAATGCCCAAACGATAAGGGTGGACCTTTCCTTAATAAAATGTTATGAAGCAGCATTCAGAGCTGACTGGAGATGAAAAATTGACCCATCTTAGTTACATCAATTTAAATGTGGCATCAGGTAAAAGAAATGCTGCCAAATGCAAAATTGATATCTGACTTTAAAGGTGAGTACTTATATTAAATATGTACATACTAAAGTCCTTATGTTATCAGTGATTTGGAAGGCCTCCATTTAGTTGTTTTTTTAATAGGTTGTGGCATACCTATAGTTGCACTGCTGGCAAAGAACAGGACAGAGCTTTCTGAATGACAGAAAGGCACAGCAATACATGCCTTTGGGTTGCTGGCAAAATACAGTGGGATTTGTGGAAGCCAACAGGACAGTATTAAAGATATCAGCCACTGTCTGTTTCACAGATGAATGTTTACATGGAGTTGATTGCTGGAAAATACATCGCAGAGTCAACAGGCTCAGATCCCATCTCTCCCATCTGATTTGATAAGGGAATGGCTCACTCTCTCTCTCTCAAGTTGCATGGGGGTTTTGTTATGTAAATTAGAAACAGCAGTGATTAAATACTTCTTGAAAATTAATTTAAAATTCTATGAAAATTCAAGCCTAGAGTGCAGACTGTCTCCTGCGATGTATGTTGGCTAAATGAGGTAGTCTCCGCACGTGTGGCTTTGTGTGCCTGTCGATATAGGCAGGTAAATATGAAATAGTAGAGAGGGGTCTTTTTAAAGAGAATGGGGTTCCTAAAAGTGAGCAGATTTGGCCTAATCCATCATCTCAAATTTAACATGGGGTGGGTAACGGATATACAGAAATCTTGGATATCTCCAAAAGCGCCGCCTGCGCCCCTCGTTTCACGTCGCCTTTTGCTCTTGTCCCTAGGTGTGTCCTGGGAAACACTACCATCTTGGCCGAGTTTGCTGGTGAAGAGGAAGTAAACCGTTTCTTAGCACAAGGCCAGCCCCTGCCGCCCACCTCCAGCTGGCAGTCCAACACTGGAAGCAACCAGACGCGCCTGGGCTCAGCGGGCGGCTCGCACGGCTTGGTGCGTGGCGACGCCGGCCACTGGAACAGCCCCTGCCTGGGCGGCAAGGGCAGCAGCGACCTGCTGTGGGGTGGGGTGCCCCAGTACTCCAGCAGCCTCTGGGGACCCCCCAGCACCGACGACGGCAGAGTTATCGGGAGCCCCACACCTCTGAATACTCTTCTTCCAGGTGATCTTCTCAGTGGGGAGTCCATCTAGGAAACGAGAGAAACAAAATGGAAATAACAATCATCAGCACTAAAGGAAAAATAAAATTTGTAACCCTTTCCAGTCCCGGGCTTGATGAAGAATCCAGCTTTAACAGATCAGACTGGCAGCCCTTTTTTAGTACCTCTGTCCAATATCGAATATGAAACTGCAGAAGTCCTTGTGAACTGTTAATGAAACAGTATGGGCTACTTTTGGTCAGTGTCACATGCTAATGACAGGTTTTATTTTTTTCATGGCTTTTTGTTTTATGTTGTCTTTTTATGTCTGTATGGTGATTTTAAAAACAAACTATAAAAGCTGCTTAGAATAGGTCTATCATGAAGGGCACTTTTCAGAATTTGGGCTGGAAAGGGTTATTTTATCAACTTGGGGGGGGAAGGGGAAATGAAAGCCTATTTAAAATGAGCCTGTGACTATTATGCACATTACCAGAGGCGGACCCAATAATCAGAAAGGGTGAAGTGTGATATTTACCATTGGTACAGAAAAGTAATGAATCTGAATGGTAACTCTTGACTGTACAGGTTGAATGGGGGGAGGGCGGGCGGGGGCTGGGGTATCTCTGTGTCCACTACTCCCATGGATCTGCCTATGCACATTACCCTTGTTTCATTACTTTTTCATGTCATTTTTTTAATCCCAAAAATATAAAAAGTTTAAAAAAAAAAAAAAAAAGAACATATCAAACATGCAAATACTTGAATCCAGCAGGCCAATAACAAAATGTGAACACTTTCTAAGTCTAATTATTACACTTCCAGGTTGGCATCAGTACACAAAAAACAGGCTCTAAGAATTTTTTTTTAAAGTTCAGACTATATGTTTCTGTTTGAACAGATGTATGTATGTGAGTGTGCTTGTGTGTATGTGTGTGTACGTGTGCGCCCACGTGTGATTTAACTAAAAGTGTGAATTTTTTCCTTTTATTCAGTATATGCTTTTTATTTGCTCATTGGTCAAATGTTTAATTGTTATTAGCTTCTAACTTTGCACTGAGTGTCCGCAGCCCTTCTTGTAGCTAATCCTATAACGGTAAAAAGGAGAAAAAAAAAGAAAGAAAAAAAAAAGAAAAAAAAGAAAGAAACTGATAGAAGGGGCCGGCGACAATTCACGTGTAAATGTTTACTCAAGGACTCTTATTGCATTTTAAAAATTACAGTGTGTATCTCTGGAGAATAATATGTATATCTACCTTTAGCGGCTTTTTATTGTGGACTAATGCAAGAAAATTATTACCGGAGTATTGCACCATTTTTCCATTCGGAATATAAAGTTTAAAAAAATACTGTTGTTGAACTGTGGCCATAGATAATTGTAAAGAGTGGATAGTTCCCTTGCAAGCAGGAACAGAAACAAGCACTTGGACATAGGTTTTGACTGCTTTTGGAGGAGCCAGGAGTTTTGGCTCTCACCTGTTTACAGACCTTTTTTCTCCTTCAAACTTTAAAATAAAAAAGGAATTAAAAAAAAAAAAGAAAAAAAAAAGAAAAAAAAAGACTTCCATCGTAAAGAAAACTATTTTCAGAATGAAGATATGCTACTTCAGAGCTCTGGGATTGAACAGTGTTGTTGTATTATTCTTTTCTTTGGCCATTGCTGTGTACTATTTTTGTTGTTGTTTTCCTCCTCTTCGTCAAAGTGGCGAAAACTTTGTGATCACTATCTTGCACATGGTGGAAGATGTCTCAGGAAAGCCGGGTTTCCCGAGGAGCAACTCCACACCATTTCATGTATTTTTAAAATCCAACTCCTAGCACTGAAGATATTATTAAAAAACAAAATAAAAAAGACAGTAAGAAAGAAGAAAATACCTAATCTAATGTGTAGCAGTTACATATTTACCAAATAATGGACTCAAAAGAAATAGATGTTTGAAGAGTGCTTTATATATTAAAAAATTGCTTTATGTTTAAAAAAAGATCAATGTTTTTGATTGTTTTGAAAGGAAGAAAGACAATGGAATAACATACACTTCAAGTATGTTTTAAAAATTATATGAACATTGTGCTCCCTGCCTGCTTGGATCAGGAAACTTGTGCATTACATTTTTTTTTTTTTTTTGGAAGATTAGCTTTTTAATGGTTTTATCAGATTTAAAGGGTCCTGCAAGATTGCAAATTAACAAAAGCTGGTTTTATAGAGGATCATGAACTATGCACAAACTGGGTTCAAGACTTGTTTTTTTCTCAAGTTTTAGTAGTGTATTTAGCTGAATAACCTTTCCTCAGAGTAATTGCATCTCATTGCCATTACACGCCTCCTACATATATATATTTTATATATATATATACACACACACACTCTTATATAAAATATGTATGTGTGTATGTGCGTGTTTACATACAATTTTTCATGCTGAAGTTTAGCATTGAGTTGTAGAAAAACTCCTGATATTTTGAAATTGGGAATGAAAATTTCTGTTTAGGGTTGGTGGGGTGGGTTTTTGTTTGGGGGCGCTTTTTTTTTTTTTTTTGCCTTTCCTTTTGGATTAAAGATGTCTGTAACTCTGAGATTAAAAACAAACAAACAAACAATTGTGGCTTTTAATGTTCTTTCTCCTCATAGAATGTGATTGTTAAAGAACATGCACCGAAAGTTGCTTTCAAGAGTACGAAGATTCTTTGAAACTTAATAAATTGCAGTTTTTTCTTGGCTGTTCAAATAATGTGTATTTTTCTTTTATGCAGGGGATACTAAAAAAAAAAAAAAAAAAAAAAGTAAAATCTCATAAGGTATTTCATGGAGGAAGTTTAACACTTTCAATATTAGTGAGATTTAAGTGTAAAGCCAGGCAAATCACTCCTGTAAGTGTAGTCACACACTTGGAATATGTGTTTGTTGATGATGGCTTGTACCACGAATGCTTTGCATATCACATCCAGAAGAGTGATGCATAAAAAGCAGTAATCATTTTTTGTTATGTTTTTCTCATTTATTCATGTGTTTGATAATACAGTAGATTAATGGCTAACACTTTGAGTATTGAGAGACTGGAGGCTAAAGGCTCCTCTCCAGCTCCGCTGTTCAATCACGCTGTAGCTTCCCATTTTCTGGACCTAAATGTCTCTAGATCAAAATTGCCAGTTCCACTAAATTTTATGAAGCGGGCAAATAGCCCATAAATAAGACAGGAAAGAAACAAAAATATTTTCATGTTTGGCCTTTCAGGTTTGAACTCAAGGGAGATAAGTTGAATAGCTAACCAGGTGTAGCAGGCAAATCGCAGAAGGTTCCTGGAGGGACCCAAACTTGCTCCATCTCCCTTGCCTAAAGATGAGCTTACATTCTCCTCCCACCTCCCTAAAACCAGTTCTTTACTTCTTGGTGGCATTACGGTGATTTATACTGAAAGCGTGATTTATCCCAAGTCTCCAGTGGTTGAGTCTGGACAGTATAACTCATGGCACTTCTTTTGAGAAGGAAAGTAACTCGTGAAGAACTGGATTACTGAGGAAGCAGCTCACAGCACCGAACAGGTCTGCCAGCACTAGGGCTTCAGCCCAGCTTTCTGCTGGGGGGGTCTTTTCTCTCGCTGGGCTACTCTGCCATGAGCTGTGCGTGCAAGGAGAAAGACCCCTGAGCAGCGAGAAACCCAACCAACTCTTGAGTTTGCAGTTTGCTGGCAGGTATGATACAGTTACAAATTATCAAAATTAGATTTTGGGGTCAGTTCTGTTACCTAAATAGCTGAGATTTCCAATCTGCAGCCTGTTCTGCAAATCTCATCCAGTATCAATACTGCCCCGATATTGCACAGCTGTTGTCATAGTTGTTTTTTTACTGTGAACTGCTTCCCCTTCCCATCCCCTACTATTTTTTTTTAATATTTTTTTTCTCTTCCAGGTGTTGGTATTGAAATTCTTTTTCAGAAAAAATTTGTTGAATTTGTTGAATTCAACAATTTTTTTTCAAAAAAAAGTTGAAATTTTTTTTTCTTTTTTTGAGCAAGGAGGGCTTTCAGCTTTCCTGAGTTTTGTTTGCTTAGACATCAAAGTCCATCACAGAGTCAGATGTTTCAGGTAATAAGAGCATTTGTCATCCGTAAGGTTAGCAGATAGCTTTTTGTAAATCTGATACACTCTCAAAATTTAGTATCCACCCTGGTATGTTAAAAGAAATATAGCTTTTGGCCAAAATCGATCTGATAGTGTTTGGGTAGAAGTTTTTATTTTCAGTGTCATACTCTCTTCTGCTTTAATATTATCAAATATTTCTGAAATTGTAAAGATAGCTCTTGATGCTAAGGATGATCCTTATGTCTCAAGAATCTTTACAAGAGAACATTTAAGGAATTTGTGTTTTTAATGTATATTGCATTTACTGTATCTTCCATAGCACTTTCACTGCATGGCTCCCCTATCTTCTAAGCCAAGAGAATTTCTCTTTCCTAAGTGGTCTGAAACTGTCAAACTTCTTAGTTACTTGTCTAGTTTGTGGGTGGCACTGGCAGAGCAGATTGTTTTGCTACTTCTGCTCCAAAAATATATTATTGTTCTTGATAATTCAATATATGATTGTGTATGTGAAGGAGCATTTTAATTAAAAATGTATATGGCTATCTGTATATGTTAAGACTTATTGGAGTTGGAAGAGTCTGGAAATGGAATCGAAATGCCCTTTCAGACGGGGGTTTTGGGCAGCTATAGCGTGGAGCATACCTGTGGTACCAGATCAAAGATCGCCACGGCGCCCCGCAAAGATCATCTCACGCCGCCGTATACGAACTGCTGCTAGATGTCTGTTAGCGTCCTCACGTTGTCAAAATGACAGGTGTACTAATTGTATCACTATATTGATGCTGAATGTACAATCTCTGCAAAAGTCCTGCGTAGCCAGCTTCAGGGAAGGGGAGTTCTGGAAATTCAGAAACGGAGATCGGATGAACTCTGTACGTGAACTGTCCGGGTGCCTGACTTACCCGCGTTCCCCACGAAAACCCAAGGTAAACGACAGCTCCGTAAATTCGTGATGTTACCTTTAGTGGGAATTCAGAGGAGACCATGGGCCCATCCACGGACCACACAGGACAGTTTTAGCTCCCTGCAGGTCTCTTGGACTGTTTTACCCAGGTCCTTGGGTGGCTTCGAAGGCGGTAACATACCCGGGAAACCTTAAAGTCTACGGGAGCAGCCAAACTTCTGTCCTCTCACATCCCCCCCCTTCTTCCCAGGGGGTCTCTTCCAGTAATATTGTGCTCTTGGAATTTGGGAGAGGCGCCTCCAGCACTCATCCACATTGTAGCTTTCCTGAGGGAGGACGGACTGCTAACGTGCCCATGTTCTAGTGGGCTCTAGGTGTCTTCCTCCAGCGGATACACCCATTCTCAGGTTAACTATTGCTTGCTGCAAGTTGCCAGACTACATGCTCTAATGGCCCCTCCAGCCTGTGCAAAGACAGTAAAGTTGACCATTTTAAATTACTCGCGCTCCCACCGTTTTCTCCTCTCTAATGACGATGTTTCATTAGAAGCGAATATGACACTTTGTCCTGTGTGTGCCCCCAGTGTTTGTTTTTTACTGTCAGATGCATTGGAAACAAGTTGCTTGTAAATTTTCTCTGATGAAAACGTGGTCCCAGTGCAGTCATGATTTCAGGGTTATTAAAATGTTATAAAACACAATAAGCTGGAAGATTGCTTTGCTTTCAATAAACAGTAGTAGTACTAAAGGTGGCTTGCCTTGAACTAGCCATGAAGCTGGGACTGCTGATGAGAAATCCCCCCAGCTGCTGCCTGCCTGTAGGCAGATCGCATCAAATAGTGACCTGTCCTAAATCGTTTTGGTCAGGGGATTGACTCAGTGATAGTCCAACCTGTGGCAGATTCCTCTCTCACTGCTCTGTAGTTCTTTCTCCTTTGCTCACTCCTTCATTTATGTTGGAAAAATATTTTCAAGCAGAGTGAAGACCTGTGTGCTGACAGTGCTGGAAAGGAGCAGATGCTGTTTCTGTTTTTGCAGTGGTCTCCTTGGTGTGACTACAGTACTTCTCTTTTTTCTGTCTCTACCCTATAGGAGTAGGAGAAAACAGATCTGGCATTATTTTATCTGATTTGCAGTGGTACCCACTTGTTCTGCTTTTTCTGTCTCCTTCCCAACTCTTCTCTCCCTACAGATTACAGGAGACTTCTGACAGAGGCAGAGGAAATCAGTATTTTGCAGGTAAAGAACTGCAGCTTCTACCTGTGTGAAGTACACAGAAATGTATTTCTACTCCAGAAATGCAATCACGGTGCTTGGTGGGAGATTCCGCACAAGCATAAAATACCTGAACTAAGAGGGACAGACACCAGTCCCCGTAGCTGAGTGGGCCTTGCCTCTCTCTTTGGGACGATCCCACATTCAGATGTATGATTGTAGGACGAATGGTAGTTTGCAAATAGTTCTGATTACCTTGTAATGCTTTTATTGCTAAATAGTTAAAAAAAAAAAATCTTCCAGGATGGGGAGAGTTGCACTTTCCCAGCCTGTGTAAGTGAGCATCAGCAAAGGTAAAATGCAACAGGTGGATGAGGCAAGCTAGTGAGGCCGGGAGCACAGGGATGAAAAAAAAAGTATAAGGAACTGCTTGATTCCGTTCGGTTATCTGTAGGGGGAGTTCATTTCTGAGTACCACTCCCAGAGAAGTGTTCCCTACTAGCTCTATCTCAGTGAAGGTTTTCTTTATACATCAGTGTGTAAGCATGAGCACCCAGTAAAGTGGTTCTAAAGCTATGTTCAACACATTGCATTATTCTAACATCCTTTATTTCTCGCTCTTCTGCTTGCCTACTACATGTTTTGGTGCTGTCTCCCCCACCTGCATTTTAAACTTTTGCTGTACCCGGAAGAAATTTCAAAATTATTCTCTCATAGTGCTTCAGCAGCCTTGAAAAATAGTTTCCTGGGGCTTTCCTGAAAAACATGGGCAAGAACTGAAGTCGAGTGCTCAGGGACACAGGGACCAGTGACTCCCAGCCCAGCACCTGGCTCGTGACAGCCCCTGGTGCTGCTTTCAAGCCCAACCATTAGAGACAAAAATTGGTGTTGACACAAAATAAAGCTTAATATTTAGTCTGCAGTGCACTGGTTGCTCATGATTTAGTGGAGATTCAGGAGCAAAGCCCTAAACCCTGGGAATATGAGGAAGAGAAAGTATCCAAATATAATGGTATCCCAGTACACAGGTAAGAGGTTGCGTTGTCCTCTAGTGTAGATAACACCAAGTAAAGGTGTTGATCTTTATCACCTTACAGTTCCAGCACCCATCTGTGCTTTGGAATCCAGGTTCCAAGACACTCGTGATTTACCCCTGTAGGCTCCAGCTCTAGCTGAGAAGAAAGGGAAGCTTTTCTGAACTAAGCCTAGTGAGAAGTGGTTGGAGAATTCTCCTTTTCCACTTGGACCTTCAACAAGGCTGGGAGGCCAAATAGCGTATTTTCCAGATGGGATTGTTCTTAGGATTCTTGTCAACACAGTGCATTTAAAGTGCACTATTCCACCTGGCAGGAGAAGTGACTGAAGTATTTTTAAAAATGCTTCTCCTGCTGCTGGCTGTGCCCCAGCCCCTGCCTGTCCCATCCCACCCCGAGGGCGCTGGGCGCAGGAGTGCCGGGGCTTGGGGCGCGCCGTGGTCAGCTCATGGTGCAGGTCCTGCACCAGGGAGATGGAGCAGGGCTGGCTTCAAGGAGCTTCCCACAGCCCGGCGTTGCCTTGTTGCCTGTCTGGGCAGCCTGGTTTTGTTAGGCTGGGAGCATTAAAAAAAAAAAAAAATGTAGGAGGGCAGTTTAGGTATTTACATGCTCACTGAGGCTCCTAAATGGAGGCCAGCACCAGGCTGGGACCCCCGGGGTGGTGGCAATGTTGCGGGGCTGGGAGCCTAGAGGGGGGTCTGGGGCAGCCCCTGGCTTTGTGCCCCCCCTATAATTCAGTATAATTCAGCATAATTCACTTCGGGGAACGGGAGCAGCACAGTGCGCGTTGTGGAGGTATGTGAGGCATGGCTGTCCTCCCCAAAAATCCTTCCCCAAAGCCTTCCCCCAAACTCCTCCCCAAAATCCTTCCCAAAGTCCTCTCACAGATCCTCCCCAAAGTCCTCCTCAAGCCCTCCCCACAGGCTCACATTGAGCCACGCATTTGACCAAGCTCCTTGCTTGGAAGCCATCTCAGGCCGATTTTGTGTGCCGGGAGGGTGCGACGTGACAGAGCATGACCCTGAGCACAAGTGCTGTGAGGAGCAGCTGAGGGCACTGGGGGTGTTTGGTCTGGGGAAGAGGAGGCTCAGGGGAGGCCTCATTGCTCTCTGCAACTGCCTGAAAGGAAGGTGTGGGGAGCTGGGGGGGGTCAGCCTCTTCTCACAGGTAACTGTGAGAGGACTAGAGGGAATGGCCTCAAGTTATGCCAGGAGAGGTTCAGGTTGGAAATTAGGAGACATTTCTCCTCAGAAAGAGCGGTCAGGTGTTGGGACGGGTTGCCCAGGGAGATGGTGGAGTCACCATCCCTGGGGGTGTTCAAGGAAAGGTTGGACGTGGTGCTTAGGGACATGGTTCAGTGGGTGATGGTGGTGGTAGGGGGATGGTAGAACCATATGATCTTGGAGGTCTGATCCAACCCTAATGATTCTGGGATTCTAGGATCCTATGACCCAACGGAGCTCCCAAGGGAGCAGGACATATTTCCCCCCCGGGAAGCAGGGAAGGGTGCTGCCCCTGGGGCCTGCTGCTGCTGCCCCCATGCCACCTCTGGCGTGGCCACCCGGCTGTGCAGAGCAGGGCCCCAAGGACCCCCTGGGAGCGCCCTGGTTTGGCTCATGAGATGCGAGGACAGTGGGGTCAGGCTCTGCAGAGCACTCAGCCTGCCGGGTTGTTTTCCCCAGTGCTGCACCTCACTCAGCACAAGGCCCTGAAGACAAACATGGCTAATTATACCCCCAACAAGTGCGTGCCGCTCTCCCTTTTAAAATGTTTTGCTTTCTCGTTCAGTGTCCTTGGTTGAAGTGTTTGTGCCACTGCTCCCCATCAATCACACCCTGATCAAGCTGCAGCAGCCAGCTCCAATTAGGCACAGCACCCAGGCACAGCTGAGGCCTCCCCCCGTGGGCAGCGCCGCTGTCACTGGCGTGCAGCTCTCACGGGCGGCATCTTGATTCCCCCTGATTGTTTGTGCACACAAATTAAGCGGGAGCATCTCGCCGCGGTTTGATGGGCTGTGCCACATGATGTGGAACAGAACCAGGGTGAGCACACGGCGCTCTGCTCCTGGAGGACGTGGGCGAGAGCAAGGACGGGGCTGGAGGCTGCTCTGGCCGCGAGTCAAAGCGGGGAAAGGAGGGGGAGGAAGGGAGAGCTGCCATGGGAAGATGCTCGGGATCTTTCCAGCATCTCGGGGATGGGAAGAGCAGCCCTTGGTTCTGCACAGGATGGGGCCAAGTTGCTGCAAAGGGTTTTTTTGTAGAAAAGCAGCACCAGGGATCTCAGCAGCAGCCAGGGCTGGGCTGTGAGTGCTGCATGCCCGGCACGCAGGGGCTGTGGTGCTCGGAGCTGCTCATGGAAGGACAGCAACTGGGGCACTGCCACCCCACAGGGGCAAGGATGTGTCCCTGTCCTGCTGTCCTCAGGCACTGCCACCCCACAGGGGCAGGGACATGTCCTCGTCCCGCTGTCCTCTGCCACAAACATGGTGTCACAGCAGAATGGCTCCTCAGGGCCACCTACACATGGATGTAACAGACCACCTGTGGAAAAAAAAAAAAAAGTAAAAAAAAAAAGAAAAAGAAACTTAAACTACAGCTAATTAATTACAAGGAATGGTGTGACAAGACCTCTGCAGTCCCAGAGGTGGGATGGGGAGCACAAGCACTGCCACTGCCTGGGATGGGGTGGCTCGCTGGGCACAGAGGCTTTTCCCCAGATCCCCCATTCCTTGTTAGAGCAGCCTCCAGCACACAGCCAAGGGAACCAAGGACCCTTCAGCCCCAGCAAGTCCCAATTCCCCCAGGCCACATTGATGGGCATCATCCCTTCCCCATGCTGCATCTTCACACACAGGAGGGCTTTGAGCAGCTGCTCTGGAGGCGAGAGCCCCTTCACTGCTTCCCTCAGCCCCCAAAGAGAAGCCCCCAGGCTGCAGATGCCCAGGGTTAATGCTGTCCCCGCAGGTGTGCTGGGGACAGCTGAGTGCTTCAGCACCAAGCTGGGCTTCCCCAAAACCCCAGAAGGAAGCGTCCGACCTGGCTACTCACTCCCTGCAGGCCGGGGAAGCGGCCGGGCGGGCAAATCTTGCTCCTCTTTCCACTCAGGCACCCATGGGGTGGTGGCAGCCCTCGCCACCCCATGTGTGCACCGCTCGGGCTCTGCTCCATCGGTGATCACCTGCCCTCAGCTTCCTGCTGCCAGTTGTTGGATTTTGTAGCTGTGATCTGGGGAGCAAAAGCCAGCTCACTTCTTGCCTCTACACCGCCCTGCGTGACCCAGCTGCCCTGCGAGGGCCCTCAACTGCATCCTTCTGCTAAAGCAAAGGATGAACCCGATTGTATGCCCACATAGGCCACCAGGCACAGGACCTTCGGATTTTAAGCTCCCTTGGTGCATTTGCAGTCAGGCCACCTCTTGGCACATGGCTGTGCGCAGGCAGAAGGCAGGGGAGGGCTTGCAGGACAGGCACCAGGAGCTCTTCGGGTGCTTCCTGACTCGCGTGGTTCTCCCAGGTCCCACAAACACCCTAAGGAGCAAAGCCAGAGCCCCATGCAGAGACCCAGGAGGCTGGTATCCCGCCTGACGCCCCCCTCCGCCCCCCGCACACCCCCGCAGCCAGGCCCGTGGCTGTGCAGCGCCCCCAGGCATAGCAGCCCCCAGCCAAAGCTGCCCTGCCGCAGCCCCCTCCCAGCTATCTCCCCTTCCCCAGCGTGCCGGGGGGGGGGTCACCCCAGGCCTGGCGTGTGTGTGGGGGTGTATAACACAGCCAGGCATTGGGTGTGCTGCTCCAATGGCTCTGCTCATTGCTGAGCATCCCGCCCCCGCTGCTTTGGGCTGGGGGGGGGGTGAGAGGATGGGGGGACGGGGGGCTCTTGCCCGCTGCCTGTGGGATGCCGAAGGCACCGGAGCTTCGTGCATCGCCCTCGTGGCACAGGGTCGGAGCACCCCGCGGGCTGTGTGCCACCAGGTGGGCTTGGCTGCCAGGAGCGAGCTCTCGTTGCGCTTTGTTTCCTACCGGTAGGAGACCCCTTTTCCCCGGGGATCGCCACTGCCCCAGCCATGCCATGTGCCCTGGTAGTTCTGGGCTAGGAACAACTGCTGCCTCGCTGCCATCCAGCCTGCCCACCCAGCACAGCACCACAGCACCACGAGGTAGGTGCACAGGGGGGTACCCGCCCCCCACGGCCCCAGCTGGCACCAGGGGGTCCCGCTGAGGCTGCCCACCCTCCCAGTGCCTCTCCTGGCCTCAGCCCGTGCCAGGCTCGGGGAGGGGGATTTTTGCCTTCCCAGAGCTGCCGGCAGCCCCTGCCACTGAGGCAGTGTCCATGGGGACAGTGCCTGTGGGGACACACGAGGTTTGGCCTTGGGGAGGGTCACCTCCTGCATCAGGGTCAGCCCTGCTCGGGGAGGATCCACAGGATCCTGGTGTGCGATCCCCAGTGATCCAGGCTGGTGTGAGCAGGGACGCACTGCCTTCGGGATGGGTTTCTGACCCCAGCTCCCATGGGCACGGGACAGGTTGGGCGGCTCTTTAATCTGCCAGGTTTTGACATCTTTATGGTGTTTGTGTGGCTGCCAAGCAGGTTAAACGCGCCTTACAGCGAGGGTGGGCTGTACAAGGGGAGAGGAAATCGGTGCACGCTGCAGTATTGTAAATACTGCCCTTCTGTGCTCTTCTCCCGCTCCTTTTGTTATCACTTTTTAATGTGTTTATGGTTTTTATTACAGTGGATCAGGTGTCTTTTAAGGGCTGTTGTTTTTTTCTGTACTTGAACGCGAGACAAGCTGCTTTATTTTTAGTTACTCACCGCCTGGTAAAAAAAATGCAGTGGTTGAGTTATCAGGAAAATCACCCCACCGAGTGCACCGACAGTGCCAGGGGAGCTGGGGCTGTGCCAGGACACGCCAGATAAGGGCAGGGCACGGAGGAGGGAAAACAAATACAGTGATAAGGGGTCTGGGCACAAAGCACTTGAATCAGGCACTACGGCGTTGGAGGCACCGCAGAAAGAAACCCACACGTTTTCCAGCTCTACTTTGCAACATGTTTATTGGGTACACTTAAAAAAAAAAACAGACATAGAAAAGAGAAAACTGAAGAGATGCATAGACCATGATATTGCCTGCTCTACGTGCCTACTCAAGTACAAAACCAAAACTACTTTGGACACTGGATGTGCCGGTGTTAACGTAGCTGCCCCAGAACATGACACGTGCCAGTGCTGGGGCCAGGTGGATGCAGGACCCGGAGGAGACCCGGGAGGGTGGCACTGGCAGGGTGCAGCACGGCACACGGATGCCCACATCTGCTTTTTGTTGTGAGCAGCCAGAGCCCCGTCGCTTGTCCCCCTTCCTAGCGGGCAAGGAGCCTCCCGCCTGCCCGCAAGCTCGCCGTCGCACCGCTGCAGCCCCAGCACTTCGAGCCCCCCCCCCTTGCCTCGGCTCACCTCCGCCTGCTGGCTCACGCAGCGGTTTCTCAGGTGGGCGTCCTGCTTTTTTGGGAACTCGCCTTCTCCCCGCACCTTCCCGGCGCTGGCCAAACCAAAGTGACCGGCATCCCATCCGAGGGTCTCCTCCTTTCACCCCGCAAACCCTCTCTGGTCCCAGCGGGCTGGGTGGGGACGAGGAGGGAAGGGCTGGGAGGGAGCGGGGTCGCTTTTGGCCGAGGCAGCGCTTCTCCCCACCCAGCCCACCTGAGTTCCCAGCTGCCGCCATCCTGCCAGCCCCAGGCAGCCGGCTCAGCACACCGAGCAGCTGTTGGTCTTGTTCATGGGCGGCCGCAGCATGTGCTCCTTGGGGAACGTCTCCCTCCTCTTGCAGAGCGCGGGGCTGAGCCGGCTGGGCAGGTTGGCTTGCTGCAGCAGCTCCCTGAAGACCTCCAGCACGTTCTCATTGTCCTTGGCCGAGGTCTCCACGAAGCGGCTGTTCCAGTCCAGCTCCACCAGCGACAGCGCGTCCTCCGCCGGCACCTGCCGCTCGCCGCCGCTCTCCGCCTTGTTGCCGACCACCACGATGGGGGGAAACTTGTCCTCCTTCACCTCCAGGATCTCCTCCCGCAGGCTCTTGACGCTCTCGAAGGACTCAGCGTCGTCGACGGCGTAGACCAGGGCAAAGGCGTCGCTGTTCTGGATGGAGAGCTTCCTCATGGCCGGGAAGGAGTAGCTGCCGCTGGTGTCCAGGATTTCCACCGTGACCGTGGCGCCGCTCACCTCGTACTCCTTGCTGTGCAGCTCCTCCACCGTGCGCCGGTGCTTGGGCTCGAAGGTGTCCAGCAGGAAGCGGCGGATCAGCGCCGTCTTGCCCACGCCAGCAGCACCCAGGAAGACCAGGCGCACGTGGTTCTTCTCCTTCACCACCAGGGACATAGCTGGGCGCGGAGGCTCTCCAGGGGACGGGATGCTCCGCAGCTGGCGCTCAAGCTGTGGGTGTCCCTGGGTGGCTGCAGCCCCGGTGTCTGTCTGTCTGTCCGTCCCTGCAGCCCCGTGCCCCAGCTCCGTGCAGCCGGCGAAGTTTGGTGCCACCTCCCTGCAAACTTTTCCTGGCCGTTCTGCTGCAGACGCTACCGTTCCCCAGACCTGCTCATCTTTTATCCTGGTTCCTCTCTGCCATGTGGCACCCGGCTGTCCAATCTCCGTGGGTTGAGGGTGCTGAAGGAGGAGGGCAGGGAGGGAGGAGAGCGGGGTGCTCCGGGCCAATCCGCGGCGCTCAGCCCTGGAAAGCCACTCCAGCCCTGGAGAGCACCGCGCTGCGTTGCACATTGCGCTTGCATCTCTCGCCGCTGCCGGCAGCGCCGGGGAGCTGGCAGCGTTGCAGCCAACCAGCCCTGCCCAGAGAGCAGCCTGTGCTTCTTGGCATGGGCTTGTACTCAGCAGGGGAGCTGAGCCATGCTCGCCCTCCCGTTGGGTGGCTCATGGGCGGACATGGCAGGGGGACATTTGCAGCCTTGCCCATGCCTGTCTGGGTCCGCAGCTCGTTTTTGGAGCAGCGTGCTGCGAACGTGCCCAACCGCTCCGTGATCCTATGAAATGTTTGACCTGAGGGGGAAAGTAAGATCTCCCTGAAAGCTGTGCGTCATAGTCTCCATGTTCAGCTGTCAGTTATTCTGTGATTTTATGAAATATTTAGCCTGGGGGGAAAATAAAATCTCCCTGCAAACGGTGCACTGTCATCTCCAAGAGCAAATCACAGACAGTCGCGGGTGAGATCGCTGACCCTGTCCGGGCTGCAGCAAGGCTTTGACCCAGAGCTGCCAAGGTCTCCGCAGGACCCAGGGCGGTTCAGGCTCTAGCACAGAAGCTGCAAACCCAGTGAACAGAGGGCAGCTGCGGTCGGAGGTGCTTCGTGTCCCTGACACCGGCTGCTGAGAGGTTTTGGAAGTGGGACGCATTCCCAGGGCAGCAGCATGGCAAAAATGGGGTCAGAGCCAGGCTGCGAGCTCAGCAATGCCTAGCCCCTCCGAGGGCAAGGCGAGACGTTGACCCTGCGATGCTGGTGGAACTCTCAGCACCGGGAAATGATTTTCAAACCACACAACCCTCCTGACCAAATACCAGTGTTCAGCTTGTGGGTTCAGGCTGAGCACACAGCATCAGGAGGGAAGGGGTGGTTTATTTACCAGGCAGAGGAGCAGGGTGCATGATATTTCCCTTCTCTGGGCAGCCAGACATCATGTCGGGAAGCGGGTTTGCTGGTGAGCATGCAGGTTGCCATGTCTGGACACTTTTCCTCAGCAGCCATCTCTTATCCTTCATGGTAGAGTCACCACTTTTCATCACTCGTGCAGCTGATTTATGAAAAGTGCAAATACAGAGGGAGCTTGTTGACAAGACAAAATAAGTCTTTATCAAAATTTTGTGTGTGTGTGTATTTTTTTCCTAGCTGTGGACTAGTTTCTGTAATTTTCATGCAGTTGGTTTCCTTTCGCTAGCAAACTACCAGTTGGTTTTTCTTTTGAGAGCAAACTACCAGTTTCATCATTTAGTTTTGGCTGTGTTTGTTCGGCTGATTTCAAAAGCCCTTTTCACAAGAGTTACTCCTGCCTTTTAATTCCCCAACTGCAACTGTATTTTAGCAGTATTAAGCACTTTCCTTATCTGATCCTATTACGAGGAGAGCCAGGAGGTTTCACTGGGGTTAGCAGGGTCCCTGCTCAGTCTGCACAGGGAGAAGAGGAAAGTTGGGTGCCTGATGGGATGCGTGGTGGGTGTCCAAAACTACCCGTGGCATCCATGGGGTTTGGCACCACCCAGTAGTGCACCATCCACCACGGTATTGGAAGGAGCTGAGGATGCAGAAGGCATCCTGGTGTGGCCACAGGGCTGCTGTTGGCCAAAAATTTGGAGGAGAGATGGATTCGCAGTGAGTGCCTGGGGACCGCCAGCATTGAGCACAGGACCGAAGGGAGGGCTTGTAGCTGAAGCAGTGACTGACTTTGGTGCCTGGCGTGCCACTGACTCCAGTGGCAATGAAGGCCCAAAGGCAGCGTGGAGCAGGGCACAACAAACTATGTTACCCCAGCTTTGGAAGCTGTTTAAAGCCAAAAATGATGTAAATCAGGAAGGAATACTGCTCATGCTTCTTTGTGCTCAGACAGCTGCAGGGCTTTTCAGGAGGAGAGGCAACGCGCGTCCCGCAGCAGTTCCCAGCTGGCTCTGGGGCCAAAGTCATCCCCCAGGCAGGGGATCCCAGGGGGACACCGGTCTCCAAATGCCCCGTCCTGTCTCCGAACCATCACCACTACTGCTGGCAGGCTCCAAGATGAAGCTACAGCTAATGGACATGATGGGAAACACCGAGCTGCTCCTCTGGCCATGGGAGGGTTCCCAAATTGTCATGGGGAAGGTGACCCTGGTGCCACCATGCAGGTCATGGTGCTCCGACCCCACAGGTCTGCGTGGCTGGGGACAGCCATCGGGGAGATGCACCGGCAGAGCAAGCAGTCCTTCCTTGTGTGCATGCAGAAATACAACAATATCACCAGGGCTGTCAGCAGCCGGAGGCATTCCTGCCAAGAAATGTGTTCTGGATGCTCGTGATAGGAGTGAATAGGCCGCCCCTGGTTGTGGTGAGTTTCTGTAAAGGTTACGCAGAGTTAAACAGAGAAATTTGTTGCAGATAAGGCAGTCCCCAGCCTTTGTGCTGCGCCGCACACAGTGTGTGCACGGCCCACATGATTTTTCACATCAGTTGTCCCCTGTTAGTTTTCACATCCGTGCTGCTATGGTTACCGAGAGCCTGAAAGGTTTTAAATCTCCCTCAGAGCAATGGAGGATTTCAGAGGTAATCTTGTTAAGAGATGAGCAATGAATATTTCCAAAGGCCTTTTGCATGAATATCTTGTTCCACATTAGCTGATGTCCACTGGCAGAAGGAAAGCAAAGCACAGGGGGGACCCTGTGAAGACAAGGGAGAAACCAGGAGGGACAAGGGCAGCAACTCATTTTCCATCACAGCCTTTTGTGTCCACAGTGATGTGCTTAAATACAATATTTTTTCCAGGCAGGCTTGGCAGGCCACCTTGGGGCAGGTATTACAAAAACAGGCATCGTTTCAGCCTGTGATTGCCCCAGGGAAAGACCCATGGGACATTTATGGGTCCTTCAGCAAAGCCCCTGCTGAACAGGGCTGAGCTGGCTCCTGCCTTCAGCAGGGCTGCAGGGAGGGGGCAGGATCTGGCCCTCGTGGTGCTGGGCTTGATAATGGAGATGGAGAGGGACTGTTCGATCTCACACTGCAGGCAGAGGCAGGGCAAGCACTGTGACCTCGGCTCCTGCTGCCGTCCCAGGAGGGACAAGGGGACCGTGACGCCCCGAGGGGACCGTGATGCCCCGAGGGACATCACAGTGACCTCGTGGTAACCAGAGCGTGGAGGGAAAACAGCGCTGAGCTGCGGGCTGGCAGGGAGGAGCGAGGGCAGCAGGAGGAGAGGACAAAGCAGCAAGGACAGAGCGTGTTGGTGGGTTGGGGGCAGGAGGAGCCCCGCTCCTTTGGGAGGCTGGAGCAGGGGAGCCTGGTTGGGCATCCTCAGCCGCAGTCCTCATCAGACCTGGAGCAATTTGGGGAAGGATGCTGGAAAATGATAGGTGTGCTGCTTCTTGCCAAATGCCTCTCAGGGTTTCTACAGCAGCTGGGCACTGCTCGAGGTGGGCTGGAAGGAGGACGGGTGCTGAGGGAAGAGACCGTGGTGCACAGGGACAGGGACAGTGCCAGGCAGGTGCTGAGCAGGACCTAGAGGAGGAGCAGCGATGAGGGCAGAGTGGGGAGCTGGCCCTGTGTTCATGAAAAAAGCCAACACCACTTGGTACGGGGGGGCACGGAGCTCTGCACACACAAGCACACTCCACTCCCAGTGCTTGTAGCGGGACGGGACGCGTGATGCAGCGGTGCCTCGGCCGTACAGTTCCTGAAGCACCCTGTACAGGAGGGAGGGAGTTCCTTTTGTTTGGCATTTGAGCTGAGCTCTTCCAAAAAAAGTCTGAAAGTCCTGACAGGTTTTGCAGCATCTTTAATGAATGTTCATTTATTGCAAGAGCAAGCCTGACATTCGGTCAGCCTCAAACACCGCGCAGGATCCCACCGAGCACACGAACCTTCCCCACCAGCCCTGTGCTCCCCAGCCCTACTGCTAGGACACAACTCCTGCAGAAGGACAACTTGCAGATTTCAGCAGGGATCAGCCCCTGCTGCACTGAGGTGGGTTTTCGGGGAGCTCGTGCTTTGGGGCTCAGCCGTGGAGCTCCTGTGGCACTGTCAGCACCCTACTGCTGGGTGTGATGCCCCAGCAGCCTGCACGTGCCCAGCCCAGCACCCCGTGGCTCTGCACCCCACGACAGGGCAGGGATGCAGCCCGTGCCCGCAGGATGCTCCCACCCCATGCGACCCGCCGGCCTCCTGCCTCCTGGTTGTGCACATGGTTAAATGCATGGTGTACGTGAGAATGGCTGCGTGTGCAGGAGGTCTTGCTGGTGTTCCCACTGAGACGATGAGGAGGAAGCAGCAGTAATGAGAAACCAAGAGAGACCGTCCCTGCGAGCAGCACAGCCCCAGCTGCTTCCCTTCACCGCAGGCACAAGCCCAGGGGGGTCCTGGGTGGGGGGGCGAAGCATTATTTCTGCCTCCAGGACTGATCCCTGGGTGGGAAACCTGAAAACACCAGGGTAGGAGCGTGCTGGCACCCCCAGCCAGCGCGACAGTAGGGGGTTAAAGCTGCCTGTCCCCCGCCAGGAGATTAAATCCCACTGGCCTTTGATTTCCCGACAGGTGAGAGGAGAAATCTGAACCTTCGTATAGCTTCCGCCCCCCCGCGCAGGGGATGCATAGATGTACCAGCCATACGTGGGGCGCCGTGGCACCGCCGGCTGGAACAGCGTGTCGCCCGACGGATCCTGTTCCTGGGGCCGCCGCAGGGACGTGCAGGCTCGGCCGCCTGCTGACCCCAGTGCCGGATGGAGCTGGTGGCTTAATTAAAGGTTCTAATTGCACGGGGGCACGAGGGCTGAGGTTTGCTCCCGGCCAGGCGTCAGCGGGGTGATGAGGGATGGAGAACGGGGCTGGGGTCCCCTGGTGCTGCTGGAACAGGGACCGAGGAGATTGGTGCTGGTGTCACCAACCAATTTGAGGGGACTGAGGGCATCCTTGTGGCACATCCTGTCCTGCTGAGGGGACTCTGCTGTCCCCGGGACAGGGCTGATCCAACCCCCCACCGAAGCCGGTGGCATGCACGTAGCCATTGGAGCTGGCACGCTCCAGCTCGCCTCCTGCCAAAACCCTCCCGTTGCTCATCCCTGCCCTGGGTGACCAAACTCTTCCCAGCAGAGAGAGCCCCTTGGTTATAAAGTCCTCCGTGACCTGGCCTTTGGGGTCATGCTGCTGCCCTCCCTGCTGCCCCCGTGAGACCTGCGCCGAGAGGCCGGGGAGGCTGCGAACGGTGTGTACCGGCTGGCGGCGGGCGGTAAAAGCCAGGCTGCCTGTAAACAAACGTCCTGCCCAGGACTAAAGGGATTTAGCGCAGCTGTTCTCAGGTTTGGAGGAGCTTCTATAGCGTCTCTTATCTTGCTCTGGTCAGGATTATTAATGGGAGTGAGAAGCTGGCCTCGCTCCGGGCCACCGAGACGGCTTTTCCGAAGGTGATGCGGGGTGAGAGGCAATGTGGCAGCGCGCTCGGGTCACCAGTGGGTGAGGGCTGTGACACCAGGCGTGCAGGTCTCTGTGTCCCCGGGGCTGGGGAGCAGGGGCCCGGCCTGGCCCCTTCCCATGCCCCGTATGAGCAGGAGATGGGCTGCAGCCTGCAGGCTTGGTGGTACCCATGTTCCCAGTGCCCCCAGTGCTCCCAGCAGCCAGCTCTGCCCAGCTTTGTGGTGGCTTCAAGGAGGGATGTGAAGCCTTGGCATAAGCCTTGGCAGCAGCTCTGCCTCCCCGCAGGTGCTGGGCACCCTGCAGGGCCTCATCCTGGCAGGGTGGCCACAGAGGGCGAGCCCTGGCTCAGGACACCAGAGCACAGGGCTGGGCAGCACGGGCACCTCCAGCTTGCTGTGGGGCCAGAGCAATGCCTCCTGCCTGGCTTCAGACCCTCAGGGGTCTGGGTATAGTCCGTGTCTCCAGACTGGAGTCACCACGGTGTCACCGTGGTGTCACGTCTCACCTCCCGTCCCCGAGCAGTGTTGGTGGCGGTGCCTCCCCTGACCCGTGCCTTAATGCAAGCAGCGCTGTGCATCGTGCCCCTTGCTGAGGCAGGGAGACGTGACACCCTCGCCCTGAAAACCAAGCGCTTTCTTTTTTTTCAGAGTGCATGGAAATGTCACGCTGTAAACATCCTCCCCGGGTGAGGCTGCCTGCCTGCAGACACTGTCATTTGCCATGAAGACAGCATCCTCTGACCGCACAGCCTTGATGCCTGAGGCTTTCATCACACAGCCTTCTGTCCTTTCCCCACTGGCTCCTTGTCCTTCAGTAGCAAAAGAAACTTTTGCAACATGCAGCAAAAGCAAGCTCAGTGCTGTCCCGAATCCCGCGCAGGGTGAGCCGGTCGCTGCTTCTGTAGCCGTATTTATGGTCAAGCTTCTCCTTCCCCCGTAGAGCATGTGCAAAGGAAGGCTTTGTCAGAGAGCAAGGCGAAAAGCTGAGGTTTTCATTCACTTCATGGGGGAGTTTGGTGTCTGAACATGCCAGGTCCCTGGCCCTGATGGGGAGCTTGGTGTCCCCAGTCCCTGGTGGGGAGCAGCGAGGTGGGGGGGGCAGCGCGCAGCTGCGGGCACTGCCAGCCTGTCAGGACACCTCGTTTCCAAACCTCGCTGCCTGTGACGAGCAGCAGCAGCAGGCATGAGCCCCATGCTGCTAATCCCTGGGACACGGCCTGGGAGCTCGGCCGTGCCTGGCTCGGTGTCGCTCTCTGCTCCTCTGGCTAACCCGCCCCAAGTCTTGATCTGTCTGGGTTTGCCTGAGCTGCTCTCGCTCCGAAGGAAGGAAGTGGGTGATGTGGGCTGGAGTTTGGCTGGAGTTTTGCTGTCATGGGGCTCTGCCATGTCCCCAAGGACAAGCCCTGCTTTTTGCTGCTTCTCCGGGTTCTGGAGCACTCCGGCCATCAGCAGGCCTGCTGCAAAGCAGAGGAGGGGGCTGATGGCACTGCTGAGGACCGCTGTGTCACTGCCCAGCAAGACAGAGACCCCCCCAGCTGGAACGGCCACGGGGACACTCTTGGGACAGACAAAACACCTGAAAGCACATGTGCAAGGGGAGCGGAAGGACACGGAGCCCATGCACTTTTGTCCCTTGTCCCCGTGTGCATGTCAGCACCCCACGGGGCAAACCAGCAGGAGGGGCACGAGGCCAGGAGCAGCCACGTCCCCCGGATCGGTGTTGCTTCAAGCGCCTGAGCCAAGCTCCCCGGCTCCAAGGATGGGGCCAACGTGCACTGCTCTTCCATCAGCCTCCTTCAGCATCAGCGGGAAGCAGAGAGGAGCTGGCAGAGCAAGATACCCCGCGCAGCTGCTTTCTGCTCAGAATCAGGTCTCGTTTCCACCCCGGGCAGCATGGCTCCAGCGGCGCCAGGAGGGATGGGGAGGCTGAGCCAACACCAGGAGGTGAAAAGCCCGTCCCAAAGCCCAGTGCTAGCCGAGCAAGGGTCACACTCGCCCTGTGCGCCAGGTGGAATTGCCTTTATTTTCCTTGTGCAATGACCTGTGTGCTTGTGTGCCAATGTGCTCCTTTCCAATAATATTTGAAAACAATGTTTGAAACAATTGTCTGCGGGTCAGCCCCGGCTGATGGATGTGGCTCGGTGCTCTGATGCCAGCCAAGTTCCTGCTTGTTTCACAACAGAGACGTGGGAAGGAGAAAAGTGCCAGCCTGCGAAGCATGGCCCGTTCCCCAGATCCTGCTTCTCCCTCCCTCTGCCTCTGTGCTGCCAAAGCTTCCAGAGGAGCAGCAGCAAGGGGAAAAGAAGTGCATTTCAGCAGGGAAACTGAGTCAGGAGGGCAATGTGCCAGAAACCAAAGCACCGCTGTGCTCCCTGCTCACACAGCAGCTTCTGTAAAGGCAGAAGACGTGCAGCCCACATCGCACCCTGCTCTGCCTTCTGCACTGTCTGCAGGTGGTTTCCACGAGGCTCCGGCAGCCGCACGCAGTTTCACGGGAGCAGCAGCTTTTTTCTCATCTTCAGCTGCTGAGTGATGGCAAAGGAGACGTGGTGCTAGACCCAGAGCCGAGGCGGAAAGCTGAAGTTTCTGCAAAACACACCCCCAGGCAACTGTGTAGCTGCTAATGTCTGCCAGGGCTTCAAAGGGCTGGGGGGAGCAGGTGAAAAGCAGCATCTCCAGCTTCCCTGGCCTGCAGCCGCCTTCCTGCTGGGAGCTGGGGTGCAGAGCTGTGTGCTGGAGCACCCCAGTGGGCGCTGAGCCTGGCACAGACCTGGGGAATGCGGCTGCCCTTACGTGTGCAAAATGTACATGCTGGTACCTGGCAAACGTGCCCTGGTGGGTCACTGTGTGGCTTGCCATTGCCAAACAGCACACAGCAGCCCTCCTGCTCACTGGGCACCCCCAGTCCCTGCACAGTTTGGCATGGTCAGTGGGGGAAAAACATAACTAAGGCCCTTATAAAGGCATATATAAAAATATAAGAATATCTGGAAGAGAGCAATACAAGTCAGAAACACTCTGACATGCAACTTCATTGCTGAAAGCCCCGCAGACTCTGTCATTCACATCTCCCCATAACCATAGCAGAGCCCCAGTGCCTGCTCCAGGCGCTGATTTCCCTGGGCGATGTGCCACGGGTCGCTGTAAATCAGGACGTGGGCAGGATGCGTCCCCCCGAAGCCACCGCCTGTGACGCAGAGCTGCAGTGCCCTGAGCTTCGCCTTCGGTGAAGGGCATCACGCTCCAGATCCTCCACGAGGTCCCTGAGGTGCTCAGGCTGCTCCCCCACAGGGATTCATTGCTCTGCTGGGGCCAAGGAGCTGCCACCCCCCTGCCTCGAGCCGTGCTCTGCAGCAGGACCCCCACAGCCCTGTCTGTGGTCAAGCATCTCCTCCCCTCTCCCCCAGCTTTCTCCTCCTGGACCTGTTTGAGCATCGCCTGCTCTGCGGGCTGGTGGTGGTCCTGCCAGTGTCCCCCCTCCATGGCCACCTCCGATGTCCCTGCCCCGTTCAGTCACCCCGACTCAGCCCAGCCCAGCTCACGCTTGTTTATTAACGAAACCATCCAGACTGCAGCGTTCCTCCAGGGGTGCAGTGCCTTGTCTCTTTGTCGTGTCCACAAAACGCCAAGGCAGTCCCGTGAAGCAGAACTGACACGTTCTGGCAGCTGACATCTCCACGAAGACTCCAGCATGAAGACAAAATAACCCTACGGTGAGTTAATGTTCCCAAGCTGCCGTCCTACAAACCCAGACCTCTCGTGATGCCCAGAGAGGAGAAAACAAAGGAGGCTGCTTGTCCTAGATCTGTGTAACGAGGGCCAGCGGCGCAGGGTGACCTGGCACGGCCGGCTGCGCCATGCTGGCCTCGCAAAGCTCACGTTTGACGGCATTGCTTCTGCTCACGTTTGAAGGCATCTCTTCTGTCCTCTCCCACCAAGGAGGCTCAGAATGAAGAGCTGCAGAGGGCTTTACCTCTGCCTGGGCAGGGATGTAGCTTCGGGGCTGACGGCTGCTTTGCTGCATGAGCCCATGGGATTTTGCAGTTTATGGGGCATTATGAAGCCTCCTCCTCCACGGCCAGGCTGGCTCCTTGCACAGAGGGTCTGCAGGAGGTCAGAGAACTCTCAACATGGGGGCTGAAACTTGCCAGCAGGCACCTCTGCCCCATGCTGGCTGCAGATTTGTGTGCTCCCTGACCCCAGCCAGGGCTTTCAACACATTTCTGGCAGCATTTTCTGTGCAACTGCAAAGCACAAACAGGCAAAATTTATGAGTTTGCCCTCCCTGAACCAGGAGACTGAAGCTTGTGCCGTTAAGGCAGCAGCTCGGCTCCTCGACCCGTGTTCACCTGCTGGGTTGTGAGTTTTCGGGGTCACTGTTTCCAAGCTCTGCCCCTCTCTGCTGCACCCCCTCCAGCTCCCACTGGCCTCAGCAGCCCCCAGTGGCCACCAAGGGGCTCTTGGGACCAGCCCGGGCACGGGGCTGTCCCCAAACAGAGCCCTGCAAGAGCAGGGGATCCCAGCAGGTGGCTGGGGGAGGGACCTGGACCAGTAACAGACCAGTACACACACAGTGCCCACCAGGAGCAGTGTGCCCGAAGGGGTTTTGGCCCTCATTTCAAAGGGTTTCTCACTGTCTGCTTGCAGAGGTTGGGGGCCCTTCTCCAAGCACACCAGGTCCCCGAGGGGAAGCCCTTGGAGATGTGCTTGCTCCGTGCCTTGTGTCCTGCTGGTCAGAGGTCCTACAGGCCAGCCTCCACAGCACCAGGAGGGGTAACTGGGCCAGCTGCCTTCACACCGGTGCCTTACTGGTCCCAGAGCATACCGGTCTGCATTGGGTGTGCTGTTTTTGCTGGGTACTGGACACAGGGACGCCACTTTGGCTGTGCCAGGGGGATGTGAGATGCCACATGCACCCCATCTGAGGGTGCCTGCTGAAGTCCCAGTGAGGCCCTGCAGGGTCAGTTTATAACAAGACGCTCAGACCTGGGGACGCCCTGCACAAGTCTGCCTCGTGCCTGCTCCGGGCATCCCGGGAGGAAGGCTCCTGCTCACCCCTGCTTGTCCCAGTACACGGGGTTTGCCAGTCTTCCCTCCTCCCTGTGCCTTGCAGTTCCTCGGGAGCCTGAACAGCATGTAGGTCTCGGGAGAGAGGCAGAAAGGCAAGTGGAAAACGGGTTTATTTCTCTTTGTGGCACAGCAGAGCATTAAACATCTTCAAAGAGACTTGCTTAGTGCAGCCGCTGCCAGCCTGCCGGCATGGGGAGCTCTGCACAGCCCAAGCCCGTGCTTGGGAAGGAGGAGGAGGAGGAAGGCGCGGCGTGGAGCCCATTTTCCCAGCACTGCTGCCTTGCTTCCCACAGCCGGGGGACAGATCCGGCCCCCAGAGAACACGCAGCCATCTTCTGCTGCTGCTTTTAATTCTCGTGAAGGACAAACAAACACAGGCAGCCGTGGCTGCCCGGAGCTGGCTCAAGGCATCAGTGCTATCATGCAAGTGTGTCCTATTTGATCTTCAGAAACAAAGGCGAGGCACGCAGCCAGCTCCTTAGCGAGATTACTGCGGAGGGGCTGATGAAACAGTCTGGCAGATAGATTGGCCTTTCCCTTGCTCAGGAAAATATGTTTTTTCAAGGGAAAACCATGCAGAGGAGGCTGCAGCTGGCCCCTCTCTAGGGCAGGGGCTGCCCCAGAAGCTCTCACAGGTCCACATCCATCCTTTGAGATACCTGCTTTGGTTGGGTCTGGCATGGCAATGGGGGCTGTTGTCCTGCAGGGCCACCCCATCCCATATCTGCTCCATTTTGGGTGAGCAGTGCGTGGGTCGAGCAAGTATCAGTGGCCAAACAGCACCCAGCAGACAGCAGGCACTGCATCCTGGCCCAGAAACCCGTCCTCGTGGGTCTCCAACAGCAGCCCCTGTCCCTGCAGGGATGGCACTGGTGTGCCCAGCACAGCTGAGGAATAAGAGGGCGAGGAAATGAGCCCTGAGAAGCTCCCCAAGTACAAGCTGTGACAGGGAAAGGTTTCTGGGAGCTGTTATGAAACAGATCAATCACGCAGCAGTGAGGGATTTCAGGGAAATCCGCTGGAGCAAGAGCAATCAATTAAACAGCCGCATTTACAGCTGCGTTCGCCGGGCAGCGCACGGCCTCTGCACAAGAGGCAGATGGGCTTTGCAGTTCGACCGGGGCCACGGTCAGATAAAACGGCAGTGTTTGGCCTCTCCAGCCGGCCGGAGATAACAGGGGCTTCACCGGGGATGTGGTCACGCTCTGCCCATCGCCTCAGGGCGGTGAGGCACCTGCCCAGGACCAGCAAGTCGTGCCCTGCTTGCTCTGCCCAGCATGGTTCGGCTTCAGGAGCCCTTCAGCCCCCTTGCTGCTCTTTAACACCTCCAGGAAGAGGCAGCACATTATAGTAAGAAAAAGAAGCATGCAAAAGGAAAAACACATAGAGAAGCATCTTCTTTTTTGTCCCCTCCAGGCTCTCTTTTTTTTTTTTTTTTGGGGGGGGGGGGGGGGGGAGACAGGCGTGCAGAGGCTGCAGCAGCGCTGCTGCACGGGGTGCTCGCAGCCGGCGGCTGGACTTGGGCCTCACCATGGGAACCACTCGCCGGGCGCTGTTTGCCTTTCTGCACGGGGTGTGTTCCCCTATGCAAAAATGAAAAATTAGCGGCGCTACTGAGGTGAACCTGGAAGTGCTGACTGGTGCCTGCTTGCTTCTGCCCACGAGCACATTCTTGCTGATGGGGGCCCCCCAAAGTACACGTGTGGGAGTGCCCCCCGATCCCAGATGGGTTGCAGAGTGTGCAGACATTTCCTAGTGGCTCCCTCCAAGCTGGGTGTCCTGTGCTGGATGCAGAAGGGCTGAGGAGGGGTTGTGATGCTGGAGAGATGGTGCTGTGCAGTGGGGTGATGCTGAGATGAGCTCAGGACCATGGGATGGGGTCCCTGGTGTGCAGGGAGCAGGAGGTTGGCACACACCACCCTGGGGACCCCCCCATAGCCGGGGCCACCAGGACAAAGTGTGTGGGGCCGAGAAGGTGGCAACCAAGCAGCAGCCCCTGATGTCCTGCTGTGCCCACGCAGTTGGAGAAGGGAAACCTTCACGTGCTGGCTAGAGCCAGCGTCTTTGGTTTGCCCCGGCTTCAGGTGCGGGGCTTTGCTCCTTTGGCTGTCCAAGCGCCTGGCGTTGAGCAGCCCTGCAGCACCGCTGGGACAGAATTGCTCTCTCGCTGTCTGTCTGCTCCTGACAACGGGACTAAGAAGAAGCAGACACCCAGCCCCGATCAGGGCTGGTTTATTGCTGATAATGATGTGTCGCTGTGCATGAATTATAGCGTCAGTCAAAGGGCACACGGTTAGGTGTGTACGCTCACCAGTATTAATTGGCAGAGGCTGGTCTTCCCGTGCTAAACAGCTGTGCTTGATATAAAGCATAGAAATTCATTTATTGGAAAGAGCGCTAATTAACCTCTTCAGAGCTGAACTCGGCTAGCCCTGTGACCGGGCTGTGTGTACAGTTATTTATTTTAATGCTAAGCGCAGGTGCCAGAGGACAGCCTCTCCTGGCTCCGGAGAAGTGAGTGCTGGGGTTGTGGCTCAGTGTTAAGTGTGCCAGGCAGCACACGGGGACAGAAGCAGGGGCAGGGCAGACTCGAGCTGCCCAAAATGCTGCTTTCTGGATCATCCCTGGCACCAGGGAGTCTGCAAGCAGCCCAAGGAGGTCTGGTGTGGAGGGACGAGGACTACACGGCCATGTTATTGTAGCTCTCCAAGCTGAATGAATTCACAGCAAGATAAAGTCCAATTTCTTTTATTTTAAAGAAGTATTTCCTTAAAATTTCCTTAAAATGAGAGTTTATGCACTAAATTGGGAAACCAGAGGGTGACAGGAGGGAGCTGAAGGGACAGGAGGGCAGTGAGCCCAGAACCACCCAAACACACCCCAAATCCCTGTGTGCGTGTGCCGGGTGCAGCTGGCAGCAGCACCCCGTGCTCCAGAGGGGCCAAAACCTCCCTGATTTTTCCACTGCCCTGTTCCTCCGCCTTGCCCGGAGCCCTGCGGCTAACTCGAGGTGAGGGGGCCGGGCCCGGACCCCTCCCTCAGCCCCTTCAAGGCCCGGGGCACCGGGGGGGGGCCGGCAGCGAGGCCCCAGGCCCGCACCGGGGCCTCGCGGGCCGGGCGCAGGCCGCGGGCACCCCCTGGCGGGGCCTCGCCGCCTGCCGCCGCCGGGCCCAGCGGGACGAGACCGGGGCCGGGGCCAGAGACGGGCCCGGGGCCGGGCAGGGCCCAGGCAGAGCCGGGGAAGGGAAAGAGCCCGGGGTCGAGGCTCCGGCTGCCGGCGCTCTGTGCGCTGCTGGGCAGCGGCAGGGCAAGGGGTGCAGAACGTGTGAGCTCCTGTTTCTGCCTGCTTCCTTCTTCTTTCCTTTTTCCATTTTTTTTCCTTTGTCTTACTCTTTTTCTTTTTTTTTTTTTTTTTACCATTTTTTTTCCCCTTTTTCTTTTCCTTCATTTTTTCTTTTCCCTTTCTTTCCCCTCTTCTTACCCTTTTTTCCCCCTCTACTCTCCCCTTTTCCTCTCCTCTCCCCTTTTCCCTTTCCCCTCCTTTTCCCCACTTAAAGCCGTGCTCCTCAGGCATGGGCCCCCAGCCGCGGCACCCCAAGCCCCACACTGGGCACTTTGGGATCCCGGAGTCCCCAGGGCCGCACCGGCACCTTTCAGGGTTCAGCCCATCGCAGCAGGGATCACAGTGATGTGCATACCCCGTTCAGGCCACCCCATGACCTCGGTCCCACTGCTCTTCGGGAGCCTGAGAACACACCAGAGCTGAGCGGGATTTCTCCCTTTGCTCGTTTCTGAAGCCAGGAGGGGCTGGGGGAGGCTCAGCTCTGCGCCCTCATTGGCACCAGCGCAGGCTCCTCGGGGACTTTGCTGCTCTGCCAAAGTGGGTCAGCAGCAGCCCCGTCTCCGAAGGCCCAGCGAGCACGGATGAAAGGGATAAATCGGATTCAGCAACAGCCGCAAGCCAGGGGCCCTGCCCTGCTCCCCTTGGGCCCAGGGGTGCCAGTTGCCACCTGAGGAACCAAAGCTTAAAGCACAGCATGGGATGGATTCAGCATCACTTGTAGGGGAGATGAAAGAAAAACAAAAGAACCTAGAAAATACTGACCTTTGATTTCTCACTGTCTGACCTTCCTAGAACAGAATTAGTTAGCAAAGAAAAAAAAAATATCTTCTCACATCTTCACATAGCAATTTTCTTTTTTTCTTTTTTTCTTTTTTTTAAAGAAAAGCCTGAATTGTGCTGGATCTTAATGACATTTGGAAGACAGCCAAACCCCTAACACTGCAGGCGTATGATTTTTCTCTCCTGGAAGCACTAAACCACCCCCGGGAAGCAGCTTTCCTGGCTGCTGCACGCTGCACCAGCCTCACACCTTCCCCCCAAACACTTTCAATACAGGGCGGAAAATTGGCGTTTGCTGCCTTAAATAACTTGTGCAGGAGATGATGGCATGTTGCTAAACGTGGTGGGGAGGAGGCAGCCCTGGTGCTGTCCGTTGGGCATGAGGTGAGGCTGTACTGCAGGGGTGGAAGCATTGAGCACCCCCTTGGCCCCAAAACACACCGTGGTGCCTGTTCCCGCAGCAAGCACCACCACAGCAAGGGCTCCACATGCCTCGTGTGTGCTAGCAGGGATTTTTCCTTTTTCCCTTCACTTTAACCTACCTTCACCAAGCACCAGAATCAGGCTGCCCTGCAAAAGCGATGGGAATGGTGAGTCCAGCAAGCCCACTCCGTTATCACCTACTCAGCTCAAACAACGTCTGAGGCTCTCTGTCTTAATTGCTGTTTCAAGAGAGGAAATTAGGCAGCTTTTCCATTGCCTCCCCGGGCATAGCACTGCTGAACAGGTGAAGCCGCCCTCTTGTATGATGTCTTTTCAAGGGCTTTTGTATTTAGGAATGTCCAGAGCAGCAGTAAGCCAGTCCATTATCATTATGCGCTGGCATAAAAACATTGGCCACGTTAAAACTTTAAGTAGGTCAGGCAGCCATGTGGTCTTGCTGACAGACCTCCACAACCAGTTAAAAGATTCTCATTTTAGAAACTTTATAGCTTGGACAAAAGCTGAAAGACCAACCATAAATGGATGTTTCAGCCACTGCTCCAACTGCAGCAGTTATAAAAACCACAGCCTGACATTTATTGGCTCCTGTTTTAAAAATAGCTAAAGCTTTGTCTACCAATGAAAAAAAAAGTAACTCCTCACATGTGATTGTTTCAGCCTCCCACGCAAAAGGCATCAGTGGCGGAGGCAGCCGATGAGGATGTGAGCCACCATGGAGCCCACCTCCCTTGTGCTACATGCCTTGATCCTGGAACGGTGCAGCATCAAACCCCATATGGGGAGCTCTGTGGATCAGCTTGCTTATTCTTAAACGAGAAAAAATTATTGTACCTTTATATTGTTAATTTCAGTTAGAAGAAACTCCCAACCTTCACACCCTACTAGCAGCTGCATCAGCCAACCTAAACCACAGAGCAGTGCAGCTGAATGCTCACCTTTAAAGGTTCCTCTCCCCAAGCACCACACCAAGGCAAATGCTGGAGAGCTCGGTGCGATCGGAAAGAGCAGGATTTATGGGCAGTTTTACTGCTCAGGCAGCTGTGCCTGCACTAAGACCGCTCAACTTTTCCCAGGACAGTCCACGCTCCACCTAGGGCAACATTCAGCCATCTGTTCTGCCAAGAAGTCTACGGCACAGACAGTGGTTAAAAAGAAATCAACACGTGGAAGAAGAAAGAATTATTGCACTTGCTGGTTCAGGTGACCAGCCCCATTTCAGCCTGCACAAAGGGCAAATGAAATGCACGTATTTGTACCCCTGCTGCGCTAAGCTTGCCAGTGAAAGCCTTTTACATAACACACATAATACACTCCACAACGGATGCTGCTGCGAGCCGCTCAGCTGAGGCTGGAGCTCCCTTTCAAACGGGGATGAAGGACTATAAAGTCATCATACAATACATAAAAGCATGAAAACCCTTTCTCTTTTAGGGCTACCTGAAGACTTTTTCAGCAGTGTTTTGTTCCTTTTGGCTATTCACAGACTAGTGAAAAACAAAGCATGTGCACCTGTGTACATGTGCACTGTGGGGATGATAAGGTTTTGTTGTAACGTGACAAGGAAGTGCCCAACAGGAGCAGTTTTCCCCCTAAAACCGCATTTCCTTTTACTTCTCAGGTTTCTATTCCCAACAAAGACAGGCTGCTTTGCTGAAGCTGCACCACAGACGCAGAGAGCCTCCCGTCTCCCGTAACAGCACATTGAACGACCAGGAAGCTTTGCATCCAGCTGAATGGAATAAAGAGCCTGACCCCTTTTTCCAAACAGTTCACATTTATTATTGATAACAATAAAAAAATCTTTTAAAGACTATCTGTGTTTTATTACCAAGAATGAGGTATTATGTATACAAAACATTTACAGAATTTGATATGCAGTTCATGAGTACAGACAGGTAAGTGCAGAAGGACACTGGTAACAGGAAAAAAGCCAACAGAACTCGTTGGCTGAGAGAAGTAAGAAGAACAATAATATCACACAAGAAAAGACCAGGATATGGGAAATTAATTAGTCAGACTGTAATGATCAAGTCATATTGCCAGAGCACTTTGCTTAGAGGAGGATAAACTACTGGTTTTCTGGAATTTTATCCCCCCCCAGCTATTTGTGCTGTCATGTGCTTTGAGCTCTAAAAGGAGTGTTAAGATTTACAGCTGGAAAAACCCGAAGTGCCACTTTTGAGCCAGCTCAAGTGAAAAACAAAACAGATCTTCAGACTTGGAAAGTGACTGCAACTCAAAAAGGTCTACAAAGCCAGACACCTCTGGAGAGATATGGAGTGTTGAGTGAAGCAGTTTCCTTACAGTTGTCAGCAAAATCGCCATCTGAGAGAGAGAGAGAGAGAGAGAGAGAGAGAGGAAAGAAAGAAAGAAAGGGGACCATCTTCAACCCCCACAGCCTGGTAAATGGAAAGTGCCACTTGCAGAGAGCTGTGAGTGTCTTTGTTAGCCTCACAGTGCCACCTGCTGCACTCGCTTCCCTCAGCCTGGGAATTCTGGCTCCTGCACATCAAGCATCAAACCACCTCTTCAGCAAGCTGTGTTCCTCCTAGACAGACAGCTCCTACGAACAGAACCACAGCATGCTGTTCTGTCTGCTGTGCAGACACTGGGTGGGAGCTGTTTGACACCGAAGCGGTGGCCTGTCTCACACAACAGCACACTTTGGCAGACTCGGTGACAGTCTAACCTCCATCTTCAACTTCTAAGTCCAAAAGGGACAAAATTGACCATCTCGGTTCAGTGTAAGGAGACTGGCCTCTCAACACCTCTGAATCTGTTTCTAAAATACTTCTTTGTCAGCTCTGTCTACCAGGTTCCGCAGCCAGAACTGGTCTGCAGGCGAGGTGCTTCTAGTTAGAAATTAGTAACCTGCCTCTCAGAAGCTTTGCAGTTATAAAAAAATAGAAATAAAAATTATACTGAACCAGCTTTCCTCAGGCAGGATATCCAGTATCTTAAGCGAGTTCTGTTTTGAAAGAGCAAGACCTTAGCAAGCTCCTCTACCACTTAACCATGACAGTGCTAACTCCTCAAGAGTTAATAGAGACCGTCCAGCTTTCTAGCAAGGACTTCACAGCAGAGAAGCTCCTTTTTGCCCAGATGGATAGTTTAGCTCTAAAACGGACAGACCAGGCAGGGTCTAAACAACGCAAATCCTGCTGCATTCCACACTGAAATCTTGGCTCCACTACCAGGTATGGTTTGTAGCTGTCTGCTGACAGCCCCTTGCTCAGCACTTCAGTCTTCTGTGCCTTTTGCTGTGCTTGGGAGAGAGGGCCCAAAGTGGAAGAATACCTGAACCAACTTCAACAAAAAGAGTTCAAGTAGGATTACTTGGGCCCGGGTAGAATAGGGACAAAATCCAACATGGCAATTCATCACTCGCAGTAGCAATGGTGAAAATCGTTGAGCAGGCACCACTTTGAGCGTCTTCTACTGTATCACTTAGAGTGAAGATCCCATGCACCCTGCCTACTTTAAAGCTTCCGCTGCTTAGAACTAAAGTGCTCTATTTCTGACACACACAGAGAAGGATAGGAGGCAAGCGGGATTGAAAAGTGCACCGGAAGGATGTAAGCCATACCTCCTCTTGACTGATTTAAGAAGCAAGCTTAAACTCTGCAGAAATTCCTGATAAGAACAAAGTTGCAGTAAGATCAATTCATGGGGAGTGTACTAAGAAAGTGGAGTGAAGCTTCAGCACAGAACTGGGAACAAATCCTCAGGCCAGATCGGGATCAGTGAGGGAGAGCCTGCTCTCTGCCTCTCTCTCCACAGTGCTTCAAGCGCAAATCCAAGGAAAGAATGAATTGCTTTAACCCATCAATACCCAGAGCTCAAATTCCCCAAAAATGTGCTCATACAAAAGGTATTAGTGTTTACAGCCTGTCCACAACTCTGTGGGCATGCCTTGAAAAAAATGGACTCACAAAGTCAAGTATCTAGCAACTGCTTTTCTTTGTCTCGGACATCGCTCAGTGGCAATGGGAGAACAGTTTGCAGCACTGGAAGATCACAGGGGATTTCATGAGATGGCAAGGAATGTCCTGACAGGAGACTTGCAGTTGATTTCTAATGCACTATGGAGAATTTTTGGTAGGGTTTTTCTCTTTTTTGCTTTTTTTTTTTTTTTAAACATTTACACAATTAAAAAAATTATCTTAACTGATGTACAGATCATTTTTCCTTCCAAGAGAGCCCTTGTGTTCAGAGTTAGGATTTGTGCAAGCACACTTGCAAAAATATTTATGGCTGAGTTAGGAAAAAGGGTTAGAGTTAAGAGACAAGCTGTTGGATCTAACAAGGACCAAAAACACTAAGTTTAAAATTTGAACAGCTACTTTACTATCTATAAAAGGCTTTCTGTGGGGTAGGTTTTTTTTTGTTTGTTTGTTTGCTTTTTTTTGCACAATTGCCACTTGTATTGCAGTCAGCTGCCACAGACGAGGGTCCAGCCATCTCATCCATTTGCTTTTCATCTGTTGTGGCACTACCTGGAAATCATGGAGCTGGAATGGGACTGGCTGGAAGAGGTGGTGGCAGCACTGAGCTGGGAGAATCCACTGTGGCTTGACTCAAGGCTGGTCATAGATCCTCTGCAATAAAAAACATTTTACACTTCAGAATACACAATGACTTTGATTTCTGCATTGTATACGCATAGTATTTCTTTGCATACTGAAAAACAAGCAAATAACAACTTTGGTTTACATGCTTTCCTGCATTACCACATAAGATAATGGGGACACCAGAAAACCTTCTTGCAAAAACCATGTGCTATTCAAATAGACTGAGTTTCAGTAGGTATATCAATTGGCAGACAACTGAACTGACTCATTTCCATTTTAAGTTGCATCCATTTCTGCATGATGACCTGCCAAGCCCTACAACCCGCACAGTACTTTCAAAGAAGAGCAAAGTAACCAATGATGATTAGAATGAGATAACTAATTAACCCCTTTTTGACATTAGTCACCCCCATTGCCAATACTGGTTGGACTTTTTTTTTTTGAGGCCTACAAATAGTTATCTAGCTTTCTTTATATACTAATGACACTCCATTAAAAAGTACGAGTCCTTACAATTTACTTGTATTTAAGTGAACTTGATGCTAGCTTGATATTCTAAGTGTAGCAAGGGAGAGCCTGTATCAGAAAGGTTCTTCTACACTAGCTGACCTTTATGATCCCTTGGCTAGACATACCTGAAATCTTCAGATCCTATTACTTCTGTATAGTACATCACTTTACATTTGTGAGAGGAGACCTGTAGAGATGCTAGTACATCATCCACACGAGGCAGGTTGGTTGTAGCACAGGCAGGCATGCTATGAAATTTCCACTGGAGAATATAGAAGCCAGGCCACCTGGTCACATGCGATCCCTAGATGCAGCCACAGCCAAAATCGAAAATAAACTTTGTTAACACAAAGATTTGTAGAGTTGAAATTTCTTTTCCATGCTTAGAAACACTGCCTATATGCTCACAGTTTTTTTCCTCAATAGCAGTATTAGAGCTCATCAGCCAACTGGCAGTGCTGTTCAGCTGGGCTTTCCCCACACAACATACTTATAAAAGTTGTAATAGAACACCAGAGGTTCCTCCTCCTTTTTTCCAGTGTCAAGGGGCTAGGATTTATGGACACTGAAAGTACAAAGTTCTTGTTTAAAACAATAACCTTTTCTCCCATTTATTTTCATCAATGGCTGGCCTTTGAGGCTGTGAATAGAGCAGTCAAGACTCCTGCTTCAGAGAAAGAGCAGTTCAAAAAGTCACTGCCCATATTTCTGAAGTTTAACTCTTCCAACTAGATCACTTAAAGAAGTACCTTTATCAAAGGCTGTTCAACTCTTATTTCAAGTCAAAGAGAATAGCAGTGGCAGAGTGTGATTGTAAACATGCTGCATGTAATAGCATATTTCATAATTAACCATGAAGTTGCAAATGCTGTAAAAAACCACAACTTTTTAGGACCCTTGGCCATAGGGACCTCCCTAACGTGCCTGTTACAGACACACACAGAGCTCAGTCTTAAATTCCAGACTTCCCTCCTTACTGAGGTAAGACACTATGATATTCTTCAAACACAGACTGTTTCAGAAAATAGCATGTCTTGCTACCTTCTGCACATGCACTGTGTTCCAGGTAGTTCCAGACAGCTTCCCTATCACCACCAGACTGATGCAACCTCCCCTTGCATCAGATCCCATGTAAACACTGTCCCCTTTCCATGAAGCGTGCAGCCAGGAACAGAAGCTGAAATGTCGGCCAAAAGCAAGCAGACAATCCGGAGCTGAATCACTACTCAGTCATCAATAACATTTGTGAATTAGAACGTCTAGTTTTGGAGCTGGCTTCCATCTGCTCCCGCACAAGGATCTGGCGGGCTTACCTGCACGCTTTCCCCTTCTTTGCAGATAAGAGGAGACTCCACCATACTGTAATCACGCCCCAACTGCCAGACTTTGTCTATCAACTGGACATTGTTCCCACCAGGAGATGTAATACTGTGAGCTCCCAGAGAGTCCTTTTTAGGAGGCTGTGGGGCTCTCTTGGAATGAAAGATGTTAAAAACAATGTCGCCTTTGCACACATCAAAATCCCATGTGATCACCGATGAAGCATCCACAATCTGAATGAGAACCTGAGACAGGAGAGAAGTTGTATTAGACAACAGCAGTTTGCTCACTGAAGACAGAAACTCTTACCAGAAACGAACAGAACTTTGTATTACTGGTCTTAATTCAGACTATTAAAAGGCATTCTAAATACCTTTTCTAAATCATTCTAAATCACTTTCCTCCTGATGGAGTGTCCTTATTTTAACACATGACCTTCAGAAGGTCTCAAGTTGCTTCTGAGAATATCATTTGTCTTTGTTATTCATTCCCCTGAAGTCTATGTCCTTCTAATCAATGATATTCTCTAAAGGGCGACGAGATGATACCAGAGAAATGGTCAGAAACTTCAGCTGTTAAAGCATCGTTACGTATCAGAACTATAAAAGAACAAGCTGAAAGCAGAGCAACTGAACAATCAACTTCTAAACCATTTTCAGACCAATAGACAGACTCCAAAGCAGAGGGTTGAGATGAAAGAAAAGAAGGGTAGGGCTGTAATCGTACCTCATGCGGAGCTCCTTTGAAGACACTTGCAGACTGGTAGATTGTTTCAGTCCAGAGCTTTATGTCTTCATTTTCCAACTCTTCTGCTGTCCGGTAGAGGGACTTGGGAACCAGCCCACCCTCTGGTACTTCGCACTGAAAGCATAAATAGTCATTAAAAAGTATCCCCTCTGTACATCCACTCACCATCATACTGCCTGCTAGTTGCAGAAACAAAAACAGTCAGCAAGTATTTTGAAGAATGAGATACGAACAGAATTTGAAAGCAATTTTACAGCTTGTGCATCACATATATGTATTTTACATAAGCTGCTAAAATAAGTGATCTAGTTTGCATGAGTTTGCAGACCCAGACACCAGAGGAACAGATCTTCTCTACACAAGATCTACACAAGAGCCACTATTGCAGAAAATGACTGTGCAAATGCTATGCCCTATACTGAAGACAGACACGAGCAACTTAAGGATCATGAGAAGAGTGGCAATAGTGACTCAAAGTCTAAAAAACATCGCCTACAGAGACCTAAAGGAAATGGGGTAGCTGAATTCAAGGACTTAAGATGGAGGGGAGATATGGTAAGTTCCCGAACAGGTGAAAGGATATTGCAGTGAGGAAGTTAACAGTTTTCAAGCTACAGCTGTCTTCAGCTGACTACTGGAACTGGTTACACAACTTCCCTAAGCAAACTTCTTTTTATTTTTTTTAAGAAGTCTCCAGCAATGAAGTTCAACAACTGTCTACAGGAATAGGTTCCACAGAAGTGTTTGGGGCAGCAGAAGTTTGGGGCAGAAGAACTGAAGTACATACGAGAACTGAAAGGACCTTTGAGAAATCAGTTTTGTTCAAACATCCAGAAGTAAAGAAGAGAAGAAAAAGACCCTGTTATTGTCTGTGACCAGCAGGAAGTATTGTAGCAATTTGCTTTCTGGTAACGTTCACTTTTGCTTACTTAAGCAGTGGATTTTGCCAGCTTCTCAAGCTCTGAATTAGACGGTACAAACTCTCTCAGTTGAAAGTTACTGCTGCTGTATAAAGCAGCCCACTGAAGATAAACGCATGGTCTATTCTAAAACATCTAGCAGTACTCCATTATAATGAGGCTGGATTTGAACAGAACTAGATACGTTTTCAAGAATAGTACAGAAATTAATGTAGAAAATGTAACAGGGGCTTAAAAAGCAAGCCTGAAATGACCGTGTTTTAACACAGCTGAGTTAAAAAAATAAAATAAAATCTAAGCGTCACTGTAATGGAAGCTCCAGAAAATGACTAAGTTGCATTTCTACACCTCAGTCGCACCAGCAAGTCTGCATTGTCAAAAACATCACAAAGGGAAAAAAACTTTTTTTTACCATTGAGATGTTAAATTGATGGATTTGACAGATGCCTATAGTCTAGGCAGGATGCAGCTATTAAGGTACATGACAAGGGATTGTACAGTACAACACAGTAAAACTAACGTTTCAGTTTGTTGTGGGCAACACAGGTCCCAATGAATCACATGTGTGAGTCCCAGCTGTCTGTTAAACCCTACTAGCAGATGTGCCACTTGTTTCCTCAGGCTCCTCATGGTATCAGTAAGTTCTTTTAGGTCACACACTCTTCTGATTAGTTGGTGGTGACGGTGGCCAATGAAGCCTGGTAGTCAGAATGAGATACTTTCAAGTGGGATCATGTACATGGGAATCTTTTTTGACCATCAACTTTTCTGGGACAGTTAAGGCCACTATAGATGCATAGTTAAGTGAGAATAAGAATAAACAGCTCTTACAGGGACAAGCAGTATCATTCTGACATGCTGAATCACTGGTATCACATGGTCACTGATGGTGACAACAGAGATCTTGCTGGTCTATCAGACCGGTGAAGATAATTTAACACTGATGCTTCTGAATGTCCAGAGCATTTGAAATCAGGGGGTGGGGCAGACCATCAAACGGTACGGTCCAGCATATTGGATATTGCTAACCTTTCATCTTGCTGCCATGAAAAAGAGGCAATGAAAGATGGATCTAATACTGCATCTTATGCCTTCAGAAAGATGCAAACAACAGAACCACGCAGAGCTCCAGGCACCTATGTATCACACAACAAATGCTAAGCTTGAGAACTGTGATAACACAATGGTTTAGTCACCCGCTGTGACTCTAAGCTCATAATTCAGTTCTCCTCTTCAAAGACTTCCCTTTGAATTCTGACCAGAACCAACAGCAACAGAACAAGAATACAAGCATCAAAACTGAAGAGTTTAAAAGTTACATTTATGGATTTATGGTTTGTGGATTATTGGAGATACTTTAAAAATGTAGGCAAAGATTTAAAATATTTTGGAAACTTGTAGCATATTTAATAGTCAGGGGTTTTTAGACAGCAGTTTATATTCTTCAATCTGCCTAAAACCTCCTGCCACCCTGAGATTGCTGAAAACACTGAAACACCGTACACCAAGCTTTTCAACCTGGGTCATCCATAAGGTCCGCTCTACGATCATACTTAATGCATCAAGGAACAATCCTCTTCTTGCTCACTGCTGTGCTACCATATGTGCTTTAACTTGACAGGTAACGGACACTGTGCATTTTAACTGTGCCTAGCTATTTTGCTAGTTATTTGAGAATTGCTGTAAAAGTAGTACTGTATTTCTCCTTTGAAAGTGCATCCAGAAGAAAATGCCAACCCTGGAATCCTGCGTCATAGCTCCCCCCAAAATTAAACATAGCAGAGAAAAGACTGCACCCCAGTCTTTGCTAGGTATCATTCTGTGCTTCTAGGCTTCTTTGTTCAGAGGAGTGAGGGGAAAAAAAATAAAATCCACAAATAAGTTGCTATATGCACTAATTTAAATTCATACCATGCACTCTCCACCAAGGAAATCAGGGATAATTTCTTTATCAATGTAATCCAGCAGTCCCCCAGGACCCTGGTAGTCATTTCCAGCATAAATAAGGAATTTCTTTCTAGTGTTGTCATCAATGAATGGACTAACCTATAAACAAAGAAAAAAAAAAAACAATAGATCAGGTTCCCAAATTTTTCTTGAGTAAATTTTGAAGGATCAGTTTGTATTAAGTGTTACCATCCTTGTTATACAAAATTCACGTTATAAAGAAGCTAAATTAATTGACTATATAAGCAAGTTCTTAGGTAGGGTTTTTAAATCCATTCCAGGAATCCCACAAAAGATACATATCCAAACGTTAACATTTCCTGCTTATAAAGTCTGATTTCTGAAGTGCTTTTACAAACTACAAGTGTGTAGCAGTGTACTGAGAGAGCTGTGAAAGACCTTGAATTACAAACATACCAGTGTCCAAAGAACTGGAAATACTCGAGGCGCTCTCAGGATAAGAAGACGACCCAAAGTCTCAGGGTAATTAGCTTCAACCACCTCAATGATTCTCAGCAATGCTTTCACACCAGGTCGCCATAAATGCCGCATGTTCAAGCCTTCTAGATCTACTAGACAGGTCCAAGAGCTAAATTCCAGAGAGATGAAAAGGGAAAAAAAATCTCAGTGGCATCAAAATTCTCCTGTCTTATGCACATATCCAGTGATTTGAAATGTGTGGACCCCACCGTATACTTTAATTTCCTCTAGTTTACCTCTGTGTTTTGTACTAACCGTTCACACTGGAGTTTTAAATTCTTAGGATGGAAATGTTGTACAGCATGCCAATCATGCCTATAGAGTATGTGCAATGATCACTTTGCACATCATGCACATCTCCCCAGACATTTCAAATTCCAGGTGAAGGCTAACACGAAGCCAATACACAATGCTGTCAACAGTCAGCCCAAATGTTAAACCATTGCTTTTATTGGGAAATCAACTAAGTGGCCATGCTGCTATGACATAATCTAACATTCTGGGTGTTGATTTCCTACTAAGACAGTACAGTAGGAGTGCCATTACAACTCAAGGCTAATTCTGTTATCAGATCTCAGGATGGGTAGCTTTTTCCATAGGAACAGATGTGTTCTTAATACTAAATACCAAGATTCAGCATATGCTTTAGTTATTTTCCAAGCTCCATCTCACCCTGGGCACGGACTCAAGATTTACAGCTGTGCTGCACCAGACAGCATCCATGAAATGATGCACAAGGTTTCTATGAAACAGCAAGCGCTTCTTCGTTTCAGTTTAAACATTTAATATGTAGTCCTTCAGGACTGCTTCTACAAATGAAGATTCAGTAGACAGCACAAGTCCATAGTCATACGCATGAAACCTACCTCTTGGATTTTATTTCTCACTGAGAGCTAGCACAGCAAGTTCTTTAGCAAGAAAAGATAAGCAGACATACCATGCATCCCTGAACCTTTACAAATTAAGGGAGAGAGTCAGAAATTGAAAAGAGTTCAAGAAACACAGTTTCATTTCAGGGCCAAGTCCTGCATTCATTCCACACCCTTAAATCCACTTTGCAGTTACTGCTCTCCTAAGTGACCCCTAAAATGACTTAAAGATGGGATAGCAAGCCATTTTTGGCTCAACTTTACATGAAGTCATGCAAGCATGTGGAAAACTAAATTGCAGGTTTCACTAGAGCCTCACAACCTTACCTTGATCAATAGTTGAATAACTGCATATAATGAATCGTGGCTGACAGAAGAATGCAAACAAGAATTGAGAGTAATGATCCTTGGTATGGACCATGGATCAAAAAGTGACACGAAAACAATACCTGAAAATACTGGAAAGGTTACACCGTGATATTATCACAGCCTGACCTTACTGGCAGCCTGAACCAACATCTGGCTATAAAATTCCCCAGAATCAGAGATGGGGAGTGGGCTGCATTGCTTTGCAGACTTCCAACAGTGTGCAGAAACAGAATACTTCGTGTAGAACCATTATGGGCATGACTGCTGGAGCATGTGTTGTGTTTCCCTCAGGCTTGACCATGCCAATTCACTCAAGTGGTAATTGGGGTAGGTCTCAGTTAACTGTAACTGGGATTATATCTGCATGTGAGACGCACACCCTACCCTTTGCTCAGTCTATTTAATAAATTGGCCTCAGCAGGGTGATATTGCACGATGTTTTGTCCTGTCCACCCCCTACCCTCCCACCACAGTGACACCTGGTAATCCTTGAAGAGATCTAATTGACATATTTTACCTGATTGGTCTGCCAAATACTTTTGTGTTCTCTTCACATCGCCTCAGTCCTTCTTCATTTATGGAAAGAACCTGTCCAAGAAAACATGCTGCTGAGAGAAGAATCTAAAACTCATTGGATAGGATAAAGAAAAAAACGTTCTTAACTGAAGCCTAATTAAAACTACAAGCTCAAAGTGAAAAAAGTATTACGAGAGACTTACAATGACTGATTTTTCAGAAAGATTATACAGAATAAAAAAAAAAATCTAAGATTCCTCATCCTACTTGAATAGAGAGCTCTATCCGATAACTTGGCATCAGCTTTTTCCAAAGAATGAACTAGAAATCACTATATTTACCCCATCAGTTGATCTTGCTGAAAAATAAATATGCCTTTCCTTAAAACCTGGAACACGTAAACAAGATCCTCTTGAAAACTGAGACCCAGGAATGATATAGACAAGAAACCTCCCTACACTTCTGTCCCTTTAAGCTTTGATTTCCTATTTACTCAGAAATTAAAGTCCCTTTCAGTCAAAGAAAGTAACCTTGAAACAAAACTAGGGCAAACAAGTAAAACTTAATATGTGCCTCGAAAAACTACTGGAAGAGAAAAAGTAGAATTCAACCCCTGCTTCTAGTAGTTACTACGGCCACGACTGTCATTACTTGGAGGAAAAAAAAATATTGAAAACCTGGAATTCTGCCAGCTTTCTGCTTGGAAACTGAGCAGATCCACAATAACAGTCTGAGTGCTGCCTTTAGAGAAGGCAACATTGCAAGAAAGTACTTTTTCTTTAAAAATAAATTATCTTTATCCTTGGTACACAGGCTTGAAAAATCTGAACATGGCACCTTCTCTCCTGCACAAATGCAGAGACTTAAGTTCAAAGCAGTGCACAAACTGCAGAAGAATCTGTGAAAATGCTAACCAACAAAGACAGGAGCTGCCAAGAACTACGCCTTTCCACCATCAGTTTGCAGTTGGAAAGAATGCAGAAGACCAGCTACCAGGAGCTTTCAGATGTATTCAAACCAAAAACAGACGGCCATAGAGTACATCAAAATATCCAGTGTGATGAATGTTCTGGCAGAGAAGGAAATTTCTAAATGAAAATATCACATTGTTAGCAACTTGCTGGCTCCAAAAATACTTACGTATCGAAGCAAGGCCTCTTCCCCAAGAGCTCGCACTAAGCCTTTGGTATCCATCTGTCCCAATCTCAGCACATACAGCGGGCGACCATCTGAATAACAAAACAAAAAAAAATCAACATAACCCTTATTTTTACAATAATAAATAAAATTGAGTGAACTTGCTTTATGCTAAAAATCCAAATGGAAACAAATCATAGTCAGTTCAAACTCTGCTGTACAGGTGAAAGAGGGAGTAACTGGAACAGATGGCAATATAATCTTTACCCTGTCCAGCTACACCACAAGATTACCTGTATGTGAACTGCAAAAGTTTAATGGAGACATCTTGATGCAAAAATAGCTACCCTATCTACAAGGAAAGTCCAAAGGACTTCAACAAGTACAGTTATAGATCTTGGTACACACAATTAAAGACACAGGACTATGCTTACCTTCCAGCACAGCTAAGATAAAGGAACAACTTTAGTCTATTAGCGTAACTAAAGAGTTGCAACAAAGGATGAAAGCTCAGGATAGTTTACAGGACCCTTTTTGGGCAAGTAGCTACACTAAATGCTGAGAGTTAATGAAACAAAGCATTAACCCCCAGACTTTCTGCGGTATTTGCTGAAGTCACACCTTTCAGCTATGTCATTACATATTATGCGGAACTGGCACACAGCCTTCAGCTTCACTTATGCAGTTTAAGTCTGGTGAGAACAGACTCTGCTCCAGATATCAGCTTCAGATGACCCTCTGCATTCAAAGACTTGCCTTTCCACAGTACTCTTGCCACACACCAGGGTATCCTGATACTGACCCAGGGTACAAAGGCATCAAGCTTAACAACTGCATTAGGTGAATCTGGGAACAAAAGCTTGCATTTCTGGTTCTTCATAATAGAAGCTAGTTGTCTGAAATAGTTTCCATCTTCCTCCCAAAGCTGTGATGTATTTGTTAAGCTTTGCTCCACCTGTTCTAGCACACAAGCTAAATGATTATCATCTTATAAAACTTAATATGCTAAAACACAAAAATAAAATAAAATGTCTTCTGCAGTTCTGATGTCTGTTTAGCTTCACTTCCCTCCAAGAACTGCAAAGAGAGATAGCAAATTATCCTCAAGTCCTTTGGGAGACAAGGAAAGAAACTGTCGGGATCCACTATTTAAAAATAAAAAAAAAGATTTGCAGAGTCAAACAAGGTTATTTATTTCGCAAGGACACTACCCTCATGCAAGTTCATGGAGTCTTTTGTATTTTATCAGATGGTCTAAAAGACAATATTATTTTAACATCAGCACACTCTTATCTTGGAATGTATTGTTTAGCGTCTGAAACACTGAACAAAAAGTGCTATTAAAGTTCATTGCGGGTCTCCCTCCCTCACAGATGCACACGCATGCAAAACCAAATAGTTCATTAACCCTCCTCCACTCAAATGACACATGAAGGAAAGTCTCAATTGACAGTGCTGCATTTTCACTGTATATTTTATTTTCATTTGGGCTTTGTGATTTAAAATAACCGTTTGACTGAAGCACTCTTGACAAACTAAAAGCCACTCGGATATAAAGAAAACCATGCTAACTGCAAGCCAAAATAACAACTTTTATTCTTTTGCATTAACAGCTCATTTGAGACAGCACACTTTATACCACTGCTGCCTTTGCTTTAGTGCTAAAATCTATACAAAATTCAGCCAGCTTCAGTTTGGCACATTTTGCTTATGTGGGAGGAAAGGAGCTTATGAAAGGAGCAATACTGGAATAGAGGGTTTAAAAAAAGAACCTACCCACTGCAAAAATTTAAATTATAGAGAATTGTTCGGTTTTGAAATTCTCTGTTTCCACTAGTGACAACTGCTATACTTGAGGGCATGGCACAGAAGAGACCAAAGGAACTGGGGGGGAACAGAGGGGCACATGAAGCTCACAATAAGACTGAAGAACTTCCCAGAAAAACATTAAATGACTTTCTGTTGCATTCTGCACCCTTCTACTCACTGGCAGGAACCTGCTACGTGCTACTGACAGAAGTCGTCTTTGGAAAGTAAGGACAAGGAACGGACAGAAAGGGAGAAAGTATTCACAATCCTTTTCCCTACAGTCTTTACAATCATATTGTTATTTTCCACCTTCTCAGTCAAACCCAGCAACAGGAAGAGCCATTCAAGCTTGTCAGCGTTACAGCGATTAAACTTCTGCTGTGCCCTCCCTGTCTCCTGGCCACTAGCGCAGCCAGCTTCCTGTCCTCTTCCTTGTAACAGGAAGAGCTCGCAGAAACAATGGTGCCTAGTGGGGAACGGACTAAATCAGAACACAGATAGCTCACAGTAAGAGACCATTTCCGTATCTAAAGAGCCCAGCTTGCCTCAAGCAGTGAATTCCAAAATGTTTCATTTCTGTGCATGTATTAGCAACAAGACCATTGCACAATAAAGCAAGCTGAGGGACAGGGGAGCTTATTAGGCACACTCATCCATGTTTTAAAGATCTGGCCGTGCCTCACCATATGAAGTGAATTTAACTAAAGCTTCTTCCCTTCTTAAATAAACCTGCTCTATTTGGTCTTTCGGCACTTCTCATCATTAAGCTGATTGTAATGACAAATATGTATTCACTTATGACATCAGCAGACTTACCCAACTTATTTTCAAATATCTTTTAATCACTGGAAGGGAAGAGTCAGTATTTGCATAACACCCTTCTAAGCATCTTAGAGTGGTATAGAAGTGCAACTTTTTAAAGCTACTGGCATAGCAGAGCTCTTCACAGAGTTAAATATGCTGGTATTTGTCAGACAGATTAGGACCTAAAAGTATGCTGCCACCAACTAAGGAGCTGGCAACATCAATTTTAATGTGTTTAGTACATAATAACTGAGAACTTCTAGCCAGCTTTCTAGCCAGCTCTAGCTAACAGAGGAACAACCAGCACCTTTAATTCAGAACATGAAAAGGCTGTTCAGTATCCACAGGATAGAGCATACCTTTGTCATGGTGATGCCAGCCTCCTGCATAGTAATCCTGGAGTACTTGAGGAGGATTCCAAGTGTCTAAAATATAGTCTACCTGGTGCTGCTTGCGCCATGTCAAAGACTGGCAAAGGATCTCTCTTGCTTTATCAATGTTGAAGTCCCGGGCACGCAGGAATCTTAAAATGTGCTCATCCTTTGGGATCTATTAAAAACAAAAACGAAACAAAAAACAAACAACACAACTTTGTATTCAAGGTTTGAAACAAGGTGAAAAGAATGAACAATAGAAGCTGAAAAAGGCGTAGCCTAGTGCCAACACAAGAGGATGGTATATAACACTGGAAGTTACTCAGGAAAATCAGTCTTTCTTGCAATAAAAACATAAACCCTGTCACATATTGCAACTACCTTCATTTGAGGGATATAAAGATTCCAGGAACTCTAACAATGATTTACACTTGTGTGACCATACTAATTCAGTCCAATTTAAATGAATCTAGGGATGAAACACAGACTGTATTTCATTGCTATGTAACAGGAAGGCCTGGAAACTGAGACACATGATCAAATCACAAGCCACTGGAAAACCCTCAGACTTGATCTCAGTGTTTTAACAGGCCATGTTGCTTCCCTTGCACATATAGATATATGAATATGTTTGGCCAAAACAAACAGATGTAAAAATAAGGTTGTTCTAGAATGAGGAAGACCTGTAAAACTGATGGTATTCCCCTGCGCTGGATTCTTGACATTATAGGAGGCAGTCACAATAATCATTTAAGCACCTCAGCACGCAAAGTCAGATGGACTATAGCAATAAAATTCAATTACCACTGTAAAGACTTAGTTTAGGTACTTTGTTCTGCGTATGGAATGCCACTTACCACAACTAGTTAGCCACGTGAGGTTTGGCATGGTGTTTTATAAGGTCCACCTTGAATCTCACGTACTGAGATAGAGCCACAAGAGGCCAACAGTAGCTTACCTTGCCCTTGTGTGTCTCCTGAAGCCACTGTCTCAGTCGAATGAGGCAGCTTTCCTGCATTGGGGTCAAGTCACCCAGATACCGCTTGATGTAGTCTGCATCTAGCTTGTCTAAAAGGAGATGAACATGTGATTAGAGTGGTCCTGAAGTGACCAAGTCAAAGCAGCAAATGATTTTATATGCTGATATCTGAGGCAGAGAAGTTCTGTGCAGAGCTGAATAAGGTTTCTTTGAATCAATGAAAAGATGAGCAAAGCAACATACACAGCTATCTTAATGTGAAACTGGGAAGATTAATTTTCGTTCTGCAACTAAGAAAGGAGTAAAACCAGACATTTGCAAGAGCATTTTCACATTTGTCTATTCACAGCAAGTATAGGGCATGCTTCTTCTGGAAATACTTAAAGAAGCTTTGACCTAAATCTTCCAGTACAAGAATTTTTCCAAATTCCCTTACTGACAGGGGAAAGAAGATAACATCAGAAGACTGTGACCAGGGAAGCTTCAGCCATTCCCTCCCCATTATTACTATAGTTACACCCACCCCTGAGTTTCTGGGCAAGAAATAGGCTACTGATTTGCAACCTAATGAACAGCAAAGAGAAAAGTTTCTCCACTCCTCTGAACTTCACTCCCTAAAAAGACCAGCTGACAACAGCTATTCAAGCTCTCTCACAGGTCACTGCTTCGCAAGCAATAACTTTATATGTTACCAAACAAGTAGCTGACGTGTTTTTTTTCAGCTTTCAGCTGCCCAGGTGAAGCAGCACTGCACTAAGAGCCTCCACATTACAAAGAATCCCGCTAAAACAAGGCAAACAACCATACCATCGGGTGTTCCTGCTGTAGGCTCGGAGGGGCTGCTTGAGGTGTTGAGGATCTCCTTATTGTTCAAGCCCTCCTTTGTGGCAGAGTCTGGTATATTAATAGCAGGTGAAACTGGCCGTCTTGTGTGGGACGTGCTGCTCTCCAATTTACATGCAACGGGGGGAGTCCAACGAGGAACAAAGGTTATTCCTTCTTCCTCCAGCTGCTTCAGGTAGTACTCTATTATTTCCTTTCCCTTCAAAAAGAAGAGTTTATTTCAGCTACTAAAAAATACTCATTTAGACACTGAAAAGATTGGGCTGGAAACACATTTAGCAGCCAGGCATCTCTAAAGATTCCACTTCCAAATACAGACTCGCACACACGTACTGCCCTAGGCTAAAGAGTAAACAGCCCAGCTTTTTGACCACCGCAGCCTGTTACTTAGCAGCAGCTACATTATCTCTTGGTAACTTAGAGTCAGGCACCTCCTTCACAACTGCAAGCTCACCTTTTTAATATTGCTGGTGTACTGCTTCATGGCAATCTTTTCCACTGTGCTTTCAAAACCAAAAAAAGATTTTATATCCAGACTTGCTGACTGTTCAAAACAGGTCCAGTCTTCGTTGTCTGGATGAACCTATTAGTTAAAAGGAGATCATACAACTTAGTATTTGGTATTCTTTTTCCTCAAAATATTTGAAATGACTGTCTCTTCTTTTTCAGGTTCATATAACCAAACACATGCAAGAAGAATTTGCAGCCTTTTGCTTTATTTACAAAACACAGATCAGAAAAGCCAACACTAAAGAACAAAAAGCTGAGAAGCCCTCCTGTAGTCCCATGGCTAGCACAGCACATTGTCTTAACACGCAAGGGGAGCGCTGGAAAATACTAGTGCACAAAGGACTTGCACATTTACACAATTAACAGTATCTCATTGTAGATACGGGCTGCAACTGTAGTGTATCAGTGGAACAGAGTTCCACAGTGAACTTTCTGCTGCTGCCAGGTTGGAGTGATAGACCACGGCCAGCTAGCTTCAAGAGTGCAGTGAGTACAGTGTACGTACTTCTCCAGCACTGCAGTCTAGACATGTTTGCAACCGACATACCACAACGGGTCGTTCCCTCTTTAACCTACTAAGTACCTCGGTATTTAGTAGACAGAAAATCATTTAACTTTGTCCTGCTGTGACAATGCTACGGAAGAACTGTAAACTTCTCATTTGTTTCACAGCCGAATAAACTATCAGGGAGGCCTTTACTACTTTCTTGCCTTTTTAAATTTAGAGCACTCCCAACTTTCCTCATAACTTACATAGCAATCCGGTCTGGGCTCAGAACTCACTGTTATAAAGAAACATCATGGCACGCTGGATTTCTGAGTATGCAGCTGTCCTGGCACCCTAAGGTTCCCCCTCCACCTCACAACATGCTAGAACTGCCTAGAACAGTTTTAATACTTTATAACAAGACAACTACAGGAAAAACAAAGCAAACAATTCCCCTCCTTTGTTTCTTCTGCACTGGGGAATCAGAGGTACACAAATAGCTTGTACCAATTAAATAAACACAAACCATAACAATAACGTTTAAGAATCTTTCTGTCCTTCCATTATTTCGATCAAAGTAATTTATTTTAATTTTTAAAAAATGATTTTTAAAAATAATTTATTCTTAAAAAAGTTTCTGGTTTTGTATTTACCTACCACTACTAGTTTCTTGATCAAGTAGAGTTAGGCCAAGGAGAAGCATCATGTTTTGTACATATTTACCACATGCACTTTTTTGTGCCACATTTCCCCTGTTCAAATGCATCTTTCACAGAAAAATTACAGGTGGAAGAGTATTTTTGAATGTGCCTTTGAAATAATTGCAGAAATAATAATAAAAAAAATAGGCTATTAGCATCAAGTGGGTTTGAATTCTAGTGACCTTTCAACCACGGTTCTGTAGACAATAGGAAACACTTAAGTTATTAGCTGTGCTAAAAAAGAATGCTACAGCGCTAATAAGTGGGTTACATTTGCTAACTTGCATCTGACCTTTAAAATCCATTCAAAGTTTTACTTCTATGAACGTGTGCTGCATCAGCCTATGGGTACGGGCTAAGACACTATGAAAAGCCACAACCAGAACATTGCAGTAAGCACACCACCAAACTCCTTTGTATCAGAAAACATCTGCACTGAAGAGCGAAAACAGCCACGATGGAAAGAGCTAGGTTAAAACACTGCTGACAACAAACATTTGAGCTGAGCAGAAGGCAAATAAGCTACGCTGAACTTTCCTTTAACAGTTCTGTCAGGGTATCATCAGCCTCGACGAGCCCCACACTGCTATTACAGACCACAGATTTGCTTAAACAGAGCTGTCAAGCACCGCGAATTATGTTGTGTTCTGCTATCTGAGAAGATGCTCAAGCAAGAGGGTGCCAAACTTGTTTCAGTTCTTCAAGCAAGCGTGTTACATTTAACACTAACAACAATTATCACTCATGGCGCTGTGTTGGTTATTTTTTCTTGCAAGGCAAAAGCCAAGAACAACCCAACTTCTGTTTGAGTTTTGAAATCTAAACACTGACTTAATTCCATCTGTGGCACCATCAAGAGCCTGTTACTCACTGTGTAACAGCAGTGTTCGTTAATAATGACTCTATTAGAGAAGGTTTCATTGTAGGCTTCTATATGCAAAGTCCTTTCTCGTCTGTTCAGAGAGTTCTTCTGGACAAAGTAGACGTAATCCACTCCTGCAATCTGAGGAAGATACCATAGATTCTGTTAAGATACAACATTCCTGTGAAACAACATCCAAAAATGTAAAACTGGCACTTCAAATCTAATCACCTTTTTCAACAGTCGTGGTGCGTCTATATCTAGCTTGCAGCGCCGTTCAATCACATGGATGGCTTCATCCTCGCTCTTGTATTCGTTTACTGTGTCACTGGCTACAAACATAGGAATCAGAGGGCATGTAGGAAACCTTCTTTCATAAGCCTACAAAGATAGAAAGAGAAGAAAACGAGCTATTATCACAATTAAGCCTTGAGGGTGTGTGTAGTGTTCCTTCGCTGACATCACCAGCACTGGAAGGCAGCTTCAAATTTTTACACCTTTATTAGAAGGGATCCTTCCTAGAGTCCACATTATAGCTGAAAAATCACAGCACATTCCAAACAAACCATTTCTTAAGAAGTTCCTAACACAGCCCCACTCCAGTAAAGCAACTTCTAAAGCAATGCACGAAACACCTCATTCCCCCCCCACCCCTTTCCCCCAAAAGGAAATTGTTAATTATGCACAATGACAATCCTCCTGTCAGGAGTAACAGGAAAATAAGACCCTCTAGTTCTAAAATACCACAAGACAAAACAATTATACGTTGGATTAAAAAAACCCCACAAGCTAATTATCGGTGTTTCACCAAGCTGTCTAGAGGGCTTTCCATACAGCTCCCAGAGGCCTAATAAAAACATTTCAAAGCCTATTTCTTAAGCTGATGGAGCTCTCAAGCTCCCTACACAGTGTTCATAATGCTTTCACTGCACAGTTTATCAGCTTACAATTTTGTTCAACAACATACAGTAAGTCTTTCCAATAAAACGAGGCCATTTTGTACTTTGGAAAGTTTAAACTTTTTGCCACAATGCCACAGCTGTGACTCTAGTTAAAGAACATACTCACATAAATGAGTTGATCTCTTTAATACTTGATGCACACTGGGAAGATGGGGTTAAATAAAACTCAGACAGGGATAGCTAAAAATTGGGAATTGGTAACACGAGTAAAAGGAAAAGGGGAGTTACCCCCATTAGGAATCCTGATGAATTTTAGTTTTAGAACCAACCGTGGCTGGAGAATACAACACTTTTTTTCCTTTTCTTTCATAGTCAGTGGTATACCTCCGCTTTCCTCTGGATTATTGCCCCCCCCCCCCCCCAATGTGGACTAGTGATGTAACTTTTTTTTTTTTTTTTTTTAGCTTTCCTTCCAAACCATGAATTCTTTCCTTTTTGCTGTTAGTATCAAAACCTCGTAAGACAGGTAGGATTTGCAAGGTGTCCCAGTGCAGAAAAAACCTGCAGTAACAAAGTAAATCTGAGAGCAGAACATGGAACAAAATCCTTTAAAAAGGGCTAAAATATTCACTCTGTCCTTTTAAATAGTTTTAACTGCTCTTAATATCATTGGGTTGCAGTACAGGAACAGCATCAACAGGGATAGGGTGTGGAAGAAAATAAGCAGCAGCTGCAAGAAGTATGCAATGATAGCACTGGAAGAGAAAAGGTCTCTTAATTTTCCCTTTATAAGAATAAAAATACTTCGTTTGCTACCAGGGTTCAAATGTAGCAGTGTTACTATGGTGATAGTGGTGCGATGCACTAAAACAACGCCAGCTTTTTTCCCCTTCGTGAATATTTTTTGAACATTTTTGCAGCATGATTGCCCTGAGTTCATAAAGCTCCTCTGTCATATGCTAGAAGTACAAGCAGTGAGTATACACGAGCCTTTTTGCAAACTTCTCATTTGTGCACAGCTGGTATTGTTTGAATTAAGAATAGAAATAATTTCTGGGTTCAGAGACGAACACAATAGAAGTGACAGAGTACTAGTGTTATAACACAATAGCAAGCAGTAGGGAAAAAACTTTTACAGCTCAAGGAGAAAGGGAGGATGGATCCTACTAATATGGTATGAATTTTCTTATTTATTTTATGAGGGTCTTCTTGTTCTGGACAAAGGCTATACATTTTACAGTTGTACAGGAATACCTCAGCCCTCTCGATGAATTATTTGGAACACAAGGCTTGTTAACCACTATTGCAACTACATTAACTGCTGCTCTAAAGCCAAGGGGGAAAAAAAAAGATTTCCAGCAGAAGCAGAATTGAGAAGTACTTCTGGTTTTCAGACTTCTTTAAAATAAAATTCTGCTTTTATTTGGGGAACTTATGTTACAATTATCTACTTCCTCTTCAGTTTGCAAAATATCTGTAATATTACTCATTATTTTTGAAGGGTTTTTTTGTTGTTCATTTGTTTTTTGTTTGTTTTTTTTTACACTTGTGTAACAATATCTCCCCATCTGAGGAACCTCTATACCAAGTCTTTGCAAGCACCATCCATTGCACATGTTGATGCATTTCTCATCTTAAGCGCTCAAAAAGCTTCGCAGTTGCCCTGTGAACACTTTCAACAGTACCTGCTAGAAGTGTTCACTGAACTGCAAGCAAAAAAAAAAACCTAATAAGAATTTGTTCTGAATGGGATGACTGAATTGAATGGCTTCAATCTGGAAGAGAACAAAATAATTATCTGCCAAAAGTTGGCACACGCTACGCTTACAGCAAAGTACTCAAAGGTTTCAAAGAGATTAACAGCAACACAGGATTCTTTCTTCCCTAAAGAATGTGCACACATACTATTGAAAACTCTTCACAGTAAATTTTATTGGGCTCTTAAATTAGGCTGGTTTTATTCAAGTTATGTACCACTGCCATATGTTCTTGTAATGCATCATTTCTCAGCACAGCACTGCTTGAAGAAAAAGCGATTATAGTAAACTGTAGCCACATCAAAATTGTCAATCTGGTTTAAGCATAGCTGTCTCCTCCACATGTGGCAAACAGTTCTCTTTCACACTGCAGAGCAGGCAGGAAAAAGCTGCTAAAGACTACAGGATACTGAGAGAGAGGTCTTGCTTCACCACGGACCAACAGAGCACAGGAGGAAAACCTGCAGTTTAAGAATGGTACAGCAATCAATAGGCAACACACGGGTCAAAGCAGAGTACGTATGGCCAAAACTGGAGCTATTAAAAGAGCCCGAAAACATTCAAAAAATAAAATCCTGCTTTTTCTTTTTCTAGAAATCGATTGTTGAATTGATTGTTCAGCATCAAGGTGTTTTGAACAAATTTTCCTGTCAGCAAAGCTGGACTGGAAACAACTAAACTGCATTATCCAATATTCCTTCAGCAGTCTCATAAAGCAGAGTATAAGATGACATGCGTTTTTCTACATAATAGGTCTCTTTACAAACAGAAATGTTAGATACTACGCATCTCCTTTCAGGATTGCAATTGTACTGTAATAGATACAATCACAAAAGCCAATTAGTTCCTCAAAAGCAGAGCAGCTGCAGTAATACTGCTGGACGAGGTTGGAATGCAAGAAGACAATGCTCTTGACCTGGGACTAAATGCGTCCAGGAAGGATGTTGCAGGGACAGTACTTAAAATGTTATCATTTTATTCTGCCACATTAAAAAAAAAGTACGCTAAGTGGAGATTCTGATACGTAACAAAGTAAGAAGAGCTGGTGTACACATTCTCAAGATGGTGCTGGACCTCAGAAGTCAGCGCCTCTTTCAGAAGGATAGATGTGGATGTACAGACCTTTAAAAAGATTTTAGCCTACAATTCTGTTGTTCCCTAATAACGTACTATTAAGATTTCCTACCAGCCTCGACCATTTATGTACTCTGATTTATTAAAAGCTGGCATTGTGTATCAAGAAAAACACAGTATGGTGAAGCAGCTTGAACTTCAAATTTAATGCGCTCATTATATAAACCCTTAACTTCCTTAACGCATGTGAACAGCGAGGACATTGACAAGCATAATTTCAACCAAAATAGCACTGTACTAAAGCCTCTTCTCCAACTGCTTCCCTTAGCAACTCATGTTCGGGGTAGAGTCAAAATAACAGGATTTATTTTACTTTTATCTTTGCTAGTATTTCAGCTGTGTTTAAAGACATGAAAGCAATTCAGAAGTAAGACTATTTTAATCCCATTGCAGTCATTTCTCGTGTCCAAGGGAATTATGCTTGCTGCTGCCATCCTTAGATTGCAATCTTAGCAATACTGGGATTCTTTCAAAATAACAGCTTTAGGACTGCGTTTAGGTATGACCCCAACCCAATTTTCAGGAAGACCAAAGATGTTCTGGCTTTTTGCCTCTCAAACCATACCTACGACTAACAAAATTATCTTGACAATTTGAGAATGGCATGTGCCCCAATCTCTAGAAGGTCAGTCATTTATCTAAATAAGTTACCCATATAATAAGTTCTGGCCAGATGAATATATTCAGTAGGGAATATATATTTCCTATACAAGGGCCCCAGTCTCTTGCCTTAAAGGATAGGGATCGTTCAGTTTTTCCATTAGAAGTAACTTCTACATACAGAAGAAAATAGTCCGACAAAACTTGCAAGTGATCTTGTCCTGTCCTGTTATTCTTCCAGTAGCTGAATCCTCTAAATAAAGATGCAAATCTGCTAAAAAGCCAGTAGGAATCTTAGTCATCATTCAGAAAATTAAGCATGTTGAGTATTTTAATAGCTAAATTACATGAAACAAGCTGCTAAGATGCTGCATTTTCTAGTTTTCTGTTCAAAAATGCTATAAAAAGTAACCTTTTAAGAACAGCACAACATTCTCCAAGGGCATCCCAAGAGAGGCTCATTGTGACAACCAAATCTAGTCCTTTGCTTTGTGTGTGCCACACACAAACTAATTTATGCCTGCAATACCGGACCGTGCTTGGGTGGTAATTTGCAGATGCATGCCAGTGTTCACCAGGCTCTTCTACCCGCTGCAAGTGTTGAATTCCTGAATTATTCATAAAAACACAAGAAGCAAGAAGGGTCGCTCAACCACTAGCTCAACAGACCGCATTCCAGCAGCCTGAGCATTGCTGTGTATCGCTATATCCCCTTCCTTCCCCCCTGCATTAAAGCACAGCAGATCAATAGGAAAAACATTGACTCGTGGGAGGCCAACCAAATTCTTGACAGCTGCATTTGGAAAGAAACAACTCTGGATTAACTCTCACAAATCAGCAAATACCTTCTCAGCTCTCATATATTGCTGTTCACCTCTTCAAAATAAAGATCAAAGTTTAAAAATCATTACACCTCTACGAAGAAGCGCGTATCTCACTGCTAGTGCATCTCATGCACGCTAGTTCCTGTGTCAGTGATCAGCTGGAGGTGGGTGGAAGAAAGCAGATGGCTAGAGAGGATATACCTCAAAAAGCTCCAGAAATAGTCTCTGGGGAAGGTAGTATTCCCAGTCACGGGAAGAGAAAGTGATTTGGACTGCAATTTGGGAAGCAAAATCTTTAATATAGGGGTAGTCAGCTCTTTAGAAAGGAACACTTTGGTGAAGCAAATTCTGGAAGGACAAACAGACCTCAAACTTCCCTGCTACGAGCCAAAGCCCTGCTATCAGGCAAGGAGCACAGCTAAACTTCACTTTTCTGCAGTCAGCTCTCCCCATCAGCATGGCTTTCCGCAGCAGTTGCATGTTCAGAAATAGGCTTAAGTGTTCCCCCCCCCCCTTCACTCCATTTTCAGTTCATTAATTGCTCTCATTTCCAAAGAGAAGTTATTTTCTTATTTCTGAGGAACAAAGGCTGGTTGGCAGTGACTCAGTTCTAAGAACTCTCTTTATCAGGAAGAGACCAAGGCAGCTTTAGTTACACGAGATCACAAATGAGGCTTATATAGCACTACAGACAATGAGCATGAAAGAAGCAGATTCAGACCAATGCATGAATTACTTGGCATCATCTGACAGAAAAGTGATCTATATGCAGGTTTCTAGTCCTTGACAAGGATGAGGTGGTTTGATCAACCTTATTTTTCACTTATTTGCAAATCTTGGCCCAGTCTTTGCCATCAATAGATGAATCAGGATTTCCAACTCCGGTTGGAAATGAGAAGCCATTTCTGCTTGAAAAGAGTGGTCGGGCATTGGGACAGGTTGCCCAGGGAGGTGGTGGAGTCACCTTCCCTGGGGGTATTCAAGGAAAGGCTGGACGTGGTGCTTGGGGACACGGTTTGGTGGGTGACGTTGGTGGTAGGGGGATGGTTGGACCAGATGATCTTGCAGGGCTTTTCCAACCTTAATGATTCTATCACTAATCAGATTTTTAAATACTGGGAATATGACCCACAGCACAACTGGTATTTGTAAAAGCAGGTACTAGATGCAACAGACCTTTACCTTCTACATTTCTTAACAGTATAGAGAAGAAACACTGACTGACTTTACAAGTAGGGAAAAAAAGCTTAGGCCTTCTATTGTGATTTCTGCTCAGGAAAGTTTTTTAAAGGTTCAAATTAGGATTGTAATGCAATATGCTCTTCCAGAGCTTCTCCAGGAAGATTCACCTGTGGTTAAGCTGCCAGCTATCACAACAGGACCAGCAAACAAAATGCTTGCATAACCACTAATCACTGAACTAGATTTAAGCAATGAAAAAGTACATCAGTAAATACTTCATATAGAAACCCTTTGTTTGAATTCAGATAATCCTTCACCCGAATGACAGATACTTCAAAGATTTTTAAAATCCAGGAAATTGAAGTAGGTAGTAAGTGTCCTTTAAAAAATGTTTTGTGTTCCATTTTGTTTTGTTAAAAAGAAACCTAAGACTCAACATTTGAGTATACCTTCATTTTAATGTATGAATTTTGGAAGGAAAACAATCTTCCACTTTCTGGAGAGAAGAATTTCACTGAAGAGAGAAAACTCCAGCCTTTACAAATTGAGCTATACTTGAGGAGGGTGTAAATAGCAGAGAAGAACTGGCAGAACATTCAATCCGACAGCCTCGCAGATGGCTGAGGGGACAGCTGTATCACACGGCAGGATGTATGCTGGTGAAGCTCTGCAAGTGAGAACGGGCTGATATTCACCTGGCTACTCACCAAAAGCGAGTAGCTGAGTAGCCCCTTACCCTGAACTCCAGGAAACAATAACTGCACTACAACTCTTCCTACCCAGCACGCTTTAAGCTTGCAACTGCACCTGGTCCTCACTTTGGTCATCTTCTATGCTCCCTCTGTTGCAGTCCAAAAGCATTTCACCCTGGTGCTGCACAATTACCTCGGGAGCAGGAATGCTGTATTCACCCTCTGGTCCCTGGCACGAGATGAAACTTGGCCTTTAAGTATTAATGAGAGCTATTAAGTATATCCAAGATAAAATAAATAACCCGTCCATAAGTTACACAGAAAAATCAATAAGACAAGTCAACATCAATAAGACAAGAATTCTGCTTCATTTTAGAGGCTAAAAAGTTCTTGTTCATTACACAAATGTACGAAGTGTTATTGACCTAGGACTTCCTGATTAAATGCTCATTAGTGCATTTAGACTGGAAGCTTACAGCACTCGAGCAAGCAGTACCTGTACTGTTCACATACACTGTACCAAAGCAAAGCATTCCCTACGTAATTCAAATACTTATGAACTATACAATGGCTTTTCAGGATTTTAAGTTTTTTTTTTTTTTTTTAAAGTTTAGAGTACACAAATACACGATTGTACCATTTATTAGACAAGTACTAACAAGAGCCTACTCCACACAGACTGTTCACTAATTAGCCTTTAGTGTAAAATTCATTTCTCAGATGGTGAGAGAAGATTGAAATATGATCCCAGATGCTCTCAGTGCCAGGAACAGAGCTTTCAGGCAGAGTATCTGGGAAGAAAAGTTATCACTGGTTTGAGAACTCACTGCAGCACAATATTCAGATTCCTATGAAATTAAATACAAAACTCATTTTCTATATTGTTCAACAGATGCCCTTAAAGGCTTTGAACATTTCTATACCACACACTATTTATGATATTGCACTGAAGTGGGGCTCAGAATTACAGCCCGGACCCATTTCTCATCTTAAAAATCCCGGTGGTCTCAGAGACTCACATCCTGAATCGGTCACTGCCGCAGACTTTACTGGATCCTGCGCAGATCTTGAAGTATTCACAGATCTTGAAGTGTTCGCCATGCTTCAGACACCCACAGGCGTTAAACAACCTGTGCTCTACACAGTCCAGCTGACCCTACAGACACGAAGATCGCTACAGAAAGCATTTCATTAGCACCACCAGGGCTCCACTTGATCTTGTAGGAAGTGCTAAGATGACTTGCTGTTTGCAGTATCCTTGTCTCTAGAGCAGCATTTGGAAACAGTGAAGCCAACACGCTGAGCTGCCTCAGCTCTCCTCTCCTTTAGTGGAATGGAAATTCCTGAGAAATTCTCCAGGAAACCAAGAGCTGAGGGAACTGAAACCAACTATAAGCAGAGGTGAACAAGAAAACATTTCTTTCCCTGGCATTCACCAAAGCCATTAAATTTTCACCGCTGACAGCTACTCTTGTCACTCAAGAGTTGGGTATAGAAACAAAGTTTTTATTAGGTGTACAAAAGAGTATAATCCCTAATCCACCTTGTCTTCTTTTGATGCTCTTATACTTGTTTAAAGGGGTCCTTTTGATTTATTCAAGTTTCAGGGGAAAGGATTTAAGACCCTACATTGCTATGAATGACCCACTCATACCTGTGCAAACATGCATGTAGAAACAGGAAGGGAGGAGAAGGGAGATCTATTCCAGTACATTTAAATTCACACCTTAGCTTAACTATATAAAGCCTTAGCTTTCAATACTTTGTATGAAGAGAGCAGGACTCTTCTGTCCATTTTCACATTTAGCTGTTCTAGAGGCCTGTAGTACTTTAAAGTTAAATTAAGTACCAGTGATGCTTCTTGCAGGTTTCAAATATATCCTACCCCTAGACAACATGAACAGATCCAATAAAAAGCTTCTAAAATAATCCTGCGGATGTCAGAGAATAAACCATACCTACTTGTTCTACTAAGAAGGTTTAAGAGGCCTGCCACATGCAAAGCAGGCAAAGAAATTTGCTGCTTAAAATCAAAAACAGCAAGAAAGCTTCTGACCTTCACATCCATTCCACAAATTCCTGAAACCAAGTTGAAAGTGTCTGAAAGCAATGAAGACATTGTGAACAAACTTGACAAAACAAACCAGCACAGAGTAAACTCAATTTCAGTAGCTACTCTGTAATATTAAATGAAGGGATTTAACTGGAAGCAACAATAAATTTAAAATCTCTCTGGAGTCAGAAACAGCACAGAAGCTATTCCTGTGCTTTCGCTCAAATAAGATACTCTACTTGAGACTATAAAAATCTAGAGGTAATTCTTTGTTTGCTTTCGGATCTTTTTGTTTTCGGATCTTTTTGTTTGCTTTCCCAACACTTACCACCCGTCACACAAAACATACAGGGGATATACACAGTGGAATCAAAACAACCTTTCAAAAGAGCCCTTGTAGCTTGTCCACAAGGAACAAAGCCATTACTTCCTGTTACGTGTATCAGCGCTTATCTCAGCACAGCTCTGTAGACACAGTCCAGGCCACTTCACACCTATTTTATGTCTCTGAAGGTTTCTGCAGGGTGAAAGGAACAGCTCCACATTAAATTTCAGGCGTAACAATAGCTTATACACACCAGAAACCATAAAAATTAGGAAACAGCACTGAAATATTATAGATAAAATAGTGTTCCGAAGAGCTTGGAGTGCTGCTTACACAACACATATCGCACACTGCCCCAGATTTCTGCCAAGAGGACCTTTCATGGGGTAACACTGCTGCAAAGCACTCAAGCAAGTGGAATAAACTAACACAAACAGGCATTTCTGTTCACCTCCTCAGCTCAAGCAGCATTGCCATGGTTACCACGTTGATCACCATTGCCTTTAAGTACATTCTAAATACAGACCAAACGCATAGCTTGGCGGTTTAAACAGCCTTAATAACTACCCAGCAGGCTAGTTCTTGGGAACTGGCTTTCTCTCTAAGGTCCAAGGCACTCAAATATCACGTTATAGAGATGCCTGAAAACTTAGCAAGTGTACTGTTTTATTGTACCATCCAAATCATTTGTAAAAGCAATCACGAAAACTGGACAGATCAATAAGTCATCTCATCGTATCACCTGCATCAGACTCCAAAATGTACGTACCCACCTTAAAAAGGTTTGTCTTGCATGTGGTTAAAGTTGTTTCCTTTGAGGCCACCATGCAGGGATAAGCAAGAGTCTAACTGAAATCACAGTGTACCTACTGCAAAAACCGTTAGTCACTCACAGTACTCTGTTTGCAGTAAATATGCCCCTAGGTACGCGTTGCAGAGATTTATTTCTGAGAAGTTCATACTGAACATGCACCGACTAGACAGGATTATGCACATTGGTATCACTTTCATTAACAGGATTTAGAACTACCTACCTTCTACTACTATTAAAAGTTAGAGAAAACATCAAACCAAACCTCAAGAAGATAGTAATACACTTCAGAAAAACTCCCATTTCCTTGTAGTAATATTAAAACTTTACATACAGTTTTAGTTTACATCCTACAAGAAGGACAAATGAAGAATTCATTTTTCTAACAGCATACAAACCAGAAAAGAAATGGGTTTCACGGGCAGCTTCTTAAAAGGATGCTCCATTTAGATAGCCCCTACAACTGCAAACATCAGTAAAATTCTGAGCTTATAACTCGACAATACATATTCATAAAGCCTTCTTTACAAATTTGAATTATGCTAAAAAAAAAAAATCACATATTTGCTTAGGACTGCCTCAAACCAGAAGCAGCATAGGGCATAAAATGCAAAAAACAGAAGCAAAGTTAAGGGGCTCAGGAAGGCCTGGAGTAAGCTTCCGCTGTAGTGGACGTGTAGGCTACAGAGTAAGTGAATCAGCTTTGGCATCCAGTGTTTTCAAGCTTGAATAAAGTTAGTTTAATATTTTAATATTTCATTAAAATAATTTAGACCTTATAAATAAAGCAGGAGATTCAAAACAGGCTATGAAGCAATCTTCTGGGTCAGTGGAATTTTACTGGTAATTCACCGTTGAGTTATGCAACTGTGGTAACCCACGTACGGCAGTGAGCGAGCCTCTGCCTTCCTGCACCAGAAGCAATAGCCAGACACAGAAAACCTCTGTTCTCAAGGGTGATGTGACCAGTCAAGCCACCCACACAGGCCCTTTCTGTGTGGCTTAGCATTTAACCCTCGCAATACGTGCATGGATACTATTTGATTTCCCTTCCTGCATGGATACTATTCATTAGCCGGTCATTTTCATTTCAGAGAAGTGGTCCCATAGAGAAGCTTTACCAGCAAAATTAGAGCAGCGTGATTGTTCCGTACAGCTGCCTGGAGTAAGACTGGGAGGGAACTGGCTCTTAACAACCTAAGAACCATTCTGCTACATGCAGAGACACAGTCTTCTTCCAGATACAAAATAAACACGTCAATGATTTAATGCAGCTTTATTCAAGCTTTTGGCAGTAAAGGTACACTCATTCAGCAGGCAAAAAAACAGTTTGGGGATAATGAATCTGACCCTGACACAAGAGCTAGCATTCTGCCTCTTATCTGCTAAAAAATGACCTTTAACAACCACAGGCATGCCTCAACAGTACTTTAATTGAAGAGTGGTTTCTTTAAAACAGATACAAGTCATTTGTGGTTTGCGTGAATACGTTTGCACCCCTGAAACTGTGCAAGACTTGCTTCTCTGTACGGGAGCCTGAACGCCCATCTTCAGAGAATGACTGGGGTAGGATCTGAGGAGAAACTGGATAGCAACTATGAGAAGTTAGGAGTTACACCTGCTTGCTCCAGAGATGCTCACAGGAGGATCATTCATTCTTTTCCTCCCTTCAAGAAGTCCAGAGAGACTGAAAGAGCGCAGAGCACAGCGCCACTCCGCTGAACAGCGAGGCTAACAGCTTACAACTCCATTTATAGCCTCTGCACAATCTTGAGACGCGAATCTCTAAAACAAGAAGCTAGAAAAAGAGAAGTTGGGCAAGTACCATTTCTTCCTCTAGAAAAAAAAAATAAGAACAGAAAACTCCAACAGGCTGCATGTGAATAAAGTAATTTTCATCTTCCTTTCCTCTGGAGTAAGCTAGGAAAGCCTGACCACTCAGGTTAGGCTGGCTTGTGATGGGGAAACCAGTATTAAAATGCTGGTTGGAAAGAAAAAAAAAGAAAAACTGACACTGCTGTGGTCTAGGTTGAAGGTGGAACATCAAGGGCAGACCTTAAAGCCATACTGGTGTATGTTGCTCTTTAGTATACCCCAACCTTAGTTGTCGTAGTGGGGGTAAGAGCAACATCAGATTGACTTGCAATTTCCCTTTATTTGTATTAAAAGTACATGCAAAACTATTTTACAAAGAAAAGGAGTCTTTGCTCTGCCCGTGTTCCAAGCAAGACAGATGGAAATCAGTTCTGGCTCAGAAGCCACGTAGCTGTGAGCACAACACTTGGTTTGACAGAATGTGCCTTGCAATTAGAATCAGCTCCACTGGTTTCTAGGAGAGGAAACTTGGCTTCTGACCCCAGTCGCACAGGACACGACCATTTTGGTTCAAGGTTAAAGTACTACAGAGGAGAGGCTGACCTCCAAAAAAGCATCACAGAAGAGCTGGCAAGAGGCCAGCGAAAGCTTAAATGCTTGGCGACCAACATGTGATTACTGGGGAATGTGAGCTATTCTCAAGCACTTCCCCTTTCTCTGCAACAATGGCAATATATAAACCCTTAAACAACACAGAAACACATCTTTGAGATTAAGAGACGCATACTGAAGGACTGTAAACCATTAAAAGCTTGTCTTACTATTGCTTGCAAATAATCATTACACGTCTTACAGCAGCTGAACAATGACAACTATGTTCAGCCTTGCCAACAGGCATCTCACAAGTGCACGGGATACTGCCACGCTGATACGCTGAGAGCAGATTTTGGTATTTAGTTTCTCCATTCCTTCCCAGTTAACATCATCCTGCAGGCCTGGATCCTCTGCAGTCAGTTCTACTTTAAAATTCTGCTGCAATTCTACTGTGTCCATTGAGGATCTATTTTTGGATCTGTCAAATATTCCTTGCTGATTGTTCCATGCTTAAGTCTTGCCTTTATAAAAGCTAAAAATGGTATTCAACGCTTTTTTGGTCTTCAAATCACAAACACTTTCAACAAGCAGTCCTATTAAAACACGTTGAACATCTGGAACGTGTTTTTCTTCAATAAAATTATTGCTACATAGACAAAATATAATTTAATAGTGGGGGAGGAAAGGATGACTACAACATCGTTACAGGATAAGCTCAGAATTCCTCATTAAAGCATTAGCTGAAAGGTTAAAGACTTATACTGCACAAAGAACAAAGTCTCCTGATCTCCATGCAGATCAACACCCCCCTTCCCTGCCGCCCCACGAAGGCTCAGCCGAACAGGTTTGACTTCATTGTCTCAGACTGCACCCACCAGGTTTTAATTTGGCCCAGAGGCAAGCGGTCTCTAACTACTGCACCAGTGATTTCACTCTACGAGGAGCACAACCAGCACAGGAAGGAAATCTTTGCCAAGAAGGTAGAATTCAAGATAAGTAGTGTGGCTCAAATGTCTGGGTCTGGCTTGTGGGCCAGCAAAATACCCGCTGCCAGGTAAAAAGCAGCTGTACTCTATTAAGTGCATCAATTACTTCTTGAGCATTCACTGATGTCAAAGTAATGTCATCCAAGTGCAGCAGGATAGGGTCTGGGGCCTGGAAAAAAACAGCTCAAGCTAGGAAGTTAAAGGTAACATTGAATAAAATATAGATCTTAACCTTACATATGTGTCTGATGTAGCAGAAGGCTCAAAAAGGTTTGAAGGTGATGGCGGAAGATCAACAGTACAGAACAAGAGCAGTTCCTCATACAGAATCAAACTATTAAAGAGCTGAGGACCCACCAGCGTGAAAAAGAATTTCAGGTCTGAGGGAGGCAACACACGGATCTGTAACTGAGCAAGCAGCACGAAGGATGGAGAGGGTTGCACCGTCTCTTCCAATACAGGGAGCAGGTGGTGTGAAACCGAGCCAGGCTCTGGATAAAGGATCTCTCTCTTGACAGGATGTGTCATGAAGCACAGGCTCCTGCTGGAGGGTGTCATGTCAGGGAGCTCGCTTACTTCCAGAAAGGAATTGGGCAGGCCCAGGAAGCCGACCACACACGGTGCTATTACGCACCACAGGTGCGCTCTGGACCAGAAGGGCTGTCAGGACACACCACCACGGGTTGAAAGAGCATCAGAGAGGATTACCACGATCAGCTCATTCGTATCCTCTCCCCTAAAGGGGGACAGACGCTGGCCACTGGCAGACACACAACGCACTAGCTAGCTGGGCCTCCCGGTACAATTCAGAACTGTGGTGCTCATTAAGAGACAGCACACAATTCTCTTCCCCACATCCAAACCGATCACCAGGATACCAATAACCAGGTAATAGCAATGCACTGGCAGGTAAAGGTGGTGCAGGTTCTATGCCCCAAGTCTGCTTACCACTAAAATAAAGAGAATATCACTAGCTTCAAAAAACAAGTCAATTAAAACAAACAGTTGAGATTCCTTTGTTTCTTTTCTAAAAGGTTCTTAAAACCCTAGATTACAACCGCTTCTTTGTTCTTTACCCTCCTTTACAGCAAGGCAAGGCAGACAAATAAACGCAGGAATCTATTCAGTCAACACAACAACCAACTCCAAGTGAAATTGCATTAAATCCTCTTCATTACAGCATCAGTAGCTGCACCACGCAGACCATGAAACACTTCAACAGAAATAAGTAATTTCATAGAGCCATGAATTCAGTAATGAAGAATTTATCCACGGGCCAGTGAATTGCACAACAAAGAGAGAGTTTTGCAAATTAAGAAGTACAATTTACACGCTGAATGAAATAGCCAGCAAAACGTCCTCTGGAACGGATTCCGCTGACTGATGTTCCTGAACTGGACTAGTGGTTATGGCACTCGCGTTTTGCACTAACTGAAAACACACAATACACTCAAGGAAGGAAGTGCTCTCATCAGGAAACTAATTGTTCCCTTTCTGTTGTGGCATAAAGGAACATAAATGACACGTTACCATCCTCACCATCGCCACAGAAATATTCATTTTCACAAAATGATATCTATTAGGCTCAAAGCAATCTAATATTCCAGCAGCGGCAGGCAAGACAGAAAGGTACCGGTTAGGGAGGCCAAGATGTTACGAGAATTTTGCAGTATAGATTTCAAACTGTTACACAGAACGATCTGCATATATTCCGAGAAAACACCTATGCTCGAATGCTGAGACTACAAACAATGTCAGAATGAAAACACTGTTGTAATCATCCAACAAGAAATTTAAAAAATAGATCTGGGGGGCTAACCTTATAAGTCTGATCATGACAAAGTCTTGAAATGCTAATCTTAGAGAAGCCAAATGTATATAATTAAGAAATAATTAAGCCAGCTGAAACAAAAGCATTTTCAATACTAAAAGGTAGCTTCTCTTTGCCCCCTCCCACAATTCCCGTGCTATCCTCAGAATCAAAGCTGTTAGGTGCCAACAGACTGATATTTTTATTTTCACGTTTACTGATACACACACTCTACACCTAGATATCATAAAGCCACACCCAAGAGGAATCCAAGACACAACGTTCAAATCACGAATACAAAACACGGAAGACAACCCAGTGAGAATGCAAGCTTCTATGTTAGATCATACAAAATAACACCTTCATTTTATTTTTCTAAGATAAGGGCAGATTCCCATTTACACCAACTCACAAAAATCTCTATTTGCTAGCTGTTAAGCACAACGTGCAAATACCCTGCACTGCTCAATAGCACCAGGCCTCAGGAGTGCTGAATCAAGTTCCCAATGCCCTCCCATTTACTGTTACAGCAGTCAGTTTCTGCGTTTCTCGAACCACAGAGCCCTAATTATTCCCCATGGAACCAGGGGCTCCTGCAGTGCAACATGCACTGACAAACGGCGTGCTGACTTGCTCCTGCTCTTGCTTTCTTGTGGCCAGCTGCCATCATCTCGCCAACAGTGCAGGAGGGGATGAGCACCTGCTCCCACAGGGGTGCTCATCAGCCCTAAGTGAGGCAGCTGAGGCAATCAGGCAGACAACATTTATTTGTTTTTTCCCCCCAGGATGGCTTTTGACCAACCTATCTCCCTGAACTGGCTTGCCAACAAACTGCAGCATCTTTGAAAGAGAGCAACGAGAACACAGGGTACGCTAACTTAGCTGTAATGGGAAGCCACACATTTTGTGAACCACAGGCTGAAAGCCTCTACAAACTGGGCTGAAATCAGTATAACTTGAGCAAAAGTGACACAGAGAGAAGCCAAGAGCTCAGGACCTGATCTCAGCTTTTGATGGCTTGTGCTTGCTTGTCTTCTTTTGGCAACATTGCTCCACGCTGCAGCAGAGCCCAGGTGATGCCAGCCAGTCCTTCCAAGACAGGCTTTGCACCAATGCTGCCACCATCTCTTCTACCAGCGTGAGTTATTGACGTGACTCACCTCAAACATCACTGACATTACAACAGAAACAAGTGACATGCAAACAGACTATGAGAAAGCAGAATGATTAAATTACCTGTAGTAGGCCCTGCTTAACATTTTACCTGAGCTGCTAACCTTACCTGCCTCAACTACATACAAAAATGAGATAAAAAGAGCTAGTAATTCAGCTTAACAGTCTAATTCCTCATTTAAAATATATACACAGTAATTTTAAGCTACATGAAAAACTTGAAGATGAGTTCACTGGGGAGAATACAGACCATTTAAGACTAACCTGTAATTAATTTTAACTTGAGCTAATTAACAGATTTCCTTGCAAATTCTCAGAAAGTTCATTCTATATTCAGAACACAAGAGTTTAAAGATCACTTCTCCTTCCTCCTTCCAGAAACTTAATGAATTCAAAGCAAAAATGTCTTGTTTACAAAGAATCACAATGAATATCCCTAAATTGTGTGTTCCAAAATGTGGACTCAGATCAAATGAGAGTTGTGGAAAGTCATCAGGGATTGTCTCCAATCCTTCAGGCCCTCCCATGCCCTCTTTCATCCTGAACTTGTTTCTTAGAAGCATCTGAGCTCCAATCTTCTGCTGTCTGCAGCTCCTTCAGTTCACAGCAGTAAGAGCTCCCCAGGAAGAGGAAGCACAGATTATTCAAGCTGGAGGCGCACGTAACTGGCCACACCATACGGAAACATCTCATGCTACGTCTGAAGCCGAAGTCTTTGATCTCTAAATAACCCCTGGTTCCTCATTGGACGCGTTTTTAGAATCAATGAGAAAAAGCAATATACAATCTCTCTCTCCCACAGGGTTTCAGAAGCTTTTACGTGTGCTTCTTAATGGCTAACCACACATTAAATTACAAGCACAAAGCTCAACGTTTTCCAGATCATAACTGTAATACCATGGGTGTCTAGGACTCTGCAGAACGTGTTAACCACTTCCTGCCAGGTTCCCAACGGATATTTTGACTCAAAACGTCACTTGGTTGCTGAACAGATCCTAGAGCAGCACTTCACTCCCATCTCGGTGATAAAAAAAATCCTGCAAAGGGTGAAATACTTGGAGTGCTTTCAGAACAAAGCAACAGGACCAGTTTTCATACATATTTTTTCTTCCATTGACACCTTTCAGAGTTTAACAGAAATGGTGTTTTAGCTTTTAAAGTGCAAAAGACTTGTCAAAAAACTGACTAAAAGCATTTGGTGAAGAAAAGAACTGCAGCCATCAACTGCAGGCAGGTCATGTGTTTGCCCACAAAAACAGGAAACAGCTAGCCATGGAAATATCTAAGCATGCCATGAAATAATATGCAAAGTGCACAGTAAGCAGGCTGCTAAAGTCAATATTTCTCCCCAGTGCTTTGCTTTACTCCTATGTTTGTTAACTACAGCTCATTCCAAACAAGTGGCCAAAAATTCATTTGGTCTTACAGCGCGTGCTAACGCAAGAGACCATCAACAATGACATAAAACAGCAGTTAAGCTGCAGACACTTATTCCGAAACAAGAAAATCCATACAAGGTGCTGTTCCACGGCTCTTTTGGTAATGCGTTTCCAACAGTAAATAAGCCTGAATTTTCAACAAAGACAGGAAGCAAAGTAGATGAGAGCCTGGGAATCAAACAATGGGAGGGAAAACAGCTGAGCCTTTTCAGTAGCGGGCACTGAGTTTGTTCCCTTCCCCAGGCATCAAGCATCTAAGAGGAATCATCAAGAACGCAACGGGGAAATAAAATACTTCTCTATACTTTTAAAGCTTACTTTGTGCTTTCAAAAGTACTTGAGAATGGCTTTCCTCCTAGCTTCCTTTTTCTCTTCGGCCTGTCAGCCCCTCCCCTCTTCACGTAAGCAGAATGCATTTTTCCAAGAAAAAGACTAAAATGAAGAAAAAACTTAGGGATTTGTGAGCAGGTGTGGCACTTTGCTTGATATATAGTAATTTTTAATGCCATTTTAAAATAATATGCTTTAAAATGATGTGGTGCCTGATCAGGAATCTCATTACAATCCAGATCGAGGGATTATACTTTGCTTTGTCAATCTGAAAACAGGCAATTTTTTTCTGACGCACTCTATCATTGAAGGGTATTTATGCCATCTAGAACCTTATTACTTTCCTGTAATTTACAGATACTTTAACTCATGGAGATTTATCTTAAATGTAGTGCTTTTTTCAGTCCTACATAACCAAAGAAATCCAGTCAGCCTGTTGTCTAAAAGCAACAAATTTAAACCATTAGTATTACCCGATAAGCAAAAGGGCACCACACGTTACACTCAAGATAGATTCATGCTTTAGCTACTTTAGATATTCTAGCAGAACAAAGGAAAAAATGATCAATTTTTTAAAGGATTTTAATGAAAACACGCAGCTTGGAGGGGGAAAAGGTTTCAGCCTCAAAAATATCAATAACACCTGCATTGCTTATTTTAAAATAAAATTTAAAGGTATTTCCCCAACAAGCTCCTGACATCGGTGACCAGTTTACCTACAGGCTTCTCCTCATTGTTTGGTTCCAGCGGAGGCTGACAGATACCAGACACTTTAACGGGGTGGAAATGTTATTTCAGATATTCAAAAGACAGCAAACTACCTTTGAAAGTCCATCTCCTGTCACAGGCAGATCCGAAAGATCTCAGTTTTCACAAAGCTACGAGCTCTTAAAACGCACTTCAAATTGACTAACATAACAGGACAAGTTTAAAGCACATTTGCTGCGTTTAGTCATGATACTATTCACACTTATTTCCAAAACCAAGTAATCTGTGGCTGCAAATAAGACAGTCTCTAGATGAGCCATAATAGATTTTCCACAGAGCTTCCAGAGGCTCCCAAAAAACCCCTCTGGTCTCAGGACACTCGATGTATTGTTTTCAAAATCTTACTTTTTTTTGCCATATGCTCCACCTTTGGAATGTCATAGTAGCTGGTTATTCATTATCTAAATTTATTTTGGAAATTAAACTCAAAGGGAATTATCTAATGCACGTCAGACTGAAAACGAGCTGTGAATCTTCGAAGTTAATTTTGACTTCACATGCAGTTAAAAAGGCTTCAAGATTCAAATTCTTAATTGCCTTCTAACATGAAGAACTACTTCTTCAGTTAAGTCACTACATTACTTTAAATGCAAACTTCTTAAAGCTAGTGTTAAAAATTGCATCTCATCTTTACAAGTTTCATAAAAGCAGTTTCTTAGTTTTTTCCCCCAGTATTTTTAACCCTGGTAACTTGACAAGAGTCTAAGTAAACAGTAATTTCTCCACATTTCAGCTACTTTCAGCATTAGTAAATTTCAATATGAGCAGGAGGAAAAATAAGCTGAGATTCTATTCAGTCTGATAAACATCTGGACAAGTTTCTCTTTCTATAAATACATGTATACACGCAATTTTCAATAAGTTATGACAGGTATACCACAGAGCTGCCCAAAACCCATCATGTCACAATGTGTAGCCACATCACCTGCGTTAGGCACGCCAGACTACGGCATGATAAATTCTAGACTATAATTCCAGCCTCTTTCCAAGTTCAGGAGATAACTTAATTAAAATATTTGCATCCAGTTCTTACTGTTTTCAAAGCAACTTAGATACTATCTGAAACCACACAACTCATCGGTAAAAATTAATTGCCTTCAAGCTTATATTAGATTTTATACAGCTTGCTTTAATATTAAAGGAAGGCACGAAGCACGCAGGAACAAATCTCCCAACTCATTTCCTACAACAGCGTTTCACAAGTTCTGTTTCAGACTTGAGAGACAAGGGTTTGTGCCTTGAAGTACCTTGTCAGATGCATTATGGTTCAATAAGCTCATTTTTGGATTTCAGTGGAAGAGCATGAAGAGAAACTGCTTTCAACATCAACTTAGAAAGAAAAAAATTCTACTGCATCTATTTTAAAGTCTTTATATCATAACTGTCTGCGAAATACTTGTCAGTCTTGGTTCAGGTCAAAGTGAAATCAAATCCAGTTTTTGTCTTAATATAGCGGCACTCACCCTTCACAGAGCTTCACAAAGCTCTCTCAAAACACACTAGAGCCACGTGAAAGGAATGCTGATTGTACTTCACTCTCCTTCAAGTACTTCTTTGAAGCCCAGGATGGGAAAAGTGGGCAAATAGGAAGCTTGTAGCGTAAATGACCCATTCTGAAAGTGGCATTCCCTTGGTTGCCCTCGGAAAGCAACAATTTCATGCTTGCTTCTCTAGCTGAAAACCGGGTATTAGTTTGACTTCACAGGTTCCAATCCATAGAACTGGAAGATGTATCATCCAGGAGGTCTTTAAGGTCCATGGGTGCATTGCTAGCACTGGTGATATTCATCTCCAGCTACTGTATCAACTGAACTACCTCTCTAGCTGTTGGAACTCTCAGGTAAGGTGGAAGGATTCTGCAGATAAGTTGCTGAGTACTTTTAAAAATTTTAAGACCAAGATAACATCCCACACAACACAAGTCAAGCTAGAAACAGTGACCTTTGTTAGACAACTCAGCATAATGAACACTGATGCCACGCTGAGCAAAGGTTTCCTCTGTAGGAGGAAGAAAAGAAAAAGCCTAACAGCTGAGCATCTCGGGGTGAGTTTAAACCTCTATTTGAGGAGACATTCTCTCAAAGGCTTGGGGGCAAATAAACGAGAGCAACAGAAAAATCAAATATACTGTTAAAGTCATTTGCTGGGTGCCTTAAATTCAAGCTTGGTACACGCCAGCATTTGTTCCTCGTTTAAGTAGAGCTGCTGGTACAGTTAAAATAACACCACAGCACTTTGCTGCTGAGACTATGCAATATAATACTTCCACTTTAGCAATCACAGAAGTTGACATGAACATTCCTTCCAGAAATATTTGATCAAATTCTGCAATCACGATTCAACCAAAGAAAAATAGTAACAAAAAATGTCAAGCTATCAGATACTGATTATATTCTTGAAAAAAATTGGCTCGTGGAGACACTCCTCTACATACTTCGGAAGAAACATTAACAGTTTGGACAGATTACCAACAGGAATAGATTACTGCATGTTTTTAAAAACAGTAACGTAACAGAAGCAACACGGCAGAAGATGTATGTTCATTTAGCGATCACACTCTTAACAAGTTCAAGTGATAACTCACCGCCCTGGCGTTAAGAATTAAATTATATGCACTATCGCTAATATGAATTGTCTCGGAAAGTATCCTGTTCAGCTGACTTTCTTTTTATAAACATTCTCCTCCTCTTAGTTCACTGTTGTAATTTTTCAACTACCATTTTCTTCTAGTTCCATACGTAGTACAGCCTCTTTCTTTTTACAGAAGGCAAAAAGAGCTTTAATGTAAGAACAGGCTAAATATTTGTTAAAAATTACGCTGGAAATTTTATTATGCCCAAGATACAGAACAATTTGAGAACTCAAACTTAATACCAATAGTCTGAAGTGTTTCCAATTACACCCAATAAAGCATTGTGAAAAATCTTAATGTCAGCACTTGAATTCAAAGTATCCTTGACGAAATAGCTTAAAAGAAATTTTGCCTTCAACAGCAAGCTAAGGACTCCTCAGCTCAGCAAACAACTACAGAATTTTCTTCAAGAACATCATTTTATTTAATTTAATTCTTTTTTTGCCCTGCGACTGCAGAAGATCACTTCCGTAAGGAACTCTGCACTCCAAACCATGTGATCTCTCTCAATATTTACACTAAGAACACTATTAAAACTCTCCTCTGAAGCCATTAAGCACAGCATTTTCAGTGAAACAAAATAGCTATTTAGATTATTTAGGTTTTAACTGCTCTTATCAAGTAGAAGCTGGCCTGATGGCTCCCCCCCAGCTGCTCTTCCTAACTCATGACAGCCACACAGCTGTGCTTTTGGCTGAATATACTTTAAAAGACTTACTTCCTCTGTTTTCTAAAAGAGGAAAAAACAGGGGGGGAAAGAGAGAAAAAGAAGAGAGAACCAGGGACCCTAAGTAGGATTTTATTCTTTTTCAGTTACAATTTTAACGCTAGTATACAAATGAGCAGCCACACATCCAAGAGGCTTTTTGTTCATCTTTCTGGCCTCCCTTGGTTTTTTTGTACGCCCCACAAAGCATTGCCACTGCTCCTGATGCTTTTTCCTCTTCTGTTCACTTATCTTGCTTTCATGGCGTTCTCTGTGTTCTCTATTCTTTTCCACTCCATACTGATGGAGATGCAACCACAACCGTCTTTTAATCAACATACTTCATGCTTTCTCCCAGGCCAGATTTGATTGCTCCCAATTACCAACAGGGAAGTACGCTTCAAACCCACTTTGGCTTTAAGTTTAAAACAAATCTATCTATGAACTGTATGTAAAATTTCAGGGAAAAGAGAACACATCATGTAAAAAATACGCCTGGAAAAGAGGAAAACCATCAAAACGTATCTCCTGTACTTGGTACACCATCTCATGTTTGTGTGTTTCACAGCACCTAGCAAACAGTGCCCAGCTAGTACTTAGAAACACAAAGAACTGTCAAGTAAGAAAATGATAGCAAAACTTAATACTCACAGCCATAATCAACTCAAAAGGGTGTTTATACACCCGCACGGGAGACTGGTACTTCTGCACCATTGCTGCGGTTACTCTGGTCAACTCAAACCTGAAAAAGAAACGTTTAAAATCATTCGTCAAATGTAGGAAGCCAGTTTTAATCTTCTCTTCAGACAACTATTTTGAGTGTGATATCATGCTTGCAATTCTATCCACAACTCCATGAAGACTTTTTTTAATGAAACAGGTCCCTGAAAAGCTATGTGTATTTTTGTCAGAAATGACTCGTTATAATTTCTTCCAAAAAAAGACTTGAAATTAGCACATTTTCGGTCCAGTTTTAGTAACAAGCCTTCAACAGACTTTATGACTATTCATCTGGGTGGTGAGACTTCCTGCACTGCTGCTAAGAACCAACCATTAGCACATACGAGCCAAAGGCAGAGAAGCTTTGCCTGGTTCCCCAGCACAGTAATTGGGCTGTTTATAGGTCATTCTGAATTGGGATTGGTTAAAAAAAGTTTTAAAATATTCCAAACATTAAAAGCCCTCACTTTCAGAAATAATAATGATAAAAAGATTATTACAGCAAACTAAGATGATGCATTCCTACATTATTTCCAATTCAAAAGAATCAAGACTTTTTAAGAGAGAGGCTTAAGAAATAGCTGGGGGGGAACAAACCTTAGAGGAACTACAGATATTCCAACACCACCAGAAAGAAATTCACCAGCAAACCGAACAGGAGCTATTCCAGGAGCATTATACGTGCTTACCCCAGCGAAGTGTTTCACCCAAACTTTCTTGAATGCAATTACGTTTATTGAAAAATATTGGCAGCTGCACTTGCAGATGAAAACGCTGGCTGCTAGCCAGACTAATTTTAGCGAGAAATGGCTTTGTTACAATAAGTTAATTTTGCTTTCTTCTTTTTTTTCCGCTCTTTTTATTTTTCAAGCGCGTTCTCACATTATCTACAGCACTTCTGGAAGGAGTTACCAACTCCGAGCAGAGAGCACCGGCACCGCAGCTCCTCGGAAACCCAACAAACCCCCGACTCCCAGGAAAGTAAAGGAATTTCCCCGCGACTGCCCACGTCTTTCAACCCCACCCCCCCCCCCCCCCCCCGAAGCAGCAACAAAGCCCAGCACCCTCCCAAACCCTCGACCAAACAAAGAACCGAGCACCTGCAGCGGGCTGGAGCCGCTGCCTTGCCGGGGGTGCCCGGGGGGGGGGCCTCGGGGCTGCTGCCGGTAACGGACTGAGGGGGGCTGAGGGGACTAGAGGGGGATGAAGGAGCGAGGGAAGGGAACGGGGCGCGGGGCTGAGGGGGGGGACCCCGGGGGGCTGAGGGGGGGACCCCGGGGGGCTGAGGGGGGGCGGAAGGGAACTGGCCGCGGGGCTGAGGAGGACAGGAGGTGGTTGAGGGGGACCGGGGCTGAAAGGGGACCGGGGGGCTGAGGGGACAGAGGGAGTCGGGAGGTGGCTGAGGGGGACCAGGGCTGAGGGGCGTGGAGCTGAAGGGACAGAAGGGGACTGAGGGGACCGGGGAAAGGAGGTGGACGGAGGGTGGCTGCGGGGGACCGGATAGCAGCTGAGGGGGGACTAAAAGTGGCTGAGGGGACCGGGGGTGGCCGCCGGACCGCGCTGAGGGCCGCCTTACCGCCTCGCCGCCCGCCGCTCTCTGCCCTCCTCATGCCGGCGCGGGGCAGCGCCGCCGCCGGTTCCGGCGGGGGAGGGGCGGGGGCGCCGCCGCCTGTTGTTACTGGTGACGGGGCGGGGGGAGCGGCTTGGCCGCCGGCCAGCACTGCGCATGCGCGCCCGGTTCACGGTGGGAGGGGGGAGCAGGAGGAGGCAGAGGGCGGCGGGCGCCTTCTCCCCGCGCGGCCGTTTGCGCATGCGCGTTGCGCTCGGGGGGGGGGGGGTGCGCATGCGCAGTGTGTGAGGGGAGCGCGGTCACGGAGGGGTTGTGGTAGCCCCCCAACGTCACCGTCACACAGTAACCCTCAGCCCAAGTTCGGTGTTAAACCCTTCATTTCTGCCCTCAGTGCGGGGCTTTAGCTGATAATATCTAATAATGTCCCTCCCAGAGGCATGGCTGTGGCTGTGCCGAGCTCCTTATCGTTATCTGCAGCTCCTCGGGGCTTCAGAGAGGGGCAGCGTGCCTCAGGAGGGGGGGAGAAGTTCGGGGGGTGCCCGGGGTGAGGCAGGGCGGTGGCACACCGAGCCCCGTACGGGGTGTGAGGGGACAGGGTAACTAGGTACAGGGCGTGGGGCAGCACTGGTGGCGTCACCAGGCACGGCGGGGTGACCTGACAGGGAACAAGTGGGGAAAAAACTGACCCGAGAGCCTGCCTGAGGCTTGAAATGGCAAAGGACTGAAAGAGGGGTGAGAAATGGTCTGGAAAGCCTGTCCAGGGCTTGAAATGATGAAGGACTAACAGCAGGGTGAGAAACTGTCCCAAAACCCTGCCTGGGACTTGAAATGGCAAAGGACTGAAGCCTCGCATCTTCTAGGTATCTTCTCAGGGCAAGTACTGTACCATTTTAGTAGGGATAACAGCGGCCCTGTTTGGGTTCATCGCCTGAGGAGGAGCAGAACCTGTCCCAGGACCGGGAGGCACACAGGGCACAGCCCTGCCAGCGCTGTGGGAGCACAGAAGCATGCCTCCAACACGCCTGAGCTGCCACCTGCCTCGCTCTGCTGTCCCCAGGCAGCCGTCACCCAGCCCGGGATGCCTCGCAGCTCCGCATGTCCAAACGACAAGCTCCACTGTCTTAGTCCATGTCTAACATGGTCATAATATGATGTACTGAAAGCAGGAAATACAGCCATGTTTTGTCCTGTACCAGTGTATTACAAGCTGTTAAAATAAGGACTTGAAAATTAGGGGCAAACAGTTCTGTTCCCTTCAGTGACTCCACTAAGGCGATGCTTTCGCTCTGAATATATTTTATTATTACCTGCTTGCTCCCTCGAAAAATAAATCCATCCACTAAAATTTAGAGTCATTATCCTGTCCTTCTGGTGCAATTATTTCTCTAGGAAGGCTGAATTTGTGGTAGCTATTAAGTAGTGAATCAGCTACAGGTCTTTCTTACACAAAGCGTGTGTTTTAAAGTTAGTCAAGAAAGGTCTGTTGTCTGATCCGAAACTAGTCCTTACAAGTAGTTCTTTAACGTGTTGAGAAATTGTTTCTCTAAATCTGGTTTCTGTCGTGGCACTTGGCCAGTCCTGTTCATGTAACCGAAGTTAGCTAGTTAATCTAGTAACTTTATAATTAGATTTAGGTATCTGATTGATATTCCCTGCCATTACGCCTGCAACATCCTTTTCCTGCTCCGAAGGCCTGAGATATAATCCTACCAGTATAGCAGGGCGAGGAATTTACGCCCACTCAGATTCCTCTTTGTTCATAGTGCTTCTCCCTTTAGAGTCTGGGAAATCTTATTACCTGCCTCTATTTCATTTAACCAAATAGCCGTACAACCTGAAAAGCTTCGTTAAGACTCCTAAAGGCATTTGGAGTTTATTGATAAAGTGAAGGCATTATCAATGCATCATTTAATGTCTAAGTCAGTCGTAGTAGGTGTCTCGCCTCTCTTTTGTAGCAATAATCTTAACGAGATAGACACAGCAGAGGAGAGTAGTATGTTTTAAAATGTTTCTATTATTGTTCATATTCCTGATACATCTTCTCTTATGGAAACTCCAGCAGTGCATCATTAGAAGGAGTATAAATAAATGAGTAAGTGGGTGAAATGTTTAAGGAATGCTGTGAGGGGTGATAAAAATTTAATCCCAAAGGACACAGGCTGAAAGTGCAAACCAGTATTTTCAGAAAATAAGGAATGCAGCTTGCTAGAAATGGAGGGAATATGGGCCTTGTGGAGGTTATGCAAGGTCAGTCACTCCCCACCACGTGAACACTTTTCCTGGGTTTCATTCCTTCACGTTACAAAGTCTGGTTACACAGCTCAAAGCCCAGTCATTTATCCTGTTTCAGGCAATATTTCCATGGAGATTAGTTTGAACCATCGGCAGCCAATCCTTTATTACTAATAACAGCTAAGTTAAAGTGCAATTGCCTGGGAGCAGCACGGGGCTGATGTATACACAAAAAGATTCAAAATGCCTCTAGGCCTTTCTGTAGCTGGGTGCAAGCCCGTGGAATTCAGCAGGCAGGGACTCGCTCTGTTCCCTTTTGTTTGCATCCCAGAGAGTCCTAATAAAAGTGGTCATTGCTTCTTACTGTCCAGCAGGTCTCATCTTCACAGCTTTTGTACGAAAGAGAAGGGATTGTTAGGAGTTCTCAACAAGACAGGGCACGCGTTCATTCAAGTTGTGGCTGCTAAGCAGTAAGCATATTAAGGAATGTGAAAGAAGGGATGAGATTTCGAATTCAGATATAACGAAGATCTTCCGGAGTCATTCCCTAATAAATCAGCTCTGTCTGACTCAGTGGAATTTTTTATGTACCACTGGCTAAATTGAAATAAATGTCCTCTTCCTAAACATGTAAAGTCATGAAAAAGCTCCCAAATGATAATGTTTCCAGATAAAATAAGCAGGATAACTGACAGGCAGTTAGTAGGACAGAGTTGCGCCCTGCAGGCATGCGATTCTGGTTTACACGCACTTCTTATTAGGCACAGTTATACGTACTTAACTAGGTGTCACAATTCTCTCTTTCCTTTGTCAGTCTAGGGAGAAATACCTGGTGGTGGTGCTGGCTCTCAGCTGGTCTGAATTCCTTCGTCAAAGAACCAAAGCAGCTGTGACATCCCAGTTGGGTCCTCCAGACATACAGGAACGTGCTCCTCTGGATATATTTTTGAAAGCTCAAACCAGGGAAATGGTGTATCTCTGAAAAGCACATACTGGGGAAATGGTGCACGTGCTTCTCTGGAGATCCTCAAGCCCTTTGTAAAGTCAGGGAGTATACTAATAATCCCAACGTACAGACAGAAATACTCAGGCTCAGAAAGTGCTACACAAAAACTCACACAGCGAGTCAGTGTTAGAAGGCAGACCAGAGCTCTGTGCTTCCAGGGGGATGCCCTTATTCCCCCATGCTGCTGCCTTTGCCCTTTGTGGTACTTTTCCACCATTGACAAGATTGGGAACAGGGCAAAACGTGTCTGGACTGATCTGTGTTCAGAGAGACGATGTTAATGTAAGAAACCTAAGACATTAAACTCTTGCACAGAGATGCTCATCCAGGATTAAGCTGGCCTTAGCTTACAGTAGTTTAGTGCAGTATAAATGAGGGTGTAACTTCTACACCATTATTCGATTTTTCTGAGCTTTTCCGTGTGTCACAGTGTAGAAGAGCCTTAAATGAACTTGTAGCCTGGAGCCCTTTGTGATTTGATGTCACAAACAGACAGAAATGTGTTTTTTTCCTGTCTTCCGAAGTGACTGATAGGGAAATTGAATTGCAGGCTGGGAGCTGGCCAGGGACACCAGCTGCCAGCGCCTGGGCTCCAGCAGCTGACATCAGAGCCCGGATACCAACAACATTAACAGCTACGTAGGCAAGCGTTACCAAATAGGACTAAGTTCTGATTCATAAAATATATGAATCAGGATGAGCATGTGGAAAGCATCCACAGCCTCTCCTGCGAAGCCCATAACTGTACTGCGCTTGCTGCGTGCTTCCACCACCTGTAAGTAGGACAGTGTTAAAGCCAAGGTGAGCAGCTGGGGGGCTGCTGGCGCAGCAATAATTAAATCATGAGGAGAGCTAACAGCATCAACTCCAACACTCATTTCAGCGCCGGAAATGGGTTACCAACACGCAGGATGCTTGTAACACCCAGGTTGACAGCACAGCCTTCTTGGGGGAACATGGGGAGAGGGGGGATGCCCTTTGGGGCCCTCCCAAAATGATCCCTGAGACATCAGGAGGTGGCACAGGAAAGCCAAACTGCCTAAGGAAACCTGCCCCCCTCCCCTTCTTTTTTTCAGCATAAAGGGAAAAAACACTTGGATGATAACGTATTTGTCGGGGTATTTTACTATTGGTGAGGATGCTGCCATGCACGTGATACAGGAAGCTGGATCTGCAATCAAAGAAGGCTTTACTGGGCTTTGGGGAATGCTTAACTTTCCTAAAGTGCCTTTGGAAGTGCTACTCATGCCCATCTGCCACTGCCTAGCAGCCTTCTGGTACTTGCCTCGCAGGGAGGCTCCTGGTACCAGTCGACTCTCTAAGTGCCTTAAAGGACTGCCTGGAACTCAGCTAATCATTAATGACACTTTTCAGTCCTTAGAAAAACACCAGTGTTGACTAAGAGGCATTGCAAACGCAGAGATGAGTACATTTCCTATAAAAATAAAAACAAAGGCCGTTTACTATCCCCCCTTCAAATCAGTCTGACAGCATAAACGCTCTCAACTGCTTTAACAAGCACTGAATGAGCTATTGAGCTGTTCACTAGCTAGACACTTTGTCTTTATTTGCCTGTAAAATACTGTGATTTTTTTAATATAATACCAGGGGATTAATAAGAAACAATTGCTCATTATTAAAAGTATTCCACAAACCTAGCTCCTTTCACAGCACGCGCTGACTGCACCAGTACTTGGCCCTTTTCATGGGGGCTCCCTCAGGACAAGCCTTCATTGTGGGTGCTGCTCTGCTGGTATAAAAGTGCTCATATCTGTATTGCCTATTCCCATGCCTCAAGGAAAATGAGACATACCATTATGAGGCACTCCCCCACCAAAATAACTACCAGCAGAGCTATTTCAGGGTTTATTTCTTAAATCACGCTCCTAAGTGTAATAGCTAAAGCAGCTCAATCTGTCCCTGGATCAGGCCTCTGCTGGCAGCCTTCACCCAAGCATCTCCGAGAAAACACTTGAGAAACACGAGCCTCATGACGCTGCTCGCAGGCCACGGAACTGCTGCTTATCTTCTCTGATCAGCAGAATTCTTTGCTTGAATTCCGCTGCTGTATCCAAGGCGATCTCATTATTTGCTATACACGCTCGATCTGCTCGCTAATTTCTTTTTCCTCGTCACGGGGGAGGAACCTTCCTGTGCTCCACAGGCGTGCCTGTGGTTGGAGATGAAAGAAAGCCAGCAAGACGCATAAAAATGTCCCCCACTTGCAGCAGCAGCAGCCTGAATGGGAGCACGGTGCAGAGACAGATGTTCCTTCCAGCCGAACCGCCCGTGTCAGTGGCCCCAACATCTTCCAGGTCCTGCAGAGCCTGGGTACCGCTGAGCAGAAGGCTGGCTGCATCTGGGGAGCTGCCCTGCTCGTCCTCACGTGGCTGCAGCACGGATCTGTCTCGGCCTTGAGAACCCACTGGCTGCCTCGCCGTCCTGGAATTGATTTGGCTAATGCGCCGCGTGATGGGAAGCCACGTTTGCAGCCTCTCTGCTAGACGGGAGCGAGCAGAGATCGATAGCATCCTCCGCCCCTGGCTAAGCGGACTGGGAGCAGAGCTGTGCTGAAGGGATACCCACCCAGAGGCCGGCCTCGGCTCTGTAGGGATGAGGGATGAAATATTTAACGCCTCGCAGCTCCTGTAGCTGTCAGCGTGGGGAAGGGGGAGCGGGAGCAGAGAGGGAAGGGGTGGAATTGCCTTCTGAGCACAGCACCGGCGCTGCAACCCCTCTGCAAGTGGGACGTGAAGTTTTCTCTGAGGGTAGCTTCCAAATGGCATCCTCAAAATAACTTGCTTTAATGAAGGGAACGGTCTCCAGCACAGGAAGCCTGTTTGCAGTCGTGGTTTCAAGCTGGTAGCTACAGACTGACGTGTGGCCACTAAGTATGTCAAATTAGCTAATAAACAGCTGCTCCGTTTTATTTGCTTTTGAGCAAATAAAATTTAGTTGAGCCTGAGCCTCAACTAAACGAAAGGAGCCCGTATGCCCCAGGCCATCCCCCAGGGCAGAGCCTGGAAACAAAGCCCTGCTCTCCTAGTGCCCTACCTGACATCCCTGACGTGCACTGCAAGCCAGGAGCTCTGCAGGAGCCTGTCCCAAATATAGCCTGACTGGCAAATCCCTATTTTGTATCCCAATCCATAGGAGAGGACACTTTTGGGCAGCCGTGAGCAGCTGTGCGCCTTCCCTCCTCGCTGTGACCGCACCCAGCACAGGCAGCGACACGCAGAGAACTACAGGAGACTGCAAAACCCCATCAGTACGTGGACGGAAGCTGCACCACCACGGTACGGCTCAAACCAGCCCAGAAGGAGGTTTTAAACACAGGCAAACTAACTGCTGAAAAAAAATACCCATCCCACCACGGCTGCTGCACCGTGCCATGGGAACGATGCTGTGCATACGATCAGATTTAGGACGCAAGCAGCCTGAGGGTCTTTTTACATTTGGCTTGAAAAGGCTAAAAATAGCACCCCAAATCACACGTTTTTTTTTTTCTTTGCTTTGTCACCTCCTCCCCCTGTCCCTATTCTCTGGCAGTGTTACATGCAAAGCAGGATTTGGGATCCAAGGCCCGGTAATTAGACTCCAGCCCAGCAGCTGCGAGAGGAACAGCTGGAAGTGTTATTTTTGCAGGTTATTAATTGACTCCATAGAAAAAAAAAGAAAAAAAAAAGCCCAGCAAACACAGAGCCAGCAAGCCACAGCCCATAGCCACATGACAAGGTCTTAACGACATAAAAAAGATAAAATAAAAGAGCGAGCCCAGTATCCTAAAGCCGATTAGTTATAGCAATTTCTCCGAAGCTAAATATAGAAAAAAAAAATCCTCCCCCATCTTCAGCTCTGTTGGCAGAGATCAGAAAGCATGAGGAAGGAGATAGAGATAAATTTCATTTTTCGCTTAACCTCCTTATCAGCTGCAGAGGAAAACTGCTGCTTTGGTGACGCTCCCAGCCCCGAAAAGCAGATTTCTGAGCCAGTTACAGCCCTTGCCCAGGGCATGGGCAGCCGCAGAGTTGCTCTGAGCCCTGTCATTGTGGGCAGGGGCATGAAGCAGGGACCCCCCCGTGCCAGCATTAACGTTGCCCCTGTCTGGACACTAACAGCCAGCAAGGTCCTGTCCCCAGTGCTGCTGTAGCCTCTTTAGCCAAGCCCCAGGTTTAACTTCTGAAAATCAACCACTGCCGTAGAGCCGAGGCGAGGCAGCACCTCTTGCAGGTCATGCATGAGCTGTCCCCAGGCTGCATGGAGAGGATGGCAAGGAACATTGTGCCCGAGCATCCCCTGTGCTGGCAGAGAGGTGGCAACAGGCCCTGCTGCCCCAATACCGCCCAGAACCCAGACAAGTGGGCAGTGAGCACACTGCTACGAGCTGCGTGTCCCCACTCGGGGGCTTGCACGTTGCTTGTGCATCCGGTGCTCTGGCAGGACCAGGCGTTTTTCCCTAGTGAGACTCGGTACGTGCCACCCGGGCTGCCATCACACCTCTCCACAAGGTCTGAAGTGGTGGTTGCACAAGGACAGACGACGCTTTGGGGGCAGCACAAGGAAAGGAGACTTCTCCAAGGGGTGTTGGAGCCGCAGGTGACCTCCCTGCAAGCAGCCTGGGCTGGACCCTGCCCCACTGCAGAAGCTCCTGCCTGCCCCGGGATGGGGACTGGAGAGCAAAGCTCATCGAGCTGGCTGAAGGACAGGGACATTTTCCTTCCCAGCTGCTCCAGCCTTGCCCACACAGCCGGTGGGATGAATCCACACAGCTAACGATGCGACGTGACTGGTAAACAAATGATGCGCTTGCACTGGAAAGAAAGAAAAGAGAGGAAGGGAGGAGGAATGCAAGGGAACAAGGCACATAGAGGATAGGAGCATGCAGCAGGGAGCTCTTTAAAAATCTGCTGAGGAAGGCACTTGCACAGCACATGGTTTGGTCAGATCAATGAAGCTGCAGAGTGGCTTGCTGCTGGCAGGCACACAAATCCACTTTCTAATGAAATTTACAGCAAGTGGAATTTAGGTCACTACTCGGAAGCATTCAGTTTATTCCAGGCAGCTTTTTAAATATTTAAGGAATAGCTGTCAAATTAAGCCTGAGCACCTCTGGCTGGAAGGTCCAACTTGGAGCCACTGCAGATTTCATAGCTAGAGCTTAAAAAAACATTTTGTAAAGCTTCCTTCAATCGCCCTCTGCCCATTATCACAGCACAGTGACCGAGGCCAGGCTGGCTCCTGCCACGCAGCGATGCTCGCGCTGCACCCAGCTCTGCTCCCCAGAGCTCAGCCTGGCCTCGACCCCCAGAATGAAACCCGGGTCTCATGAGCTCCCTGCAGCTCGTTCTCTCCCTCCAAACGTGCTGCTGAGGGAAGAGCAGTACTGCAGCCAGACCCAGAGACTGAAAACAGCTCTCTGGGGAGCAGCTGGAAGCAAGCTCTTAGCAGAGGGGAACCTTAGCTAAAGGCTGAGTGATGCTGAATGGGAAGGATCCGGCCTGGAGCTGTGCTTGCTAACACTCTTCCCAAATGTCTCCTAAGAGAGCAGCCGAGGCTCCTCGATGGGCGATGGAGGGAGGAGAGGTGGGAACCAGGCGGTGCTGCGGCTGCTTGAGCAGCAGAAATGGCCCCAGCCCCAGCTCTCCACGCACTCAGTTCCTGTAAAATCAGAGCAAAAGTACAAACGTTTCCTTTTCTGAGATGCAAAGTTCAGCAGTTTGCATAACATACCGACGGGATTAACCAGTTCCTGTCCCAGCTCAAGGTCCAGCTCACCAGGCACAGACCTCTTGCGTTTTCCTACATGCACACAGGAAGGAGATGAGGTGGGAGCTGCTCCCCCTCCTTGGGGCCCAGCTTTCCTCCTCCAGCCCAGCCGGCCTGGAGCAGAGGTAGAGCACAAGTGCCTGTACAAACACCTCTGCCTCCTTCCTCCCTTCCTTTTTTTTTTTCTTTTTTTTTTTTCTTTTTTTGACTGATTTGGTGCTTGTGCACATAAATACCCATTTCACGCTCAGCTGCCAGAGGCTTTGCTTGGCTGGGTGACGGCGCTGGCTGCCGCCCTGCCGCTGGCTTTGCACCAGGACCTGGCCCCGAGGATGCGGCCGGTCCCTGTCCCACCTTGCAGTGTCCCTGCTGGGCTCCAGGCTGGGTTGGGCACACAGGGACGTGGCTGCTGGCACCGCTGCCGCATGGTCCCACGTAACAGGGAAGCAGCGGTCACATCCCTCTGCCCTGTGATGGCAAAGGCTGCGCACGGGGAGGGTTGTGGCTGCGTTTCCCCTCCGGTCAATCCCCAGCAGTGCCGTTCACCCAGGCTGTGGTGTTGGCTCCAAGGGGGGGAAAACGTCATCCTCATTTTACTTCTCCCCAAAGCAGTTGGCTACCTAAACGGGCTGAAAAGCCAATTCCCCATGGATGCTGCTGTGTGTCTGACTTTACCTCGGTGTGCACACGCCCATTCTGCAGTGAAGATCTGGCTGCTGTCATCGCAGAGCTGCTGGCCCGGGCAGGTTTGGCAGACCCAGCCTGGAAGACCTGCTGGGATGCTCCAGCAGAGCACCCGCATATGCAAAGGGTTAGAGCTGCTCCAGTCCTTGGAGCCGTTTTCAAGCAGGAGCACGGAGCCAGGGATGGACAAAAAGCTGCAGAGCCACGTGGGGCTTGGCTGCATGGGGAGCACCCGAGGGCAGGGTGGAGGCAGCACTCGGGCGGCCACCAGGACCGTGACCTGCCAACGAGCAGCGCTCCCTCCGGTCCCAAAGTCCTGCTCCAACAAGGCACGACTCCTCCCCAGCACACCGTCAGCACGGGGAGCTCGTCCAACATAACTCATTGCTCTGAGACGAGCTATCCTCACCCACTCGGGAAGGAACGTCTCGCAAACCGCACAAACAAGTGCACGGCTCGACCTTAACGGGGCTCCTCCAAGCGATTCGTCATGCTTGGACGGGGGGGGGATGTTTACAATCACCAAAGCACTCTGCTCGCAGCTTCCTTCGCAGCCGGGGAAGGAAAATAAATGGGGTGTGCTTGGGGAGCCGGGGTAAGGCACTGCTTTGGGGGCTGGTGGTGAGAGGACTGAGCTTGGGTTGATGGCAGAGGAGTCCCCAGAGGGGTGCTCAGCCCAGCTCACTTGGGAACAAGGCTGGGCCTGAATCCTACAGAGCCAACGGCAGCTCCTCTAGAAGAAAAGGATGGTTAGATCTAGAAGTGAATGTCTCAGAAAAATACTCTGGACTGCAGAGCCCGCAGGCTGACAGATCACGAGGTGACTGCCACGGTTCAGCAGACCCGGCAGAGACAACACTGCACTCCGCTCTGACCCCGCTGCAGGAGCTCAGCCTGCCCCAATCACCGCACCTTCCCTGGACAGCGTGAGCTCCCTCTGTTTCTCCAAGTGCTTTCCAAGCACGAGGAGGTCACGGAGGTGAGAAATCCCCATGGCTGAGTGTACCAGGATGCTGTCCCTGCAGAGCTACACCTGGAAGGCATCGTTCCCATTTCCTGTCCACACACAGAACACCGTCCATGTTGTTGCCGTCACCCCAGGAGAGCCAGCTGCAGCAGGGACGTGGTTATACCCTGCCTTCTTTCACTCGCTCCGATATTTCAGCTGTGTTGCTGTTGGGAGGAGCAGCTGCCTTTGCAGGATTTGGCCCAGCACCTCCCCGCAGCCGTTAGGCGTTCCCTGCTTTCACAGGGTGAGCCAGAGCAGCCGTGGGAGGGACAGCACCTTGCTGAGCACCGGGTTAGAAACAATTTCCCTTCTGGACAAGCCCGGTGCTAATCCCGTTAGGGATTTACACACTTACCCGACTAGTGGGCAAGACTTCTGGGAAAACAGGACAGGGTTAAAACATACCCACGTGATACCAACACTTCACGACCAGGATGTTTGTGTGCTCTTTGTCCTGACATCAAGTTCTCAGTTGCTATTTAAAAGGCTCACAGCAGCTTCAGGTTGTAGGAGAACCCCACGGGTGTCCGACAAGCAAAGCTGGGCACATCCGTGTTCCCAGGGCACAAGAGGCTCCGGACAGGGAACACAGGGATGCAACACTCACTGCTCCCGACAGACGTAAGCCACCTTCACAACTCAGTTGGAGTCACTTCAGCCGATGAATAAGGAAGATACTTCAGCATGATGAACACTTTCCAGAGCCCCAAGCGCACAACTGACTCATTCCCCCCCAAGCCAGTTGTGCTTTCCTCAAACGAAGGCTGCTTGCAATCTCTAATCCACTTTCCTTGTCAGCAGCAGAGACCTCAGCGAACCGAGCCCATGAAAGCTGTGCCCTGCCTGTTAGTCAGCCCCAGGAGGATTTCACCAGAGCAGCATTGCCAGCGTAACCAACCAGCGTCAGCTCTGCTTTCACAAAAACCTGGGCGAGCTGGGAACCACACGTGGCAGTCATGCGCACATGACTGTGACACAGCGTCTCCAAGCAGAAGCTGGGAAAAAGCACTTAAAAAGGAACACAGTGACCAACTTCTCGCTGACCTACTCTGAATTCAAATCTCCAGAGAGCGCATTAACATTATTTTTGCAGAAGCCACAAGGTCGAATAGATGTAAAAAGTTTCCTTTAAAACAAAGCAAAAGCAGAAAAGGCGCTGCAGGACTGCCCTTCCTCCAGGCGCTGCCTCACTTCCTCGCCATCCGCAGGCGCATTCCTTTTAGCCCCGTGAGCACCAACGCGTTTCCACCACGTCCCCATTGCTCCCCAGCAAGCCTCCACCCCAACATAGAGCTGGCAGTGGTAGGCAAAGGAACCGTTCCCCTCTCAGATGCAAAAAGTGGGCTTTAAATGTCCACCGACCCCATCCAGTACCAGCAGAGAGGAGCACACACTCACGCTGCAGCAATCAAGTATTCCAAGACGGCCATCGCTCCTCCCGATACCTCTTGTCAAGTTCTCACTGCTCTAGCAAAGGCAGCATTGCTCAGGAACAGGGCCAGGTTTGGTTCTGCTCAGGAATTTGTCCTGAACATGACACTCGGAGGCAAAATTTAGCAAGGAAGAAATTCTGTACTTGGCCAAGGAGCAGCGTGGCTGCTGCAGCCCAGGGAAGAGGCACCACCTGTCAGCTCAGCAGCCAGCGTGGTTTCACAACGCACCAGCCTCAGGCTTGGTTTGGACTGGGAATATTGCAGATTCAGTGGAAATTCCCCCTACGAAAAGAAACCTAGAAGCCAGGCTCTTTGCAGTGCAAATGAAAACTTACTGTTTGCTTAGCAAAGGTAGATTTTACGACTCAGATGAAAGGGAAGGGAACGTGGTAGCTGCACCCAACACAGAGCAGAGCTGCCTCGCCCGCGGTGCACGCGTGCATTGCCTAAGAGCACAAGAGGATGCACGACGGCCAGGGCTGAGCATCACATGGGCTTCACGGTGAGAGCAGCTGATGGGTTATATAAAGCAGATGTAACCTGGGCTGCTGCCAACACACAGAGCAGAGTTCTTCAACTGGAACATAATCCTGCCACAGCCTTGCTGCTCGCGCATCCGATTAAAGGAAGTCTCCCAGTTTCAGGGAAACGCCACCATTCTGCAGACCTTCACACCCCCTAGTGGAGATCAGAGCTTGGCACACCAAGAAGATGCTCAGATTCTTTCAGGATTGCTTTAGTGACTGTCAAGACTGAATTTCTCCTAGAGATCCCCAAAGCACCACACCTAGAGAACACCATGCGCCCCCAGCATGGCTGCCCTGGGCACAGGTGTCAGCACAGGAGAAGGTTTTATGCGCCTACCTGCCTACGTGCACACTTCCAGGGAGTGAAAAGCCTTTTTGCTTTGTTCATACATACTAGCAGGCATTAAACACAAAGACAGTCAGCTTGGAGAACTGGATTTTATTAATGTTTACCATCTACTTAGACAAAATTACCTCCTATAACCTAGAGACCACGCAGATATAACCAAAGGGAACCGCAAGGGCAACACTCTCACCATCACGCAGAGACCTTCAGTTCAGCCACCTGTAAAGAAACGACCAGGACACTGAAGCAGAACAAGCACACAGCAGGGAAAGCTGCACGCAGATGTCAGAGCTGTTCAGTGCGCGTGCCAGGGCACCAGACCCAACAAGTGCCACCAACAGCTAGCGATCCCTCTCACAAATGGTTACGCTGCGCGTTAATTGAAATGAGAAAATGCTTTATCCTTTAAAAGTCAGTTGAGGAAAACCCTCAGTCAGACAACTTCTAAAAAGGAATATTCTTCAAGCTTAGAAGATTTATTTCTTACTCGTATTTCTTCCCTCCTTTATTAGGAACCTGTCAAGTTTTAAATATAGCTGTATAGTTACCATAGAACCGTTTGTCATTTTTTTGATTTAAAGGATAAGTACAGCTCAATTTCCCGGTGCAACAAAGATCAGGATATTTTCAACCACCCTATACAGGGCTCCATACACTTTGACAGCCCATGTGGCAGAAAATACCAGTCGGTAACCCAGGAAGAGCGTGACGTTAGTAAAAGGAAAGGGAAATGCTTTTTTTCAGTAGTAATGAACACAGGGTGTCAGCCTGCAGGAGCGCAGAAGTGAAATGCTTTCTCCCTGCAGTCTGACCCCATCAGGCAGCTCTGTCCGGGTGAGTTCAGTGTTAGAAGACGAAGCAGAAAGGGAGGATTGGCTGCAGATTCAAAGCACGCAGCTTTGCCTCCAGTGGGCAGAGAGCCCGGCTGAGCTCCGTTACCTCGGCCTGGGACAGGGCGCAGACTCAGCAGTCTCCGTGGCGAGCAGGAACACCTGCACAAAGAGCAGCGAGCGTTAAGCACGGCACTTCGGGGCACGTGCACACTGGAAAGCTGCCGTTTCTACGTTTCAGACGAGAGCCTGACACACGAGCCCAGGAGCCGACCAACCTCCCTCCCCCAGGTGCCGCTGGAAACCCCATCGTCTTTCAGCCACTGCGCAGCTGAGCCCGGGCACAACTGCCACGGCTGACTGAAGTCATTCAAAAGGCAGGAAATTCACCTTACACGGTCTGAAGGATCAAAAGCGGGGTGTTAAACTGCGTCACTGCTGCAGTTTTACTTAGGTACACCACTCGCTGTGTTAGGTGAGGTCTGTAGGAAGAAGCGATACCTTTTGCTTCTCGATACGAGCTGATACGGGTGAGAAAAAAAATCATTAAGCTCTCACGCCCATCCGCTGAACGCCGCACTAGGGAGCGCTCCGTCACACCTGCGTGTGCCTCGCAAGCTTAAAGAGAGCTGCAGGGAGCCCGGCAGACCGTTAAAGAGATGCAGTGAACCCAGGTTACTCCGAACACGTGTTCGTACCTACACGGATGAAACAAACGCTTTGCCACTGATGCCTGCCACTTGAAGCGGCAGCGCTTTTATCAGCTCAGAAACGCACAGACTTTGGTTTCGACCCCGCTGTGGAGGAGGGCCACACCACCTGATGCCTGCTGCACCTCTGAGCAGGACCTTCCCCAGGCCCGGCCAGCCACGGTAGCTGCTCACACGCGGGGCTGCCGGCAGCTGGGCAGGATTTAATGGGAAACACTCTGAGTCTGGATCTCTGTTCGGAAGAGTTGAGAACTGGACTTTTATCATCTCAGAACTGCGCTGTACTCGGCCTTCCCTGCTGCTGGCCAGTTTTAGATACGAAAGCTGTACTTTACGTCTCCTTGTGATTACCGGGCAAGCTTCAAATGAAAGCCCAAAGGCTTTCCCCTCGGTCTGACACAAACAACTCCCAGCTCTAGCTAGGTACACAGCAAACTCAAAGGAACCCCTTGAGACTGCTCCCTGCCACAGTCAAACAAAACAACCCCAAACTGACTAGCACAAAACATCATGCAATGTTTTTTGAACAGAGAGCATTACGCAGGCAGGGCGTTAGCCAGAAGTTCCGCTGAAGCTAGGGACCACTGCCACGCACAGATCCATCTTCTCTGTATGAGCTCCACTGAAACACCTGAGAACAGCAGCACACCACCCCCCAGCTGTCTTTAAAATCCTTCCCTGTAGCATTTTGACCTTGAAAAACGCCAAAAGCATACTAGCGCTGAGCACCTGATGGACACCAAGAAAACAACAAGAAAAATGCCTTGCTTTCCCTTGGAAAAGCATTTTTTTCAGAAGCCCAGACCACCTGGGTGCCAGGTTCACAACCCAGGCCTGCGAGGACGCATGGCTGCCTTAGCTGGGACCTCAGCTGAACTCCTCGGCTGGAGGAGAAAAGTCAACGCTGAAGAAAAGCACGGATGTAACGGGAGAGCAAGGTACACAGCTTCCAACAAAACCTCACACGTTGTTCAAGTAAAGAATCCCGCCTGTCAGCGTTCCCTGCTACCCGGGAACTAAAGCTTTGGAATTCGGATAAATCGATAAATTATTCCTGCGATAATCGAGGAAAAAAAATATCAGCAGTGTATCCAAATTCTACCTTCAATGTCTGTGAAACTTGCCTGTAAAGGAAGGGCGACGTCATTTATTTCTACAATTTGACTTTTAAGCCGATACAGCACAGGTTAAAGAAACGAATCCAGAGGCCACACGGGGACTCTCCCCCGGCCGAAGGCAGGCTCGCACTGTGTGCAGTATCATACATGACCACCAAACGCTGCATGGATGCTCACACCTGTTACTGCACGGGAGGAACCCCGGCGGGGAGCCCGCGGGGCGTTGATCTGGGGCGCGGGGGAGGCCGGCAGGCACGGGCTGAGAGGCAGCCGCCAGCGGCCGTCCCCAGGCCCCCCACCCGCCCGGCCCACTGCAGGAGCTGCGGACAGGCAGGGCTCCTGACTCGCCCGATTCCCCCTCACCTGAGGGCCGCGGACGTCCCACGCAGACTCAGCGACCTCTGGTCACGACTCAGGGCTGCGGCTCCTCCGGAGGTGACCCCCAGCACAGATCCTGCGACACACGAGGCTCAGGGAGAAGCTGCTTCACGCCACCCCCGCGGCCTGGCCCCTGCCCGCCTCCCAGTCCCCATACTCCCTCTCGTGCCTCAGCACCCCCAGCCCCAGGGCACCCCACACCTCACTGCACCTCAGCACCTGCTGCATCCCCCCAGCCCGCCAAACAACCCCCCCAACCCCCACCTCCCCCTGGCCTCCTCTACCCTTACCCCAAGCCCTCCAGAGCCAACCCCCAGCCGCAGTACAACCCCTCCAGCCCTCCTCGAGCCCCCACCCGCTCCAGCCCCCCATTCCCTGACCCCCAGCCTAAACGTAATCCCTCGGCTTTCCCCCAGCCCCCCAAAGCCAACCCCCAGCCCCAGTATGACCCCCGAAGCCCTCCGTACGCTGACCCCCCAGCCCCCAATATAGCCCCCAAGCCCTCCCCCATCCTCCCCTTATCCCCAGTTCTCCGTAATCAACCCCCAGTTCTCCATAGCCAACCCCCCCCAGCCAAGCCCCCAGCCCCAGTACACCCCCCCCCAGCCCTGCTCTACCCCCACTCGCCCCCAGCCCCCCATTCCCTGACCCCAAGCCTCCACTATAACCCTCCCGGCCCTCCCCCAGCTCCCACCTTCTCCCAGCCCCCCATAAACCACCCCCAGCCCCCCAGAACCTAACCCCCAGCCCCAGTATAACCCCCCAACCCCTATAAACCACCCCCAGCCCCCTATAAACCAACCTCAGCCCCTCATAAACCACCCCCAACCCCCCGTAACGACCCCCGGCCCCTCATAAACCACCCCCAACCCCAGTACGACCCCCTCAGCCCCCCATAACCACCCCCAGCCCCCACAACCTAACCCCCAGCCCCAGTACGACACCCCCCCCCCCCCCCCCGGCTCCCACCTCCCCGTCAGCCCCTCACAACCAACCCCCAACCGCAGTACGACCCCCTCAGGCCCCCCCCAGCCCCCCGTACACCACCCTCAGGCCCCATAACCCCCCCCCAGCCCTGCCCGGGCCCCCCCCGCCACCACGCGGCCCCGCGCCCCGCCCGCCGCCGGAAGCACAAGAGCAGGAAGAGCACCGAGACGAAGGGAAAAACCAGAGCGCCCCGGGGGAGCACTTCCGGCCACCCGCGGGCCTCCAGAGCCTTCCTTAAAGGGGCCGGCATCCTCAAAAGGGCCCGACGTTGCTATGGCAACGCGCAGCGCAGCCGGGCCCGAGCCAGGAAAACCGCAAAGGAACCACGAAATGCGATGCGAGCCAGAAAATAAAACAAAAATAAAATCCGTATGCTAAGAAAGCGCCCGTTTTCAGTCTTGCGTTTCCGAAAAAAAAAGGCACATCAGCATTAAATCTCTGCGTACGGAGGGTTCGGAGGCTGGATTCGCTAGGAGCTGGGGTTGGAGTTAATGTGGAGCACATCAATATTTAGCTCTAATTTGCTGTTTATGGTTTCCGAGGCCCCCTGTTTACGGTGAATTGTGCTTCACTTTCAGCGGCTTTGACAGCTCCGCTCATGGCTAAGTGAGAGAGGCTTTTCAGCATGAATGAAGGTGTCTCAATCATGTAATTTAATCACAAATTTCCCTCCAAGACATCTCGGTACAAATAGCCCAACAGAAGGAGAACACCACAACAAGCATGTAAGAGCTTTCTCCCCGATGGCTGATTAAAAATGAATAAGCGCTTAGTTTTATTTGTGCAATAACACATTTTAGCAGACATTTTATAAAATATAGACACAGATCTAAATGATGCATGTTGGACCTGGGCGGAAGGAACAGCTTGGAAAGCCAAGCTCTGCACCGCTCACAAACTCTCACCTTCTGGTTGCTGCAGAGCGCCGGCAGCTTGACCCGACCCGCTGACAGAGCAGGGAAAATCAACCTTCAGGTTCTTGTTAGTGGTCCTACACCCTGTGCCACGCTGCCTGCATGCTCACAGAGCTGCTCTGTGTAATAAACTGTTCATCCGCTCACGTCTTTCTTCTGGAGTTTGTAAATACATGGTCAGAGTACTTCACAAATACTGAGGAACGTCTTTTCTGTCCCTGTGAAATCAGAGCCCCCGTTTTGCACACGTACAATTGTCGTGCAAAAGGATGAATGGAAACATAAATACCCACAGATTTGGGGAGCTCAGTTTGCATAGCCTGCATTCACTTTTTCAGGGCACCAAGCCCTTTGATCAGTGGTCCTAAACCCAGGGATGTTCACCGCTCTCTTCACATGGCCCAGGTTTTCATGTGTTGCTTATTTAGTATGTGGCAATGCTCAGTGGCTTTTATTTTTTTCCTTCCACTCAGAGTACGACCCTGTACCGGGGTCCTGGGTACCAGAAGGTGCCCAGAGCACGTGGGAGAGCCCTGCAAGGAGGCTACCGGAGGCTGGACCCCAAATCCTCCCTGTCCTTCTATGCAGTGGCTGTGCTGGGCAGGCTGGCAGCCCAGCACCCTCACAGCAGAAATGGGCTTTTCCAACCAAGTCAAAGGGTCTCCGAGCTCCCCACAACCTGCTTAACACTGTGGGACTGAGTACACCCTGATACACCTGCAGTGGTGTGGAGGGAGGTGAAGACAGAAAAAATGAGGGTCTGTTTGGCAGATTTCATTTTAATTATTCAAAAATACAACTTGGCCTTTCAGAAGGGGCAAGCACCTTAGCACTGGCAGGATGCAGCTGGACACCCTGTTCCAGACAGGCTCCTCCTTCCCCCTCCATCCTGCATCAGGACAGCACAGGGGCACATGTGTGCAGAGCCTGAGAGCAGAAGCACACCACCTCCTTTTCTTTCCTCTTACTCTTAACACTGCTGAATGAGGCATGGTGCCACCCAGCTCTGATCGACAGCTCCCACACCCCCGTGCTTTCATTTTTCCTCGATATAATACTGCCAGGGCTGCAGCCAGCTTTAAATGTTATGCATCTCATTTGTACAGCTGAACCCATGCTGTCTGGGTCTGAAAACAAACTCTTTTTTTTTTCTTTTTTTTTCCCCCTTTGGTAAAAGAGAGCATTACCTTTCTGAGATTTACACACTAGATCAAGCATAAACCTGAATTATCTCCTTCTCCTTTTTTTTTTCCAGGGAGTAGATAATAAGTAGATCTATCTATCCATCTGCTCTGTTACACATTGCCCAGCTTGGCAGCATTTCTGTTGCTATTAAACCATGTTCATCCCCCTTGACATTTAAAGGGCCGTTATATGATTACTGTCACAGTCTCATACGTGGATCCTTAAACCAATTCTCTCCTCCTCTTCCCTCTGATGATGGATTTGCTCGTTTATGCCATAGTAATTTGTTTTTCTCATGCTGTGCTCCAGCAAAACGCTTTCACTGTCAAACATGGTTTTCAGTATAGACCTTCCCTGCAGTGCCATGTTGTAACTGAGCAGCTCCGGGCAAATTGGAGCTGCCCTGCCTTTCAACAGCATTAGCAAAACAAAGTAGCAGGAGCCTGGGTTGGATCCTCCTCGTTTGGAGTCACTGCTGCAGCACAGTGAACGGGGACAGAGAACAGCAGTGCAACTCCTGGGAACAGGGACCATTGTCCACCGTGACTGCTCCAGTGCCCCGATGCAGGATGTACCATGGGACGCACGGTCGTTGGCTCCACAGCGAGGAGCAGAGACTCGCTGCTTTCTGGCCTCTTTGAGAGCAGATTTCCAGCATTTGGAAACCACCATTCACTTGGGGGTTTGCAAATCACCTGTGGTGTCAGCTCACACCAGGAAAATGCTGCTACAGGGTTTGCTGCCACTGGAGCTTTTCCGGAAGATCTATGAAGCGGAAGAACGTTTCAGTGCACAATGTCCTGAGCATGCTTTGAAGTTCTTTTTGGCCTCTCCTAAGTTCTCTTATTCGCAAGATGAAAAACTGACACAGGCAGTACCCAGCTCCCCCAGGCTCTGTTGTGCCACTTGGCCAGAAAGCTGGCCAGTTCCTTGCACCAGAAATCAGCTTGCACTCTAGGTATCTGATAAGAAAGCCTAGCTCTGTACATCTTCCCACCACAAGTCACACGCAGACACCTGCCTCTGTCAGGGGTGTTCACACAAGGTGCTCACCCCATCTTCCCTGGCCAGCACAACCCAGGCAGCAGGACCAAGTCTGTGCTCCGGCTCCTGTTGCCTGGCTTAGGGCCCTCACCCATCTCATGCTCGGAAAATGAGTCCAGTGGAGATCACGATGCCATCACATCTTTACAAGGATAGGGTCACAAGGGGTGGTGTGGCCAGTCACGTCACTGGAACGCCTGATCCCAAGGCTCCTGCTGCATGCATGTCCATCCTATCATGGGGCCAGGGTGCTTCTGAACTGGAAGGCTGGGGCTGAAACATGAAACGTAAATTCCCTGCTATGCAAAACTCGGCTGTTTCTAGAATTCCCCCCAGCAGCAGATTCTCTGCTCCCAATCCCCTGCCTCAGAGAAGGACACAAAGGTTTCTGAACCTAATGTATTGCTATTGAACACCCTTGCTCACAGAGAAACATCCTTGTCCAAATCCAGCTGTGCTGGAGAGAGATGTTTTCTCTCTCAGCCACTTGTCACTGTCCCCAGCTGGAGCCTTTCCCTGCCATCAACCTGCCAGCAGCACTGTTTGCATGCTCGCTCCAACAAAACCAGCAGGGCTGGTGCCCACGTGCCCTGAGATGATAAACACCAGGGCAGGCGCTGCGGTGGCCAGGCAAAGTGGTGCTTTGTGTGAATTAATGGGCAGAACTGCAGCTCTTCAAGGAGCTGAAACAAACCCTGAAGTGGGACGGAGAGTCCTCCCCACATTGCTCAACCAGCACATCTGTGGGGTACAGGCCCAGGCCACGAAGGGCAGTGGGGCGCTAATGCCTTCTAGAAGCACAGCTGGATTGCAAAGATGACATTTCTTGGCTGTAGGTGCATCTGCAGGGCAGGAGGCCAACACCAGCAGTTACTCACCCAGTTTCCCCACCAAACCAGGGGACACAATCAGCTCTGCAGGCTGACAGACGTCAGGGATAACAACCATCCTTAACCGCGCCTGGCCCCTGGCTTGACAGGATAGCGGGAAGAAGGCCGGGCACCTCACAAACATGTGGTAGCTGGGGCCAGCCCAGGAAGGACCATGCTAATCCCTCTTAATTTGTTGCTGGGGTAGTCCCACTCTGAAATGCCTCAGAAATACTCCAGAACACGTGTCCCAGGTCACAGTACACGGGGACACCCTGGCTGGCTCCCCCAGCCCTGCGCCTGGATGTGCAGCTGCCCTTTGAGATCTCTTTCTGTTGTGTTCACACAGAATTTGGCCAGTTTACTGCAGATTGCTGGAGCCTGGCAGGCTGGGGACGTCACCTACCCAGCTCCTCCAGGCTGCGCATGAGTTCTAGCACCCATCTCATGGCCACCTAGGAGCTCCTGCCTTTCCTGTAGGATCATTTAGCAGTAGCTCTGCTAGTGTGCTCTGCTACACAGCACGAGTGGATCCAGGGAGGAGAGAAAACCACATCTGGAGCCAGAAGATGGAGTACAGGGCCAAGCGCTGGAAGGGCAAGAGTTGGCCAAAGTGACTCTGAAAAGCACACGGCATTCCTCTCTGGTGAGGTGCAGGCAAACTCCACCAAAGCTACCAGCCATGCTCCGTGCCAGCATCATCCACTGCCTCCAGTGGGGCAGGTTTGGTGCTAAAATTCTTTTAGAATCCCTGAAGCACCACTTCCCATTTAATTCTGCAAATGGTGATTTGCAGGAAACTACTTGATTCACAGGTTCATCCTTTATTTTGGCAGATAACATCAGTTAAATGCCTGCTTACTTCTGCTTTGTGAGAACAATATAAACCACTTAAGTACACATACAAGATAGACTGATCCGTAAGTGCTTATGAGCTCTTTGATTTACCGGGGCATCTTTATCTTTGCTGAGTATCTTACAATGTCATTTATTATTTAGCAGTAAATTAAAGCAGAGGCTCTGTGATTTTCAACAACAGAAATTAATATCCCAGCACTCCTTTGTACCATATATATCTATAATTTACAGCCCCGAAATCAGCCAGATAGAGCTGGAAGATAATCCGTTTCCCATTCTCCCTTGTTACCTTCTGATTACTGCTGCACAGGGGGAAATAAAAAATAGGCTTGCAGGAGAGACGCGCAAGTCAGTGAAGGATAGTTTTAAATTAAAAGTCCGGTTTTTGTAGCTCTCGTGAGATCCCCTCCTCTCCCCACTCCACCCTTGTGCGCACATCACTTATGGATAATATATCGAACAGGCTGCGATCTCGTCCAGAGACCTCTGAATTTTAAGCTCACCGATTCTATGCTCGGAGATAATCATTAATAAATAATAATGATAATAACAATTCTTCCAGCTGCAAGCGTCAAGAACATGCTGCAGGGTGTTTCGGCACCGGAGGGGTGGGCCCGGCCCCTGCAGAGCTGGAGCAGGGTGGAGACTGTTTGGGAAGGGGTCAGCAGCCAGGACAGGTCTCTTCCTTCTGAGGCTGCACCGTGCTGGAAAGACGTGCTCACAGACCCTGTGGCTGATCTTGGGGACAAGGATGGAGGAATGCTGGAGAATAACACATCCTTTGAGCTGGCAACTTCTCCCCCTAGGCCTCGGGCAGCTTGCTGCCAGCAGCCCGGTGCCACGCTCCAGCGCAATAACATGGCCAGAAAGTTTTATGGGCTGCGTCGGGCTCTGGCTGACACAAAGAAGCTAATAATTTACAGCGATCTCCTGTAGCACAAAGGCGAAACATGCCCCGCTTGGATGTAGCTGTGCAAGCTGCAGGGATAAATCAGCTCCAGCAGGGAGCAAAGATGAGAAGCAGAAAAATGATCCCAAACTCGCTGCTTTTCCCTACAGGCGCCGTGGCTGTGCCAGGCACTGGGTTGGGGCTGTGGCAGGCGCTGCAGCTTCACCCGGCTGGGCCAGCACCTGCAGAGACATCCTGGTGACATCCCTGGCATCACACCGACGTGATGCTGTCACCATGCTTCCACTTACACATGCACCCTTCGATTCCCCCGCTAAATTAAGCAAGCCGTTCCTCTTGCCTCAAACCAGATAACAAAAAGGGAAGACATCAAGGAAAGAAATTCAGCAATTAACAAATCATGTTTTCACGCTCTCTTCTTCTTGGAAACGTGTGGAAGTTTCCAAGGAGAAACCGTTGTGGTATTGTTTGTTTTTCAGAAGAAACGCGAGCTGATTAAAAGCAAACACAAAGCAATAGCTGTGGGGTCTCCGAAGATCCCTCGCAGGAGTTCAAAAGAAAAGGGAATGACAATGGAAGCATCGCATCAAGACGTCTTTAAGCTTTGAAGATTATATTGGTTATGGATGAATTAAAACACACAATAATTAGCACTGAAAGCTACAACACCTGAAGACGTGGGGAGAACTGTTATCTTCATGCTAAGCCCTTCCAGCGATGCCAGTGCCAGGCTGGGTTACAGTCGCACAATCTCCAGCAGCGTCTGTGTCGTGCTGGGCTGGATAAGGTTTATCACGGGGAAACACCGCATTGCTCAGGATGGCAGCATGCCCCCGGACACTGTGCATGGGACAGCAGTGCTCTGTGCCCCCCAGATCCCATAACGAGCCCTGAGATGGACCTAGAGGTGGGATGGGAGAATGAAATTCCCCCCTTGAGATCCCTGGAGGCACCCAAAGCATCTCATCTGCTCCTGTCTGTTGAAGATTACAGTTCTTTATTTTCTTCACCCCAGTTGCATTGGGAAAAAAAAATAAGGGAAAAACAGCCTCTGGTTAAGGTATGAGCCTCAAATAAATACCATGGCTATGTTATCCCATTAAAAAAAGGCATTTGCCTTCAAGTTTTGAGCACCTTGGGCCTTGGAATGCCCGAGGGGATCTGACTGCAGTGAGCAATGGGAATGTGCCTGCCCGCTGCAGCTGGCTCTTGCTTTCTTGGCAAACTCTCCCCCCTTCTGTTAGCACAGACGTTTTTAGCACTTGGCTTCAGACCTGCCCCAGAGTTAATTTGCTTGAAAATTAGTCCCGTAGCTCAGGGTTTGTTCAAGTGAACCAGATTTGGCATTTTTTTTGGTGGAGAGGGGTAAAACTTTTCCAGGCACCAAGGCTCAGCCCCAGCCTGAGAACCCCTTCCCACGAGGGCAGTGCTAAGGGATGGATGGGGCTGGGTGGCTGCACCAGCTCAGGTTTTGCTGGTGGCATTTGCAGGTCAGCAATGCCCCTTGTCCTTGTCGTGCATCAAGGCCAGGCAGTGTATCATTCACTCCAGGAGTAGAAAACCCAACTGTGTGCGTCCTGCAGCATCAACACCTGCTGCTGCCTCCTCTTCCCTTTCGCTCTCTTCACTCAAGGAGCAGAGCAGATCGAAGCTGACCACGACTAGCCCGTCCTGCCAAAATTCTCCTCCCTTTCGGTGCAAAAGAGCAAAGAAACCTTCGTGATTGAAGTCACAAGTGGGGTGCTCCGAAACCCACCTGCACCCACCCGTACAGATGCCCTCCTGTCTGTCGGAGGAGGGATGCGGAGCAATATCCCACAAAGCTGTCCTGATAAATTTAAAACCCCGGGGGGATAATAAGAAAGCCTCGTCACCCTGAGCCAGTGCTGGGGGTGTCCCCGCTGCCACTAGGTGTCACTGAAGGCTGGAGCTGGGCTCGCCGCCTTCCCCCGCATCCCTTGGGGCCAACAGTCCTTGGCCAAGGCCTTGGGCATCGCTGGGGGGTCTGGGGAGGCTGCAGGAGGTGGGGGGGGGTCCCGGCCCCCGGGCATCGCTGCTGGGGGCGCAGCATCCTCTGGGTAGGGAGGCAGCGGCTGCCCGGGCTGCTGGAAGCCTTGTGGGGGAACAGCAGAGAGAAATGGGCCCGTGCCTTGGGAGGAATCGCTGCTGGCAGCTCAGTGGCGTGCAAAAAGGCTAATTTTGGTGCAGCGAGGGGTCTGCAGGTTGGCACAGGGCACAGTGCTCCAAGCAGCAAGGCCACGAGCTTGGCTGAGCTCGCCCCAAAGCCACAAACCCACCTGTCTGTTTAACATCCCTCTAATAAATAGCATCCTTCCCTTCCCACGTCTGGCCACATCCTGGGCTGCACCACTGCAGGAAGCTTCACCCCGAGCACAAGGAACGACTGCAGCGCTCTGCAAGGGACGGGGTGCTCGTGGGGGCAGCAGGCGGCCTCCAGGCAGCTCCTCTACCCCAGGCTCCTGTCCTGCCTCTACAGCCCCCCAGCACGGCAGCTGCCCTGGGGAGCCATGCACCGAGCCCAGGGATTGACTTGGTTTTTCACTTAAAGACAGCATGTTGGCTTCAGCTCCAAATGAAAAGCAATTTTGCACCAGCAACAAACAATGATGTAGGCAAAGTTGGAAATACTCCCCAGCTTCCCTCACTAAAAAACATCAAGACCAGCCCTTCTCCCTGCAAATGTCTCCTGTAACTATCATTTTCTAGTTAAAAAAAAAAAAAGGCAGCAAATTCCAAATTAGATACCTGTAGTTGTAGGTTAAAGTTCACATGACAGATATTAAATATTACAGGAGAGTAAAAGCCCCATTCTCCTGCTAACCTTCCTCAATGAATTTGGAGGCTCCCTGTTTCCACCACCCCAATACCCAGTCATGTGCGCTCTGACATTCCTCTAATACAAAAAAATAGAAAAAAAATTTCCAAGCCCATTTCTATTCTTACAAATGTCATTCAACATGTAGCAGAGCAGACCCGGCTCTGCAATAGACACCCATAAATCAATCCAAAAGTCCATGCTGATTAAAAAATATGATTTTCACAACTCTTTTTTTTTTTTAATCTATTTGCTCAAGGTGCTCTTGTAGGCAAAGACTTCCTCGTGCCTACCAGGGCAGGATGGTGAATGGGTGGGCTGGAGTAACCCATAATGGCATTGGGATGCTCCACCAGGCCTCCTGAGGATAAATTTTTTTCCCCCTGAGGGTCTCAGAGCAGGGCTCGTTAGCTTCAGAGAGGAGCCATCACTGAGCAACTTTGCCATCCCTGTGACAAACCTCATGGTCAGTAATAACAAACACTCAGAGGCGGCTTTTAGAGAAGTGGGCATTGGGGAAGGCCCCAAAGGGACACGCTGGGCTGAGCCCTGGCTGCCCAATGCCAGGGTGGAGCCGTGGCAGGGTGACAGCTCCTCGCCATCACACTGGGGGACAGAGCAAGGCAACCCCCAGGCTGTCCCTGCTACCCAGGACGAGGGGGACAGCTCACCAGCAGCAGCCATTGCTTCATTATTCCCACCCCTGGACTCGAATCGTGACCCTTATTGGGAAGGGGTAATAAAAAACAACCCGACCACCAAGGCCACAGAGCCCTGGAGAGCTGGGGACCGAATCCAAGCTAATTTCATGCAAGAAAACAGCTATTAAGCTTTCTGAGGCCTTCTGAAGAGAATTAAAAGGGAATTAAGTTGCTCACTTCAGCTTAGTCAGTACAAATAAACCCTCGGCTTTTGGATTAGCGATGCCGGAGCAAGAGTGGTGGCTGCTGGATTTTTTTTTCCTTTTGATTATTGTCATTCAGGGGAACATAGTGTCAAACCAGCCTGGCTCTTCTCCAAGAAACCGCCGCCTTTGTGGCTGTGGTGCTGCTGCTTTCATTCCTGGCAGAAATAAAGGAAGCATCAGAAAACCAAACAAAACCCTCCCTGGTCCCAGTTCACACCGGTACCTTCTGTCCCCACAAGGACCCACGCGGATCTCATTTGGAGGAGAAATCCTTTTTCAAACAATATTGGACAAGTAAATATACCTGGCACATAAAGAAACCCTCTCTCCCTGCATGCGAGCAGCTCGCTCTGCACAATTGAACTCACGCTGCACCTGACAAAAGAGATGAGCCGAAGCAGAGAAGAAACTGCCAAAGAGCAGCTGCTTGCAAATGGTCTCAGAAATAAAGATTAGATGGACTTAATGAACACATCCTCTGTCAACGGCACCAAGGCACAATCAGAGAGCAGCGACCCCCTGGGCACTGAGCTGCCGCCCTGAGCCCAGCGTGGTTCTGCGCACCAAGATCTGAGAGCATCTGCAGAGCCTGGCTGGAGCGGCCGAGCAGGCAGGGCTGGCACTGAGGCGGCCACAGGGGCTCGTTCCTTTGCTGGGGCAAGTTGAATAAAAGCTTGGAAGCTTTGTTTCTGCACCCAGGGACTCCAGGTGCAAGCCAGCCTCCCCGTGCCTCAGTTTCCCTATCTGCAATAATCCACTGCTCTTTTCTACAGCACATTGATGGATATCAACTTGCAAATTTACCTATGCACACGCAAATATGTACACTGATGGATATCAACTTGCAAATCAATCTGTGCACACATAAATATACACACACACACACACAATTATAGTGGGATAAATAAGAATCCCTGGCTAAGGTGCAGGATATATACCCCACCCTACACACATGCTTAGCAGGGTCACAGACTCGCAGTATTTAGGTACATTTGCAGGGTTAATCCAAGGCAGAAAACAGGACAGGTAGCCAGGAAAACTGCCGTGCTGGGACAGAGGTCGGCTGCTGGTATGTGCTGGGTCCTGCCAGCCCCTGGGTGCCCTTGGTGCTGGAGCTGCAGATTCACAACCACGGGCAGACATGTGTGCTCCTCGCCACCCCTCGCTGCCTGTGTGGGGTACCCGGGGACACAGGCACAGCTGAACAAGCATGACCACTACCTGCCATCATTAATGGGGCAAATTTCTTATTTCGGTGCTTGTTGAGCTCTTTCAGGGAGGCGTGAATGGCTGAGAGGTTGCTCCTCTGTGCCTCCACCATGCTGGGTGGCTCGGCTGTTGTGGGTGCTGTGAGCCACCCGGACTCCTTGCCATGCCCAGGCATTTTGGGAATAAAGTCCTGCTGTGCAAGTGTCCCTGCGTGAGAATACAATGGCTTGGGGCAGAGGGGAGGCGTGGTGGGGACAGAATGGGGACTTACCCACCTGCAGCCTGCAGCATCCATTGCACCCCAGCTTCCCGAATCCCCTCCCCAAGGGGCTGTTAGACCCTTTGAAGGGGCTAAACACAAGTTCAAAGACTGCAAACACATTTTAAAAAGACACAAGTAAATACAGCCCCCAGCATTTGCTCTGGATCAGGCAGCCCTTGCAGTGCCGCCCTTCCCCTGCCTCAGGGCCCTTCTGCTCTTCCTCCTCTTCCTCACCTCCCATCCCTCCCATTCCCAGGAGCTCTGGAAAGCAACGAGCTCAAAGGGGAGCAGAAAGGGAGGGAGCTGCGGAGCCTTGCTGGCCAGGGAGGTGACACACGTGGCATCTTTATGCACCGATAATGATCCGCATGGTCAGCACTCCCTGCCCGACCCCAAGCCTGACGGCAAATAAAACTGCTTCCTCTATTAGCACGGTGCCACTCGAGCCAGCAGCCAATTTTCCTGTTACAGATCCAGCAGACAGGGGAGGGATGAGCAATTTCGATCCCAGAAGGGAGAAGCTTTGCAGAGCGAAGGGGCAAGGCAGATCCCCCTGGCACCGAAGGGCAGGGCGAGGGCTGTGGCTAACAGCCAGGAGCAGTGGCACAGGCACCCTGGGGACAGGGAGCAGCCAGGAGCATCACCAGCCACCCCCAGGGTTTTAGCAGGGATCCCTCCTTCCCTGCACCTGCAGGGTACACCCCATGGCTGCGCTCTCACCAAAGCTTTCTGCGTCTCATTTCAGAAGCTCTCCTGAGTGCAAATATTTCTTGCGTGCAAATAACTCTCCCCCCGCCACGGCACCACCAGGCTGCAGACACGTCACACACCTGGGGACAAGTCCCAAAGGTGTCACCTTCAGTGGCACGAGAAGGAAGTTGACCCAGCCGGGCTCCACGGCTTGCCTCACTCCAAGCACCCCTGGATGATGCACTTAGGCACTGACCCCAAAAATCAGTGGGAACCAACCTGCCAAAACGCGAGCCAGGACAACACCAGCAGGAAAGCCTTCATGTGGCCAGGCTGCAAGGAGCAAGCAGAGCCCAGGACCTGCCTGTCACCACGAGCCCTCGAAGTGGGAGCATTTCGGGTCCTGAGCACAGAGCCTGGCACTTTCTCCGCGGCTGCTGCCGCCACTGCGACGCCGTGCCTGGGTGCCTCTCCTGCTGATGCTATTCGGGCTGACAGCGTCTTTTTGATTAAATCCTGCAGCTTCTAGGGCGCCGTGCTGCCTGGCATGTAACACTTACACCGTTACTGGGGTGTGTTCATTGCTGCCTTCTCCTCCTCTGTGCTGCTCGCCTCTGGGCAGTATTAAGGACTACGTGTGCTCCCTTCCCTGCTTTGATCGCACACTCCGTAGGGGCTTTTCCTTTCCACGGCTGCAAAGCAGGGGTAGCAGGGCCTCGGAGGATGCTTAGAGTTATCTCAGGCTTATTTAAGGGTGGCAATAAACCCAATTTGCTTTGTACGAGCCCTCCAGGCTGCTTGCTGCAGGAGAAACAGATGAACCAGGGCTGGTAGGGGGTCCTGCCACCTCCTGTACCCCAGCCACTCAGCCCACATGGGTTCCCTCTTCCCCTTGGCTTTGCGTGCAAAGAAAGCAGACCACAAGCTCGCTGTACCTTCAGACCTGTTTCCATCACAGCTGGGGCTGCAGAGAGCACACACATCCTCGGAGCATTTTAACAAGTGCCTTGCTCCTGCATTGCCCGGCAGCATCTCCCAAGGGACAGAGACCCCCCTCCCCGCCCCCCCCGGATGAAGAAATGGGCATTTGGAAACCCCCACAGGCTGCTGCAGGAGCTGGTTTGGGGGAGGCAATCTGGGAGGGCTGCACTTCAGCACAAACAGCAGAAGGGAAGGGGCTGGAGGGACTGGGGACCCCAGTGGGCTGCACAGGACAGGGGTGCTCCCAAAGCCTCTTGCTTGTTATGGGGCAGAGCCTGATCCTCCGCAGCAAACACAAGGAGGCAGCTGTGGAGCTGCCTGATAAGTCAAATCCTTAGCCCTGGCCTAAAAACATTGGTCAGTGCCCTCCTGTCCTGCAACAGGGGGTTGTTGCTAACATAACCAGGGGCAGGAACTCAGCAAAAACTCCAAATGCAGCCAAAGCGACTTTCCCAGAAGTGCAAACCTCACCCAGCCCCCATTTATATGTTTTGATATGCCATTTATAGTGTGTTTAAGATAGACAAAATAGCAATCCCCTCATTTTAAGCAGCTGCCAGGCAGCCCAGCCCGTCCACGGGGCAGAGGCAGCTCCAGACCTGGGAGCAGGCACAGCACCGAGCTGCAGTCCCGGCAATGAGCTGCATCTTGCTAATAAAATAATTGAACATGATCGCCTGCCCTACTGGGATCGTGGCCAGTATCCATCACAGGAACCTCACCTGAAGCAGATTGTTCGTGAAGGAGGGAGGGGGAAATAAAAGCCAGTGCAAGGCCCAGTTCTGCCGTGAGCCAGGCTGGGTGCAGCTGCAGAACCCGTCCCTGGAGCTGGGGGGGCTCGCACCATGTCGGTGGGGATCAGAGGGGCACGAGAGCCTGTCCAGAGATCCCAGGCCCCTGCTGAGCTGGGAGCACTGGTTTTTCTGGGATGGCAGAGTTGCTGATGATCTGAAGGAGGCCTCTTAAATGATGCCTCAGTGCAGTTCGCACCCTGCAGGGAGCAGCCTGGCCATGCCACATGCCTGGGGACAGCCTGAGGATGGAGGGGACCAAACGTGCCCACCACCCCTTTTCAACTCCCCTTGCTGCACCCCCACATCCCCAAAAGCAGTAGCTTTTGGCCCAGCCCCACCACATGAGATAGCAAAGGGAAAGGTGGCGGCTGTTGCGGGAAAACAATGAGAAAGCAGAAAGAAAAATGCCGGTGATATAACTTTGCTAATAAAAGACATGACAAGGATAATAAATGCAATCCTTCCTCGGCTGCCCTCGCTGTTCCAGAAGCCATCCATTACTCTAAAGCGCCGGATGAATTTTTTCTCCTTTTCAATAGCGAGCAGGCTCGGCTGCCCGGCACGTCGTTTGTTTCCAGCGTGGTGCAAGTGTCTGGCTCTGCTGGCAGCAACTCCCCGCCGCCAGGATCCTTACAAAGGGTTTTTTTTTTTTTTTTCTTTTTCTCTCCCTCTTGGAAACCTGCATGTGAGTGCACAGTGCAGACACACCGCTGCTCATCACTGAGCTAAATGACAAACCGCTCCGATGGCTGCTTGGAGGGGATTTAGGAAGGTTCTGCATGTTCTCAAGTGGCATCCTCTGGACTTGGCTCCAGATGCTTTAGGTTTTGGTGTTATGTATTAACTGCTCCTGGATACGATCGAGTTAACCAGTGAGCCAGGACCCAGAGACACAATCCAGCATCCCTAAACTGCACCGGAAAGAATTGTAAGGATTTTGCCCTGGGAGAAAAAAAAATATATAGATCCCCTTGCTCCCTGCAGCAAGCTCTGCCCTGAATAGCTCTGACAATCCAGCAGGGCCTTGTTCCACTCGCCAGGAGCGTGTCCCCGCTCAGCAGGACAGCGGGGTGGCTGCTCCAACCATCCCCTTCCAGCCCAGACCAGAGGCTGGAGGCACAAAGGGAGACCTCCCCTTTTTGGGACCACTTTGCTTTCTTATTTTCTACCTTTTATATTCCCCGCACAGCCCATGTGCCTGGCAGTATGCTAACGCCGCCACCAAATTGACGTTGGAAGATGGGAGCAATCAAATCCATTTCCACAGGATACATTTAGCTGGACAGGTTTTGCTTTAAACCTAAGTACCCTACTGGGGATTCATTACCCAAATCCATCCACTTCCCATTTGTTTTTAACAGGAGGGAAGATGAGCTCTGAATAATTAAAGGCAGCTCCTCTCTGCGCACTGCCCCTGCCTGCTTGCCCCACTGCGGGGCCCAAGCCTAGCACCATTTATGACCCCACAGAGCCCAAAATGTTTGGGAATTCCACAGAAAAAACCCCCACCTGGATCCTCTTTGCATGACCCATGCAGGTACCCAGCTTGGACATGATTTGCCCCATCCACACATTAAACCAGGTACCCAGCAAAACCGGTGCTAAAAAATAAAAATAAAATAATCACCCCAAAAAAGGGAGCTGGGGAGCAGGCACTGAAGTTTTCCAGCTTAGAGCTCATCCAAAATCTGGTTTGCAGTCACATCGTCTGCCCAGGGACATCTGATGGCAATCTCTTCCACTCGCAGGGGCAGTGGGGGAAGTGGTGACAAATCCCTCCAGTTAATTAAAAAGTCCCACTCCCAACAACACAGCCGAGCTTTTGAAGTAATTTATGATCGCTTATTCATTTTGTCCCAGCACAATCTCAGTGGAAATGTAAAATTCAGCTACTGTATGATTTTCTCTTCGCATTGACTGGAAGAAGAGAGAACGAATAGATTCTGTTAAATTAATTATCAGCATTGATTTCTTGTCTTTTTTATTTTTTTATCCCAAGACAGAGCCTTCAGTAACTTTGAAGAATCTCAAGCACTCAGGCTTGGAAAATTGATCTAGTGGTTTCTGTGAAGCAGCGTTTCCAAGCTCCCCTTCCTCAAAATACACTCTAAATGTTAATTTGCATGCTCGAGAGGACCTGGGTGATTCGTCATCATACCTCCCTCCTCTCCCCTCTCCCAGATGTAGCTACTAGTTCCCTTCTTAATTGATTTTCATATTTAGACTCAGTTCCAGGGAAAGTAATTTGGAGACTGAATCGGGGACTGAATTAATAGCTGACAACAAACGGGAACTTTGATGGGACTTCATTAGGCCATCGGAGCACCCGAACTCGTGCTCTCTTCCTCCAGCAGTTTAATTTTCTTGATCCATTATAAATCATTATATTGAAAAATAGCTGCTAAATAGACTCCTCACTTCTTTTGCAACGGAGCCTAAAGCTGCTAGATAAGGGGAAGGAATTGCTTGCAAACATTGATTTGAACACCAGCCCTGGAGGGCCTCTAGGCATCAGCAGGGGCTGGTGGCCAGGTGGCAGCTCAGGTGTGCGGGATCAGGGCAGCACAGAGCCCCAAAACAGGGGCTGTGAAGGCTTGTCCTGTGCTTTTTCTGCTCGGATTCCCCATCCTGATGTGCTCACAGCACCAGGATGTGCCTGGGGACCCCAGGGCACGAGGGATGCTCGTGGTGGCCAAATCGCTGCAAGCCCCGGCTGGAGAAACCCTCCTGTGTCCCTGGGCTGCTCAGCACCTGCTGGCACAGCATGGGAGAGTTGGCTGGCCTCTATCATCCCAGAGCCCTCATTAACATTGCTTAATTAACACTCACAGGCACTCCAGGCAGTGTGGCAGTGCTCCAGCTGATGGCATTTACCTATCACCAGCATTTTCCTGCACTGGCCTGCCCAGGGAGCCTCAATCCCACCACAGCTCTGGGTCCACTTATTGCACTTTTAGCACCTGAACATGCACAAAACCCTCTTGTAGAGGAGAAAAGTTTCTCTGCCAGTACATTTCAAAGGAAGAAATGTTTCTCTGCCAGTCCATTTCATTTTAGGGCCGCTCCAACGCTGGCTGGAGAAGGCAGCTTCTTCCTCTAACTGCTCTAAACACAGTTAATTCTTTTATAAATTAACTCGCACAATGTCACACTACATTACCTCACCTTGGAATATTTTTATTCTGAACTTTGCATGGCTGATAAATGGAATGATGCTTGGATTTTCTCTGGGGATATTTTACCCACACCGCAACTTATTAAAATACAGCTGACTGTGGAAGAAACGGCGCTTTTCCAACAGGGCCCAGGTTACCCAGCGAAACACAGATAATGAATAATGGTTTATGGCAAAACTGATAATTCAGCAGCTAGTATGTAGCCTGATGGCTTCCTTTAATCACACAAAAGTGCTGGGCAAGGTGCCAAGCCCCAGAGGCCACTTGGGAAGCAGAGGTCCCAAGGAGGGGTGGCACCAGGTCACCTCCAGGGGTGGCATTGGGCACCTGAGTGAGCTTTGCTGGCCACAAAATCCCTGCCCAGCTGCTGTGACTGATTGCAGCACTTTATCCCTGGCTGTGAAATGCCTTTATTTTATTTATGGCAGGGGCCAGGAGCTAGAGCCAGGCAGCTCTGTTTGGGGCTGTGTTTGCTGCCTCCCATGCACAGGGCAGGAGAGGGCACCCGGGGCTTTGAAGAGGGCAGTAGCAGAGCTGCTAAATCTGGCTGCAGCCCCCACCAAAAGCACCCTGAGCACACAGCCACAGAGCTTTGCCCACGATAATCATGCTCAGTCCCATACCTTGGGGCTGAACAAGGGCAGGTCCCACCCCATCTCCCCATAGCCCCAAAACCAAGCCCCAAACCCCAGCAGCTGTGTACTGCAGGGCCACCCCACAGCAGAGAAGAGCATCCCCTTGGGTGGGGACAGCACTATTGGCACCTGCCGGCCCCATCCCAGCCTGGCCCCCAAACCTGCAAACAAACTGGTTTTAGCCACCACATCCTCACTGGGTCCCAAAATCCATTAAAGGACAATTTCAGCAGCCGAGAAGAGACAAGCAGCTTTCAGCAAGAGCCAAGAAGCAGGCACAACCTCTGGTGCTCCCGGCTACGTAGCTGTGGACAGCAGGGAACGCGCGCCACCACGTACCTCTGGGTACCAGGGGACACCGGTGGCTGCAGACCATGGTCCTCAGCAGCTCAGCATCGCGGAGCAGGGCTGGGAGGAAGCCCCCGAGCAGCTCCTGACTCTGCCTCCCCAGTACCATCACAGGAGATGCAAACCCTGCTGCTCCCCAGCCCTCCCCTTTATAGCACCTGAGCAATGGCCCCATTAACCCCCAGATGCCCCCCAACTGCCCACCTGTGCGGGGAGAGCTGTCACCTCGGTGCTGTTCCCATCCCTTTTTTCCCTTTCCAGCCCTCGCTGCTACCTGGGGCGTTGCTGGGCTGCTACCAGTGGCTATGGGATAAAGCAGGTGGTAAATAGCCTCGTTTTCCTGAGCACTGCTAACCCAAAGGGTAAGCAGCAGGGGGAAAAATGGGGCTGTTTGGGTGTTTTAAAAATGGATCAGGGAGCCGGGGCGGGGGGGTGCAACGGGCAGGGGGTGCAGAATGCTGATGGGTGGAAGAGCAGCTCTGGGTCGCTCCACGCGGCAGCTGTGGCATCATCTGGCAGGAAAAGTGCTCTGCCAGGGGGGTTTGGCAGAGACCCAAATTGGGTGGCACCCTGGGACGGTGCGGGGACAGCCGCAGGCTCTGCTCGGTGCTGCCAAACGGCCACGTCGGTGCCGTGCCTCAGTTTCCCTGAGGTACCCAGAGCCCAACCTCAGTTCCCAGCAGGGTTGGCAGTTATGGGTCAGACATCCCTGGTACAGCAAGAATTTTGCAGAGGGATTTGCATCCAAGTCAAGCAAGGGATGTGCATCCAAGTCAAACCCTTTTTCCTCACCTCTCCTGGGCAGAGCAGACGCTAACAAGACCTGACAGTGCCCGTACCAAGCGGGCGGGCAGGAGCAGAGCCCTGCAGGGATGGAGCTGGCTCCCCCAGCCTTGCCTCTGCTCCAGGAGGATGTTTCCCCCCCTCCAACAATTGCTCCTTCGCCCCCAGCTCCAAACCTGCCGCTGGGGCAGAGGAAGGCGGCACGGCAGCCCCGGGCCCCGCTGCTGTCGAAAACTCGAGCTTAATTATGAACGATGAACACTTGAAAATCTGACCCGAGGTAGCTGTTGTTGAGTCAGTCTCTGTTTAATTGCTTGCAAATATTACACTGGCTCACAGTGTGGGCTGTAAATTACCAGCAAATAAAGCGCGGAAGCTGCTTTACAGCTGATATATTGCTTCTTGGGCGAGTTTGGGATGGGAGGCATCGTTTTGCTGCGATACCCGTGCCTTCCCTGGGATCTGGCTGTGGTGAGGGGTGCAGGGGGATGCCGACATCCCTCCAGTCCATGCCTGCTCCTCCCGGGCAGGAAGATCCATGGGAAGTGAAACGTGGAGACATCCAGGCTGAGTGCTGCAGCAGTGTTTGTGCCACTTGCTGAGAGCCTCAGAAGTGCCAAGTGCTATTTATCAATATTTTCCAATACCCCCTAAGGTGAGTCTTTCTGAAGATTTCAGCATGAGGGTTCGTTAAGTGACTTCAAGTGAAAAAGAAGAAAAAAAAAAAACCAAGAAGAAGAATCCTCTATTCAGCAGCGCAAATTTCCCCGGAGGCTCCCGTTATTACTGTCTTCCAGTTATGAGTGATTTATCCGTGATGCTCCTGGCTTGGCACACACTTTGCAAATGATTGTTCCCAGCATGTGCATGGCACAAGCACCGGGCTGGGCATCCCACAGGGTCCTCAGCTGGGGGAGACAGCTGGGGGGAGCACTGTTGTGGGATGCTGAAGCCTCGGGAGGGCTCCTTGGCTGCCCCAGATGTCACCTAGCGGATGGGTTCCCATCTCTGCGACCAGGTGGGGATGTCCCGGGGACTGGTTCTGGTCCTGGTGGTGGTGGCTCAGGACCATGGCTGTGTCTCGAGTCCCATTGAAGTGACAAATATTTGCAACCGGTGGCCAGCGTGGAGCGATGACTGGTGCAGTCTGTGGATGACTAAGAGGAAATAATCGCGCGTCGTTTCTAGATCGTTCTTAGTAATGCTCAAAGGAAACCCTGCTCTTTGAAGCAGCCCCCCCCAAGAAAAGCAAGGTTATTTCAGGGCTTCATAACTTCCCCTTGCCCCTCAGAAAACAGGAGGCAAAATCCACAGCAGCCTCAACCACACTCACCAAGGCCACCGTGTGCCCCTGTTTCCCTGGAAAAGGTACATTAAGCATTAAAACCACTACCGCTTTCCCCCCATCTTCCTCCAAAACTCTGAGATGAAGGATTATTAATTGATGAAGGAGCCTCTCTCCATGAAAGCACTCGCTCTCCTGCGCACAGAAATGCAAACTATAATTAGCGAGGCTTTTTTCCTGTCGGTGCGCACGGCCCGAGAGTGCTGCGAAGCCCTCGGGAGGCTGCCGCGCTGGGGGCTACGTGAGCGGGGGGGAGCAGGGGCTGGTGGCACGAGCGGGGATTGTTCCCAACCAGCCGGTGAGCTCAGCTCTGCTCGAGCTCTGAGCATCACCCCGAGGCAAAAGGGGACGTGTCCGCTGTCTGTCCGTCCCCATGTCCCCACCACGGGCGGTTTTAGGAAGTCCTGGAGGTGCCCCCTCCTCCCCATCTGCTTCAGATGCTTCTGCATGACTCAGGACTGCAGGGGAAAAAGCACAGATCCTACAAAACACAGGAAGGAGATGGGGTTTAGGTTTACATCAAGGATGACAGACAGGGGTCACGTCCCCGTGGCTGGGGGTGCTCAGCCCGGCATCGCTGCAAACCTGACCCAGGCAGGCACCCGGCTCCCCGCGGGCTGGAAAGTGCTGCCCATCTCCTAGACACAGCTCGGGGCAGCCAGAAAGGCATTTCCTTTGCCAGAAATACCTGGAAGGGAGCAAAAGAAGCTGGGTGGAAGGAAGCTATAAAGCAGAGGAAGCGCTAAGGCGTTCAAAGCCTCGGTACGGTGACTCGCAGGGGCTGGAAAGGGATAAAAGCCTATCTAGTCTTTGTTCGCTCCCAGAGCTGCACTTCTGGCAGAGGTGAGCAAAAACAATAAAAATTCCACCAGTCCTAATTTTTCCCTGAATAATGCTAGGGATTTTCTCAGGAAGAGCTCTGAATAGTGCGAAAATTATACCGGAGTGTGTTTCTGTTGCCCGCGGGCAGGAAGATGGTCGCCAAGAGGCTTCCCCAGCTGCTGGCAGCTCCCTGGGTGCTCGCAGCTGCAGCCCCGACCTCAGCCCTTGGGGTCTCGGGGCAGAGAGGAGATGGGCAGGGGGCATCCCACCAGCACCTCCCAGCCCTCGAGGTTCCCAGCTTCATCCCTTGTCCTGCTCCTCGCTGTCCCCAGCAGCGCTCTCGGGCTCGGGGAGCGCTTTGTCATCCCCCGTGGCACAGGTTCCAGGAGATGCCCTTGGAGAAGCGCCATAAGGAAACGCATCCTTCCCTCCTTCCCGCTCTCCTCCAGCTCAGCTAATTCCGTATTTCTCTTTCTGGCTGTGCTGCAGAGAGTAATGAACGTGGCTGATTTGCCATCCGATAAATGGCATGCCATTAGCTGCCTGTTTAGAGACCATATTTCCTCTTTGTGATGAGAGCTCAATATCTTTCCGATGAGTTATTACTTGGAGATCTTCTAGACCTGGACTTTAAGTACCAAGCAATTACTGCGCCATAATTCCAGGGCTGCTTGCCTCCCTGTTAGACACAGTCTCCTGAGCTTCGCCAGGTTGGCTGGAGGAGGTGTTTTTAGGTTTAAAAGGACGGCTGAATGGCAGCGGGCTGCTGCACCTCCCTTTTCCCAGGCTGTCCCATGTGCATCGTCCCCCTGCTCCCCGCTGCTCTGGGGTCATGGACAAACCCCTCCCTGCTCCAGGGCATTGCCCCCATTGGCACAGCAGGAAAAAAGGTCTTATTTTCTTTGGGAAAAGCCCTTTGCCTTGGGACAGAGGTCCAGAACCACGCCTGCAACATTAATACAAATAATTTTTGCCCTCCAAGCACCCCATCAGGGCTCAAGGTCAGCGTGACAACAAGAACAGGGTTATGGTTGGTTTTTTATTTTTTTTATTTTTATTTTTGTACTTTAAACCTCATTATTGGAGTATTTAGTGCATCTCGACATTTTCTAGTTCTCAGCAGAGGGGTGGGCAGTGTTGGGGACCACATTTGGAGTTGCTTGAACAAGAGGTTCCCAAGTTATGTTCATTTCCCCCTCTTACAAATGGTTTTACAAAAGCAATAGGCACTTGTTCAACACAGGCACAGCCCCTGATGTCTTTTCAGAAAACCATCCTGCCACCGAGCCCTGGAGGAGCTGCACACTCTTGAACCCTGCCCAAACCCCAGCGCAAATCACCCAAAGCAAGTGCCCGCACCGCAGGGCTCAACGGCTTCCAAGCCCTGGCCTCAAGAAAGGTTTTGGGGGAAATGCTGTGGCTGTGGGACATTAATGCTGTAAAATCTAGGGCAAAGCACCCAAAGCACTGAGGCAGCTCCTCTGCTTGCAGACCTGCGTGGTCGCTGCTGGAGATGTACTCTCCAAAAGCACATTTCTTCTCTGCTAAAGAAAACGGCAACAACAAGTGGGAAACTCAGGGCTAAAACTGTTGATGCAGAGTTCAGGTTGCCTGGGGCATCTCCTGCATTTTTCAACATCTCTGCCTGCAGAAATGGAAAACAAGACAGCCCGGTGCCCTGGGGAGGTGTTGCTGCCTGCCCAGCTCCAGCCCTGGGCACCTCTGCTCCCCCTGAGCCCCAGAGCACCCAGGCAGCCTACACAGGGGGACGGGATGGGATGGGATGGGATACAGTGGGATGGGAGGAATGGGATGGGATGCGATGCAGGGGGACAGGATGCAGCAGGATGGGATTAACGGGACAGGAACAGTGGGTTAGGATTAAAGCGGGATGGACTAAAGCAGGAAGGGCTGCAGTGGGGTGGGATCAGCAGGATGGGACGCAGCAGATGCCACACAGCAGGAAGAAGGATGGGACAAGGCAGGACAGGACACAGCAGGACAGGATGAGGCAGAGGCCGGGTACCTGTGGGTGTTTCCCAGCCTGGCTCTTGCAGCAACCCCAGCTGCTGTCAGCAAACACATTTATTCACTAATGATGAACTTAAGAAGAGCTGATGAGCAATAAACCACCCAACTATGTCTCAGGTGCACATTTTTGTCCTAATACGTGATAGAAACGGAGTACTATTGTCCCTCTTAGTGGTCGTGCTGCTCGGCTCTGCCAGGAGGGACCTGATTTTGCTCGGCGGCATCGGAGCATCCCGGGGCTCGTGCGGAGAGCCCCTCAGCCCTGTGGCTGCTCCTCTTCCCCCCGTGTTGTATATTCAGAGCAGCCCCAGCAGCATCAGCTGCATGCAGCCAGCTGCCGGGTAAGCCTGCATCACCGGGGAGCTGCTCTGGGTCAGTCGGGGCTTAAGGAAGGTAAAGAAATGAAAAGCAAACAGGAGAAATGGCTCGGGGCTCACTCACAGCTGGGCTTCCCCCATGAGCTGCTCAGCTGCAGCCCGTGGGCATCCCCTGGCCAGCCCGTCCCCAGCCACCAAATGCAAAGGAGAGGAGACATTTCCACCCCTGGGTAGGTGGGTGGGTGGATGGATGGACAGATGGGTGGCCATGGGGTGAGCACCACCACCCCCGGATTCACCAGAGCAAACGCTCTCCTATACTAGAAACAGGGAAATTGAACTATCCAGGAAAGCTCTTTTCCTTTTCATTTTCTTAAACACCTCCTCTTACTTCAGACATCAAATTCCATGTCTGGAAAGTGCCTGAGAGGCTTGGCGGTGCTCCCTGCCTGCTCGTCTGAGGAAGCGGCATGAATAAAAACCTTTTTCTATTCTTCCTATTGCTTTATTCCCAAAATTGGTCACAAGAAGGTGTCGGAAAGGGGCCACGTGGTACTCACAGTGGTGGTATTCACCACGCAGAGGCTCCAGTTCCTAGGAATTAGAGAACGGCAGAAGATTTTTTTTTTTTTTTTAATGACCTAGAGGAGCTATTTCAACCTCCCAAACTGCTGACGTTGAAATGTATCCAGGAGACCAGGCTAATACTGGAAGTATTTTAAATAGATCAAATAATCGGTGCTTTGCAAAGCCAGATTTTTCTGTCTGAGGCCTCGGGCAGGTAAGTTCAAGTGCGTTTCCACAGCGTATTAAAAGCGTGTTAATGAAGCTCACAGACTCTGCTCGCGATCTTCAAAGGCTCTCTTGTTTTTGAACTGTAATTGTCCACTGAGAAATGACAAAACAAACAGCAATTACACTGGAAAAGGGATTTTAAAAAAATGATGCCAGTGGGACCGGAGCTCGTAAAACTGCGTTAGTGATATATTCACGTTAAACTGTTGCCAATTGCTGGAGACATGAAAGCGCTGGAGTGAAGGATTTTGGTGCCTTTTTTTTTCCACGGTTTCTTTCTTATTTTTTTTTCCTCTCTTTTTAAAAATTTTTGTCTGAGTGATGCTCAGGGATGAAGGCAGGTGGAGCATCTCTGCTCAAACCCATAGGATGCTCCCCAGATGGCCCCAGGACGATGTGGGGACCGGTGCTGGTCCTTGGTCCCTGGGCTCAGAGGAGCTGCAGACCCTGGAAATGCCAAATAATTCCTCAGCTCTGCTGCCTTTCAGGAGGGAATCTACAGACCTGCCTGGCTCTCCAAAAGGCTGAGAGCTTCCCCACCGACAGCACGTTTTCATTAGCGCGGTGCTAACAATTCCCTGCTTTTATTAGGGCAGCGCTGTCCGGCTTTTTGTGCCATCTGCAGAATTCCTTTCCAGGAGATAAAATAACCCACGCTGGACCCAGCGTGCAGAAAGCTGCTGATAGCAACACGGGGCCATTTATTCGGTGCAGCACTGTTAAAGCGAAAACAGCAGCCAGGCAGCGGCGGCCAATTACTGTCAGACAGGACCTGCAAATAGGAAAAAATTACCCTTGCTAGGAAGGAGAGAGACAAGTTATGGACCGGACTCGATGCCGTGGCAAGGCAAATAATAATAATTTCGGTGTCGGGAGAGATTATGGGCTGGAGAGCTGCCTGCCTGCCCGCCAGCTGTAGCTCTTGCTCCGTAATATTGGGTTTGTGCTCAAGGGGAAAAGCCAGTGGGGCTGCAGTGAAGCATCAGCTGCAGCTCCGGGCAAAGCAAAGGGCACTGTTGCTCAAAGCACAGCTTTCCAGGGGTCCCTCCACCAGGACCGTCCTTGGAAATGGGATTTTTTGCTGCAAAACAGCTCAACCAGGTGCCACAGCCTCTCCTTGCACTTCTGCTGGGGCTGCCCGGGGAAGGGATTCTGCGTTTGCCCCCTGGTTTTGCAGTGCAATGCACTGGGAAGGGATTTTGTGCCTGGGGAGGCAGACAGCCCTGCACACATGTATGGTCACATCCAGGCAGCTCAGTGACACCCACTGCTGCTGCTGCCTAGACAGTGATGTCCCCATCAGAGCTGGTCCCTGTCCCCATGCAGCGCGTCCTTCCCAGTCCCAGCCCATTTTCTGGTTACCCACTTCCCTATTAAAACCACAAAGAAATGTGATGCTGCGACTTAAACTACTGGCATTTAAGGGACTTGTATAAAGACACCAAGCAGCACGCGCTGGCTGTTGGCACGGCGAAGAAGCCAAAACCTGGGAGGTGCTGGAAGGCTCCGGCTCAGCACTGGGAGCATTGCGGTGCCGTTAACCAGCCCCTGCCAGCACCACCGCTCCCAAAAGCACCAGCAAAACAAATACCTCCCTGCGTCCACATTCCCCATTGATTTAGTCCCACCAACCAAGCCATCGGAACTGGGGATGAGGAAAAAAAACGGAAAACCTCGTTTTCCCTTTTCCGCCTGCAAGTAAAACTGAAGTAACACATTAATTTTGAAACCATCCAGAATATGAAAATTCAGAACAAAGAGCTTGGCTCCCTCATTGCAGATAGCACTTATCTTGTTTAGGGAATCAGCTTTAAATGCATGCTCAGATAAGCTTATATTTTTGTCGATAGCTAGCACATTTTAAATGGTTTTATTTAACTAATAAAAAACATTTTTGATGCTGGTTTTTAGGTGTTTTAAATTAAAAACCAATTTCCATCCAAACAGGCCGTGACGCAAGTTGCGAGTCCAAAATTAATAACCAGCTCACAAAAACGTGATGCATCTATTCCCTATAACACAATAAAAAGTAAAAATGAAGAATCCCCATAAATATACATTAAGCCAGATAATTGCTTAAGTAAACTTGCACACATAGAGTTTTCTCTGTTTAGCTAAAAAAAAAAAATAGTGTTGCCAAACGTTGTGTGAAAGAAGGAAAACTGCAGATTAATGGTTGCCAACCGAGAGGAATCGCGTTCAGGAAATAATTAAATTGTACAAATGAGAAACAAGATTAAAAGTGATCATTTAAATCGAGCTTTCTGGTTTACTGACTTAAACCATGATTAAAACCCCTTTCCCCTGGGTGGGTTTGGGCTGGCGGACACGTGGCCGTGACAGGTGGCAGCACCTGCCCTGGGAAGCCACCAAATGCGTCCCCCCTCCACGGTTCCCATCGTATACATAGGGCAGGATCACGCCTTGTCTGTAGGGAAGCACCCACAGGATGCTCCCAGGTAGGCATCCTGCAAGATGGACATGAGAAAAAGGGGTAGCTGCTTCCCATCCATCAGCCCATCATGGGAATAGGGGCAGGGGGTGGCAGCCCCCTTGCTGCTGCCTTCACTTCCAGGGTGCTGGGCAGAGCCCCGGGGTGCTCAGGGCTTGCCCAGCCTCGCAGCAGCACCCACACCAGTCCCCAACACCCGGGGGACAGGGAGGGTTTCCCCACCTGTGCCACGTGCTGGTGGTCCCTCACATTGCCCTCCAGGACACTCAGACTTTTGGGATTCAGTAGGAAACATCCGCGGAGCCCATTGGGGATTTTGGCAGGACCTGGGGCAGCTCAGAGGAAGGGCAGGGGCACAGCCCTGCAGCTGTCCCCGGGCTAAGGGCAGCACCCTGGGAAGATGTCAGGGTAGGAAAAAAATATGATTCCTTCCTGGCATCTCCTGCCCTGACTCTTCCAAAACACGCAGCCCCGCTCCTGAGCAAAATCGACCCTCTTTCTTTTATGTGGAAGAGAGAGGCTCGGCAAGATGCAGCAATAATCTGTCGTTTTCTATTCTGCTGCTCAGCTAGAAGCCTCTGGGGATGACAGGGAAGGAGAGGGACCTCGAAATAGCGGCAGGCTTTCCGTGCAGCTGGAGAGGCTTTCAAGAACAAAGCAAAACCTGGAGCAGAGCAAACAGATCCCTTCCCCATCCTTATCCCAAGGAAACTGCTCGGGTGCCAGCAGCACAAAACATCCCCTGGCTGGGAGCGGCCTGGTCTGTCTGTCGGCAGGGTCAGAAGAGACTTCAGCAGCCCTGGGTCTCTGTTTGAGCCCTTCTTACGGAGAAATCCTAAAACCGCCTTCATTTAAAATCACCTTGGGCAACCTGCTCTGGTGGGTGGCATCCCTGCCCACGGCTGGGGGTTGGAACCAGGTGGTTTTTCAGGTCCTTTCCAACCCAAACCGTTCTGTGATGTCCTCTGGGAGCAACATCTGCCTTTCTCTGGCCAGGCTGGCTGCAGGAGGCGAACACCAGCCCGTGGCCCACAGGTCTGGTTCCCCCTGCTTTCATCTGACACCCGAGGAAGGGACACATCCTACCCTGGTTCCCCGCAGCCAGCAGAGCTGCCCGCTGCCTCACCTTGAATTTTCCACCGCTGGATTCCTGCACACCCCCAGAACGGCCAGCAAATATCAGAACATCTCCTTCCAGTTCAGACCATGGCAGGAAAAAAAAAGGATCAGCTCAGGCTGTGGATGCTGTGCCAGGAGCCAGCCCTCAGCACCAGCAGCCTCAGGCTCTTCCTCCAGCTCTTGAGCTGCCTCCAGCAAATGTCATTTTGGATGGAGCAGGATGATGCTCGAGGGTCTGCAGCTCCCACAGAGGGAAGCCCCAGGGGAGGGATTAACTCAAGATTTATCACCCCGACAAGTCTCGGCTGTTTGTGACCTCCCCGGGGCTGCAGCGGGGCTGGGGAGGGAAGCAGCCCACCCGGGGGCTTGCCTCGTTTGCCCTCCCCAGTTTGTTGGTGGAGCAAAACACCCAAAGCTGAGCCAGCTGGGGGGAAGCAGGGAGGCAATGGAAAAGGAGCAGGCTCAAACTTCAGCAGGCTCAAAAATCTCAGCAGGCTGCAGAGAGGTGCCTAAGGGGGGGAAATGGGCAAAACCAAGGACGCCGGGGTGAAATCCTGCTTTTCTGTGAGCCCAGAGCTTTAGAAGCTGGCACAGCCTAAGGGACATGGCGCAAACCAGCAGCAAGGAGACAACCCCAGACTCCTGCAGACCAGCTCCTTCTTACTCCTCGTCGAATGCCGCTGGCCTTCATCCCCTCTCCCCATCATCTTCATGCCCTCAGGGAGAGGAGCTGCTCCGAGCCCCCAGGGTAGCTGCCTGCTGCCTTGTTTCTGTGCCTGTCTCCAGCTCTGGCCACGTCCCTGCTCAGTAATTTCCGAGATCCTACCGCCGCCTCATTAAACCAAACAAGGAGCGATTGGAAAAAAAAAAAAAAAAAGCTGTGGCAAGAAGAGGGGTTGCAAAGCACCAGCAACAGATGCCCCGGGTCCCGGGTGAGCTCTGTCTACCCTAGAAAGCAGCCAGCTCCAGGCTTTCTTTGTCTCGCCAATAAACAAGTGGTAGGGCTGAGCACAGCCCCGTGCTGCCAAGGGGTATAAATTGGCACCTATTAGCCAGCCTCAGAATAACTCTAACTTGTTTGACATAATGAGGTGATTAAATCAGCATGAGAAATTCTGCTTCTCGAAGCCAACTGGACACGGTGATTTAAGTCGCGTTTCAAACCCCAGCGCAATTAGGGGGAGGACAGAGCAGGGGTTCAGGAGGGAGACGTCCGCGCAGGCTTCGTTAAGCTCGCTGTGCCATGCCAGCAGCTAGCCCGTACTCATCCACAGCCTGGCCGCCTTCGTTAGCACTCCCAGGGCTGGGAATACACACAGATTGCCCAATATGTCTGGTTTCACCCACTTTTCACCCCCCAGAAAGGCATTAGGGCACACGAGGACACTGCAGCGAGGGATGCCAGCTCGGGACCCGCCACCAGCTCCCACGCATTTTCCTGGTGGCAAACTCTTGGAGGAACTCCACGCGTGGCACCGGTGGGCAGATGCTGTGGGGACGGGCTCTGGGCTCTTGGCAAACAGTGTTATGGCCACGCGTTTGTTTTTCTTTTACCAGACATAGGAAAAGGAGCAGGAAAGATGTTGCATTGTGCATAGGTTGTGGATTAAATTAAATAAATTCACCCACGCTGGGGAGGGGATCCTGAGCAGGCTTGGTGTCCTCAGCAGCTGGAGCAGCAGATCTTCATGCCACGCTGCAGGAGAACACAAGCACAGGGACGAGTGCTCCTGAAATCAGCCTTCTGCCGACACCAGCCCACCCAGAAGCTCCCCAAAATCCAGGGGAAATGCCCAGCCCCCCAGCCCTGTGCTGCTGTAGGAGATCTTCGGGGTCTCCATGCCGGCGTGGATCTGCAGAGCTCCCCGTGGCTGCTCCACCCCAGTAGCTCCTCTGTGTCCCCACATTTCCAGCAGATTTTCAGCGACCTTCAAAGGGCCAGCTCTGCTCGGCCAGCTCTCCTCTCCGAGGATTTGGTGCCTCTCCCGCTCCTGTCATGCAAACGGAGGGATGGTAAATCCTTGGCCAGCAGCAATGAGCATTCAGGCATCGTGGGGACTGGAGATAATGAAGGTTTTTGAAACCCAATAGTCCCTAAACACTTTAAGGTGCTGCCTTTGCCTTTTCTATCCTCATGCTGCGAGGACAGATCATTCCTTACAATCTGTGTTCCCGTACCCTCTTGCCTGAACCCCGGAGAAGGATTTCATTTAGGTCTGGCGCAAAGTATGGCCATTTGTCATAAAATTATTTTTGTTCATTTATCTCCATTCTGCCTTTTCAAGTCCTTTTTTTGCGTGCTACTTCGGCCAAATTCCCAATTCCCTGAATTTATTATCACTATAAAATGGTTGCCTGCTCCACAGCATGACCTAGACGTGCACCCCACCGCGATGCTTTAGAGGCCTTCGTCTGTTCCTATGGCAACTGGAAAAAAGAGGCGAGCACCGCAGCCTACTCGGGGACGAATCCTGCATGGATGCTGACACCCCTCGCCGGCTGGGAGGAGCCCAGAAGGAGCCGGGGGCCATGCAATGATGGGATGGATGGGGCAGAGACCCACCTGCCTGCTGTTTGCTGGTGCCCGGACACACAGCACCTGGTTTTCCTGGTGCTGCTCTCCAATTTGGGCTTGAACCGAGCCAACAGAGGCCCACGGGTGGTAGGACATGGCCAAAACCACAGGTACACAAATACCCATTCCCTCCAAACCATCCAGCTTTGTAACAAAGAGCTGCTTTTGCAAAATCGACTGCCTATACACCTGTTGATAGACATTAGCACCGTTACTTTCATTTACTGATGTTATTCTCTTTTAATTCTTTATTAATCAATTCCCACGTCAGCCACTCGATCAGTCTGCGCGGGATCGAAGCAGAGCTGACAGGCCTGTAATTATCCAGGTCATCTCGTTTATCCTTCTTAAATGTTGGCAGAGATCTCACCTGGGAAATCAGCACAGTGGATTCAGCTTTTGCTTGTGACACCAGCACAGTTTTGTTTTCCCACTCATGATGGGTCCCCCCCAGGTCCCCCCCCCCCGGCCTCTCCCTCTGCATCGAGCAATGGGAAACAAACCTCAGGGGATCGGCGGCGCTGAAACCCAGCTCTGCCTCTCTGTGCTGGGCCCTGATGGGGGCTGCAAGGAGGAAGAGTTGGTGCAGCTCCTGGAAGTGCAGAACCAATACAGAGCAAACCCTAGGACGTGGCTTTGAACCCCTTTGGGTTGTCCCAGCCAGCACCATGTGTAAAGCCACAAGCATCTCCCATAGCATCCCTGGCTTTCCTTAAAGCTGGGAAGTCAGCATGGATGTGTCCTTCATCCCCTCCACGGCACAGGAACCAGCTCCTCTGCAGCTGGCAGAGCACAAGCCGGGCTCTGGCTGTTGAAAAGAAAAGCCAGCTGAAAAACCAATGCTCAAAACTTCCAGGCTGCTCTCAACACCGGCCAAAGGACATGAAAAAGTGAAGGGGAAGGTAAAAAGAGCCCTGCTGCAGAGCGGCACCCTGGCTGCATGGCACGGGGGCAGCACATTTACATGGCCCTGTTGCCTTTGATTTGGCAATTTTTATTTTTTATTTTTTTTAATTTTCTGATGACAAAGGACACAGCCTGCTCAGGCAGCATCTCAAGCTGTGGGCTCCTGCTGCAGACGGTACAAAGCACTCAAGACGGATGGAAGTAGCATCTCCTCCGTACGCAGCCAAGTGGTCGTGATGCGCTGGCAGGAGAGACGGGCACAGAAGCCTTCACTCGCTGCCATCTGGCAGCCACAGCGCAGGGAGCCGGGGCTGGAGGTGAAGGAGAAAATAGCTTTTCTGTTTACCCGCTCGTAGGAAGGAGGAGGAGGAGGTTAAACGGCGACCAAGAGCCAGTTTGAAGGCTGGCAGGGAGCGCGGAGCCGCTTTCGCCGCCTCTGCCTACTACTGCAAGAGCTTCTCCCAGACAGCAGATGAGAATGTGGGATTTTGGGTGCTGGGATGCACGGGGATCCGGAGCAGACATCACCAGCCTGGGTGTGACATTGATCAAAATCCCTCTGGGAAGTGGCTTTATTCTGAAGAATCTGTGCAGGATTTTTTTTTTTTTTTGGTACGAGCAGAGGCACAGCGGGGAGGCTACCAGGGGATGAAGGCAGCTGGGAAGGAGCTCGTCCGCTGGTCCAGCCAGGCTCCGGGGCAGGAGGCCGAGGGCTGACTGAGCACCGTGCCCAGGGCAGCACAGCACCCATGGGGACAGCTCCATGCTCTGCAGCCCTGCAGAGATTGAAAACAAGTGAAGGCACCGTCCTTGGAGGAACTGTACATGTGCCAGCTGCAGAGCGAGTGCTGCTCCGAGGACCTTCTGGAGAAAGCTCAGCGCTGCTTCAAAGCGGCTGAAATTCAGGTCAAGGAAGGGATAGAGACAGCTGCCTCCCCTTCACTTGCATGTGGGATCCCTAGAGACAATAAAGGGCCCTTGCTGCAGGACAGCCTGCCGGGGACATCGTGGTGCCCTGTGCCGAGCAGCACCACTCCAGCACCTACATCAATGCAGCATAAATGTTTTCCACCCCAGCTTCCAAACACAAAGACGACAGCTGCCTGTGCCCGGGCTCCCTGGTTTCTCATCTCACTCCTCTCATGCTGCTCCCCTCCCTTCTGCACTGAAAGGTGGGCTCCTCTTCCCACCTGCCACCAGCCTGCTGAGCCCATTGCCGGGCAGGTGGGACGCATCTCTGGTAGCAATGCAGGGGGTGCCTGGAGGCAGCGCAGACACAGAGATTTAGGGAACCCTGCACAATTGGGCAGCAGGGATGGGTGTGCAGGACCTTCCCCGGGCTGTGAGTGGCACCAGCAACAGCTTCACCTGTTCGAGGAGCCGAGCCCTTGCGCTGCAATTCGGAGAAACGCCGCGAGGATGAACGCCGAGTGCTCTCTGAGCCCAGCCGTCAGCAATTCCACACATCCTCGTCTTGTGATAAACCCCAGCACATTACGAGAGGGAACCCACTGCTTTCTGCAAGTCTTTTAAAGAGCTTTGTTCAACACACATGCATAGCTGTTAAAAAAAAGCCCTGCATCGATTCTCCTGGCACTTCTCCACCAGCCCATCCCTCCCCTCACCTCCCAAACCCGCCGCTTCTGCATCGCCCTTTGTACAGCAGCATTTCACATAACACGCTCACTGTGACGAAGATATGCTGCTGAACTCAAAGAAATGCCTTTTGAGCACACCTAAGCTTCTTTTTAACCAGGAGGGAGACACAAAGAGCACACGCTACTCACTGGGATATTATGGCTTGCGAGCGCTGCTTGCGCGCAGCCCCACCAGCCCCGCAAACTTCTCCAGGAGTCAATAGCACCGAGGATTTAATAGCTGTGGGGATGGAGCTGTGAAAAATAAGTGGGCTTTGTTTGGTAGCTTCCTGCCACTTGTGGAAAAAAAAAGGCGGTTTCAAACACTGCGGTTTTAAAGCTGGTTATTTTTAAAATACAGATTGAAGGAGGCTTCCAGCTGACACGGCGGCCCACGGGATGATGTTGTTTGCGAAGCGCTGGTGAGCAGCTGGAGGTTCCAGAAACATTCGTCCCTGCTTCCCTCCCGTGAAAGCACCTGGGCAGGACAAACCAAAGGAGAATTTGGCCTGATGGATCCATGTAGCTCACCAGCACGGCAGCAGAGAGGAGCAGTCAGGAGGTGACGTCCCCTGCTGGGATCAGGGGACCCCAGGCATCACCTCGTGCCCCAGGGGAGAGATGGAGCAGGGGCACAACCTCTGGCCCATGCCAAGCAGGCTGAAAAGCAAAAACTGCTCACCTTTGATACAAAAGCCCCGCAGCTCACTCGCTGCATCGGGAGGAAGCCTTGCTCTTATTTACAGCAGCAGCCTGGGACCCGAGGTCTGAACTGAAAGCATTTGCTCTCTTTTCGAGAAGCTATTTAGTCCTCTGCAGGGGAACGCACAGCATCTTCATAAATTTCAGCAATGTCCAGAGGGCAGCAAGATCAGAGAAAATGCCCTGACCAAGAATCCATCAATCTCTTCAAGAAAGAATCAATTTTTATGTGCTTGTAGCTGTGGGGATTATTGTTGACCTTGTGAAGTCATAAATAGAAGGCAGCGCTGGCAAAGTCCCCGCTTTCATCCGGCTTGTTTCTCTCCTCCTTCACCTCCCTGTTTTCGGGAGGTAACAGCTGCCTTCATGGGCAGCCTGGAGCAACCTCCCCTGGTCACATCCCCATGGGATTTTTTTTTGGCAGAGGAGCACCAGCCCTCGCTGTTTGCAGGCTCCATCTCCTGCCTGGGGAGTACAGCCAGAGCTCAGCTCCCCAGTGGGGCACGGCGGTGATGCAGCCTGCAAGATGCACCCAACATCTTCTCTGTGCTCATTTAACCCATTCCCACAGCTGTGCTTTTTTCCCCACCATCCACGCATGGGCTTAATGCTCCCAGGTCAAGTTGTGTTGCTTAATTAAAGGGTCAAGTACAGCATGCATTTCTGCAACGAGGGAGCTCATCATTTAAGTCACCACACTCTCAAAGACACCTGCAACACCCAGTTCTGCTCCAGGCATGCCCAACACCCCTCGTAGGGGCTCTCAGTGTGTGCAAATGTTTCTGCAGAAGCAGCACAAACCCCAGAGAAGCCATTTGGAAACAGGATCAGGAATCCATCTGATTCATTCTTGGCACCCATCGGGCTTTTGGGGTCCTTCCCTGCGCTCTCACCTCCCAGGGCATCTCGTAGGAAAAACTCCGGGTCTTTCTACAGCAGCACAGGCTGGCATGACAGCACGTTACACCACAGTGCGGGAGTAAAACAGCACCAAGAAAATGCTCCTTCTCTTTGGTTTTAATGGCCACTTGCCACCCACACCAAGACAGCCGCGTGGGATGTGCTGAGAGCTGGCCCAGCCTTGGACAGGTGCCTGGCACTTCCTGGGCGACATTAGGCAGACAGACAGGTTGCAAAGCTTTGAGAAGGCTGTTGAAGGAGAACACAAAGGGAAAATGTTTCCTTCTGCTGGCTTTGCGGAGCATCCTTACCTGCTCGCTTCACACAGGCTGCCCCTTGGAACAGAGCCCCGCTTGTCAGCGCCGTGACAGGCGGCAAGGGACCACTGCCTCTTACAGACCCGTTTTGTTTTGCCACAAATCACCCACCTAAGGAAGCGGCAAGCATTTTCCCACGTCATGCTTCAGTGGCAAAAAATAAGTCAGCATCCACGTGAAATTGTTGAGACGGGGACCACGAGCGGCAGCAGCGCGACCAGGAGCACGCTGGCTGCTGCAGAAAGCTGCAGGCGTGGAGCAGATTTCCTGAGCCAGGCTTCACACGGGGCAGGCCCCAGGCTGCCAGACACCTGCACATGTACTCTGCGCATCACAAAATAAACCTCACATGCACTGCGGGGTCACCTGAGCCTCCTTTTCCTGGCATCTTCAAGGAAAATGAGAATATTCCCTACCTGCCTGCATGGGGCTGGAGGATGCTGCTCCGGGACTGCTCTGCCTGCTGCACAGGCTTTGGACAAGCTGTGGGTTTGGGGAAACAGCCCCTGTGCCAAGAGCTTCGCCTGTTACTCTCTCACTCTCTCCTGGGCTCTGTGGGGCCAGAAGCTGAGCGCTACCAGGCTCCCCTTGAGCAGGCTCACGGCTGCGCTGACATTGCTGCACCGTGCTGGGTCCTATCCCGAGAGCCACAGAGGAGGAGGGTCAAGAGGGTCCCAGAAAAAAAAGATTTCATGGCATTCACCCCTCAGCACAGAGCTGTTGGCATCCCCCTGAGGCTCCTTGCATGGCTCCACGTGCCCAGTGGGTTGCAGAAGCAGGGCAAGCTCAAACCCCCCAGGGAAGCTGCTGCTGGGCAGCTTCAGCTGTGCTCAGCCCCCTCTGGCCCCACTCTTCCCTTGCTCCCCGCCTGCCACGTAATACACGGATCACTAGGAACCAAAACAGGGCTCAGAGCAGGATCTAAAGAAAATGAGAGCAGGGCCTGAGCCCTATGCAGGTAGGGGCTGGGTGCTGCCCCCCAGTAACATCCCACGGGGCACAGCTTGCTGTCCCTCCATGGAAAGCGAAGGCAACGCCATGCCCCAGCAGAACATGGGGAAATGAATAAACCACATGCCAGGCAGGCAGCACGAGCAGCACTTTAATCAGGTCAAATGAAATTTAAGATAAGCTAGATATGAATCAAGCTTTTTTTTTTTTTTTAAATATCCTATTAACAGATCATGAATGGCTCAGCTCCAGAATATGAGCAAGAAAAGAAGCGGAGGGCTCTGCAAGCATGAGGAGACCCATCTCACCCTGCTCCCCTCTGCTCGGCACAGCCTGGCTCCTGGTGCAGGTCCCATAGGGATGTACGTGTCTGAGCACTCACCTCCCTGCTCACCTGCCCCATTACCAAGTGCCAGAGCTTTTAGACTTGCTCGCGGAGCTCCCCCCACCTCGGGCAGCCGCAAGGATTCAGCAGCATTAATTCACCATCATTAACAACTCCTGGAAGGTCTCAAAGTGGGGACAAACACAGCAGGCTGAGCTGGGGTGGCACAGGACCACCAGCAGACTATCAGGAGCACAGCACCAGGCAAACAGGACCATACCACCGCTCTTGCTGGATACGCAGCCCCCAGCACCCCACCAACTAATTAAAGAAGGGAACAGCAGCATCCTGTGTCAAACTGTTCCCATTTCCTCCAGCTCAGGGATTCATGCCACAGCAGCACAGATGTGTTGGGAGGCTTCAACAGACCCTGCAGGAATGGGGTAAGGCACAGGATTCGTAAACCTAAAAGATTTTGCAGACCCGTCTTCTACTCAGACAGCCTGCCCTTTGAAAGCTGGAGCGCCTCGTAAAATCTGGGTCACTTCTGAGAGATTATTTTGGAACAGTGGAAAATTGTTTTGACAACTTCAAACCCGTGGCCTTTTTTTTTTTTTTGAATAAAGTGCTTTGGAATGACTTTTTGTCTTTATGGTCTACTGAAGAGAAATCCAAGGTAAGACCCAAACGAGACGCCCCAAATGGTTCATGACAGAGCTCCGTGCACTCGCCCCCACACAGCCGGTAAGGTCTCACCCAGGCCAGCACTGTCAGAACTGATTAACTGTACCCCTTAAGTCATCCCCTGTCTCACAATGCTCCTAACTTAAGCCAAAAAGAGGGATTTCCAGCCCAGCAGACAGAACTCTGCGGAGAATCTTTCCCATCCAGGGAATTGCTGATGACCTGCGTAATAAATGGGAATGAGAAAATATTTGTGTTACAATGGAGCATGAAGGGGGCAGACCAGAACTGCTGTCCCATAAGTGGGGACACATCTGGGGACGTGGATCTGGGTAGCAGCAGTGACCTGTCAAAGTACTGGTGTCACCAGGATTCAGCACCGTCTCCTCCCTCTCCCCACCACTCCTCTTTCAGGAGAGATTCACCAAGCTCCATTGCCGTGATTTCTCCAAAGCGCAGCCCAAACAGCACAAGGCAAGGCTGTGATGGGTGCCTGGGGGGTACAAGCCCACCCCACAGCCAGGGGATGGCCCAAAGCCCCTCTGGGGACCACAACAACCCCACTTGCACCAGGAGCACCGCAGTCCCATGGGTGCTCCGTGGGCACCCACACCCTGTGGGACCCTCCCCACACAGCTCCTAGGGCTCTGCAGAGCAGGATGACGGCAGACGGAGCTGGTGATAATTTCATTTCCCTTGCAGATGAGGCCCTGCTCCCTCCCCAAGCACCTCATCAGCAGAGCACCAGTCCCTACAGGGCTCAGCACCACCCCCTCGCCCAGCGAGCCCCGGGAGCAAATATTCCCATCCTGCAGGGAGCCCTGACCAGTGCTATTTTCCTACCGCCTCGTTGCAGGCAGTCGAGCTGACAGGTTTGCTTATTAATGACGTTATTAAGATTAACTATTAATAACAGCAACAGCTTGCTTTTCCAGCAAACCTGGTTCCCCGAGACCCCACAGATGCCAGTCGCTGCAGGCTGGCTCCATGCGGACAGCCACCTGCACCGCCAGGCGATGCTCAGGAGGGGATGCTTTATAGGGCTGCTGTCCATGTGAGAAAGGGGCTTTGTGGGGCCGGGCAGAGAGATGAGGTGCGAGATGTCTCTGCCCTTACCCGGATGACCTAACGGAGTGGTTCCCCACCATCTCCCCAACCCCTTTGTCCCACCTTGACCCCATCAATGCTTTCCCACCCCATAGACATCACGGTGCAGGGACCAGACCTTCCCAGCTCAGACCCTGTTCAGACAGGGAGACGATGCCAGGTTGAGCAGCAGCCAGCCCAAATCCACGCTTTTTGGCAATACACTGACTGTTTTGCTGCATTTAAATAGTCCTGAAAGCACTGCTGACCTTAACAGCCCCATTCCCCCGCACAGCTGCTTTTGAAGCACACCATGCTGCACCAAAGCCAAACCAAGTTAAAAGCAATTAAAAGCGTAAGACCAATTAAAAGCTAGACCAAAGCCTCCCCAGGGATTTCAGTTAAGGCTGGTGAAAGCCCCATAAAGCAAAGCTGTAGGGTTAAGCAGGTTCCCCTGCAGACCAGGGCACAGCCACCCCCCAGGTGCTGTGCCTCAGTTTCCCCACTCACCTCCTCCAGCTTTGGCTTGGATCAGGGCGGTCACTGGCTCCCCGGAGGGTGCTCAGCCCCTGCAGCACCCAGCTGCCTGCACCTCCTCTGCTGGAAGTCCTGCAGCGAGCAGAGCAAGAGCCATTATGAAAGGTGCTGCTGGAAATATTTCCCCCACCCCTTTAATGGGGCTGTTTGCACTGAGAGGTGACCGATGGGCTGCAGGTCAGGGGACAGACACAGGGCTGGGGTTTTGCACTCACCGCTCTTCCTCTCTACCCGCTTTACAAGAAAGTGGAAGTAAAAGTGAGCCCACATGCTGCCCTGAGACCTGCACATAGACCAGCATCCCTGCAGCACGAGGGCTTTAAGGACAGCGTGTTAGAGTCCGGAGAAATCCCCATTCCGGCTGCCCCTGCAAGCCTCAAAACACTGCCCAACTTCACCGTTCCTCAGTTTCCCCAAGTACACCCTAAGGAACACCAACACATCGCTGTCCCAGCCTGGATCCCCCGTGTCCCTGCCTGGTCCCTGCGAAGAGAGCGATGCTGGCCCCGCGAAGGAAAAGCGGGATCCAGCAGGATCCAGCCCCGCTTTCATTAATTTCTGTTGAATAATTAAACCCTGGGAAGTTAATACTTTCTACTTAAAAACTCAAACTGCAGTGTTTGTAATTACCATTTTATTGAATCATTAAAAATTAAAGGGCATCCTGAGGTTGCTGTTAGTGTGAGAGCTGCGCTCAGCCCCGTGGAGGAGGAAAGGGAGCTCCTTTTCTCGTGCCAGAGCCCGGCAGCGGATGGCATTGCTGCTCCATGGGGCAGGTTTTGGGGGCCAGCAGACACAGGAGGAACAGCCCCCGAAAAGCTGGGGTCCCAGCTGCAAGCCCAGCTCAGCTTGGGGCTGGTCCTGAGCTGTGCCTGGTATCCAGAAGAGTCCAGACCCCAGGATGGGGGACCCCAAACCACCACCCATATCCCTGCAGGACCAACTCACCAAGGCAGCCGTGGTGACCCCACGCCATCCCTCCTCTCACAGCCAGGCTTTGGGGCTCTCCCAGAGCCCCCACCTGCAGCAGCACAGCCCCCGTTCCCCTAACAGCCCTTTATAGGCTCCAGCTGCTCCCACCCACCTGCACCGTGCCTGGGCTCAGCCACCCCACGCTGGGAGCCCTGGGAACAGGCAGCAAGGGCAGAAAGGTGCTTTTAGGGCCGTAGCTATGAGGAATCCTCCTTCCTTCCCCCCTAGGAGCTGTGTGCTCCTATCCCTGCCCCATTAATTTATCCCATAACAGAGACGTTTAGGCTCAGGATTTGGAGCCAGAGCACCCCCAGCCCTGCAGAGGCGGCGGTGGGAGGACAGGCCGATGGGGATGTCCCATCCCCAGTGTTCCCTGTCCCCAGGGAAGCTCCCTGCAGGCAACCAGCAGCTGGAGACATTGGCATGGCAGCGGGCAGAGCCCTGTGTGCCCACCTGGGAGCGCACCGAGGCCTGCCGGGGTGTCCCCAGGACGTCCTGCTGAGGACACCTCCTCTTGCAAAGGAGAGGATTTGACCTCCCTTTTTTTCCCCGAGCCCTTTTGTGACTATTCTGGGAAGCCAAACAACCACAGAACCCAAACAGGAGGTGCTTTATTGGCTCTGGGTGGGGAGGAAGAGCTGTTCAGTGCGATCCACGTCGCGGCACCGCTGCCAAGCCAAGGGCACCCCCGGCCCCTCCTGCCGGCTCCGCTGGCCCCTGCCTGGCCCTGCTCTTCCCTCCCTGTCTCCGTGTAATTTCTCCCCGGAGGCAGCTGCATTTCCACCCTCGGCCACTTCAAGGCTCACCTTTCTGCACAATTTGCAGTCCTGAGCATCAGCAAGCCGTGTGGCCCAGGAGCATCCAGCAGACCTTTCCCCCACCAGCCCCCGCTGCTCCAGTTTGGGATGCTCAGCCCCCTGTTTGAGGTCTGCCTTACTCCACTTTGCACCCCCCCAGCCCCAAGTATCCCATTTTGGCGGATGCAGCGGGGGCTCAGCCCTGCTCTGCAGCACCCCTCTGTCCCATCCGTCCCTATGGACCAGCACCATCCCCACCGTACAGGTCCAGCCCCAGCAGGATGGTCCCTGGGTCCCCAACTCGTTTCCATGGCAGCTCAACTGGCTCATCGGTTTCCATGGCAATGAGGTTTTTCCCTCCCCATCCTCGGTGCTGGGGAGTTCCCAGGGGTTCCCATGGCAGCTCCCCCTAATTTTGGGACCCCCAGGTCCCCCAGCAGCTCTGCCCAGCGAGCAAACCAGTACAACCAGTGCATTCCCTGCACAGGCAGCCTCTGGCTGCGTCCCCCCAAGCCTGCTGCGAGCACAGGGTACTCTCCCCTAACTCATTGGGAGACAACATCAATTTTTCTCCCTTCTGCCACCCCCTCAGACCCATCCCTGGTGATTTCCTGCTGCTGGCGGCTGGAGCTGTGGCTGCGGATGCCTGCCAGGTACTTGGCTCTCTCTCAAACTGAAAGGAGCTGCCTCTTAAAGCATCCCTCCGGTTGCAGGAGGAGGCAAGCTTTGTAAAAATGATGCATGGCAGATGCAGATTAATTTTATTTCCCAGTCCTGTGGAGGATTTTGAGCTAGTCACCGATAGGGGACTAAAAATACCACTGGGGTCCTCAAGTTTTTATTTGCCTGTTCAGCGGTGCTTATTATGGTGTTTTCCTAAACACCAGCCGAAATCACATCCAGGAGAGCAGTGAGAGACCCGGTGGGATGGCAGGAGCTGGGGTGGAGCAGCACCGAGCACCGGCTGCACGTGGGGTGGCTGGAGGATGGCAAATAGCATCACACCAAACACGCTTTCATTTCACATCACCCGCGAGATCCACGGCACAAACCTCTGCAGCTTCGGATAAAGCTGAGCTGTGGAGTAAGGAGCATCAGCCTGGATTTGCTGGGCTCCTAAAAATTGGTCGTAACAATTCATGGGACTGCTGCGGCAAGTTTGGGGTCTTTGGGGTATTTAATAGAGCTTTGCCCAACCTGCTTTGATATGTCCTTGGCAGAGGCACCCTACACATCCTGTGGGGTCAGCGCTTGGGGGAAATATTCGCAGCCTCTCCTGAAGGCAAATCGCGTGCTCTTCCCCAGGGCACCAGCAGCATCTTTCACTTTTGGGGTGTTCCCTCCCCTGTTTCACCCATGGTGCTTTTGGATCTGGGTCTAGGCTTGGTCCTGAGCTGCCTCTGGGGTCCGGAGGGGTCCAGACCCCAACAACAGGGAACGGCAGAGAAGGAGGGGAGGTGTGCTCCTTAACCCCGCTGAGACAAAGCCATCGCTGGAGGACGCTACTGAATTAACGCGCTCAGAAAAAAACACATCAGAAAAAGAAGAGCAAGCAGACGTTTTCATTCAGGCTCCTTTCAGCATAAAACAGTAGTGGAGGAGGATTAAAAAAAAAAAGTCAATGAAATCCCCCTACAATTTAATCCTTGGGAAGGAAGCTGCACTACTCTGAGCACACCCCAGCCGTGCAAGAATTCAGCATCCTGGGAAAAGAGCCAATGGTGCAGCCGAGGGCTGCCATCCGCTGCCCACCACCACCCCGGGAGCAGCGCCTCGGGGGGACCAGACCTCGGAGGGACCCTTTTGGGATCCCCGCTCCCCTGGGGCTGTGCCCGGCGCTGCCCGTGCTCAATGGCTGCGTAACTCCACGTCCCCGGCTTTCCTGATGAAGCTAACAGAGATAGCGCGGCTGTTGCTTGGGGTGGAAAGATGATTAACCACTGTAATCCCAATTACAGCTTTTAATTGGGATTAATCTGTGGAGTCAATTAAGTGTGGAAATGCATTGCCTCCCACATTTCTTTTATGAACCGTTTGCTCCCCGGCCTGGTCCAGAGCCACAGCTGGGAGGGAAGAGGGCTCACCTCTCCTGCCTAAGGACACAAAAACTGCCAAGAGCAGGGCCACCAGCAGGGCCACCCAGCAGGGTTCCTCATTTATCCCCCAGCAGCTGCTCTTTTTTTTTTTTTTTTTTTTTCCCTCCTAGAAGTGGATGGGGCCAGGTTTGCAGAAATAAAACCAAGGTGGCAGATCAGGCAGCTGCTCCCACCGCCCCGCACCCAGCATGACAGCCAACAGCGCTGCTGGCAGTTCCTATTATTTTTCTCCGCACTCTCATGAAAATTAATTAATTCAATTAATTGATTAAATAAACAAACCCCCCACGCTCAATGACACCGAGCCAGCTGCGCCCTGTGGCGAGCTGCAGGAACATCACCTGCTCCCGGGCTGACATGCTAAGAAATGCCTTGGAGAGGGCTCGAGGACATGAAACTGGGGGAATTTAGGAACAAATCAGGCCTGGCAAGTGAGGGGCTGCAATGCAACGCTCAGCAAAAAACCCAAATAGTTGTATTTTCATGCAAGTTGCGAAGCCTTCACTCATTTCTCAGAGATGCTGTCGGATGCTCTGAATCCTCGGATGAAAGGAACCAAATCAGGGCAGATTGTTATTTCCTGTCTTCGGGCTTGTATTTATAGAAAGGCTGATAGGTCTGGTGGCTCTCCTTAAACAAGCACAAGCTAAAAATAAGCCACTGTTTCATTCTGGCCTCCACCAGGAGCTGGACGTGAGACGTGAGAGGCGTTGGCCCGGTGGCTGTGGGGTCCCCAGGGGATGGAGAGGAAGAGGCTGGCGGCGGCTCTGCGGGGAGATGGGGCTCGGATCCCGGCTGCTTTCCTCCACCGTCATCGGGACAGGGGCAAAATGCTCCGAGCCCCTTTTCTCCTGGCTTTCCAAAGCCAGCACTCGGCAGTGAGGGCATCATCAATGCATTTTGTCCACCTTTTCAGGCAGCAGTGGCACCTGCACTGTGTGGCCATGACATGGAATCACACCCCACAGAAACACCTAACCCCCCCCCAAATCCTCCTCCAGCTCTTCCCATCCTCCCAAACTTCATTTTTACCTCCTTTCCAGAAAATCTGGGTGCCAGGGCCGGACTGCATCAGTGCCAGGCTAGGGACGCTCCAGCCCCCCCGCAGGTGCTGGTGGCACAAGCTGCAGCCTCAGCACTTCTGCTCCGCGCTGTCAACGGGTCGTTGGTATTTCTTTGCCTGCCTGGGGAACTGTATTGAACAGTCCCTATCTCTCCTGAGAAAGTATTGAGCTGGAGTTTTAATGGCTTTCCATTAACAAGGCACAATAGGTGTCACTGGGAATTATTGCTTGATCTGGTAAGAAAGGGAGCACTCAGTCCCGTGGCTTCAAAAGGGGTTTTCACCCCCCCTCCCCAAATTCTTTCTTCCAGAGGAGGAAAAAAAAAAAAAAAGGGAAAAAGAAAAAAGGCAAAAGATTTCACTGCTCTTTTCACTCGGTAAGGCTGAGGACAGATTTTCAATTTGTTAACTTTCTTTATGGCTCTGGGTTTGCCAAAAGGAGCAAGAGATGAGGGGAAGAGACAGGAGATTAAATACACGAGTTTATTTTGGGAAGGCCTTCTAAAGGAGGGGGAAAATAAAAATTGTAGAAAGCAAAAGCAAAAAAATAATTAAAAAAAAAAAAGGCATGACACCAGGGAGACAGGACTCAATTAAAGCAAGACCTTGAGATACACGAGCCAGCAGTCTGGACCGTGGGTCCATTAGACATCCCTGTCAGACACCGTGCTGTGGTTAACGGAGCCGTGTGGCAGCTAGATCCATCACCTGGGGAAATAAACAACGGTGCTTACATCTTCAGCAGCTTCTTGATCTAGCGATAAACCCATAAGGGGAAATAAATGGGCTTCTCTTCCCCGGACTGTCCACACCGGGATGCAATTTGGCATTTTACCCGGGCTGCTGATAAGCAGGGGATTGGGAGGGAAAAGCCGCTTAACGATTTCCTAATAAAGCCCGAGATAAGAGCGGAACAGCCCTATTACCTCCGTCCTGGTGTGATTTACAGCCCAGACAGCTGCTCCGTGTGGCCTAGCGTTGGCAGGACGTGGGGCTGGTTGGGGAGAGGCGCCCGGTCTGCAGCCCTGCGGGATGCTGTTTGGGGACATCAGGACAGGCACCGCCAGCCTCATCCCCCAAAATTATCCCTGTGGCCATGGAGGTGAAACCCAAAGCTCTCACTGAACCCCAGCAGCCTGTTGTACAGGGGCAGGCACCTGCAGCTGGATGGGAATCAGGTCCCCGTGTCAGGCTCAGCACCCCAGAGCAGACCCCACTGTGCCTGCTCCAGGTTTTAGGTGAACAGCCCTGTCCACCAGCAGCCGGGCGAGCAGCTCTCAGCTCCTCACGTGATTTTTAACTGTTTGATTTTATTCACGGTTTCGACAGTTTCTCTTCCCCCCCCCCCACCTGCCCCTCCCGCTGGGGATTTATTCTTTGTAATTAGCTGCGGTAATTAGAATCCCTCTCATACTGCAGCGCTTCAGCTTCCCTTTAGATCTCTTCCATGTTCCTGCTTGATAAAATGTGAAGTTAACGCCTGGGTCACGCTCAGGTCTCCCACCCAGATGGAAATGTGTCCTGGCCGGGAGAGTGGGGTGAGCTCTGTAGGGCCGCGGGATGCTGCAGCGACATCTCGGGCACAGCTGGGACCAGAAACCCCAGCAGGCAGAGAAACAGCAGCACTTTGGGGTGATGCAGCCCCTTTTTCTAGCCATCTCCCCTGCAAAAAGAGGCTTTTCCCCATGCAGCATCCACCCCCAGGGTGACACCAGGGATGGGTGACAGCTGGCGGGGCTGATGGATAACAGCGGAGCATCGCCGAGACCATCACCCAAATGTAGATGCTGGCCCCAGATCCCCGCAGGTCCCTGACAGGTCGTTATTTACCGTGACAGTGGCTGAGGTGAGCGAGCTGCCTTTTATTTCAGCTCGGAGAAAACGGTCCTGACAATGGGTAATTGGGGCTGTGCAGCACGAGGCAGGTGCCCAGCTGCCAAGAGGTGAAGGCTGCTTTAAAAGCAGCTGAGCAGAAAGTGCAGCGAGGGCTGCCCTGGGAGCTGACGTGCAACGAGAGCTGTCCCGAGCCAGCTTTGGGAGCCGGAGCTCTAAATCTCCCTTGAATCCTCATAAATCAGGTCTTATTTGGTCCTTACAGCTGGGAGCTGGATCACCGTAACTGCCTGCTTGCTAAGCAGCAGCCTGGGCGATAGCTTGGGAGCTTTTGCAAGGTGCTGCCTTGAGCCCTGGATGAAAGGTGCCACGGAAAGGCACAGAGGATTGCTGCTCAGCTCTGCGGGGAGAGGCTCTCTCTGCTTTTATTTATACACACGCTTGCCGCAAGACACAAAAATTACTTAATCAATCCTTTCCCTTGTCGGCGTTGCTGGCTGGCTGGAGGCTGCCTGTGCAATTTCGCGCTGAAGCTGACAAATTGCTCCAGGATAACGGCGATGACTCCAGCTCTCGCCTCACCTGGGTCGACAAGCACTGCATGGTGCCCCCTGCCCGGGCTGGAACGGGGGTGGCGAGAGCAGCGTTGTGCCAAAACGGGGCTCGCACTCATCCTGCTCGCTCCAGCGGTCACCTCGAGCCAGGTGGGGACAATGCTCCCCGGCGCTACCGCCTGCAGGGGCTGTCACCGCAGCCCGGCTCTCCGCCTGGGACGGGAGTTATTCCAAGCAGGGAAGGGCTGGGAGTGAGTTTTTCTGGGATGTCAGAGCCTCGATCTCCAGCACTTCTGAGCGGAACGAGGGCTGAGCACCAACCCCGCAGCACCAGACGCTCACCTCCCTCTGGTGAGCAACCCTACAAAAACACACCGGGCTCCGCAGCCAGCGCTAAGGCAGCAAGAGGGCAGCCAGGAGAGGAACAGAAGCAGCACTGAGCTCGTCTCTGAAGCGAGGTTGATGACAAGCACGAAGAGAAGGTAAAGAAGCGAAGATGCTGCTTGGAAGATCTTTGCCCGGAGCTCACCTCCTCCTGCAGCTGCCCCGGGGCTGCAGCGTTTGGGGATACAGACACAGCGCTGCTCTTACACCTTCTCCCCCAGCTTCAACCCTTGCCAATATTTCATCCCAGCTGCTGCAGCACCTCTTCCTTCCTGCCCCGCTCAGACAAAGAGCAAACGGGGAGCTGTGCCCCCACGGGCTGGGGCGCAGGGGTCCCGGGAGGGTTGAGCCATGTGCACCCTGGCGAGGTGGAGAGCAGCACCAGGGAGGAACCCCTGGGAGCAGCATCCTCTGCAGAGCCCCCCACAGGGCTGCCCTCCCCAGCCTCAGCCTCGATTCCTGGGGGCTCAGTCCCCCTTGAATCCACCCAACGCAGCCCCCGTCCTCAGGCTTCGTCCTCCGTGGCCAAGGCAGGCAACAGCAGCCCCCTGCAGCCCCCCCCAAGCAGCCCAATAACTCCTCGCAGAAGGGCTGGGTGTTGTTTCCCCTTTAATTTACCACTTGTCAGGGAGGGAGTGGTTAAAAAATAAATAAATAAAACAACCTCGGATGCTTCAAGAGGATGAAAACCCTGAAACTGCAGTCTGCTGGTGGCTCATCCCCCACGCCAGAAGAGGGGAAGATGCCCCCCCTCCCCAAGCCCCCTTTTTCAGCCACCCTGCCCCAGCCCCAACACGGTCCGGGTGGGTTCGGATGCGGACGGGCGATGCGCCTCGAGAAGAAAACGAAACCAAACGTCAGGACATGGTCATTCACAGCCGGCTGGTAGACGAAACAACCCACGAGAGTCTGGCACCCCCGGCTCAGCGCGCATCCCGCTTTGAGGGATCCATCCTGCTCCCCGGCTGTTGCAGAAGCTTTGAGACCAAGCCCCCGGCTGCAGCACGTGGCCGAGTCACACGCAGTCCCTGCACAGAGCCACTTGTCCTTTGCGGTAGTCGCGGCAGGGGCAGAGGCGCCGGTACTTGGAGTTGTGGCCGGCGCAGCTGAAGAGCAGCGGCTCCTTCTGGAGGTAGCACTCATGGACGTTCTCGGCCACCGCCGGGTAGAGATGGTTCATCTCGTACTCCGTGCTGTCGCAGGTGATGCTGAGCCTGGGAAAGAAGATAAAAAACATGGGTCGGCTTCAGTGGCCCCTCTCTGGGTGGGGAGGCTGCCTGGTGCTTTGCTATAGGGTCTTTAATTCTCTGTCCATCCTCCCTGGGGTGTTCCCTGGGTGAGCTTTGGGCTCTTTGCTGGTTGCAGGAACCATAAGCACTACGCTTGGCACCTTGATGTGGTTGCCAGCCACCAGCCCAAAACAGCAAAAAACCGAACCGTGCAACCCGAGGACTGCCCCAAACCTCATGCAGGCCACAGATGGAGGACTCGGGGAATCACGGGCAAAATCCCACTAAAACCCCTTACATCCCCCCTGGAGCAAGGGGGCCGCCTGCTCCCTGCAGGCACCGTCCCCTGGGAGTGCACCTGAGTCAAATGCACACCCTGGTGTCCCCTGCTAGCCCGGAGCAGCAAAATGAAGACGGGAACCCACAAAGACCCCAAGGAGCAGCAGGACCCCAGCTTTGCCCTGCTCCAGGCTCGTGTCTGGGGGAGCTCCAGCACCGGAGCTGCCCCTGCTCCGTGCCCCTCCAGCCCCCCGAGCCCACCCGCGGCTCCCCCAGGGCTCCAGGCACCGGGGCACGGAGCGAAACGCGCGTCCCGGCTCTAATTCGTCACATAAAACTGTCACCAGACCTCAAATTGCGTGCCTGGCCGGCGTGATGGAAATGGTAATACTCGCATCTTAATTGTCCACGCAGCAGCACGGAGCCCGGTGGCAGATTTATACTCTATTAAAACTTCACTGCTGTGTGTTCAAAAGGCAGTTTTATGGAGAAAGACGTAAAAAAAAAGACAGAAAGGGAGAGAGCACGCAGGAGGCGGAGAGAAACGGGGTGGGAGAGGGATGGTGCCATGCCTGGATGTGCCAGCGCTGCTTTGGGAAGGACAAAACCGTTCAGCTTTTGGGGTTTCAGAGGGGAGGACAAGGGGACAACGGACGCTGGGGGTGCAGGACAAAGCATCCAGCCCTGGGGAACGGGGGAGCATCTCCGGCAGCCCCCCTGGGGTGTCACCACGCTGTTCCGAGGAGGACACGACTTACTGCAGGAACACCTCCTTCTTGTTGAGGAACCTGAAGAAGGTGGGCTCGCAGACCAGCCCGCGCCGCCGGCACGTCTCAGTGCAGGCGTGCCGCGTCTCCGACACCCACACCTGCAGCGAGTCCACCGGGGGCCAGGCGCGGGGGTCCCGGCGGGCGCTGGGGGACCACACCAGGTGGGTGGCGTTGGGGGACAGGGCCAGCACGCTCGGGGGGCTTTGCATAGCAGGGCTCTTGGTCCTGGGAGGCGGAGGAGGTGACGTCGTGGTGCAGAAATCCTGGGAGGGAAGGCAACAGGTCAGTGCCCGAAGGGAAAGGGTGGGGTGGTGGGGATGGGGGCACGGCAGGACGCTCGCGCTGCTGGTGTGGCTCCACGGGTTGAGGACTCCTGCCCTGCCCGCATGGATGGTATCTCCTGCTGGGGAGATGAAGGTGGCAGCCAGCCCTTCCTCTCCCAGTGCTGCCTTAAGCTCTGCAGCAGAGAAGTCCTGCCCCTGGCTCGTCCCCGCACCCCCAGCCTCCCTCCGGCAGCCCCCCGAGCATCTTTGGTGTGTGACAAATCTCCTGCGCCCAGCTCCTGGTGTCCCCCCCGAGAGCCTGCATGGGCCAGGGGTCCCTTCCCCAGCAGAACAGGGATGGTGCCCGACCTGGTGCTGAATGTAGGCGTGGATCCGCTCCAGCATCCCCTCGCAGGTGTACTCGTAAGGCAGGTAAGGGTCCACCTGTGCAGGGGAAGAGCAGAGTGCTGCAGCAAGAGGGAAAAGCTTGCCGGTCCCAGCCATCTCCGGGAGCATTTCCCCACAGGAGCAGCGGGGAAATCCAGTGTAAACATAATCCCCGTTGCCGGCCAAGAGAGTAATACTCCTGTCCCTCCATCTACCACCAGAACAGAAGGGTATGGAAGAAAATCATCCAGTTCCTGAATTAATTCATCTCCTTTTCCTAAAAATAGCAAGTACCACGCAAGGGCACCGCAGGAATCAGACCCCTTCCAGGGCTGGGACCTCAGCTTGGAAATCTTCAATCCAATTTGGAAGAAAACTCAGACCGCAAAGACCTAGGACTGCAAAAACTAGGCAAGCAACAAAGTGTTTGAGAGAAAGAGGGTGAAGGATTAACTGGGGTTTGACCCATACATTGGTTAAAATGAAGTCACCCTGCTCTACTGTCTTTTTTTTTTTTTGGTGTTGTTTGTAAAATAAAACTGCAAAATAAAATCAGTTTAATGCAATAAGTCACTTCCAAATGAAAGCTTCAACACTTCCAGCCCAACAAAGTTTCCAGGAACTCAATAGATTTCCTCCACCCCGGTTTCCCACCCAAATAAATTTCAGGGGCATTTCCCTGGCCCCCTGGAGATGCCGGTGGCCGGCATGTCAGACACAGGGGACCGCGGGACGGGTCCTCACCCCGCAACGGAGCAAACGCCTCCCACAGCCCCGTCCTGCTGTTTGTGCAGAGCCAGCAGCACTCCGGTGTATTTTTAGCGTGGGTTATGAAACGCTGCTGCTCTTCGCTCACTTTTCCACATCGCACCTCCCTCCCCCAGAGCTGCCCTCGCATCCCGGTGTGGAAATCAGCTCCCCCCTCTGCATCCTGGCCCCGCAGCACCCCCAGCCCCTGTGGGGTCACCTAAACCGCCCCCCCCGTGGGGTTTGGCGTGGGAAGGGGCTGGTGCTGGAGCCCCCCCTTCCCCTGCGCATCTCTGCTGAGCTTCGTGCGAAGGATGGATTAGAAGCAAAAATATCCCAAAGATAGTTCAGCCGGAAAACACAGCTTCTCCTATTTCTGCACATCCAAAATAGCCGTCTCCTTTGAAGTACCTGTCAAAGCCGAGCTCAAAAGGCTCAGCCTGCCAAGAAGATTCCTCTAAGCATCTCCCCACCATAAATATCCCACCTGAGATCTCGGCAAGGCTGGAAATCGCAGCTGCTTTGTCTCATTACAGGTGTGCAGCGTAATCGGGGCTGACACCTTGGCAGGCACAGATCCTGCCTCTGAATTAGCGTTGAGTTAACCAGGGCTGAGTCCTTCACAGAGCACGGCGCTGCTGCATGAAACCCAAGCAGGGCTGGGGGCTGTCTGGAGTGGATTTGGGGCTGCCAGGTGCAGATTTAGGGCTGCTTGGAGTGGATTTGGGGCTGCCTGGCACAGATTTGGGGCTGCCCAGCTACAAAGCATCACCAGCGCCGTGCTCACAGCAGTGATGCTGGGGAGCTTTGCTCAGGATGCTGCTGTGCAGACAAAACCTGTAAAACAGCCTCATCCCCCCCCAGCACACCACGCCTGCAGGGCACGGTGTGACCGATGGGATGCAAACTCCCCCCACAGCGTGCCCACCACCCCGGGGTTACCCCAAAAGCTCTCGCTGCCCCTGCCTCCCCTCACCCACGCTCGTTAAAATTCAGCTCCCGCCACCGGAACTGCAGGAAAATGCCAATTTGGGGAAGATAATTGTTTAATTAAAACCTGACAGGCTTGGCCTCCCCTTGACAGCCGCGGCGTTAATGCTGCTCCCCGCGCCGGGAGCTCCGGCTCTCCCCTGGGGGATGCTCCGAGATGAAGGCAGGCAGGGCTGGGGGGGTTCACCCCATCACCCCCACCTCACAGCACGAGGTTTGGGGGCCACAGGGGTCCCAGTGGGGATGGATTCTGCAACCCTTTCCTGCACACATCGCTGGGGAACCCAGGGCCAGAGCAAGGCACGAAGGCACTATGGGATTTTTACAGTCCCGCTCTGGAATCCCAGAGCTGGAGGGAGGAATAAGCCTCCTTGGGTCCAAAGGGAACAAAAGAGAAAAAAAATAAATCCAAACGTCACCAGAGAAATAAGCAGAAAAGTAATGCAATTGTCTGCCAGCACGTAGCAGCAGGCTGGGAATGCTTTAACCAGCTATTTTGGCGGTGATGTTTAATACGCCACTCTTTCAAGCATAGTCTGAAATGTATAATTTTCCATTATATTCCTGTATGTTTGACTTTAATATGATGAAGCCTTCTCCCTTCGCTACACCAGAATATTGGGTCTATTAAATTGCTTGCGCGGGGACTGTTTTTGACAAGGGAAAAAGCTGAAGGCCAAGGAAATGACCGCGCATGGAAACCTCTCCCCTCCTTGTCCCCAGCCCTTGGCTGAGAGCTGCAGCTCTTTGCAGGGACAATTTGCCTGGTGTCACCTCTCCAGGGGGCAATTTGTCTCATGTTTTTCTCTCTCCTGGGCCTTCTGGGCAGCAGTTTGCTGTCTGGGTTATATGGGTGTGGTGCTGCAATGCTCCGAGTCCTCCTTGCAGCCAGGTCAGGGATGGGAGCAACAGGGGAGCGCAAAGCGGCTCCACCGTGGGACAAGCTCCGCAGGGGCCACCCGCAGCAGGTGCTGCCTCTTGCAAAGACACTTTGCAAACCTGAGCCACATCCGAGCCCTGGTTCAAACCTCTGACAAGAAGGAAAAAGTTTTTTTTTTTTTCTTCCAGCAAACCTCGGCTGGCTCACGGAGAAGGACGCCTGCTGCATCTCAACTCCGCTATTTGCAGGGCACAAGGACCCAGCGGGCGAGTGCAGCTTCGCTGTCTTGGGATTGCTGCCACCTCCCCGCTGCTGGCAGCAGCTCCCAAGCCCCTCGAAGGGTCCCAGCACCCCTGGGTGCCAGCACCCCACATGAAGCCTCCTGTGGAGGCACATAAAAGGAGACACATCAAAGGAGACACCTCGTAGCTTCCCCAGCTTCACCTCTGGAAAATGTTTTACCAACACCTGCCTTGAAGCTGCAAAGCCAAAGGTGTGTGATGAGTGATTTTTCAGTGTCACGGTGGGAAAAAAAAGGGGAAAAAATAAAATCAGTTTCAGGTCGGATTTCAATTTCCAGTGTTTCCACCCATCAAGGAGAAAAATGCGTTGTTTCAGGTCAGGCAATCTGTTTTGTTTGGTGAGGCAAAGGGAAATGCATCGTTTTGGATCTAAGCCTCCCTTTCAATAAACGAGCGGGGCATTTTCAGACAAAGCCATGCAGATGGGAAACCAAAACACGTCATCTCATTTCGGTAATGTTGAAATTAAATGTTTCCAGTGAAAAAGAAATATAAATTGATGGTCATTATTCTGAAAGACAAATTTGCCAAATATTCAGATGACACAATGTCCCATTTTGCCTTAGGGAGAAAAGGAGCCAGGAAAACTGTTCCTCCTACCTGGCTGAGAGCAGCAGCACTGAACCGCCCGCTCCTGCCGCTAAGACATTTGTTTTCATTTCCTGCTGTAACAAACATTACTTTAAAGACAAGATACCAAGGGATTCCTGAAGCCAAAGCCCATAATGGGGCTTTTAAACCTGTGAGGTAGGTCAATTTTAGACTTAATTGCCTTGGCAGCGTCTCTAGTACAGCAGACCTTTCTATTTAACAAACAAACAAACAAAAAAAGAGTTGCTCACGCTCGGTCCCTGCTCTGCTTCCAGAGGATTTATAGATCATAAATAAACCCAAAACACAAACCAGCAGAGGTGTGTTGTGGGATTATCGCAGCACCCTTCTTGGCGGACAGGAGGACCTCCTTGGTTTTGGGAGGCAGCCTGAGCTTCTGTCCCTGCTCCCCTTCAAGATTGAATTTAATAGGACCATGAAGCCATTATTTCCAGCCTGGGTGTCACACTGTAATGGGGAAGGCACAAAAAAACCCCACACAGTGCCCAGCCCCATGGCCCCGGCACCCCGACGCTGCCCGTCAGGCCCAGCCTTGTGCCCACGTTTTCTGTGCTCCCCTGCCTCCTGCCAGCTGTTCGGCAACGTAAGAAATGTTAATTAAGGGAGGGAGGGAGGATGTGTTGTGACTGCACCGCAACTGCATTTGCATGAACAGCTGACATGGGAACAGGGAGAGAACTGGTGATGGGAACTCATCCACTCATCAGCCTGCAGCAGAACTTCCCAAAATCCTTTTTTTTAATTTTTAAATCCTGGACTTGCCATTAAACTTCTAAATTACCTGGTCCATATTCAATCCATATTTCAACATGACACAGCTGCCCAGGGACCGGATCACCCCAAAAAGCCAACATTTCCCCCACACTTAATTCTAATTCTCCCTTGTTTTATGCCCCTGATGGCAGGGCAGCCCCGGACACCTCTATTTTCTTTCTCCAATGCCTCTCCCCCTCTCCTGCACACCCCCGAGCATCTCCCCGAGCAGATGGTGCCGGGTCGCTCGCTGCCGCTGGCACACGCCAACAGCTGGCCCAGCGGCACGGCAGCAGGGATGGAATTATTTTTAATTTCATTTTAATCGAGATCCCGTAACGCGTGCGCAAAAGGACAAAATGTTTTCCTAAGTCAGTTTTGTTCATTCTTTGCAGACTCTTAGGGAAAATGAGGGAGATGAAGAGCCGTGACGGTCACCGGTGGCTGCGGTGACAAGGTGACAGAGCCAGGCAGTGACTGCGTTGGCTGGCCGAGGTCCCCAGGCTGGCACAGGCACTGGTGCCTCTCGTGCAGGGACAGGCAGCAATGACAGGGACCTTTCCTGTGTTTTCAGCCCCGGTAAGACCAAGAAGCTGGATTTCTTGGATTTCTACCAGCACGTCTGTGTCTGCTTTGTGTTAAGCCAGGAGGAGCAAAGATGCACATTTCTGCTGGTGACCTCGCCAACAAGCAGGGGACCTGCGAAGCCTGCGGTCACCCCCTGGCCAGCACCACCCCCAGCACCCTCCAAAATCCCACCCCGTGAGCCCCAGTGCTGAGCCTCATCTCAGCAGCACATCGGTATCACAAGGGGATGGTTCATTGTAACCAAGCAAGTCGCGAGCTATCAGAGACCAGCACTTCTCCCCCTCCAGGAAAACCGACTTTACGAATTCGGAAAGGCTCCAGTCCCAGCTCAGGAGGCAAATAATTGCAGCAGTGTGGTTCAGTGCCGCTGCAGTGGGCGCTCTGCCTTCCTGCAGGACCCCTCATGCTCCCCTCTCTCTTTCCTGCCCTTCGTCCTTTACAGAGGCTAATCCTGGGGCAGTTCCTATCGACCTGCTTGATGCCAACAAAGAGCTAAATGGGGGAACAGCAGGCGCAGAGGGCTGCAGCTCCCAGGGAGATGCTCTCTGGGTTTCCCTGCTTGATGCCAAGTAACACCACTGCTGTGCATCTCCAGCCACCCCCTGGTCCCAAACCTCATCTCCCTCACCCCAGCACCGCCTGGCTCCATCTGACCCACACCAACACAAGCAGCACCACGAGCTGCCCTGCAGCCACAGAGGGAGCAGGCTGCAGGGGGTCAGGGCTGCTGCCTTGCACATGCAAATAATCCCAGAGGGGAAGCCAGGAGGGAAAAGCACCTCGTGCTTGAAAGGGAGAGCCAGCCACCTGCACCACCGCTGCTCTAAGTCCTACAAACCACCGGTGATCACCCCAGCCCTTTCTCCGAGACTCACCTGGGTCCTCATGATTGCTTTGATAGCAGCTTCGAACTCCTCGGAGTTATTGTAGTCGACAGTCCACACGTGGGGCTTCCCAATGAAGTCTTCGGCATATGGGTGCTGGGAGGACACCTACAACGCAACAACGTGAGATGGTTTTTTTTTTGCAGTCCCTGCCAGAAGCAGTGCTGCTGTCTAGCACCCGCAGCCGCACCAGCAGAGAGGAGCAGACTGCAGCCGGCTCAGACGCGTTTGGTTTTAAACCACTGCACATGGAGATGTGCTGGGAAGAGAGCAGCTCCTCCGAGCCCAGCTGCTCCCCAGAGTTAGGCTGATGCCCTAAAATTCCCGCTGGGTTGGGATGCAACGTTCCCATCAGTGCCAAAAGTGCCGAGCAGCTCCAAATGTCCCCATCCCCATAACTGGGGTAAAACCTAACCTTGACCTGAACCATTCGTGGGAGCGGAGAGGCAAAACAGCCACATCTCTTAGGTTTGCCAGCTCCAGAAACAGATCAGAGACAAAATCCATCCCCACTGAAGGCAGTGCTGGCAGCTGCTTTGCCCCAATATTGCAGGAAACCACGTGTTGGTACCCCGCCGCCACCCACCTCTGACCAGGCAATTCTGGGGGAACGTGCCTCTTTTATTTAAATCTCTGACACTGCCTTTCTAGCCCCACATTGCTGAAAGGCAGCCAGAGCCCAAAATCTCCCTGTGGGACAGGAAGAGAGAGGATGCTGAGCTGTTTTGGGGAGCACCGCAAAGCAGGAAAACCTGCCAGGAAGAGGAGGAGAGCCACGCTCACTCCTCAGTTTCCTCCCCAGTTTGCTCTCCCTTCCATTTTTTTCCCCAGCAGATTGCCAAAACTCCTTCCCCTCCCCTGTGTGACCACCCTGGGGCATTTCACAGCCCCAGCAGCCAGTGGGGACAGGCATGATTGGGGACAGAGTGGCACAGCCACCGGGCACACGACAGCCACTGCCGGGCTGAGCGTGGGGAGCGAGCGCTGCATTATCCACTTCATTAATAATGAAAGAGGCAATTTTCTCAACCCTTTAACTTTTAAAGAGTTCCTGCTTCACTCAGATTGAATTCCCAGTGACAGGCAAGCCCAGGAGGGATTTCATCCCCCTGCAGCAATGCTGAGGTCCTGGCATCCTTCTCGTTTTGCAGAACGAGGCGGGAGTCGCTGGGCTCAGGCTGCAGGGGAGCACCAGACCCTGTCCAGGAGAGGTGTGCATGGATCTGCCTCGACCAGAAGGGAATTGGCACGGGGTTTTGGGGTCTGCAAGCATCTCCCACACCACGCTCTCCTTTGCAACCCCCAGCAGGGCCCCTTCAATCCAAACACTCTGGATACTTCTGCACCTGAGGGTTTGGAGGAAACCTCTCCAAAACATCCCAGTTTAGCACCGTTTTTTCCCTGGGCTGGCTGAATACGATGCTGTACACTTGCCTCTCTCGATGTCGGCTTCCCGCGGAAGAACTCGTGGTTGAGGGAGCTGTGTGGGGGGTTGAAGCGCGCCTGCAGGAACACGCAGCCATTGGCGATTGCCTCCAGTGGGGCAGGGCCCTCGTAGGGGAACCCAAAGCCGATGAAGAGCTGCAAGGAGCAAACCCGGGCAATGTGAGCTAACGCTGCCCTGGTCTCTGGCACACCAGCCCCACGGAAAGACCCCTGAATAACCCGCCAGCATCCTGTGCTGCTACGGAGCCGCTATGGCAGCTCCATGTGGTTCCCCAATAGCTAAAATGCGTTAAAAACTATCCCCACGGTCAGATGGATGCTCTGTGGCTCACAGCCCACTGGTACAAGACAACGGGGTGTTTGCATCAGTGGGAGCTGTAGAGATCACCCAGAGCGGCTGCAACCGCTGTGGTCCTGCATGGAAAAATGCTGCTTTGCTTGGGGAACCAGGGACACTGTGCCAGCACCCTGCACCTTGCTCTGAGATTCCCATTTCTTTTTATCGAGGCGACGGGAAGAAGAAAAAGAAGAAAAAAAGCCCAAGTGAGAAAGTAATTAATCAAGAAACTTTGCACTCCGTCTGCGAGGAGGAGAAACTCGTCAGACACGTCTCGAGTTGAAATTAGGTGCTCAGCCCTGCTCCTGGGTAATTAGGCCTGCTGACAGCGAGCCTGGGAGGCGAGCAGACACAGGGCTCTCCCTCTGCCGCCCTCTCCTTTAATTAGAGCTCGTTTCTCAAGGCCTGCTTAATGAGGGGCCGCGGCAGAGACCTCGAGGGTGGCCCACCTTCGCCTTCCGCAGCAGCTGCTGGAACTCGTGCTGCGGCAGCAGCCCGTGGTTCTTCACGAAGGCCGGCACCTCCGGCGGCCTCTGCGTCTCGTAGTACACCGTGCCATGGATCTCCATGTACTTGTTCAGGATGGCCAGAAACCTCTCCTTGCCCTGCGGAGGAGTGACGCAAGAATTTGGGGGGCTGACCCCCCAAACCCCTGGGATGGGTGAGATTTAATTCTGAAACCACTCACCTGGAACACTCAAACCACCAAACCCACCCCCAACCCTTTTAGGAATGGCAAAACTTGTACCCTCTCCTCCCCCCTGATCTCTCAAGACACATATTTAGGGGAGGGGATCCGCAAAATCCATCACCCCGAAACATGCCGTGAACACCAGCACCCCAAGCCCGGCTTTTCCCGCAGCTTCTGCGGGCAGCTTTAGTGCCGGAGCTGCTGAATTACAGATGAGTGGAGGCAGGGGGAGGTTTGCAAAGCCAGGGCTTGTTAATGGCCTCTCATTCCACGTAACAAGTCCCCAGGATGTTTTCACTTGGGTTTAATCCCTCAGCCTGTTTTACTACCTGGAAAATCAAGAGGGTCATCATTTTTCTTCTTTTAGAGGCTTTCTAGCTTTTGCTCTCCGAAGCAGCCTTCCATTTTAACAATTTCTCTGCTGCAGATTTTTTTTTGTGTGCTTGGAGAAACACAAAGGGACCATACTTTGGATGCTGTACTTTCAGCTTACTACAGGGCTCCGATAGGACCCTAAGGAGCAGACTGGGAGGGAATCAGGAGGTATAAACGAGGAATTTGAGAAAACTCCACACGTTGCCTTAAAGCCTCTCTGAACACGGCATTTCTGCACTCAGCCACGTAGTCCTGGACTACTCTAAGGCTAAAAACCAGAGCTGCATACAGAGGAAAGAAGCCAAGCAGCAATTCCTGGTGAGACAAGGCTGCGGGGTGCAATCCTGGCCACAAAGGGCTCGGGGAGATGGGGGTAAAACACCGCTGAGCATCACTCGTGGGGAGAACCAGATCCAGCTCCGCTGAGCATAATCTAACCCCAATAGTTGGGGAATTGGATATTATTTGTGAATTCTGGATTAAAGGAGCAGATGCAGCCCCCCCTCCCCCCCCCCCCCATCCACCTGGGGCAAACAAGAGGCAAACACAACGTTTTCCCCCTCAAACCGGTGCGCAGAGCTAACGCGGGACAGCGGCGGGGTGCAGCACTGTACCTGCAGCTGGAACATCCCCAGTGGTGCGCAAAGTGGTGGGGGGGGCAGAAAACAAAAAAACACAAAATCAAGAGTTAGCTCCTTGTTTTCAAGCCCTGGAAGGAAAAACAACTCTGGAAGAGAGAGGGGGAGAGGCAGAGCCAGTACCAAGAGCTCGGTACCCCCTATGAACGGGAAAAGGATGTTTTTTTTACGGATGCATGGAAAGTGGTGGCCCCAGCACCCGAGGACACGCACCTTCCAGATGCTGGCCTCCTTCCCGTACACCACCGCCATGCTGCCCACTTTGTTGGACTTGATGAGCTGCCTCTCCGTCTTGTTGAGCTCCTCCGACACGAAGCCCATGAAGGAGTTGTCGGGGGTGTGAGCTGTGGACACCAAAAGAGGGACATGGCTCGGACCTCGCGGGGCTGAGACGAGCCTGGCTACAGCGCCTTGATGGAGCTTGGAGGAAAAATAATGTGAAATCCCAGGAGAGCACCTCAAAAAAATAAAGGCTTTGCACCTGCTCGAGGGGCTCTTTAAAAACGTCAGGCATTTTTAAGGCTGTTAAATGGGTTTTATCCAGCCAGGAAAAGGCAATATTTGAGTCACCGAGCACTCAAGGGGTCACTAGGCTCAGCTCAGACGAGCACAGCTCCCTTCCACGGCACGGCTTATCAGGTAAATCCGACCCCTGGGCTGCCTCCTGCCTCAAAAATCCCAGCCGAGGTAAAACTGTGCTCTGCAAACCCAACTGCCCTGTGTTTGCCTGCTGGAGCCACCTCTCCTCCATCTCACATTCCTACAGCAGGAGAGGCGCCGGGAGCTGCGGTGCCCCGTGATGGGCTCAGCGCCCGCCTGCACGCCTTGGGGAGCAGGATCTCAGATGGGGAGGACAGCACCACCCCTGCAGCACCTTCTAAAGGAGGCCAGAGCTGCTCCTGCGGCACCTACAAGCACCCAAAATTGCCCCCGTGGGTCCCCGTCCCCAGCTTACGGAACATGGTCATGAACTGGGAGGGGTGCAGGTTCCAGTAGCCCCAGTTGGTGCGGAAGCCGCGCAGCGTTGCGTATTCCTCGTGGTTGTAGGCTGGCTCCGTCCCAAAGGTATCGATGACTCGGACGCGGCACCTGGGAGAGGAGACAGCACCATGGTCATGTCCCCACACCTGCCTAAGGAGTGATTTCTCACCCCAGGGCTTTCCCTCCCCGTTGTTTTCCAGAATGATGAACGTCCTGAAGACTTGCTAATGCTTTTCCCAATATCCCAGGAATGCTGAGGCAGGCATTACTAGCACAAGACTGAGGAGAGAAGGGAAACATCAAGCCGGGGAAGAGAAAAACAAGCTGAATGTGAGAGCAAATGCATTTATAATAAAAGCAATAACATTGCTTGTCATTTTTCTCTCTAATAAAATTGTGTGGGATAGTGGAAGAGATGGGAGAAAACATAATAAATAGCAGGACTATCAGCACTAAATTAAATCGCATATTTTCCTGCCTGGTGATATACTAGGGGATGATGACATTTGTCTTGATGCTGAAGGAGCCAGGGCCAGGGCTCTGCTTCTCACAGACACAAAAGGCTCCCGCTCCTTTTGTGGCACAGCAACCCATGCCTGCAGGCTTGCAGCTTGGAGGCACACACGTGCCGCAGACGTCCATAAGGTTGTGGGTTTTTCTCCCAGTTCAGACTCTTCTAACGAGGTTTTGTTTCAAATACGTGAGGCTCTGGAGCGAGCAGATCCCCTCGTGTCACTGCAGCAGGAGCTGCAGCACGGTGGCAGCTGGTAAAGCTAGGCAAAAATCCGAGCTGCCATCAAAGCGGGAAACTGCCTGGATGAGGCCAGTGGCTCCTGGGGAGGGGAGGCTGCCCCAGCAGGGCTTTGGCTGCCCCAGTGTGGGGCAGAGCTGGGCTGGGGGCAGAAGTGGTGATGGAGGCCCCACAGCTCAGCCCCTGTGGTGCAGCAGCTGGGTAACGATGAGTTTTGCAGCATCTCTTGTCACCCGTTGTCCTTTGAGGTCATCAGCACCTGCCTTTGCTTGTTAATTTAGGAAGGCTGGAGAAAGAAGGGGTTTGCTTACCTGTATTTCTTAAAGGAGAGTCCCATGTGCTGCTTCATCTGCTGAAGACCATGGTAGTCGGTGTAAATCAGGTCAAAAGGCAAAGGGTTCGTCAAGGGACAGTTTCCCCGTCCTGGAGGCACCCCTAAATTGCTGGACAGAACCAGGAGGAGCCAATCAGCTCCAAACAACACACGTGCACATCCCTCACAGGGCTTTAGGAAGGGTCATCAGCCAGCTCCATGCTCTCCACGTTGTCCTTGTGCCCTGAGGACTCGGGGACAGCCTTGTCCCCCCATCTGTCCCCAAGGAGAGCTCCCTATGGAAGGTGAGGCTGGAGCTCCTCTCTCAGTGCTTGGAAAGGCAGGAAAACAGCACTTCTCTGCCCAGCTTTCATTCCTGGGCCAAAAAAATCAGTAGTCTGGGGCAGTCCTGGTTCCTCCCCATCTTCACACCCGCTCCAGCCAAGTCCCTACCAAGCACACATGGATGATGAAGCTTTTGCAGAGCAAGAAGCAAGAGCTCACCAGCATCTTGTCTGACACACGTGCTCCCCTGGCCCTACAGGACTAGCCTCATGTTGACACCAGGTTTTGTTTGCTTTGCTGGCAATCACATCAGCACCAACAGACTTGCACAACCACATCCTTTCCATCCTCTGTGCCCCCAAGGCCTCCAGCTTGGTCACCAGTCCCAAATCCATCCTGTGCACATCTCTCCAGCCCTTACAGGTACTGACCACACCCCACAGGACCCTCATATTCTCCTCTGCCTGCCCCTGAATTTTGGGTACATTTATTACTATTTCTGACATTTTGTCCCATTCGTGGAACAGCTCAATACAGGCAGGGCAGTCTGACCAGGGGTCTCATTCGGTGCCATTGCTAGGGACTTTCAGCCAGTTCCTTAAAATAACCCTTCTCAGCCCCTCTTCCCTCCTGCAGCAGATAAGGTGCATTCTGAAAACCCGGATAAACTAGATGGACTGCAATCTCTTTATCGAGATCATCAGTTACCTTGCCGCCAACGTGCAATGTGATTAATCTGGCATGATACATGGCTGGTAAACCTGCGGCATGTCTCCTTCCATTTTCAATTACCTCTGTGAACTGATGAATCCCTCTCCCCAAAGCTGTTCCATTAAGTGCACCACTGATGTCAGCCTGACAGCCCATCTGCTTGTCTGGACCACGTTTCCTCCTCAGAAAAAAAAAAATGTGACACCTTCCAACTTCAGCAGGTTTCTCAAAAATCCTTGCAACATGTACGTGTGATTTCAGAGCGCCAGTTTGCTCAGAAATAAAAGCGATCCGCCCCTCAGTGGCAATGTTCTTGTGCCTTTTTCCTCTTAAACACTGACTCCTCCATTATTGTGAAACAAAAACATCCACAAAAAAATAAAAATTAAAAAAAATGCTGGGGCCATTTGGTCCAGCCAGGTCCTGCCCCACTCCCACCACGCTGCAGCCCCCGTTCTGCCTCAGTTCTTCTATCGGGGGGGAAATATTTGTTGTATTTTGCAAAGCTGAGCCCAGCACCATTGGAAACCCTGCCCTTAGCTCCTGACTGCTGAGATGTCTGGCTTTGTTTTCTTCTGGGATCCTCGCTAACTCCTAATGGGAATTTACCCCACCCATCCCTATAGGTATTTTTCCTTTTCTTAGGAATAAAAGACCCAGATGGTTTTTATATGTCCAGGCTTTGAAGCCTTCACTCTACATGACCTCTCTTATGGGTTCTCTTAATTTCTCTACATTTCTCCTTCCAAAACTGAGCATCCCCCCTGCAGCCCTACCAGGGCCGTCCCAAACTTCTGAGCACTCCTGCGACTCCAGAAAGTGAGTAACCACAGAATCACACCGCTCGCCCAAGCCAGGAAAAGCACAGATTTTCAATTTAAGGCAAAGAGCTGCGTCTGCAGCTGCTTCACTGCTCCTGTCACAAGGAATATCAACATCAGCTCCGGGCAGAGCGGCCGGGTCAGCCGCAGGGGAAACAAGCTGCACTTTTATCACTTTTATGGGCAATTTTACACGATGCAGCAGATTGGGAAAATGGCAGGACTAGAAAGGCTCTCACCTCCACGAGCCACCTCAATGAGATAAATAGGGCAGCAAGGTGACCTGGCCTCACAGAGGCAGGGATGCTTGCTCCCGGCAGGGGATGCTGGCCCAGTGCCCCCCAGTTAGGGCAGGATGCGGTCCCGGAGCTGAGCTCGGGCTGGGGACAGGCTGCAAGTGGAGCACCCAGCTGAAGCAACAGGGCACAGCCTGGCTGCTCTCTGCACCAGGGAGAAAGGGAATTTTAAAGCCACTAAAAATCCCCAGGATTTTATAGAGATGCAATAGTAAATGCCACGTTTGCTTGCCTACACGCTGCTTCTGCCTTGGGCATCAAGCGATGTGTATTTAGGAGTTATGGAAACTGTGCCATGCCTTTCCCCGAGCCCCCCAGCCCTCTGCACCTCTGCTCTTCAACCCAGCCCTGAGTTTTGGCTGCAGGCACCCCTGCCCAGAGCCTGGCAGCAGTGCCAGCTTGCACCAATGTGCACAGCCATGGAGCCAAGCAAACCTTACATTTAACCAAACCAGATCTTTTCACTTTTTCCACTTCTCTTCCAGCACGTACACACCATACATTCTGTAATGAGGCTGCTTGTGAGATGCATCCAAGCTAGATGCCACAAGCTCGGATGCCTCACACAAGCACCCTTGTTTCAGAACCATCCAGGATTTGAACAAAGCCCTGAACGGGCTTGACAAGGGGCTGCAGGAGGCAGCAGGCAGTGCTGCTCGTGCCGAAGCCTCTGCAAACTTCCCCCTGGGTACGTGCCACAGGGCCAGCCCAGCCCTGACACCTCTCTCCAAAGGTCTATGACTTTACCACGTCCACTCGTGCTCCGAGTCAGGAAGGAATCTGAAGGCAGGGCTGGTGGCTTTGAAGCAGAGGGTCTCTCTCTCACTTACTTATCCTTCCTAAACACTTCTGAACCGCTGATTTTAATATTCCAATCATGCAAATGCAGGCCACACCTCCTAGGTGGTGGGATTTTTTTCCCCCCATTCCTCCTGATTTAAACATTCTTTATTCAAGCTTTCATCATTTGCCAGTTAAGTCAACTAATTTTCTACTAAACCCAATTTCACTCATGGTTGGAGTGAAATTTCCGCGATTTTTCCTCGTGCCGTGTACCATTAATGGCGCTTGAAATTATGCAAATAAAATTGATGAGCACAAACGCCTTTTTTCTCAGCAAGCTCAGCCAGGAGATTTGTTTTCAAGAAACCCTCGATCCCAGTCCTGCTCCTGGAGAAACCTCCCCTCCGAGATGCCCGGCGCATCCCCACGGCCAGCTTCCTCAGCTCTTGCTTCCCACGAGGGCTCACATCGCCTCCGATGCCGGCAGACACGAGCACCGAGCTTCCCCCTCCACCAGCTGCCTCCACCAGCTGTGCCCACTCCGGAATAAATCTACAGCAGCTTCTTGTCCTGCTATTTTCCCCTTGTAGGTACTTCAATCAACCAGGGGACGCGTTCCCTTCCTGAGCGCGGGGCAGGCTCTCTGAATTCAGATGACTGCAGGCTTATCTTTACATCCCGTTGACCTGTTTTCAAATTAACCCAACCTTTCCTTCCAAGTCATCGCTCCTGAGGCTGAGAAGTCCATCAGTAAATAGCTCTCATGGGAACCTGCTGCCAGCCCAGGCCAATATCCCACGTTATATCCGACTGCACCCTCTCTGCCCGCATCTGTTAGCATCAGCAAGCTGGGCTGCAGCAGGGGGACCGCAGAAGGGCTCATGCCCTTTCTGCTCCCTGTTTGCAGAGGCACAGGGAACTACCCGAGGGACAAAGGGTGCTGGAGACAGCCCAAGCAGAGTGCTGGCCCCTGGGACAGCTCCGTCACCAGCGATTTAAAGAGCAAAACGGGCTGTGAGATGCCCACCCCGCTGCGTGGCCTCTGCTCCCTGCTCTTCCTCCTGCCAGAAGGGAGGAGATGACCTCAGAAGCCAGGGGTTTCCAGCAATTACAGGACTCTTTGTTAAGCCACCTGCAAATTTCGTACACCTGCCATGTGCCACCGGCATCTGGACTCTTTTCCTGGCCTGTGGTTGTGTGCTGCAGCCCAGCTGGGGGAGGGAGGCCAGCAATCGTATTTTCTTCTGAGGTTCAACAACGCCCCGCTTTCCCATCGTGGCAGGAGGCAGCACTCCTCTCACCTTTCTAAATTATGCCGTGATTACCAAGGTTACGATAACCTCTACGTGATTAAAGCAGAACTTTCTGCAAAGGCAAAGAAGCCAGCTTAGCGAGTCCTCATTTGGCTACAAAATAAACATATTTCACGAAGGAGTGCAATTTAACAGCTCGGTAATTCGCGCTAATTTATGCACCTTCCTCTCCTACGGGATGGAGCCCTCCGAGGTGGCAGAGATCCCTCCCCGTCGCTCCTCGCCGCTCGAAGGCGGCTCCATCCCCGCTCCCCACGTGGGAGCCGCCAGCAAAGCTCTGAGCAGGGAGATGCTGAGTTAACGGGAGCAGCACTTGTGGCATTTCCCAGCTGGAATTGGCCAGGAGAAGCCAGAAGAGGTGCCTGACCTGGGCAGAGCTGAACCCTGGAGAAGTGCAGAGGGTGCAAAGCCGCTGATTTCAGCCCAGCTTGCTCTGAACGGCTCCCACAGGGTTCAGTGCCAAGTTAAATGAACTGCAGAAAATTACCTGTGTTTGGAAACATGCTGGCAAAGAGAATGGCTCTTCCTGGTCAGAAATTCAGCAAATAACCAAGAAAGTTCCCAGGAAAGGTAAAGAAATGTTTGGGCTAACCCAGGGAGCAGCTGGGGTGCTCTCATTGTGGCAGTTCCCCGGGCACACCTCGCCCAGCCGGGCTGCCTCCTGCTGCCCCAGCAACATCTGCAGCAGCTCAAAATAAAGGATATTTTCAGCCAAATTGTCACAGGTGCCACTAGAGCAAAGCTGGTTCCTACCCACTGATGTCCCAGGCCCCTGGGTGCTGCATTACCTAGGTTGTACCTGCTGGAAACATGCCCTGATTAAACTACAGACGGAAAAAAATAATAATAAAAATACACCCAGCCTTCCCACGGTGTGCAGCATCCAGCCCAGTGCCCCAGCACGGACACGAAAGCCCGCTTACAGAAACGCAGTCTCAAGGAATGGGAAGAGCGGATGCTAAACAAAATGCATTTCATCCCCAATGGCATGGAGCTGCTAAGTCCCACGACCTTGCCATGCCATCATCAGCGTGCATGTCTGGCCACTGCTGGACATCTGCACGAGCAGTCCCAGGCTCGCCCGCATGATGCCAGGGCTGTGTTTGCCAGCTGGAGAGGGAAGGTGAAGCCTGGAGCCCGGGCACCGCGCTGGTTTTCATGCGAACAGATGCAAGGCAGAAAGATGGCTTTTATCTGCCAGAAAATAATTAGAAATGCCTTCATCTGGACATCGCGTTTCCATTCGAATGGCCCTTTTTGCAGCCTGAATACACCTCAGTGACCGTGGAAAGCACAGGAAAATAGCAGCTCTAATTAAGTAGATGCCAGGCAGCGAGGTGAGAGCGGTGGCAGCGCTGGCCACAAGCACTGGGATGCAGCCCAGGGCCGAGCAGAGCCCCGTGCCCATGCCCCACTTGTTGGGATGCTCCTCGCCTGCACCCCACGGCTCACAGCCGCTGCTGCTCACCAGGGAGAGGGCTGCCAGCAGGGGAACATGCACGTGCCTAAAATTAAGTGCCCTGCCAGGGCCTGTGTTTTGAGTCCAGGACTTGACACCGGAGCAATTAAGCTCCGAGAACACTTTGTGAAGCCCTGACCCCGCGAGGCATCAAATCCTGTTTTCTTCGACTTTCTGTCCTGCCTTATGAGCTGTTAATTTCAAGGGGGTGATTTCAAAAGCACCTTTCAACGCTGCCTAGATCAATACTCCCCATCGCTTCAGCAGCGTGCAGAACTGCCCTCAGCTCCTGAAACCTTCCCCAGCAGCCCCCAAAAGCAGCCAGAGGTGTTGATGTGACCATGCCCACCGGTACCCGAGGACGGGGCAGGAGCCCGGTGCCCATCCTGCCATGTCCCGGAGGTGCTGGGGGATGCTCAGCTGTGTGCACCCAGTGATGATCGTGGGTTTGTGATGGCACAGCCATTGCTCTAAAGGCGCTCCTCGTAATTTTCCAGCATCTCCTATGAGCTGCCTCATTAGGAACCCAGCTCAGGCCCTGCAGACAACCCTCCCCTCCCCTGCCTCGTACAGCGAGCCTGGTTTGCGTCTCCCTGCAAGCACATCTGGGCTACCAAAGCAGCACGGGGGGGCTTCAAGTAAGAACCGAGTGCTTATATTCGGATTTGGGGGTGTCTCCTTCCTCTAATCAGGGCTCAAAATGCTGCCGTCTCCCTCTGCTGCCTCTGCACATCCAGCACACAACTCAGACACCTCGTAACCCACCTGCTCCTCTCCTGATGCGTTGCAGCATGGCCAACACGTGCCCAGCGATGCTCTGCTCCCGTGTTTCACCTCCAGCCTGGCAAGGTGCATCAGAAGGCAGCTAACAAATTCAACGAGAAGCGCAGGAGAGGACAAACAGCTGCCTTTGGTTCAGCAGCAGGAGAAAAATTAACCTCTGGCAGGACACAGCAGCGTGATTAGCAGGTCTCGTAGCTTCAGGGTGGGCAAAAGCAAGGCTGGATTTGGTGTGTTGCGGTAATTCGTCAGCCCCTGCAGCTCACGGGGAAGTGCCGGCACGGAGCTACAAGATCTGCCCGAGCCAGAAGTGTCTGCAGCCCAGGCAGGACAGACAGACAGACAGACGGCGGGTGTGATGGGGACAGAGAAGTTCAAGGACGTGGCGAAGGACGCGCAGCAGCGAGGTGGGGATACGGCCTCCTGCCTCCCCTGCGAAGGTGAGCAACCTGATCGATTCTTGGAGCCCATTTTGGAACCAGGCCATGCAAAAACAGGGCTGGGCTCAGCAAATCCTTCGTTCCGGGTTCGCTTTCATCCCCAAAGCACCTGGGAAAGACCAGCTCAGCACCCGGGCGCTTCACCATTTGCAGTATAGCCTCTGCTGCTCTCCGCCTCGGAGCACCGTGCAATGCACCAGGGCCTGGGCCATGCTCCAGATCCCTTTGCACACGCAGCCCACCAAGTGCCACCTTTCAGGGCCAGGGACTTTCTCTTTGTCCTGTTTACCCAATCCCCATACTTTAGACCCAATCCTGACCACCGCCTCCAGGCACTGCTGCATTGCAATCAATAAACACACCAGTTACGAGCAGCTGGCAGGTAACTGCTGGCTGAAGAGTGCACACACAAACCTTTTAGCCATCCCTTGCCAATGATCAATACAGGTAAAAAATCAGCTCAGAAACGTGAAGAGGCAAAAACAAACCGGGAGAGAGGTTGTTCCACGCTGAATAATGTATGGGCACCAGGCTTTGCTCCGCGAAGCTGTGCCGGGCAGGAGCAGGTACAGCTCTGAGCTGTGAAAGGAGCAGGGGGGTGCCAGAGAGAAATAAACAAGAAGCGGAATCAACATTTCACTTTTCTGGAGCGAAATATCCCCAAACCCAGCCCAAAGCTGGATATCCTGGCTGCGGGCTGAGCTGGTGATCACAATGCTGCGGTGTGAGCCAGGGGAACCCCAAAAATCCGCAAGGTGGTGCTGCTGGAGGGGCTTCACCCGAGGCACCTGAGGCCATGTGTGAGCTCCCTGAGCTGCTCCAGGGGGCTGCACGGGGTCAGAAGGACAGGGAATTGGAGCACTTGGGCTGCCCCTTCCCCACCTGGGTGGCTTTAGCTTTGCTGCCCATCCTCAGCAGAGCCAGCTGGGGGACTGAGCAGGGACAGAAGCATCACAACGCATTCCTGATGTGGGCTGCAGCCAGTTTTCCCTTGCACACCTTGTAAGGAGAGGGCAGAGGGGGGGTCCTGGGTCTGTCCCAGCACTGCAGCCCCCTTCTTCTCTCATCCCTGGCTCTCTGCACAGCATCCCCTGCCCGCAGCCACCGGCAAAGCCCCCTCGGGGCCTTGGCTAAGCATGCAAGATTAACGGCTAGCACAGCTCGTTATTAATCACGCATGTTCAGTTAAGCCTCCCGCTTGCTCCCGGCAGCACGGGGGCTTATCTCAGCCCTCCTCCATGGCACAGCAGCGGGGAGCTTTCTGAAAGGTCATCAGGTACCGAGCTGGGCCCCAGCCAGCACCAGGACAGGTCTCCAAAGTGGGACCCGGCTCCGGACCCAGCTCCTGCCCCGCTCACCCCAGCTGTGGAGGGGAAGAGGGATGGAGCCATGCATCCAGATGTCTGGGGGAATAGGTCCAAAGCCACACAGCCAGAGCAGATTTCCTCGTGGCCAAGTGGTGCCAAAGCTCCTACGCTTCTTAAAAAGCTGAAACATTGCAGGGCCTCTCCCCAGGGCGGCTCGCAGGGGGAAACAAACCCTGCACAACCCCCAGGAAGCCTCAGCCAGCTCCTTCCCCTCATTAAACAACCACCGTGAGGCCCTCCATCAAAAAACACAAACAAGGACCACGCAGCAACAACAAAAGCCTCCCAGACATTAACTTCCTCCGTCCTGGAGCTCACGGATCCAATTCAGCACGTCGATTTAGCTCAGCACGCAGCACAGCACAGGGATGGCCGTGATGTGCGCCCGTGCCTCCTTGAGAAGCTGCTGCATCTTGCAGCAGGACCAGGATTATTTTTTGGAGTTAATTACTCGGGAGCTAATTCTGTTCATTAATTCTGAATGCTGCAGGGACTGGGTTGGGTTTTTTCTTTTTTTTTCTTTTTTTTTTTTTTTTCCCCAGGATTGTTATTTATTTTTTGCACTCCCTTCCCAGCACAGCTCATTATGCGGCAGATGCTGGCTTAAGCATCGCCCCAAATCTTCCCAGTCCATGAGGCGACTTCAGGCTTTTCTCCATTTACATCCCGCCCTCGTTTGCATTTTCATTGGCACTTGCCCTCCAACTTGACATCTCTGACAGGAGCCCAGGAAGCCTTGCGAGAAGCCCGGTGATAACTCAACCTCAGCAGCAGAGAGGAGCGTGGCAGCAGAGCCCCACACCCACTTGGGCATCTCCTATATGATCACCTTCTCCTTTTTTCTTTTTCCACTTAATATTGGTCTCTCTTGGAGACTGGACACTGCCCAGACAGGCCCTTAGGGTGGCCAGACACAGTTGTTTGCATGCTCCCACCCTGTCTCTCCCCACAGCACACCGCAGAAAGCGCCCCAAAATTCCCCCGCAGGTCCCCAAAGCCACCCCCAGGACCTCCGAAGGAGGGCTCCTTGGTGGCAGCCACCCCCTCGCAAGGGACATGGGTTATTTTTGGCAGCCTTACTCAGCTGCCTCGCAGCCGAGCAGGAAGGGAGGGAGAGAAGGAAGGAAGGAAGGAAGGAAGGAAGGGAGCACAGCCACCGCTCAGACACCGCTGGGGAAGCCACCGGGGCTGTGTGCAGCCGCGTACCCGCTATGGTGTGGAGGGAAGAGCCCCCGACCTGTGGGACATCCTGCAGCCACACGGCCCCCAGAGAGCATTGTTGGGAAACGGGGGCCAGAAGGGACTTGGGAAATGCCGTGTGCTGAAAGCAAGGGACTAACGTTGCTCAGACCCAGCCCCAGGACCACGCGATCAGCCCCATGCAAAGCCCTGGTGCAAAGCCTTAAATTTGTACCAATCTCTCCCGCCTCCCTGGGATGCCGAAGGGATGGGATCGATCCCAGCCATGACACTGTTGGGCTGCAGCAACCCAGAGCTTGCACCAGCCATGGGCAGGGGAAAAGCCAGCCCTGAGCTTTGCAGATCTCATAATTTCAGAGAAGACCCCGGCGCTGCCCGTGCAGAGCCCGAGGGCATCGCACACCCATGGCACCCACCTCTGCAGCTCCTTCAGCGACACCGTCACCCTCAGGCTGTGTCCCAGGAGGAAGAGGGCAGCCAGGATGTCCGCCCACTGCACCATCTCGCCCAGCGGGCCCCCCTTCAGCACCCGCGGGCTGAAAACGTCCCCCGACTCCTCCGTCAGGAAGCCGATGTGAACCAGGATCTGGGGACGGGAGGAGAGGGGTCAGTGCCAAATGGGCAGCTGGGGAGGAAAGGTGTTATCACCATCGGGCAGTTTGGTTTTTACAGGCTTTGGCCAAAAATGACTGATGGTCGTCCCCCCCTCCACCTCCTCCTGCAGGCTGTAATTACTCAGGGAAATCACTCGGGTGTGAAGACAAACAATCTATGCCCAATTAGCAAAGACCCAATATTTAGAGGCTCCCAGCAGCTGGGCTTTCTCTGTCTTTAGACCAGGTCCTTTTTCCCCTTGCACAGCAGGGGCTGTCCATGGACGGGGCATGAATCTCCCCTGCAGAAAGGGACACCAAGGGGAGGGCACAGGGAAAATGCCAACAGGAGGGCCAACAGCCTCTGGCACCCCTAGGAGCTGTGCCACCCCCTCCCCAAATTGCAGTATCCAGCTGCAAAATTCTGCCCAGATTTTGGTCACGCTTGTCCTGTGATGTCCTGAGCACACACAGAGCCATGGCCAAGGCCACCCAGCTGGGAATCACAGAATATTAGGGATTGGAAGGGGCCTTGAAAGATCAGCTAGTCCAATCCCCCTGCCGGAGCAGGACCGAAAACCCACAGGAACACAGCCCAGCCCCTGCAGCCCTGCCGCTGCTGGAGCTGAACACTTCATGTCCCCCTCCACACATCCACATTCCCCCCCACCCCGCAAGTTGCTCCTACGTGTTTCTGGTCTCTTTGCCGACCCTTCAGCTTCTGCTCGAGGCGCCGGGCCGCCCGCAGCCACTGCTGGGCCAGGTGCCGGATCCTTTTCTTCATGAAGCTGAGCGACTCCTTGCCCGTGCCCACCAGCTCCAGCAGGCGAGCCAGGTCGCTCCGGAAAGCTGCCTGCGGGAGAAGGGAGCGATGCTTTGTGCCTGCTGGGCACTTGCAAGAAAAGTACTGATTTTTTTTTTTTCCCCCCCAAGAACCAGCTGGAGAGGGGTGGCTTCACTTGGGAAACCCGATGCAGAAGGCAGATGGGAGAAGTGGAGGATTTTAGGGGTTGCTTCCTCTTCTCGCTGCCTCTCAGCTCGGCTCTTGATGTCAAGGACATGGGAAAAAGCCCTTGGACTGCCCATGTCTGGGGATGGCGGTGGCACGGGGGTACCCAGGGCAGCCCCAACCAGCCCCCCTCGCACCATGGTTAACGCCATGCATCCAAGGTGCCTTCCCAGCCAAACCATCCCCCTCGTGTCACCCGGCCACGAGGTGACACCAGCACTCCACCACGTGCCAAACCCTGCGCCTCAGGGCATCCCAGGTGGGAGAAAACCCACGGGTGGCATCAGGATGGGTGCTGGGGACTGCCCGGGGGACATTTATTGCAGCAGCCCCGTGCCCATCGCATCCCCCCGTTGCCCTGACCTTACCTGGGCGCGGGGCGGCGGCGGGGGGGACGGGGCAGCCGCCGTCTGGTTCCTCCAGGGCAGGGGAGGGCAGAACCACTCGACTTCGCTGAGGTAGATGAGGAATGAGCACTCGGTGCCGTCCACGCCAAAAAATGCATAGCAGGGGTCAGAGGTCCACCGGGCCCTCATCCACTGCAAAGGGGGCAAAGAAACACGGGGGGCTCGTCCCTGGCGCGGGGACCCTCGGTCCTCGTCCCCCTGAGCCACGTTGGGGCTGGGGGCGAGGGCAGGGGGACAAGTGGTGCAGAGCCGCAGAAAAAGCATGGGGTGGTTGTGCTCTTTTTTTGGTGTCTGTTTTTTTTTTTGTGTGTGTTTTTTTTCCACCTGTTCCAGTTCTTCCCCCAGACCAAGTCATTACCTCCTAGGTAATGCACTACAGGGATTTCTTCTCATCCCGTGTGCCAGGGCTGCCGATTTCACAGCCCCAGGCACACGGCAGGGTGAGGAGGCAGATCCAGCAGCCATCCCCGAAAAGGATTTCACGTGCAGGAGAACAACCAGCGACCGCAGCCCCCATTCATCATTCCCCCCGCCCGGCTCCTGCCAGCCTCTTCCTAATTCAACTCCAAAACCAAATCTCCTCGGGAGACAGGTCGCAGCGCCCGCTATGTAAAATGCACCAATCACCCAGACAGGAGATCGAATTACAGCCTTCCACAATTAAATTACATCCCGAATTCGCTCCAATCGTGGACAGAAAGGGTGCCCCGTGCTAGGGGAGGTGGAAAACGCAACGCCCCGGCGTCATTTCAATATACCCTTCAGTGTCTTTGCAGGGAGACTCAGCCTGCAGGATCCTGAGCTTGGAAGCAGGAGGCCGGGAAGGGGAGGGGAGAGGGAGATGCTTTTAATTAGTTCATGTAATATGCTCTCTGACAAAGCAATCGTGCTCCAGGCCAAATGCCAGGCTGCGCTGAGGTGTAAGGAGTGCACCGTGGCGGGCAGGACGTGGTATTTGCGATCGAGGTCCCTGCCACCTTAACAAGATGCTCTTCTGCGACATGCTGAGGTTATTCCCCAGACACCGGCACTGCTCCAGATATTTAAAGAAGATGTGACAGTGCTTTCTCCTCGCCTTGCTTCTGTCATTAAACACAGAAAATACCGGCAGGGAGAGACAGCCTCAGGCAGCTGAGCCTGCTGCTGCCTGCCAGCCCCTGGGTCCCCAGCCCTTCCCCGCTGCTTGAAGCCTTTCCCAGCAGTTTCCAGTTGCGGTCAGCCCCGACTCACCTCCACCTTCCCAGCGCAGTCAGGGTACTTGGGGTCCCTGGGCACCTCGCACTGGTCCCTCCTGCCGTCCCCCACTGCGGAGAGAGGAGTTGGGTGAGGCAGCGCCGGCTGGCGCCACGCGAGGGGATGGGATGGGGCTGGCAGCCCCCGGGCATCATGAGGCAAGATTTTTAGGAGAAAACTAGGGCTGTCGGAGACCAGGGAGTGGGGGTTCCCTCCTCTTCCTGGCTGCAACAGCAAGGCGAGAGCCCTGGAAACCACACTCAGGGCAAAGATGCAGCAACCACGCGCTGCATCCGGACCGAGCTGCCCCAAGTAGTGCCAGGAGCTCTGCCCAAGGGCTTCATGTGCTCCCCTTGGTTTTGCAGACTGGAGTGGGTTAGGTAGCCTCAGATCAGCATCCACCCTACATTTTTACCAAGTTCTCCATGGCAGGATCTCCCTATTGCACCTGCGTACCGTGTCAGAGCCCAGCTGTGCACAGGACACTTACTTTTTGCGCTCATGAGGCTGTTCCGGAGAATCTGATCTACTTTTATTGCGATGTCTGAGACGTTTTGAGCGATAGCTTGGATCCTCTCCATCAAACCGGCTGCTGGTTGGAACCTGGGAATAAAGCAGAGACGCCCTGAAAACATCCCCCAAACCCAGGCAGAGCCAAGCTGTGGGGTGCAACGCGGGAGCGCCTCGTCCTGCACAGGCTTGGCACCGAGCTCAGTGGCTTCAAAGAGATTAGGCTTTAAAACTGCATAAATCGGTTTTCTGCTATTTTTTTTTCCAGTGTGCTCATAAACACAGATATAGCTATGCATTTTACATAGGGAAGTATTAAATATGCCAGAGAAATCTGTTATCCTTATTTCAAACGTGCTATGTTTGAAAATCCCTCTGCTGCAATTGTTGGTCTTGCAGCAGTGCATGCAGGAAGATGGGGGGAGAAAAGAACCAAAAATCAAGCAAAAGGATTAAAAAAGCAGTGAATGGTGAAGGACAGAGCCACACCACAAAGCACGCAGGACATGTGGATGGCCCGAACCACCACCGACGGGCGAGCAGACTTCCACTCCCCCTGGTGAGGAGAGGTGCATGAGGGCTTTGGGGACAGGGCCATCAGCAGCACAGCCTGAGCTAGCTTTGAGCATGGTGTCACAGCCCCCACAGAGCACACAGGGACCTTTCTGGTACGGCTGGAGATCAAATGCCACCGGCATGAGTTGCTGCACGTGGTGTCTGTCGAGCTAAGGCTCACGATCAATGCCGTCCTGGGTAAGCAGCACCATTAAACTCCTCTACACAACACACCGAGCGGCACAAGTGACAGCACTGCAAAAATGCCCGATGTCAATTAAAACCCGTCGTAATTTACACAAGGGCAGGAAAATTCAATCCGTTAGCAGCAGCGCCCTGCCTCTCTCGGTGAGGGGCAGGATCTCCACCTCCGATGCCTCGCTTGCCATTTCCACTGCAAACGATGCCCTGATGAGCTCGGTTATCACGGAAAATAATTTCCCCTTCTGCAGCGTCAGGGACATGAGATTTTCCCACTGCTGCTGAGATTGTTATAATACAAGGAAATGTCCTAAGCAGGGAGCAAAACCAAAAGGGCTACCTCGAATACTCCTGGCACAGAAATAGGTACTGATATCAGGTCCTTCCCCCTGAAGTTTTATGCTTGTTCTCCAGCGGATCACTGAACCTGAAGGCTGGGATTTAAAGTACCTCTGTCCTCAAGGCCAAAAAAATCCTGGTTTTATGAACCGATACTGCTCCGGCTGTTGATTTAAAGTCCATTCTCCAGCAGCAAGCTGCCCACATTTTTCCTTCTGGCATGGTTTATGACCATCGATACTCAAGCTGCATACCTCCACGGGGAGCAACATATCTTAGGCTTTTAAGAAATAATAATTAAATGCAGAGGACACCATTGCCCCCAAGTAACTTCCAACCTTTTGCAGAGAATAAAGCCCAGGTCTCCTGCCAGCTGCTCTAACTGCTGAAACAGGGAGATTCCTCGTGAGACCCTGGCAAAATACAGACACAAAAATGACCTGCGACAAGCTTGGCTTGTGAGCGTGGCTCTGAGGAGACAAAATGCTCCCAGTCTGAGGGCAGAAATACTCAGCCAGCCCTGAAAGCTCTCAAAGCCCTGGTTTTTGGAAGCTTTATTCCACCAGGAAGCCGCAGTCAGTCCATGCACGCGACGAGCACGCACAGACTAAAAACTAAAAAGCTAGGACGGGCAGGTGAGGATCAAACATCTCCAGAACTACCAAATTTACAGCCAACGAGCCCAACCTCCTGCTCTAACAACGGGAAGGGGACGATGTCTCGGCAGGGATGCTCCTCAGGTTTCTCCAGCACTCACAGCAAAGCAAAAGGATGGGCACAGCCACAGCAGCCCCGCTCCAGAGCGCCTAAATCAGGGCACGGTGCAACCTTTACCTGCAGCCAGAAGTTGTCCCAACACCCAGCCAGGTCTAATCCAGCCCCCAGCAATCAGGAGGACCCCAAAGGCTGAACGCAACCTTGGTCTCCATCTCCTCCCTGATGACCTCCAGACGTCAGCGAGGACCAAGCACTGGCACTGCCAAACATAAAATCAGGCTCTTCACCCCAAATGAACAGCTCAGCCCTGCAGCCAGCACCAATCCTGCTCGCTGCCACCAGGTCTGGCCCAGCACCTCCCTGTTCGCCCAGCTCCGGCACGCTGCAGCGCTTCCCCGAACACAAAGGCTTCGAGGCTTTGATGTAAGATGTATGTTTGATCACGGCGTGTCAGCAGCACTTGCAGTTCTCCGAAACAAGACAGCCGCGTCACGCCGGGCTTCCCGCAAGGTGCGGGAGGGTTACCTGAGAGGAGACGAAAACTGAACAGACCCAGATCAAGAAGCCAAGGGAATATTTCACTCCCTTCAGCTGTTCTTGAGCTGAAATGTCCAGTGTGGTCCTTGGCATGTTTTATATATTAAAAGGAAGGAATAACTGCAGAAAACATCCCAAACCATGCTCAGTCTAGCATCACCTGCACCTTTACTCTTCAAATCAGCCTCCTCCAAACCCCCCCTGCTTTGAGCACCTGGTTCCAAGGGCTTTGGGTGCAGCACCCATCCCGCTGCCTCCTCTGCTGGGCAGCAGGGCACAGCTCGAGCAGCAAATTTCATTTAATGTGTTAACGAGACGACAAAGAGGTTAAGCAGAAGCTACACCACCAATCATTAAGGCGATTTGTCACCTGGGCAGAGGACAAGAAAATAAAATACCTACGGCAAAACCTCTAAGGCAAAGAGGTTTCCTGCAGCTCGTCAGAATTTGATACCTTACTCTTAGCACCCGGAGACACGGGGAAGGAAAAGGTAAGTGGCTCATTCTGCTAAATGACAGCTCAGCAGTACAGAAACGTCGCTCGTTATCCAAAAAACAGCAGCAAGATCACAAACTGTTTACCCAGCACGAGAAGCAGGGTGTGCAGAGTCACAGCACGTAGCTGGAGCAGGACGGTGCCTGGAAGGGACCGGGCAGGACACGCTCAATGTGCCACATGTGCCACAAAGCCTGGTCCCTGCGGGGTCTCAGGCTGTGGGTGCAGCCCCCACCAGCACAGCAGGATGAAGAACTCTTTACCAGCAACACTTCTGCGCGGGGAGCAGCAACGGGCCCCTTCTTTCCTTTTTGCTTTTTTAATTTTTCTCTAGCGACGATATAAATGCCATCGAAATGCGCTGGGGCTATGCCAGCTATTGAAACTATAGTAAATTACTATAGGTTTTCTAGAAGAAATTTTTCCCTGGGACCTTAAAACCATTTACTACGGCAAATACAGTACTTTTACTTCTAACCATCAATATTGACTTCATCTTTATTATTTTCAGATTTATACTTCCCCATGTTGATTACGATTCAGATCACACGGTGGCTTATAACGCACTGTATACAGTATTCATCTCATTTCAAAAACTGCTATTAAGATGTATCTTTCCCCACAGGCAGATCATTTGCCATATAATGTAGCCAGAGGTTGAATTTTCCTTTACTTTTTTATACATTAATTTGGTTCCCTTCACTTTGTCTCTCGCTCCCAACCCTGCAGCAGCGGCTCAGACTCAGCTTGTTTATCCCTTTACAAGGTACCGTATTTTTATTGCCTTTTATAAAAAGTGGCATTATGAAAAGATGAATCTCTTTCTATTTGTGTGTTGTCTTCATAATACAAACCCTAAGCATATTTATTTGCTCATCCTATATTTCTTGCTATTAACTGGTGAAAGCAGTGACTTTGGAGGACCGCTACAGATGGAGAAAAGCAGATGTTTTTAAGATAATACATCAACAAATGCAACATTCGTACAGAGCCGTTTACCAAAGGACTTCAACTTGTTCATGACAATGTCTGTGCTGTCATTTGCCTCTTTAAAGATTTTTTTTGTCCAAAGAAACAAGGCAGAAGAGACATCTGAACACAAAATGCACCTGCCCAGCCACACCGCAGGACAGGGAACCCAAATCCCGAGGGGCACTGATGGCAAACCTTCCATCCACATCCTTGTGCACATCCCCTACAAGGGGGTCGCACATACCCAAAAGCACAAAGAGAAAAAAAAACCCTTAGGGCAGGGAGGTTGCCTGCTGGCTGCTGCTCTCCCCAAATTTCGGGTCGCTGTCCCCTCTCTGCACCGTGGCTCACAACAGGGGCTGCAGTGGGGGCTGGCTGGGTGCCCCACTCATGAGGATCAGCCGCATGTTTTGTGTTTATTTGAGTTGTAAACCTGGATTTATCCCCAGAAATCTGGTGCTGAAGCTACTCCTTAAGTGTGCATACACAAACTTTGCTTGGCCTTAGCACGCAGCCATGGGGGGCCATGAGAACCGCCGAGGCCTGTGGGGCACCACGACGGGAGTTTGGAAAGGCTCAGAGCCTCAGGGAGCAGAGGAAAAGCCCAAAGCCTTTCTATCAACCTGCCAGAAAAGTATAGCTTTAAAAAAAAAAAAAAAAAAAAAGGGAAAAAACAGGGAAAATTAGGGAGAAAAACAGGCAAAGGTGAACAAACAACACAGAGCAGGTGCAAACCCCACTGCACAACGCGTTACTGGGAATCCCACAGCTGACAGAGCACAAAATGCAGCAAGATATGGGGCTGGGGCACGCACCCCATGCTCCCCAGCCCCTTTGCGGCCCCAGTCGGTCCCCTGGGTGCCCCAGGTCCCATCGCAGCACAGCGACGGTGCCGCTGCTCCCCAGGAGCCGTGCACTAAACCCCATGCAACTGAGAAGGGTTTTATGCTTCACAGGCAGCCCCAGCCAGTCAACCAGATAAAAATAAAAAACTGCATTAAAAAAAAATACATCACAGAATGGTGCACGCTTCAAATATAATTTCTGGTATCTCTGTATTCAACAATCTTTTTCATTACATTTCAGGGCTGAGACAAACAGCTCAATCTCCTCTCTGTGAATACTTGAATAAAGACCCAAGATCGCTCGGGCTCTGTTTGCACTCTTTGTGAATTCACATCGGGCAAATAACCCAGAGAATGTATTATTTCAGGACAGGACCATGCCAGGGAAACTCATTTGAAGCAAATATCGGATGCTGCATGAGCAGAGCCACTGCTGAGCTCCTCCAGTCGAGCTACTTCAGCAAATTGTGGGAGGGAAACCACGCGGGTGACCGGCCCCGGCTGTCCGAATGACAGATCACGTTGTAAATACCAGGGCATTTTCCTCACTGAAGTACTTCAATTTATTTTAATTTCCATTTACCGCAGGTGACGTTTCGCACAAAAATGCATTTAAAGGCTCAGGCCCTGAGCAAGCTGCGGCACCCCTTGGGAAGCCTCTGCCTTTGCAGGGAGCAGGCAATACATTTCCCAAGAAATAAGGTCCCTGATGAAAACCTTGACCAACTTCCCAGTCAGGGTGGTATTACAACCCTGCAACGAGCACCCAGCACGTACTTCAACACAAGCAGAGCTTGCCAGCAATGTGTAATTGAGATTGTTAATTAAAATACTTTATGAATGCTATAAACTGCCGAGGGATCCTTCCCGAGCAGGATACAAGGCTGCAGCCACAAGCCTTCCTCTCCCTAACTCCTTGCGGAGCAGAACAGAGCCAAGCCCTAAGCACAGGCATCAGCGAGTTTTATTCCTGTGAACATGAAGGGTCGCAGACACGAGGGTTACGGGCTCAGTCACCTTGATGTACCTTAATCTTCGCTTGATTGGGGCATAAATCAAATGTATTTGCTGCACGCTCGGGCAGGGTAATGCCTGCAGGCTGCCAGAAACGGCCTTCGGGGGGCCCTGGAGATGTCACCATCCTTGGCAGACTGCTGACGATGACATCCAAAAGCAACTTGACCAAAAGGTAGACAAAAATACCCATTTTGCCCACGTGAGGCCATGCTGTGGGCACTGTGGGAGGATGCTCCCTGTGTCCCATGGGTGCCGAGGGCTCTCCAGCCGCAAGCCGCCTGAAGTGACTCAAGCACAGCTCAAAAACACCAGCTGAGCACTTTAACTCCACGCACTAACACATCGAGAAGCCTCCTTGGCAAAGCCCTGCGTAAGGCAGCCCCCAGCACATCGACATTTTGGGCTGAAAATGAATGAAAAGCAAAGCCCACTGAGGAATAGGCCACAGCAAACCGAGCTGGAGGTGCTGGGGAGATGCAAACCCAGGAGCAAGGAGGGAGAGGAGCTGGGTGATGCCAGGAGGACCCCAATATCAGCAGCGATGTCCCCAAGGCACTCCTCAATGGCAGCGATTTGGGGACAAACAGAGCCGGGCAGGACGCAGGAACCCTGTCCGTTCGCTGTCACACTGTGCGACCTGTAATTACCGGGGGAATTCGGAGTCGTGTAACGATTACAAGAACAAATACTTTAAGCGCCTGGAAATTAACTGAGCTCTGGCAGTAATTAAGCTTGAAGATTAATCAGTCATTAGCAAATAACACCCTTCGTCTGCTAACCACTACGCAGGGCCAAGGGAAGAGAGGGGCAGCAGGGCAGGGCACCGGCACGCAGACCCCAGCCTGGGACCCCCGCTGCCACCTACCATGTGGGGACAGCCCCAGGACAGGGACCAGGGCTCCCCCGAGCCCCCAGCTCTGGCATTTTTGGGGTCCATTTGGGATCAGCCACCTCGCACCCGCTCCATCCCTCCCCAAGCTCTTTCCAGCAGGGCCCCGGTGCTTCCCCCGCAAGCTAACGTTTCTCCTGCCCAGCAAACAGCTCTCCAGGAAGCTTCCATAAGTACTTCTAATTTCCTTCCCTCTGATGATTTACGAGGGTTGCATTCAATTAACAGCGGCATTGATTTTCCTGCAGCTGACTGGCAGCCTGCTGGCGCTCGGTATGAAAGCCACCGCTCACCTTCCCGCACGGGCAGGGAGCGCGGACGGCTGGAAAAGGGACTCAGGAAACCCAGAGGCAAGCAGGGTGCTGCAGCTGATGCTCCTAACCCAGTGTGACAAGCCATGGACCTTCCCCAGAAAACCCTTGGCACCTCCTCTAGGTCGGATTTTGGACACTTGGGTGTACCAAAAGCTGTCTCTAAAGCCCTGCAGGAGCAATGCACAGAGGCACCCACACATGCCCAGCCCCAGACAGCACCTACAGAGCTGAAGATGACTTTTGCCATCCTGGGGAGCCTTCCAGCTGCATAAAGCTGCTTGTCCTGACAGCTGAGGGGCTTTCCAAGGCCTGTGGTTCATTACACCCCACGTATTTGGATTCCTCCGTCCTTTTCCCTGCAGAAATCCACCCCCCTGGGCAGGCACAGGGGCACAGGCTGCGCTGCTGATTGCAGGGGTTCCGTACAGCACACGGGGAGCTCGTCCCTATCCAGGAGGTGCTCTGCGAGCCCACATCCTTCCTATTTCGGTGGAGATCCTATCATAGGCATGAGAGCACTTTGGAAAGGTGAGAAATAATCCTCTGCTGCTCAGACGGAGTCGCAGGCACCAGTTTGTGCTGACCGGGGAGGGGATGAGCACAGCAGCTGTGCTAACCAGAGTGGCTTTAAAGAATCAAATCCCTTTGAAATTACCACCCTTTAATTGTATCAGCGTTTGCTGACAGCTTCAAGTCAGTCACGGGAGATCAAAGAGGGAGGGAAGAGGGAACAGGCCAGGATGGAGCCAACAACCCCACTCCCAGGCTGGGGCTGCCTTGGGCTCAGCTGCTGGAGCCCCTTTCCCTCGCAGCCCTATAGCAAAGCCAAGCCCCAGGGGCTACAGGGGAGGAGGAAGCACAAAGGAAATGCTCGGAAGATCTCAGAGACACTAAGGACCATCAACCCCATCAGCTTCATCTGCCATTTGGGATGCTCCCAGGAGATAATTTATAAGGAACAAAAGGTGATGAGCTGGAAGAAGTCACCCCCGCCAAGGAGTATTCTGCCCCTGAAAACTGAGAAAGCTGTAATTTCCAGCACTCGGTGCCATCTCAGAGCAGCCACAAAACCCAGAGGATGCTTTGAGCAGGTCTATCAGCTCTCATCCTCCGTGGTCTGTCTGCCCCAGACTCAGCAGATGAATCAGACCCTCCCCTCAGCCCTGCCATTAGAAACCCAGAGCTGTGACACCCCCGCAGCAGGGTCACTGCTAGGTGTCACCAGCACGTGTCACCAAGAGCCACTCGTCCCTCCGAAGTGCCCGAGACCACCCTGGACCCACCTGGGACAAGCAACTCCACAGGGCTGCTGCCACCCAACGTGAGATTTCCCTCCAAAGCGATCGCCACCAGCCCACATAAACGCTTCTAAGTTCATCTTTTGGCTGCTGATGTACAGAAATTACCGTAACCTGGAATTGTTCGTTCTTTTAATGAGAAATTGGCCAAAAACATCATCAAATGGGAGCCAGCGCCTTCCAGTCTAGCAGCCACATCCCTTCCTGGGCAGGATTTCTGCTGTCCTGCTCATGCCCCCAGCCATCAGCCAGCCCCGCGACGACAATGGCCCCAGCAGCTACCATCACACAGACAAATGATATTTTTCAGTGGTTAAAATTACATTACTGAAAAGGCAAGAGCGCGCACTCGCAGGCTTCCTGTGCAGCTTTAATTCGTGCGTGCACTCAGTTCAGCGCAGCCCAGCCTTTAATTGCAGGCTCTCTTACTGTATTTTCCATTAGAGGTGCAGAAGAGACTCGGAAGGAAAGCGAGGGAGAGGAGTGGAAATGATCGTGGAAACACCGAGGTGCAGAAACCCTCACCAGCCGCCGAGCAAAAGCAAAACACTGCAGCACCCGCGGTGGCCTCGGTGACAAGGTGCAGGGCAGCGGGGACAATTGTGTGTCACATCCCTGCACCGTGTCACCTGGATCTCTGCCTGAGCAAAGCCTGCTCTGCATTTTCCCAACCTTGCAGAGCTTGCCACAAGCACTGCGCCTTAGTGGGTTTTTTTTGTCTTGGTTTGTTTCTTTCCACCTCTGCCCCTCTGTATTCAAGTTCCTTTACCTACTATATTTTTGCAGGCCATGGAGTGACAGCAAATTAGTACGAATAAATGTTTAAAACCTCCCTAGCAAAAGGTAAATCTCTTTGTCTCTTTGGTAAATCAGCATGTTGTGATTTGAAGGCTGATGGCACCTCTCACGCCATCGGCACATGGCACGGACGCAGCCCATGTACCACGGGAGCACTGGCGCCGTGCCACGAGCGTTTCAGGACCGGCCAGTTTGCTGCTATTTCACTTTTAGCCTTGCTCGGCTCCAAGGCTGGACATCTCAGCCCCGTGTCTCAAACCACAGTCATTTCAGTGGCTGTTTCAACTTGGTGTTTCCGAAAGGGAGGATGGAGAGGAAGCTGTGGGGCTGGTGGCTCGGTGCCAGGCAGGACACCCAGGCTTTGTTCCCTTCACAGCCCTATTAGTTTTATTTTTATTGCTTTGCATCCTGGACAGACCATACAATCGCCTCCCACCTGGGGCTGCTGCCTGCATGGGAGGTGAGATACCTCCTTATCCTCTGCAGGACACAGCAGCACGGGGTGGACGATGAGAGAAGCAAGGCTGGGATTTCCCAGATCCTCCCCATGGTGCCAGGCATCACCTGGGCACCGATTTGGAGCCTCATCTGCAGGCAACCCATCCCCTGTGGTGCTTCTGCAGCAGCAGCAAGCACGATGGAGACATGTTTGCAGGGAGAACGTGAGCACAGAGCAGCAGAGCTCGCTCCGGGGTTTGATAGCAAAGGGAGCACAGCCCCCTTTGCACCACGTCCTGCTCTAACCCAGCTCCAGCTCTGCCACAGCTCAGCAGTGAAGAGATGCTCTTCCACACTGTGACACCAGCAGCAGGGACAGGTGCTCCAGGTAACCCCAAAGTTCATGGTAACTTCAGAAATTCCCCCCAAAAAAACTTTCCAGAAAAGACAAACACCACCGATGCAGATCTCCCCAAGCCCCATGCCCTGGGGAGCTCTGCCAGCAGCTCAGCCCAGGAGTTTTGACAGCGCTGAACACATTGGGGGGATTTTTGCTTCTGCAAATCCCCCGTGCCCGTGATCCAGAGGCCAGCAGCGGTGCCCGGGGCCGCACGGGACATCAGTGCAGCCTACTGACCTGTCCAGAGGGAAGCGCGCTTCGTCCCCTTTGTGGAAGTCAGTGCTGTTCTCCAGCCTGGCCAGGATGTCCATCCTCTTCATCAGCAGCTCCAGCATGTCGCTCATTCGCCGCAGCACCCCTCGGGACTCCAGCGCGCCCATCACTGCAGGGGCACAAAGAGCAAGGGGACATGGTCACAGCCGGGCGCTGCCGCGGTGCACCGAGCCGGGCGATGAGACAGCGAAACCCCCCCGCGATGCTTCGGCCCCTGAGCTGCCCGCCGTGCTGCCCCTGTGCCCCCCAGGTGGGCTCGGTGGGTTTGGGGCCATCTCAGTGCCCTGCACATCCCCTCCCTGGCTTTGCAGCCCCATACCCATCGTCGTGCCCAAGGTGCAGAGCTCGGAGTAATCCCTGCCTGAGCCTGAATTTATCCGGGCTGCTGCAGATCCCATTAGCCAGCCCCAGCCCTGTCCTCACCTGCCTCTCTGGGCATAAACTCCCAGCACACCCACCCGACCCTGCCTGCCCCAAGTGCTTACAGAAACCGAACTTCATTCTCGAGCACTAAACAAGCAGCCTTTTGTTACACGCTTCTATTTTTCACTCTGCGAGACCCACCTAGCCCAACATCCTGCCTTTGGCAGCAGCCTAAAGGGGATGTTTAGGGAAAAGCACGAGAAACAGAGCAAATCCCCGCTCCTCCCTCAACACATCCTCCCAGCAGCACCACGTTTTCCTACTGCAGAGAAAAAAAAAAATCTTTTCTACCCAGACCGACTACAGGATAGGTGCCCCAGGCGCTGGAAATAGCTCACTGTTTGTGCATTGCATCTCAGCAAAGTTTTCCAGCAGGGAAAAACCCCCGATTCCCAGCCCCATTTTGCACTCTTCTTGCTTCGGGCTGGCACGGCACCGACCAACATTGTGCTGAAATTGCTGGCAGCCGAGCTCCCTGAGCCCCCGGACCGGCAACACGCGGGGTCCTGGTTTGATCTTCTGCTTAGTGACAGGCAGCCCCGAGCCCCGAGCCAAGGAATGGAAAATAAAGCTCCCGTTTCATCTCAGCATGCTTCATTTCATGTCTGCAATAACTTAATCAGCGCATAATCCCCAAACTTCTCCCGTTTAGCTTATCTCCACACACATGTGCTTGTCAAGAGGCAGCACACATTTCGTTTACAGAGCAGCAGGAGATGCACAGACGGATGCTGCGGGGGGCTATCGGGATCTGGGCAGCTCCCCTGCTGCTGCAGACGGGCACAAACCCAGCTGTAGGAAGGTCAGAGTGCAGCCCCCTGCCCACGTCAAGCAGAACAGGGACCTATACATTGGTGGCATCCAAATGACCGTGGTGTTTTATGGCCGTGCTGGGATCTGGCTGCCCTAGGAAATCTCCCAAGGTTTGACTCCTGATGCTGCAGTGCTGAAGCCATGCAGGCAGCAGGGGGGATTCCCAGCTCCGACATGGGAGGGCTGCATCGAGCACCGCAGCTGATCCGGGGGCTTTGGCACCCGCGTCCCCCTCTGCAACAGGCTCCTGAGCACCCCACAGAGCCGGGCGGCGCTAGGTGCTCGCCTCAGCAGCTCCATGGGTGCTGTGAGAGCATCGCATTGCTGCCACATGCACCTGAGCAAGGTTACATCCGAGCCCTAAACCCTATGGGAAGCTGACGGTAGGCCAGCAGGACCTCGTCAAGGCCAGCAGGAATCTTGCTGCTTGGCTAAGATTATCAACAACACATTATTTTTTCCTGACGCTATCCAATAAAATGGAAGAAAAACAGAGTGAAAGCAATTCCAAAAAAATAAATAAATCGTCCCATCCATTCCTGGGACTTTCAAACCCTCCCTGGGCTCCCATGGCAAGGAGTTGGAGACTTCTGCTTGGATCAGCGGGTGCTCGTGGTCCTGAGCAGCCCCAGACCACCCTGGCCAGGTCCAGGAATGAAGCAGCCACCTTTGCCTACCCTATCACCCAAGCCAGAGCCCAATCCTCCGGGTGGGGCAGGAGTCACAGCCTTTCTCACTAAAAGGCAGGACTGCTGAAAAATGCACAATTAAAAGATGCTGTGGGGGTCAAAAGTGGAAATTTAGACCCCGGAGCTCAATTTGCTCTGTCCAGGGACATCCCCAGACACAGCTGGGCAAACATGGCAAAGACATGGTCAACAAAAACATTTTGAAATGGGCTTAAGTCAAAAAATCCACCCCGAAAATGTGTCCTGGATGGATCGGGAGCCCACAGCCGTGCTGCTCTGCTGGGAAATGGCAAGGGAGATCCCGGCAGGGGAGCAGGGATGATTTAGTGTTGCTGCCGCCTTCGCCGCTCAGAGCCGGCCTGCTGCCCCGCTTCGTAGCCAGCCTGCACTCATTTAATTAAGAACGCTCATTTAGCCGTGCTGCTCGTTTGAAATTTAAATGGCTGCTCGCAAAGCCCAGGCAGCAACCAGCTCTGCCCCTTATTAACACCCAGCCACACGCAGGGAGCTGGCCCCCATGGAGAAGAGCCAGGAAAATCCCTCCCAGGGGGCCACCACCTCCCCAGCAAGCCCCTTGGGGTCACCCGTGGGTATCTCCCACATCGCAACCCCCCCGGGACCCTGCTGCAGCCCCCCTGTGCCAGGGGGGGTCTCACCCTTCATGCAGGGCTGTCCTGGCACATGTGTCCCCCCCACCGTGCCCTCCCCTGGCTCCTGAAGTGAAGTCCAAGCTCTGCCCATCGCCACCTCTCCTCTGCTGGGGTTGGCTTTTCCCCTTGTTGTTGTTGTTCCAGGAGCTTAAGGAGGATAACGAGGACAATTTGACATTTTTGGCAACCATTATTACATCTCTTGGAAAGCCTGCCTCATTAAAAACCCCAAAGAAAGGAGGAAAAGTGCTGAAGCCACTCTTTTTAAAACACGCAGGAGCCGGGGTTCATTTGTCACCCCGACACGGGCACTCGCAGCAGCCAGGCAGGGGCCGCGCTGCCCCCGAGCCCCCACCTGCATTTTGCGAGCTCCCTCTCAAATAAAACTCCTTAAAACCATCCACCAGCAAGCTCAGATGTCACGTCCCCAAACACCCGCCTAGGGTGAGGGTGCCTGCCTGGCTGCGGGGATTTGAGCCTCTAAACCCATGATGAAGATCCTCGAGAGCAGGGCAGGAGGCAGGAAAAACCCAAACCTGAACCAACAGCACAAAAACCCAGCGAAATAGCCTCGCAAGCAACTTCCCGCTAAAAAACAAAAAGCGAGAGAGCTGCTAATTACAAAAGAGAAATATTCTAATTACCCTTGATAATCAGCAGTGATGGGAGAGAAAACACAAGTAAAACTGCTCAACGGATTAATTGGAGTTTGCCAAAGTGTGACAGGTTTCTGACAGTTTTCTGAGTGGCAGACACTCTTTAAAGGCAATCACCGAACCTGACAGAGGTTTTCATAGTAGCACTATGAAATAATGATTGCAATCAATCATATCTTACTGGATTTCGTGAGACATGCTGGTAAACACAGCAGAGGGAGGAGAATTATTTATGGTGTTTCAGAAGAGCATACAGCTAAGTAATTGGATGAAATCAGGGGAAAAAAAAAGAAAGCATCCCCTCCGGGTGATATCTATTGGAAGAAGAAATAGTTTCTCTGCAGAACTGCTGGAAGAGATAGCCAATATGCTCAGATTTGGATGGGTCAAATCCCTGGGGAAGGCAATAATGACACTGGTGTCTTTAAAGCACCTTCTCGGAGCAAACGCATCTCTGGGCGAGCATCCCACCCGCGTGCTCACCTGGCACCAAAAGCTGCAGGAGCCAGGAAGCACATGGGTGGATCCTGCTCCGTGTGCAGGTGGCCCCAGTGGGGACAGCAAAATACAGTGCTGGGTATCTTGGTGGGGGCTGCATAAGAGCCCAGTGTGGGGCTGGGGGCTCTGGATAGGGAGTGGGGCAGAGCTGTCAAAGTCCAGGCTGTGCTGGGGGGGAGCAGCACATGGGAAGGAGGTTTTCTTGCTGGAGCATCACGTTTTGGGACCCTGAGCATCCTTGCCATGCCGCCCCAAGCTGCCACACCATTACTCTGAGTTGTCCCCACCCAGCGCTTCTCCAGGTTTTCAAATGGAGCTGAAACCCCCTGGGAGAAACACCCTCACTGAGCAACGTGGTCCCCTTAGCCTCTTGGGCTGATTTCAGCCTCCTGGCCCTGCTCAGGGCCTGCACCCAGATGGCAGCACCCATCCCTGGGTCACCTCGGCCCCATCCTGCCCAGGACAGGCCTCACGCTGCTCAGCACAAGCCCATCAGCCCCGGCTTCATGTCGAGGAGCTGGGGAAAAGAGAGGAATGTGCTGGGGAAACGGTGCTTGGGGTGGCACCCAACCTTCTGCATCCCTTGTGCTTCCCTCCTCGTGGGTGCAGGACCCCAGCGCCACCCCAGGGGTGCAGTGGTGGCACCTCACCTCACCTTGGTCCTTCTCACACTGCCTGCGCAGAGCTTTTCTACCCAAAGACCAGCCCAGTTTCAAGGGGAGCAAAAGCCTCCCTAACCCAGCAGCCCCAAGGTCCTGTCCCAGCCGTGCTGGGGAAACCGAGGCACAGCCTCAACCCACCCCTCCACAGCCCTGAACATCCTCCTGACATTTAAAATGTGATTCTGCAATATCTCTCTGCTGTTCATAACATGGCTGATTTGCTGTGGATTTTTTTCCTCCTTCTCAGACATAAGTCACATCCCTGCCTGGCTGTCTTGCAACAGCTGAACGCTCCACTACGAGAAGGGAATTTGCTCAGAGATGGTAAGATATTACTTACATCCACCGAAAATACCAGCTGAATTAATTTCAACCTAAAGCATCATTTGCTTTGCTTTGTTTTTCTCCTTTAAAGGACAACTCTAGGCTACTTAAACTCCTCGAAAGGACAGCATGCTCCTGAAGGAGCAGACTGCAGGAAGGAGCAGATGTTCCCGGGGTTACTCAGCAGAACCACAGCCTACAGCCCCATACCCTCTGCAAGGACCACAGCGGCTGGGAGATGCACCCAGGGCAGCCTGCACCATCCTGGGTCAGCAGCTGGCCCCGTGGCTGATCCTAAAGCAACGAACCACGGAGGCTTGGAGATGGAGAGCTGGTGGCCACCTTCGCTGCTTCCAAGGCAGCGAAGTAGAAGCCCCCCGCTGCTCTCCTGCACTCCTCTATTTACCTTCGCCATCGATTTTGATTCAAGCGGCTTAAAAGGCCACAGAGCCAACTAGGCCAGGGCTGGCCCTGATATAATCCGTTCAAATCGCAGCCCAGAAGCCCAGCACCACGGAAGCCCCAGGGCAGACCCAAGCTAGTGGTGCCCGGGTCCCTTTGGGGTCTCCGGCCTCACCTCCTCCTCAGAGGCAGCCTTCGCTCACCGACCTGTGTCCATGCCTGGCAGGGAGCAGAGGGGGCTCCGGGAGCTCCCCCCCACCCCATCGCCTCCCCTTTCCCCCACCATCCGCACAGAAACACGCACAGCACCAGGCTGCAGCTCCGTGCCTCCCCGCTAACACGTGCCCGCTCCGTATTTCCAGAGAAATAAGAAAAGGCAGGAGGCTGAGCAGTACAAACAGACACTTGCATTTATAGACAGGAGCGTTTCGTTACCGCAATGGAGAGCGTAGGGCTGTTCCCTCCCCATTTTTATTACTTCTTTACCCTCCCACCCACCAAGGGACAGAGATCTGCCCTGGGGGCAACGGGGACAGTCGCAGAAGTCCTGCCACAAACTGTCACACCGCAGGGAAAAAAAGCCCGGTCGTCTCCTCCTGTCCCCAGCAGTCCCATGGGAGAGAGGACAAGCACACACCCGACCCCAGCACAAGCTGCAGGTCAGCATTTTATTTAACCTTTTTTTTTTTTTTTTTTTTTTTTTTTTAACTCTTCCCCATCCCCCTCTTCACTGTTTTTTAATGAGTACTTACAGGGTATTTTTAGTTGCTCCTCTATTGCCAGCCAGCACTATTTTAAATTGCATCTTAAGCTATTCCGCAGCGCTCCAAACACCTCGCGCCGCAGGCGAGGCTGCTCCAAACAACAAGATTAACATCGATTTTAAATTGCTTCCTAAAACACAAGGACTGAATCAGTCGCGGTCACAGCGGTGCCCCAGCCCGAAGGACACGGTGCTCCGGGCCTGTGCTGGGTGCATTCAGCACCGGGGGGGGCAAAGCTGGACCCCAGATTTGGAGCTGGCACCCCTGCTCAGGGGGGCACCCCCAGGGCAAGGCAGCCCCAACATCGCTTCGTCCATCCTCTTTAGAGGAGAGGTATCCCCACGAGGGCACCGGCACGTAATTATCTGGTTCTCCTGCAGCCCCCATTGCTTGCCCAGGGAAAATGGCATTTTTGGGAGCCAATGTGCCATGGATGGCAGGAAACTGGCTCAAAGGACTCCAGGCTGGCATTCACATGCCCCATCCTCTCCCTCCTCTGCACCGCGTGCCCAGCTCCGCAGCTTTATTTACGACTTCACATTTGAGAGCTTCCCTAATTTAACGTTCCCAAAATGACCACCGGTTTTGTTTCAGCCAAAACTACCAGCCAAACAACTCTGGGCAGCCTGCCACTGCGTTTCAGGGGGGCAAAGAAATCACCCCTCCCTCCAAACCACCCCGGCTCAGTAGCCGCATCCTGCCAGCAGGGCATCAGCAGAGCCATGGGAAGGGGCTCAGCTAACACCCGCCTGGGCTGGATAAAGCCCTGGGCCCCCATTTCGGCCACAGCAACAAATAAATCAGTGGGGAAAAATCCAGCTTTTAGAGGCTGCTCTGGTTCCCGCTGTGCTAGCTTTCTTTTCTGAAGTACCTACTGCCTCCCGGGCTCAGGATGAATTTTGATTTAGGAGTGAAAGGGGTAATAAAAGCACAGAGAGCCGTTAACATTCCTCCTGGCTGTGGTGGGGTGTTTGCTCATCACAGGTTGATGGAAATGCCATTTGACTTCCTTAGGAGCTATAGAAAATCAATTAATTGATTTAATCATTCCCCGGGGATCCGCTGCTCACGGAGATAATGGAGCGCTGGGGGCCAGTGGGACGCTGCTGGTCCGACACAGGGGGGACGTGGGCAGGAGGGGGCCACAGCCCTAGGCTTTGCTTGAACAAAGTGCTCACCCCAAAGGGACAAGGATCAAGGGGACAGCGTGAGCTTCCTGAGCCCCACAGCCCCCCCCGTGCACCACAGCGGCCCCTGGGGACATGGCACATGCCAGGACCATCATTCACCTCTGCTCCCACCCCATCACAATTAGCTGCTCCGTCAATTTATGGCTTGTGAATCAGCACTGCTGCCTTCCAGGAAGTTTGGTGGCATTTTAATTTATGTTTTCAAGCCTGCAGGCGTCCAGTTCTGGGCAGCGATTGTACCAAGTGGGCACTCCAGGAGGAGACGTGCGCCCAGGGCGGGTTAGGCCTTAACCACCACTTCAGCCTCCGGCTTCATTTCACACCTCTTCGCCCTGCAAAGCAGCATCTGCATCTTACTCCTGCGTGCATCCCAGTGGACTGGGTGCTGAGCCCTCCTCAAGCACAGAGAAAACAGGCTGGGTGCCCCATCCCTCCCCAAAAACTGCCACTGGGAGAAACCACCTCAAAGCTAACACACCTGAGCCACTCAGAGATAAATGGGGACCCCCCCACTGATGTCTTTATTTTCCCCCCTATTTCAACAGCAGTCATTTCCCTGCCTGGAATAGCAATTTAATAAGAGCTGTAAAGTTTTACACTACCACTTTAAGCTCCCTTTTCAGAAGGGGGCTGGAGACTCGAGCCCAGCACGTGTACCCCAAGTACAAGGGCACACTGAGCTGGGAGCAAAGCGCCCAACAGGCAGCACGGGCTCGTGCACCAGCCCAGGAGCACAGGGAACGACACCCCCAGCTCCTCTGCTACCACTGCTGCATCCCTGCCTGGCATCCTGGGGGACACCAGAAGACTCAGGCACAAGGAGGGGATGGGTATTTTAACCAAACCCCACTTTTTCCACCCGATCCTGGTGCCAGCTGCACTCGCTCCCTCAGATGGAGCCGCTGCCACCCACAGCCACTCCCCGCGGCCACTTCTCAGCACCCAGCATGGCATTAAGCAATAATTAACAAAGCCTCCCTGTACCCAACAGCCAGAGTAGCAGAAGTCATCACTGCAGCCGCATGCAGTGCTATCTACTTAAAAGAGCCCCCGGAGCACCCGAGCGTCTGCCAGGAGCCGCAGGGTGCGGGGCTGGGGGAGAGGCAGAAAGCCCTCACTCCACGTTTGGGATCTGCCTTGCTTCAGCATCTCCATTCCCTACAAAGGACTGGAGGGCAGCAGGGAGGAGATGGTCCTGAGCTGCAGCAGCCGCCATAGTGCAGCTTCTCCAGGCAGGAAGGGCAAGCAGGAAGCTCTCCAGGCTTCCCGAGCCAAGGAGGTGCTCCAGCACCGGCCGGTTTGCCTTGGCACTGGCCAGGCAGCCTCTTCCAGCATCAGCCGGCTGCTCGGAGCTGCTTCGGATGGGGCAGCAGCAGCAGAGCCGGCCGCGAGGCACTGCAGGGGCTGTAGGACATCACTCGCAGCTGCAGGCAGGCTCTGGGTACCAAAGAGCTGCCTGGCACACTTCTCCAGGCGGGTTTCACCTTGCTGGCATCCCTCCATCCACCTGCAAGTTCCAGCAGACTCAAATCCAGCTCTCGATGCAGCAGAAATAAGCTGTGGGGATATGCAGGACCCACGCCCTCCTAGCAGCCTTAGTGCCACCAGCACCCGCCCCAGGGACCTGGGGAAGCTACCAGCCACCCCACTGGGGTAGATATCAGACAGGGGAGCCTCCCGATGCCTTTTGCCAGAGTTTTGCATAAGCCAAATCTGAATTCAGGTCACGGTGCTGCAACAGCACTCCCGTCCCTCCGCCTGCACAAGTGCCCCGCTGCTGCCCGGGCGAAGCGCTCACGCTCCAGCGGTGGATCCTGACAAGGTGCTTACAAGCCGCTGCAGATGGTTACCCGGCCCCGCTCAGCAAATGACAAAACACAGCCAGAGCAGCCCTGGGGAGAATTGTAACTCACCCGGGAAGAAACTGGGAATAATTATTGCTGAGTCTGCCCAGCCGAACCTGCCCAGCTCCGTCCTTCACTCTGCTCATGTCCCCCCATCATTGCCACTTGGTGACACAAGACTTCGCAAGCAGTTCTCCTGGCATCATCAGCATGCATTAAAGGCGATAAGACAAATGTATAACCCTGCAAGACTTTTTGAAAGCAAAGGGAAGGTGAGCATCACTGGAAGGGTACACGTGTGCCTTACATCTCCAGCCCAGGCATTTGCTCCCAGGGGGTTTTCTCCAGCAAGACCCATATGGGTCAGATGAGAGGGGCTGGCAAAGCTACTCGGAGGGATTTTGCTGGTCCCAAGCCACGTTTCCATTAAAATAACCTCATTCCCTGCCTGAAGGCAGGGGCAAAAGCAGCAATAACCCTTCCCAGGACAGAGGGAACTGGGATATATAAGGACAGATGTGTGTGTGCTGTTTTAACCCCCCTCAGGCTGAGCAGCACCTTGCTGCAGCCAGCACCCCGCAAGCAGAGCCGAGCCACCCCCGCACAATCAGCTCTACACAGGGGTCAGAACCATGCACACACCTCCTCCTCCTCCCCGAGCTGCAGGAGGACGACAGTTTCTCGAGCTCTCTCTGATCATTAGCGATGCTGAGCTTGACCTTTCCGCATCTCCTGCGAGAACAAACGACGGAGGTATCTGGCCAGGCTAATCCAGCCGGGGAGCTGCCGGAGCGGGAGGGGAGCCAGCAGAAGCAGGAGCGAGAGCAAAGGACCCCTCTTAGGGGATCACGTCGGTTCTCACATTTCTGTTTGGCCTCTTTGCTCAGCTCCTCGGGGAGCCATTCAGGGGATTGAACGAACACGAGATCCCATCGTTTCATGGTACTGTGACTCCGGAACGGCAGAGATGCCCTACAAAACCCTGAGCAACCTTCACTATTATCTTCTGTGGCACAATTCCCCCTCCGTGAGCATCCCTCCTCCTGAGGGAGGAACCACGAGCACCAAGGTATTGAGCTGTGCTGCACAGCCCTAAACAACCTCTCCACTTCTGTGTTCATTGAGGGAAGAAATTGCTTTAAGCAGGTGAGACTCCAGGATCCAGAGCAAGCCACGACCACAGGAGAGGCGCAGAGCTTTGGTAGCTGTAAAACAGGACAAGGGCTGGTTTCGGGAGGGCAGGGGGGGATTTCTGCCAGGTGATGCTCAGTACCGTTTCCAGCACAAAGTGCCTTGGCTGCTGGCCCTCTCCCGAGAACTCTGAAGTCCTGTGCAATGAACCAAAGCCATCCTGGCAGACCAGGAAAGCAGCACTGTGGATGGGGCTGCCTGGGAAGCCTGGTACTCATCCCACAAGCTGTCCAGTATCCTCAGCCCCAAGGAGATCAGACCCCAAAACACATTTCAGCAACCTAGGATGAGGTGCAGCAGCCTTGCAGAGGACGTGCTTCACCCCTGCTCGCCTGCCTGTTCCAGCTTGCTCTCTGAAAGCAGCTCAGCGCCACCCTTCCCTTCCTTCGTTTCCCATGGGGCTGAGAAAACACAACGCGGGAGCTGTGGTCACCAGCAGGAAGCCATCCGGAGATGCTGCTGGGGGATTGTTTTTTGGGGGAAAAAGGCAGGTGCTGAGCTTCTCAAGCCAAGCATCGGCCCGGACAGGAACCACTTGAGGCTGGGTCAGAGAGGCAGCTGCAGGAGCAGCATCAGTGAGCGCACAGCCAGCAACCACATCCCAAAGGTGTGTACGAGAGCCACTCGAAGCACTCACACCCAAGCACCACCAGAATCGGCAGAACTTTGGTCCAGGCTCTCGGAGCCAGCACCAGGCACAAGCCAGCAGCGAGGGCTGGTTTGGGAATTCAGACCCATCCTACACATCCCCAGGGCTGCTGCGCGTCCCTGCGGCACCTTCCACCCCAGCATATGGGGGAAAAATAACAATCAGAAGTCCTGCCGCTTTTAAACTAGCTACAGCAGTTGCGGGCAATATTCCAGATGCTTGTAATCATGGTTTAACACTTAACAACCTATTTCCCTCTGCTAAGCCCCGCAGCAGCAGGCTGTGTATCATTGCCGAGACCAGCCCAGGGCCCCTGAGCTGCCGTCACCCTGCCAGCACTCGCTGCTCCTTTCTGCCCATTAAACATTTTGGTGAGGTTTTAGGATCAGACCCCTGCCCCAGGCCAGCTCTACTCCAGCAGTAAAACAAAGCAGAAAGAGATGCTCAGGAAGGAGAAAAAAAAAAACAACATTTTAAATTCCAAGCAGGAGGAGAGACGAGGGCACAGAAACCTGAATCTCTCGAGTCTCGAGCTGCTCCCAAAGCGTCTCCCACATTCAAAATTTATAGACTTGTCTGTTCTCTTTTTCTAATCTAGATCTTTGTTTGTAGAACAAATTCTCTCAGTGGCCATTTCAAAACAAAGGAACCTTTGTCTGTGTTTACTTGACGGCAGCGGATTAGGATAAAATAACTCGCATTTCTGAAGGTTTTTATTTATCGTTAAGAGGCAAAGCCTCTGCTGCATCAAATCGTCAGGCAGAGAACCCATCCGAGGAATGATTTCCGGCACACACCGGGAAACTTGGAGAAAACCTCCTAGAAGCGGATTCACATATAAAAATAAAATTAAAAATGGGATTAACTCCTAGATTGTGACATTGTCCATTTCTCCTTTTCACGCTCCAGCCTTACATCTGTCTTCATTTGGCTTTGATTGTTGCTCACAAAGCTCCAAAGCCAGGACAGCCCTGGGTGAGTCCGTGCCATTCCCCTAAGCCCCCTGCTCTATTCAGAGCACCCTTTGGGTGAGCTCACGTCAGACCCAGGGGCAGATTTTGGGTTGCAGCACCCAAGGGGCAGGGCTGGGCTGGGCAGGACATGGGGGAGAAGCAGGAAGAGCCCCAGCCTGGGTTATAAACCAGCACCACTATGGATGCTCCACAAGCCAGCAGGATTTCTCCAGCGCTAATTATTTTGAAGCCCCGGGGTGCTGGGACCAACCCCTGGCTCTCCACAGCCACCCACAAATTTTGGCACTGGGGATGCTTTGCTCACACCTGGCAGGCCAGGATGCTGCGGTTCCATCCTGCAGACACAACCAGGACCGACACGAGGACCAGAGCAGGATCAGACCAAGCACCCCGGTAAACGCACCTGCTATGTTGGTGAAGCAGCCCATGGCCAAGCAGATGGGGAAGGATGCTGCCGGCTTGCAACACGAAATTAATCTGTTAACGAACGATGCTCAGCAGGGGCTGCTAAACCCAGCGCCACAAGAAGCCCAAGCACCCCTTGCTCAGACAGACATGCACTCCAGAGGACCTCGGTTCGCTGTAGGTGGGGAGCCTGTCCCAGGACACCCAAAACCGTGCCAGAAGGCTCGGCAGACCTGAGCACACAGCCAGGAATTTCTCTGGAGCCACTGGGCCTGGACCTGTGCAGGTTTGTGAGCGCTGGCCCACTTCCCACCGTTGCTCGCATCAAAGCTAATCAGCCCAGCAAAATTAACCTGCTCCTCCGAGCTCGTCTCCCGCCCAGCATCTTAAGAGCAATGATAACAACCAGCAATATTTCTCGGGTTTCCCCAGGATCCAAAACATGTGTTAATTAAATGCCCGTGTATTATTCAAACAGACCTGTTGAGACCTCACGGCGCTAATAAAAGTGCATCCGTCTCTGTCCCACTGACCCTCACCTCCTTCCACAGGGGTTCTGCGCAGCTCAGCATCCCTCCATGGGGTCAGGCTCACGTCCCTGCCCCAAGCAGAGCAGACCCAGAGCTCTAACCGAGGTTTCTGCGCCTCACATCACCCAGAGGGGCTTTGGATGTCTCCTCCCTGGTGTTTTCCCACGTGCAGGGACCCCAGCACCAAACAGCACCCCTCCTTCAGGTACAGGGGAGGAGCCCTCCTCTTCCAGGTGGCCTGTTAGACAATAAATGGACCTAACCTTCCCCAACGAGAGACAAAACAGGAGAGAGATCTGCAGCAAATTGTCTGGAAGCAGTAACTAGTTCAGCAGATCCATCCAGTGACTTAGAATGGATTTAGTCTCAATTTCTGAGCTTCCTAACAAAGCAGCACTTGCCTTGGCTGGAGTTACAGACTAATTGAAGACGTGAAAAATTAGAAGACTTAGGTCGTAGACGTTTTTCTCTTTTATAAATGAAACACACCCAGACCGCGCAGCCCCCGAGCAGAGCAGGGGACATCTCTCCCTGCCGGCGAGGAGCACCCCAGAGCTCAGATGCAGCAAGGGGAGGCAGCTCACACATTTTGGTTTAATCTCCTACAGCAGGGCGTGTGGGTGAGTCAGAGGTGTGATAAAAGGTTCCTTCTGCTCCCTGATCCGTCTCACCTGGCAAATGAGACACACAAAGGTGGGAGTCAGGGGACTCAGGTTTGGGTTAAATTGGTGACCAGAGCGAGGATGGGAAAACTGACCCCACTACAGCATCCAGAAAGGGGATGAAGAGGCTGAATAACTGGCCTTTTGCTATAGTTTTGCACCAGCCTTATAAAGTTTTTTGGGGGTGGAACCGGGGACTTCTGCCCCTTCAGTGTCCCCCACCCTTCTCCTCCTTCTCTGCAAGCTCTCAAGGGTGCTGGGGATCTCCTGGGACAGAGGGGAATGTCCCAGGCAGGTGAATTTTTTAAGCACACGTCTTCTAAAAGGATAACCACAACGAAGCAGTTATCCACAGGCTTCTGCCCACCTTCCTCATATGCGGCTTCTCATCCCCAGCAGACCAAAATCCCCCCTAACCAGACTTTTGAAAGCATAACCCAGACTGGTTGCACTCAGCAAGGGGACCGGGATGCTAACAGAGCACCCGTCAGGACATTTTGCTAAAACCGGGATACTTTGCTTCCAATGTTTCAGAACCTGCAGGAAATCAAAGGCCTTTTGTTTTCCCTGCTCTAAGGAATGATTTCCACTCCCTGCAGACCAAAACTGCCCCAAACCACAGAGCCCTCCGAGCACCCGAGCCAGCCCCTCACGTGGGACCAGGTGCAGCCCATGTAACCCGCACCACCACCATCACCTGTGGGTCTCATCCTTCCAGCCCCAAACTCTGGTGCTTCCCCATCACCCTGTGGTGTCCAGCTTCCACACCCTGACACATGTGCCCCTGCTTTGCCTGCACAGCTCTGGACGCAGCCAGATTTTCACCACGTGGCTGCAAACTCATCCTGATGGCACCGTGACCATGCAGAGGGACTGGAGGGAGCTCTGCGATGTACCAAGCACCCTCCTATCGTCATCCCCAGCACTCCTCGGCTGGACCACAGGCAGTCATCGAGCATCGGGGGGACAGGATGGGCGCAGAGTTGTGCTTACCTTCGGTTCGGATGGTGAAGGGCGAGTCCCCCAGGCGCTTGGCTGAGAACTGGCCTCCCAGAGACGTCATCAAGAAACACAGAGTGAAAAATCCAATGCCCAGCACAAATATCCTGAGGGAGGGAAAGCAGCGCTATAAGGAGGTGTGCAGGGTACCCGGTTCGCTCCCCAGGACAGCCCCACCACCCGTCAGTCCACGGGGCAGCCCCTCAGCATCCCTGCACAAGCTGCTTTGCTTGGGGACTTGTGGCAGAGGTGGCCAGGGCAGCCCCTGATTGCTCCTCCAGCCCAGGGAAGGAGCATCCCTGCTGCCCCTGCAGTGCAAAACCAGGGCAGCACCTTGCCTCCGACCACAGCCAGAGCCACGCACATATAATGAGAGCCCCAAGATGCTCCTGCATGAAGCCTGGCAGCAAACCAGTGGGTTTCGCCCAAAACCACCCTCCAAAATCACTGCGACCTGCTCGGATGGACAGGCCTAGAGAGGGAGCCAAGGCCCTGTGCCTTGGGTGGGAAAGCTCAGCCAGAGCGGGCTGCAGGAACCGCTCAGACAATACCCATTCTCCTTCAGAGGGGGCCCAGAGAAAAGACAGACCTTGTGCCTTCCCTTCCTTCCACAGGAGCTAAAAAAAAACACGGCACTTTTTGTTCCCCCCGTAGCTAGACCCGCCGGTGTTTCCCCTTGTGTCCGCTTCGCACGCGAGGCACAGGCAGCCTTATTCTGGGGGACAGGGAGGGACCTGTGCTGGCTGGGAAATCACCCCCCAGATCTCCCGGTCCCTCTGGCTGCAAGCAGGATGAGAGCTCTCCGGGATGCTCCTCTCCAAGCCAGTAGCAATTTAGGGGTGAAAAGCCTGAAGGCAGGGCTCTGCACAAGCAGGAGGGTTATCACACACGAGGGGAGCATCACACAAAGCCTTCCCATCTCCTCGGAGGACAAGCACGCAAGGACAGCACACTGCATTTGGGGACGGCGAGGAGAGGAGCGCAGAGCCCGCTCCACGTCGTCCCGCACCTTGGGAGGTTTTTCCCAGAAAGGATTTTGGAAAAGTCTGCCTGCGAGAGACCCTCACTATAGATTTGTGAGTGCTACAGCCTCTTCTCCAAGAGATAAAAGGATTCTTTACTAGCTCGTGTTGAAGAGTGCTTTCTAGAGGCCAGGAAGCCCTCTCAGGCTTTCAGACGCAGACTTGGCCACCGCTCGCGGGATCACAGCGCGCCCAAACAGCCAAGCCCAGCAAGCGCCTGGCCGCCTTCCACCACGAGTTTCAAGGAGAAGAGACAACAGCCAAACATCCTCATGAAGCACAGGGTTTCTCTTTAAATAGCTGCACCCTATAGGTGATGAACAGCCCCAGACAGGTGCTCGTTGGCATTTCTGCCTCGCTGAGCCCCAGGGAAGCGAACCACGGAGACCGGGCAGCAGCAGCGTGCTCACAAGCTAACAGCATTACCTGCAGGGTGCAGGAGTCACGTGTGGAAACACAGCGCAGCCACCCCACGCCAAAACTGCACTTTTCCAAAGAAAAGCTTGGAAAGGAACGCCGCAGCCCTCCATCTAATCATTATTTTGTAGTTAAAAGGCAGGAATTAGGAGCCCCTTTGCACCGCCACCGGGAATGCTCACGGATCTCTTTGGAGACCCACGGACAGGCACAAGGACAGCCGACTTCACCGAGGGAGGGGATGTTCAAATGCCTGAGTAAAACATCCTAAATCCCCGTGCAGACACTCCAGGAATGAAGCAGACCAAGGCCCTTTTATTTATGAATGAGCCAGCCCCAGGGGATGGAGAGCAGTTTAGCCAAGCTATAAAAAGCATCACATCCAGACCTGCATCCCTAAAGGCCCGTTTGTGGCTGATGCTCATGAGCACGCCAGGATGACCAGGGAGCTCAGCCCCCTCCCAAAGCAGACCTTGCAGAAGGGCTCCCAGGGAGCTTTCGGCGCAGCTCGGGCAGGGAGGTGACTGCAGAGGCAGCAGAGCATCCCTGATGCTACAACGCAACAGGGCTTTGCACGATCTGCTTGGGGAGGTGGCGATTTGGAGACGTTGGGTACATCCCACTCCCTGTCCCCATCACCCTGCCCTGTGCCCAGCCACCCTGGGCTGGGAAGAGGCAACGGAGGGGTGGCAGAATTCACCCCTAGGGCAGGCGAGGGGGAAAGCTGCCTGCTGCAGGGCCTCCGTGGCAGAGGCTGATGTCCTCGCGGAGGAGGCACAAGCAGGAGGAGGAGGTCAAAGCCCAGCCCCTGGGCGAGTCCCTCAGCCCGTGACCGAGGGTCCCCCGGGAGCACAAGGTGCTGCAGAGCCCACCCGCTGCCTGCTGCCCCTTCCCAAGGGGCACTCAGGGAAGCATCACCCAAGGGAGGGATGGTGAAGGAACCAGAGCTGGTCCCGCTCTTTATTCTCACTCTTCCTATTGACAGTATCTTCATTGTTATGCAAGAGCTTGTTTACGCATTTTTAATCTTCATAATTATAACCTGGCAAGGAGCGGTGGTTCAACTCTGTGAAGAAAGGGAGGAAAGAAAGAGAGGGAAGAGGGAAAGGCTGGGAGGTGATCTGTGCTCAGGCATCTCATTAGCAGACAAAGTCTTTTTGATTTGGACTGGATTACAGAGAGTGGTGGAGATGCAGGAAGCTTTTTTTTCTTTTTTAAATAAAAATGAGGATCAGAGCCTAACCCAAATTAAGGTGCTTAGGAGAAGCAGACCCAGCCCGACAGCAGCAGGGAGCTTCCAGGGGTGGCTCGCAGCAGAGGACCCTGTCTTGTCTGCCTCGTGCTGACCTGCTCCTGGGGAATTGAGACATTTGGCCCAGCCTTAATCAAGCAGAAATTCCTTGTCCAGAAAATGAATGGCATGAAGTAGGTAAAATCTACCAGGGCTCAGATCTCCCAGATTGTAAAGCAACTGGGATGGGACCTCTGTCCCGCAGATGAAGTCATTTGCCAAGCACCACAGCGGCTCCAACACCCAAATGACATCCCCCCGGCTCGCTGGCTTTGCCTGTCACCGCACGTCACCTTTAATTCACCACCACAGCGCTCCGACGGGCCACGGCTCTGGTGCCAAGTCCCTCTGCACATCCACCTCGCGCTGAAATGTTCACAAATCGGGGCTGTGGCTCCGTGACCAAAAGAAGAGGAAGCCAAATCCCCCGGCTCTTCGGTGCCGATCAGAAGCGATGCCCACACGTCTCACATTTTAGCCCCTGCAGGTAAGAGCTGGATGCACCCAGAAGGGACCGAGCACCGCGGTGGGGGCGACGGGGCCCAGCAGCACCCAGCGGGACGGGGCTGTGACACCGGGGCCAGCTGCACGCGGTGCTGCCGTGCCTTGCTGGGACCGAACGGGGGAATATCACCCGGGCGCACAGGGAAGCCGAGGGCTGGTATCTTGTATCAGACAGGTTTTTCAACGCCCGAGGCTCTGGAGCCCAAAGGCTGAAGCACAATTTCCAACAGCAGCAGCCGGACTAACGCAAACTGCTCCCCCTGCCCCAAACCCTGTGCTGCTCACAGACACCAGCACGGCGCTGTCGGAAGGATGCTCAGCCACGGGAACCTTCCTCCATGAGGGGCCACGGAGCAAATTCTCTCACTGACCAGCATTGTAGATGCACTAAAAGCCTGCCCTTGGTATCCAGCAGGCAAACTGTCCCAAACACGCCCTGCTCTGCAAAACCCAGCGCCAGGCGAGCTGCACCAGGGCGCTCCCAGCCCCACGGTAAATCCTCGCCTGAACCCAGCACTCGCAAACTGAACGCCTTCTGCTGCTGAGGCTGAAGTCAGAGCCATCCGCGGGCGCTTCCACAACCCGTTCACACGCTGACTTGCTCTCCCTGCCTTTTCCACTTGCCACAGGCGCTTTCACGGCTCAGGGCTTCGCATTGCTTTGCTAAGCATGTCTGGAGCGTGATTAATGAAATGTTTTGGTGCAAAGGGTCAGGTTTCCTGCTCGCTGTTTGCTGATGGCACCGCTGCCAGGAGTCTACACCAGGCAGGGGATCTCACCACGGGTTTCTGCTGAGCAGAGCAGCTTTGCCCAGGCAGAAACAAGAATCCGATCTACAGGACCTGTCCCGAATGCCCCCACAGCAGCGTCTTCTCTGGCTCCTGCAGATTGTCCCCGATTCACATCGGTTGGGGGTGCTGATTTTAGGGGAGCAGAGCTGATTTGCACCAGGTTAGAGCTGGACTGGGCTGTAACCCGGTGCAACACTCACCTGGGCTGGGAGCAAGGTGACACAGCCCCGCAGGACCATGGCACAGAGGGGTCCGGAACAGCAGGGCACCAACGCAGGGGAGGTGCTGAGCTGGGTACTGGGACAGCTGGGAGAGGGTCTCGGGACTTTCTCCTCTTATAGAAGAAAGCCTGACTCGTTCACAGAGTAACCCCACTGGTTCCAGTGGTGCCCTTACTGGTCTGCACTGGTTTGAGAGCAGAAGCCAGCCCAGGACATGCAGGCAGGACTGTGCGGGACACCAGGAACCCCCTGCCTGGAGCTCTCCTGCCCTCACAACCCCCCACCCACCCACGTCCTCATCTCTAACAGGTCTTTGTGACCACCCCACGACTCACTCCCTGCTCCCAGGTCACTGCTGAGGACGAGCTTCCCCTGCCCCAGGCGTGATGCCGAGGGCCCTGGGCACAGGGGAGAGGGATGCTCGGCCCAGTCCCTTCCACCCGGGGACTTCCAACCCACTTGAGAAAACAAACAGCCACTCTCAAAGCTGTGCTGAGCGCACCCCTGGGGTGCAAGCATCCTTCCCACCTCGCAGGGCTGTTGCCCTCCCACAGTTGCACGCTCACAGCCCCAGAGCTTTGCCCCTTTCCGTCCCACTGAGCCACCCGTGTGCCCCAAGCTGTCCACGCACCCCACGCCGCGAGCAAGCCCAAGCCACAGGGACCCTCACGCCTCTGCTCTGCCACCACTTTCCCTTGTGACCTTGGCCAAGTCCCTGAGCCCCAGGGCGCTGCCACGGGATCCGGCAGCAGGAATCCCTCCAGGCAAGCAGCACAGAACTGGGCATCTCCAAAACACGAGCGCAAGCGAGCAGCACAAGCACAGCCCCATCCTCCTGACCGTCTGCGAGCAGCAGCCTTGGCTCAGCAAAAAGGCAGCGGTCAGATCCCTCCGGTGGTCCCGGGTGAGCCCAGGCTCCCCCATACAGTGGGGAGCGCCGCCGGGCTCAGCTCACCCCACTCCACACTTTGCTCCCCGCCACTTTCCCCTCGTGTGGGTGTTTTGCTCCCCTTAGAAAACAAAAAAAAAACAAATCCGAGCAATTACCGGGGCCTCCCATGTGGCGCAGGTCTGGGAGAGACCAAAAAGCATCTCTGGTGAAATGAGGATGCTGGAGAGCAAGGAGAGGAGGGGGAAAGCCAGTGCACGGAGGCAAGAATGGGGAGAGTTCAGCCAAGGGGGGAAAAAAAAAAGCCAGGAGTGGGCACGGACGTGCTGGGTTTCAGGCGGGGATACGGTATCAGCCCCAGCCCTGCTGCCAGTTCAGGTGTGGGTTTCAAAATCCCCGTCAGCACCGGCAGATCCAAGCCAGAGGAACCAATTCCCACACGGGTACCGACACCTCCGACGGAGGTATTAAGAAAAAGGCAGCCACAAACAGCCCTGAAATAAATCCCCCAAAGGTACCAGGGTGATGAGTGAACGGGGAGCCGGCGGGCAGCGAGCGCTGCAGGACCAGCACGATGCTGACCTGCGGGCAAACTTGCCTGGACGCCTGATATTTCCAGCCGGCACCAATCCCCCCGGTAAACCCCATGCAGAAATAAAAATAAAATTAAAATAATAAGAAGAAGCGAGCGGCAAACCCCATGCAGAAATAAAAATAAAATTAAAATAATAAGAAGAAGCGAGCGGCAAACCCCATGCAGAAATAAAAATAAAATTAAAATAAGAAGCGAGCCGCAAAACCCTTGCACAAATAAAAAGAAAATTAAAATAATGATAAAATAAAGAAAATAAAAATTAAATAAAAATTAAAAATTAAATAAAAATAAAAAATAAAATAAAAATAACAAAATAAAAATAACAAACAAAATAAAAATAACAAATAAAAATAAATGCTTTCCATCCCGGAGCCAAGACAACCAACTTTACCTAAAGGGTCTCAAGGTGACGAGACATCTTCTGACCATTATCTTGCCATCCGCGTTGACTGTGAGCATCCTTCAAAGGCGGGGGGCGGCGGGGAGGGGGCGACCCTCGCCCTCCCCCCCCCCCCCCCCCAAAAGGGGAACCTCGGCAGCGAGCTGGGGGGGGGGGGGGGGTCCTCAGCGGGGCCGCATGGCGCGGAGCTGGGCGCGGAGCTGGGCGCGGAGCGGGGCGCGGAGCGGAGCCAGCGGTGCCCCCCCCCAGCCGCCCGGCGAGCCCCTGGCGGGGCCGCCCCGCTCCGCTCCGCGCAGCCCCGCGGGCAGCTCCGCACCGCTCCGCTCCGCCCCGCTCCGCGCAGCCCGCGCCGGGGATGCCCGGCCGCCGCGTGCCACCTAGCGGCCCCGGCGTTATCGGGGGGAAATTTGTGGGGTTTTAGCCCCGTTTTTTGGTTTTTTTTTTTTTTTCGGAGTCACGGGGTTTGGGGACGGGTGGGAGAGGCTGGGGGAGCGGCGGGGGGGGGGGGGGGGATAAAGTCGGGGTGTTGCGTTGTGGGGGGGTGGTTTTGCGGTAAGATGCGGTTTTTGTGTGACGATGTGGGTTTTAGGAGGTGGTTTGTGCAGGGAAACGTGGTTTTGCAGTGGAAAATTCCACTAATCTTGCATATTCAAAAGTGGTTTTTCAGGTATAACAGTTGGGGGGTGTGTTAAGCAGGTAAGGGGACAGCAGAAGGTCCCCAGCGGAAGGTCCCACTGTCCCGAAATAAGGAGGATAGCTAAGAAAAAAGGAGACGAGCAGTGCAAAATCTGTAAAAACAAAAAATCGCCAGCCCTCTAGTCACAAGAGAAGGAAAGAAAAAGGAAAAGGAGAAATTAACAGGTGGTCAAATAAAATTGTACATATACAATACAGTAATAAGCATCGAGTGGGTTGTGAACCTGTAGCGCTCGGCCAGTGAGGAAATGGGAGGAATTAAGTGTAATAACAGGGAATATAAGGTTATGAGGTTAATAGGGAATAATAGGGAATATAAGGTTATAATAAGGGAATATAAGGTTACCATAAGGGAATATAAGGTTATGATACACTGTTGCTCCTGCTTCAGGATGCCTGCCATTGCAATCACAAATAAAAATGCCACTTCCCTGGCTGCAGGTGGTTTCTCGCAGTGCTTTACCCCTCGTGGCTGATTCGGGGGGAGCACGGTTATCCCAGGGGCAGGCTGAGCTCGGGGGCAGCGTGCCCATCCCTGTAGCCCAGGACCCTGGGGGGTGAGAGCCCACGAGGCTGGCAGCACCCCCAGGAGCTGGGTGCTGCGAGCAGCCAGGTGAGCCTTGCCTCAGGGGAACGGGGGAGTCCTCCGGTCTGGAAATGGGATCTGGCTGTGGCTTTGCTTCCCCATCAACCTGTTTGCTTTGTGGGGGCTCACTGCTACATCCCACGGCGCCGCTTCCCCAGGCACCCCTGGGTGCTGCCAAAAGGAGGGCCCTGGCACGGGGCTGGGCAGAGGCCGGGCAGGGAGGCAGAGAAGCGACCTTGGTGGCCGTAGGAGCTGAGGCAGGAGAAGCAGCTGCTGAGCTCAGCAGAGGTCCTCCCATCCTCCCCCAGCTCATGCACCAGGGAGGTGACAAAAGCGATGAGCACAAAGAGCATCCCCACAATTAAAGGAGCTAAATGCTCACAGAGCCAATGGGTGCCCCATGTCCAGCCCCCAGCAGCACAACCCACCAGCGGGGATCCCTCTGCTTCCTTTTCCCTAAAAGTGGTGACCCAAGTCAACGATGCTCCAGGTAGCGCGTGCTGCAACAGCACCAGACGCAGGCGAGCCCGCAGCCAAAAGGCAGCTAGAAATTTCCCATGAAACAGCACTTTTTGCCAAGGAGAAGTAAGGAAAAAAAAAAAAAATCCTCTTTCAGAGTTTCATGAACACAAAAGTGTTTTTGCGCTCATCCATGCTTTTTATAGGGAAAGGGGCGCTGCCGCACCCAGTCTGAGCAGGATGCTGCTGGGCTGAGGCAGGTGGACATAGAGACGTGCTCTGGATTTGCAGGAAGAGCGGATCAGAAGCAGCAGCCAGCCCTGCTGAGCCAAATTCAAGCCCCTGGGACAGCTCTCCCTGCCCTCCAGGGCAGGCAGCCCAACATCCCAGCAGGACACCCCTCCTCGAAGCTGTTCCTGGGGGCACCTCACGGAAACGGCCTTCCTGAGGGGCTGGGGGGAAAACCGGGCATCCTGCCCCAAAGGTGCAGAGCAGGGGGCTGCGAGAGTTATTGAACTGAATTTTGCTGCAGGACAGGACCCCCCCACCTCACCTGAGGATGATTCTGGGCCATGCCAAGCAGCAGCAGCCCAGCAGGCAAAGGGCAGGCAGGGACCAGGGAGGAGATGGTGGCCCCAAATGCCTCCCTCCGGGGCTGCCCCAGGCTGGTCAAGTCCCCCTCAGCCTCACAAGGGGCAGTTTGTCCAGAAGGCAGAAGGTCAGCTCCACCACCTCGGCTTCCTCCAGGTGCCTCCTGCAGTGCCAGCCAGCCAAAAACATAAAGCAGAATGAAACTCAGAAATCTGGTTTTGGCAACCCCGGTTTAACAAGCTTTCGTCCTGGCTCCAGCCAGCACGTTAATGTGGCAACCGGCCATTACCCTGCATGGGATCACCGAGGCATTAGTGATGTGGTAACAGCTCTATTAACGATGTGCAAAACCCCATAAACACATAAATTAGTGGGAAAACCTGACTCAAAAGGACATGGCCAGGTCTCCTTGGCACAGACCTCAAGCCTTTGCCTCTTCCCAGCTCCACGAGAAAACACTGGGGGAATCACCTGGGGAGAAGCAAAGGCATTACCCATATACCCAGCCCAGGAGAGTGCAGGGGACAGCAGGGAACAATTGGGGCTCAGAGAGAGGGATGTGATGGGCCATGGCCCAGGCAGAGCTCTCGGTGCTGCTGCGTGCAGGATTTGTCCCCTGTGATGGAGACGTGGTGTTCACCAGCCCCGCGGGGCTCCTGTCCCCGAGGAGCAGCGCTGCAGCAGCCGGTCCCTTTCCTGTGCTGCTGCTGGAAAGAAAAGCTTAATTAACTACCAGCCCGCTGTCTGTTTGAAGCAATAGATCTAAAATCCAAGGATGGCAAAAAAAGTAGTGAATTATCTTCTATGGAGGCTGGAAAGCAATGCCCCCCAAATCAGCATGATGAAGTTACACGCACAGACAGTATGTGCATGTTTGTTGTTGTTGTGCATTGGGCAGAGCAGGGAACGGAGGGAGCCTGCTCAGCAGACAGGTGGTACCAAATAAACCAGTTTTACACCAGCTCGAGCCCCTGCCCAGCCAGAGACAGGCACGGAGCATCTCTGTCAAGGGGTGCAGGCAGGCACCTTTGTGGTCTGCTGGTAACCCCAGCCAGAGCCGCAGCTCCACCTTCCACTTGTGCCCAGCAAAAGACTTGGGAATTTTCAGCTCGTCCCAAGCATCCAGTTACTGAGTCTAAATGCTCCCTGAGCCAGCCAGTTCTGGGTGAAACAGTGGCTTAGACCACCACAGCTAGAGAAAAGGGGCTATAAGTGCAAGGGGGGGGGCTGTAAACTGCTATAAATGGTGCTTAAAGCACAACAGCCCAGCACAGGGGGACCACCACCGCCACTCGGCTGAGGGTAACGTGCCCTCAGGCAGCTCCAGCTAAGTGCCACGGGTCATATTGGGTTTGGGGTGCAATGCCCTAGGGTTGCAAAGGCACCCCAAACCCTCCAGAGACTGCTCTGCTCCAGCCCTGGGCCCCTCTTCCATGACTGGGGCTCCGACCCTGCCCACGTTTCTCCTCGGAGCCTCCAGCTGCTTGGCCTTCGTGGAAAAATAATGATCAGAGCAGAGGAGAATCACAGCAAGCCACCGAGCTGTAATGTGCTCCGACAAGCTACTTGTCTCAAGTTCTCCCTGCACACAATTTTACCCTTGAGATAGGAAATATAATTTGATTGCCGGAGCTGCAGTGCCCAAATGCTTTGGGCAATAAGATCACTTAGTCACAGTAACTTCTCCATCCCCCTCGAGCGACGCTGCTGCATACAAGGACCTCTTTATTGGTACGAAACAACTCAGCTCCGTCGCTGGCTCAGCCTCAATTACAGCATTCACGCCTCTGTCCATCTCTGTAGCAACAAGGCGGAAAGGCTCCCAGCCTGGTGCTGATCTCCTGCACCAGCGAGCCCCCCATGCTGCTCAGAGCTGCCTGCCAGTGCCGCGATGTGCTCCGGCTGCACCAGCCAACATAGAGCTGCAATGCGCACCCAGGCATCCCTGCACCACCAAAAGCATCGAGGCTTTTGGCCCATTCTCAGCAAAAAGTGCCCCAGGGCACTGAGCTAAGAGCAGGGAGGGGATGCAGCATGCCAAAGCCACCTTGTGTCCCTGCCCTTGGGAAACTCGGGAGCCACAGACCTGAGTCAGTGCCACTGGGATGCCCCAGGGACATCAGGTGGAAAAGGAACGAGCCAGGAGGTGGCACCAGCCCCGGTGTCCTGCTGGTGACAGGCTCGACCCAAGCCCTGGGCTTGAGGGTTTTGCCAGCACTCTGCTTGTATTCACTGCAAATATTGCACAGGGATAAGTCAAAAAGAATATTTACCTGCCCTGCAGCCAGGGTATGGCTAGTAAGCTGCAGTGAGTGCTTAGGTTTGAGGCCAAGACCTCAGACATCCATCACGCCCTTGTTTCCTGCCCCTACAACCCCACCCTGAGCTGGAACCAAGGCAGCAGACCCCAGCCCCACCACCTGCTGCTGTCCTCAGCCCCGGGGCTTGCATGCTCTGGCTGGAGCCACAGCTTAAAACAGGGGCACCTTGTACCCGTGACCACTCAGGACATCTTTGCCCCAAAGATCTGGTGAAGAATAAAGTCAGCGGTGGGGCCAGGAACAGGGGAACACGCTGGTTTTGGCACTGGCAGACACAGCATTTTAAGAGCAGACCAAAATTTGACCGCAAGCTTACAACAGCCAGAGCACACCCCTGGGAGAGCAGCAGCACCCAACACCCCCGGGGACGCTGCACTGGGGGGCGCCAGCCACAGACCCCAAGCAGGGACCTGCCTGAGTGCCCCCAGGGACGCAGAGGCTGTGGTTCCCTGCTGGCCTCAGGAGCTTTTGGCCACCCTGCTCCCCCAGAGCTGCAAAGCAAGGGCAGAGCAGCAGCGAGGCCGTAGGAAACTTGGTTTCTGGGGAGCCTGGTATCCCCACACCAGGTCCCCAAGGCTGCTGGTGGGGAACAAGAGCCAGGCAGGGACCGTGGCTGATGGGGACATCCCCACAACGCCAGGCATGCAGCACAGGGGCTCCAGAACCTGCTGGAGATGTGCAGGCAGGTCAGCGGGAGCACAGCACCCTCTGCTCCCAGCACCACGGAGCAGCACCTGCACAGCCCTGCAGGAGAGTTCGGGGAGCTCCTGCCCTCACCAGCCCGTCAGCACCACAAATCCTGTGCTGCCTTTAGCTGCTGACTCAATTCCAGCTTGGGAAAATGATAGAAAGGTAAGGATGGCTCCTTGGGTCCCAACAGGATTGTGTGTTTTGAGGGGAAATGAAGCTAAATTTCCCTTCTTTTTAGAGAAGGGAATTAGTGCGTTTGTCTTATGGTGTTAATTAAAAGCAGCAATGACCCTTGCTTCACCAAGGAGAAAAAAAAAAAAAAAAGAAAAGAAAAAGCAAGAGGTAAAAGGTAAAAGGTAAAAGAGGTAAAAGAGGTAAAGCCTGAACCAGCTTTATCAATCTGAAACATTTCCTGAGTGCCCTGCTGTGGAGGGAAGTGCCCAGTGGAAACAAAAGCAGCAATTAAAAATTAAAGAGAGGGAAAGAGATGCCGCAGAGCACGGAGGTGCCCTTGTGCCATCGCAGGGCTGCAGCTCCCCTTCACCTGACACCCGCAGAGATGCTCCCGGTCCTCACAGCTGTGGGCAGCTCCCAGCAGCCCAAAGCAAGGCAAGAAAGAGGAAACAAAGAGGGGACGGAGCCAGAAATCCTCCTCTGGAGGAGGTTGTTTGAGGCTAAGCCCCCGGAGAGCCCCAGGCAGGCAGCGCCTGCTGGGTTGGGTCCAGATGCCTCCAAACCAGGTCCTGGATCCATCCCTTGGTCGGGCAGGTTCCTCAGGGCTGCCACATCAGCTTTGTCTCCTCCATCCTGCTGGCACACACAGCAGGGCAGCATTTTACAGCCCAGCACAGTCTCAGAGGACGCTCCATTGCTCAGCCATTGAATTAGCATCGACATTGCGCAGGGGAGACCAGAAGAAGAATAGGCTGGAGGAGCCTCGCAGGCTGGTTAGCTCCTGCTGCAAGCTCTGCCTCCCCTGACAGAGGCTGCCCAGGGCCAACTGGTGCCCCCCAGGGCTCAGCCAAAGACACTCACTGGTCTGGCAGCACCAAAACGCACAACTTGGAGAGGTGTCTGGGCCTGAGAAAGGGAGAGGACGCCAAGAGCTGGGAGGAAGGAAGAGCTTATAGCCTTCCCCAACCACTCCCTGCTCACCAAAACTCAGCCCTGGGCTGCAAACACAGCGCCCTGCAAATAGCCAAGGCACAGGGGAACCAAAATCCTTCCCGGCCCTCCAACACCCGGGCACATCTGCACCCTGCTCGCCTCCCCAGGGACATGACGTGCAGTCACCACCTCTGCCAGCAGCTGAGCCCCTCACACCTGTGACCCCAGCACCCAGAGGCAAGCTGCAGGCACACATCCCCTCACCCCATCCCTTGGGCACCACGGGATCAGGGAGCAAAGCCCTTGTCCCAGCCAAGGCAGCCCCCAAAGCTCCCCCCAGAAGCTGGTGCGCCCCAGGCAAGGCGCTTCCCCTGCCAGCACCCAGACACGGCTCCACAGCAGGACAGCGGGCACACATCCACCCCTCAACAGGAACTACACACCTTCACATCCCATCTCATACACCCACCCTGCTCCCTTCATTTTCCCTCTCCTAACGCCCCCCAGCAGGGTCAGGCCCCATGCAGGGTCTCCACTTGCCAGTCTCAGATGCAGAAGAGGGAGACCCCAGGGCATCCTCCTCACAGCCAGCCCCCCACTCCTGCTGGGTTTTCCTCCCAGCCCCTCTCGGTACCCCCAAACCTCCACAGCTATGACCCCACAATTAACACCAAGCAATCCCAGAGCCCTCCCATGCCCCAGAGGCCACCCAGACCCATTGCACCCCAGCACCCCCAAACCCCTCAGCTGCACGCAGCACAGCACCAAGCAAGCTGAGGGCACCAGCAGAGGCAGGCACCAAGGGACATCAGGCACAGCTTGTTTTTTATTATCAAGCCTTTTTCCTAATGCAAAGCACCTGGGAGACCCTGGGAGCACCTCCTGCAGCCTCCCAGCCCCATCCAGCCTCAGGAGGTGGTGATGCTCTGGACTATTTGAGCACAGAGCAGCTGGGGGCATCAGCCCAGAGGCTTCTCCAGCCAGCACGGGGTGATGCTCGAGGGGATTTCATCAGGTACCTGCTGTGCTTGAGGCTGCTGTGTTGGAAGGCACCTCCCTGCCATTCCCAGACATGGAGAGAAGTCGCATTTTGCAGCCCTACCCCTGCCAAAAGACTTCAAAAATCACCTAGGGAGTTTTATGTTGTCCTGACACATTCAAATTCATAGAGCAACAAATGTAAAGCCCCCAGCTACGGGCTGAGATCATGCAATTAGGCCACTGAAAAAATAAAGCCCTGAAACCCTCAGACATTTAAACCTGATAGGCTAGATGAAGAAAAATGGTCGCTTTTCACATGCAATGAGTGGAAATCATTTTAGGTTTTTATTATTATTATTTTAGAAGGGAAATAAGCATATTTCAATCCAGTCAAGAGTGAAATTGAGTTTAACAACAAAGCAATTTGTATTAGTAGAGACCCAGGGAAAAAACACAGATGAATAGAGGACTCGGAGATACAGAGAAACGTGTCAGACAACGGTGGGATTAGGAACTAAAAGAGACTTTGCTTTACTGCTGCTAATATAAGCACATAATGATCCACCTCGTTGCTGATGTGCTGTCTTCCCAAATAAACACCATAAAAGCACAACAGCAGAAAAGACATCAGGCTGCAGCCTCCCCTTCAGCCCGCAGCACCGGTTTTGCCCCTGGTGGACAATAAAACCTGTACTCGGGGCTTTGTTTGCTCCGCGTTGGTGTGCAGCTTGATTTTGGGATGGACTCCTGGCACGACAGCATCTCTGCGGGATGCCGAAGGTCCTCGTCGTGCCTTGTTCCTCCTTTTGAATCATCCCCATTGCACAGGACCGAGGCCACTGGGTTAAAACTTGGATGTGTGACCAGTCTGAAGCATCAAATGTAGAAGCAATCAGTGTCCCACATCTCTTCTGGCTTTAAGGATTCGCCTCAATGGGCAGCTCCGCTTGCTTCCCCTCAGCACAATTCATGACTCGAATAGGGAGACAAACAAATATTGATTACATGCATTATTAAGTGGAATTTTTGGGGCTGTTTTCTTTCATTTTTCTTTCTCCCCATCGCTCTTTTCCTACAGACAAGGAGGCCACCAGACAAGAAGGCTTTTCTTATTCTCCCGGGGAAGAGTGCGGCCGGCAGCGCTGCGCTCCCACGTCTGCCCACATCAGCACCCTCTCCGGGCCCTGTCTTCTTTGATTTCCCAAAACCGAGAGGAGAAAATAGGAACCAGCAAACTGAGGAGAGACCAGAGCCGTGCGTGGCATTCACGAGGATTGATAAATCTCCTCCAACACGAGCAAACCACCAGCCTTCGCTGCTCGCTCGGGGGGGAGCACCCCCCAAACCCCTGCAGTTACGCGTTTGTCTCCTGGAAGCCAGTAAATAATTCAAACTCCTCTTTTTTTTTTTTTTTTTTTTGCTTTTGTTTTCATTTTAATTAATCCACATAGAATTTTGTCCTCCAAACACAATTGCGGCAGCGCAGGAACAGCAGGTAGAGAATCTCATTACCCAGCCTGGCAGCCAGCTCCTCGCGCCGTTATTAATAGAGACGTCACCGCGCGAGGAATTAATAAAACCCGACTGCGAGGGGGAAGGGAAGGGCTTCTCCTGGAGCTCGTCGCCCTCTGCCTGGTCCCCAGGGTGCTGGAGATACCGGGGGGGTGCTGGGCTCCATCCTGTCCCCTCCCTGGTGTCTGCAGCCCCTTCGTGGCTCCTCGTCCCCTCCAAGCCCAGAGGTGCCACCTCGCCGGCTGCTGCGGGATCCCGAAGCAAGGCGAGGAGATGGAGAAGCCCATCCCCATATATTTGGATGCTGCCTCGGCATCAGGACATGATATCACCCATGGGTGGCTTTGCAGGGGCACGAGCAGCTCCAAGGTGATGCCAGAAGGACGCAGTGGGGGGGTTCCCGTGCCCGATCCCATACCCGTGCCCCGGGAGCTCCTCGTTCCCACCCAGCTCCAGCTCTCGCAGCTCCCCACAGGGCCGTGACCTGCTCGGGCTCATTGCCTTCATCAGCTGCACTCAGCAGCACATCGCTTAGCAGCTTTAATTAGAGGTGTTAATAGCGCCGGGAGCTCGGGGAAAGAGCAGCGAGGCAGGAGGGAGCACGGTTTGCAGCCTGAGGATAACAACGGGAGGAGCTGGGAGACCTGAACCTTCCCAGGGCTTCCCCTCCTGCTGCAGGAGAGCCGCTGGTGCCCAGCACGGGGACCATCGAGCTCCAGGAGGCCACATGAGATTGCTGGGGAAACATCACCGGCGCTGATTATCCTGAATAATTTATGCAGATGTTGTTATGCATCCATATTTTACGGAAGGCTTGCAAAGCCGAGATCCTAGTTATTCACAACCATTTGCTGCGTTCCCAAAAGACCTCATCCGTGGCAGGGCAGGGAGGTGGGATCAGGGTGCAGGTTGCACCTCGCGGACCTCAGCTCCCCGCAGCACGGAGCAGCATCGGGGGCAGCCGCGTCCCCAGGGACCTGCAGCTCCCTGCTGCGGGGCTGGGGTGGGTGGGCTCGGGGTGCTGCAGGCTGGGACCTTCCTCCCAGGGGCTCCCCGACAATGAAAAAAGGGAATAAGGAAAAATCTGAGGTGCACAGACCGTGCTGGAGGAGGACACAGCCCAGGGAAGCCGGCTGTCACCCAGCAGAGAGGGTGTTAAAGGGAAGGTGCTGGATATTTCGCCCCCTGTGGCCCCAGCATCCCTGTCCCCTGTGTCCCAGGAGGGTCACCCCACCCCGAGGAGGGCCACCAGCGCTGCCTCCCCCCCCGTTTCTTGGTTTTATTTCCTTTCCTTTGGAGGCACGCCAGGGAAGTTTCACTCAAGCCAGGCTGCCTCTGCCTTCCGTGAGCCTCACCTTTTAATTACAGACACATCCCAAACGAGGCCAGCCACCTGAGGCAGGGCTATGGAGACAAACGGGCTCTGCCACGCTCGGAGCCTCATTTATCACCCACAACGATGCTGGTGTGCCGAGCCCCCCGCTGCGGGCAGGGAGCCAGCAGCACCCCCAGCAGGGGGAATTTCATCAGGCTCAGCTCCTACAGCACAGGGTGGTCGGGTACAGAGCTCGGGGAAGGAGCTGGCGCCTGCCCCAAGGCGAGTACGAGCCCAGGGACTTGCCCAGAGCCCAAATCCCTCCGGGAGCTTGCAGCACGAGCAGTTATAGCACAGCACGGGTGATTTACTGGGAGAACTGCTATCTGCGGCAGCTGTGAGCCATGAGGCTGTAGTACCAGCATCTGCTTCGGCACGGAGGGGTCGGCAACGACACAGCGTGATTTACGGAGTGGGAGCTGCTGTTTCGGCACAGGGTGACCCTCCCGCCTGGCTGAGAGCTGCCACCAAGCCCCAAAGGCCCCAGGTCTTGGGGTGATGAGCTGGGGGTGGCAGCACGGGGGAGGGCATGATGCCCTCCTCCAGCCCCCCGACAGGCTGCCACCTCCACACAGCTCCACTAAAAGTTTGGAAATTTGGAAATCCCACCTCTGCAAGAGGCCACCAAGCCCCAACAGTGGGTGTGCGCTCTTTGGGGTTTCCAGGACGCAGAGAAAACCTAAGCACTGAACAGGGTTTACCAGGAATTGCTGCCAGTTAAAGCCCGTAGGGATGCTGGCCACGCATTAAAAGATCCATGCAGCCCAAGCATCCTCCTGTCCTGGCCCTTAGAGCTTCACATGGGGCTGACAAGTCAGCTCCACCAAAGCAGGGCTCTCGTAGCCCCAGGGGAGCAGGGAAACACAGAAGGGGTGGAAATCAGGACCCATCCCACCTTGTCCCTGGCCCCGATGCAGCAAACCAGGCTGCAGAGGACTAAAGGAATACAGAACACAGCAGCTGAGGGCAGGGAGAGCACACCTCAGCTCCAAACTTACAAAAGGAGCCTTTTTTTTAAATCTTTCCTAGGGAAACAGCTTCATTTTTTTTTTTTGTCTGGAGCAGCCAATCAAGCCCAAAGAGTTGCATCCAACAGCGAGAGGGGAAAAAAAATACAGGTCTATTAAAAATGATGAAAGACACCTTGATCGTGTCCTTTTAATGTAATTAAAAACCTATTTAAAGGCATGCCAAATGTTTACTAATTAAATGAGCGCCTCATTCTGTAGACATAATGGAAAGAAAAGTAATCACGATACTTTTAGCAAATCCCAGGTTTTTAAAGAAATAATTGCTTGATAGAAAATGAGTTACTAAATTAAACCATTCTTTACCAACTGCGGTGTGTTTTTTTTTTCTTTTCTCTTTTTGCTCATTTTGTGCAGCAAGTTGAATCCCCAAATTACCTGGGATGGGTTTTTGTTCTGAATAGTGAATGGTTCACATGAAAGGAATATAGAAAGGAGAGAAGTAGGACTGACCAGCGGGTCCCCAGGCTCTTGCACGTGGCTACTAAAGAGAAAAGGGCGATGCGGTTGGAACAAACTGCAGGGTCTCAACCTCCCCTGGGGACAGAGGACCTGGGAAAGGTGCCTGTGGGACTGATGCTTCGTGGTGCCCTGGCTCTGCTCCATCACAGCCACCAGGAGCCACCAGCGGAGGCAGAGCCCCGCTCAGCCCCCGAGCAGGATGGCCACGAGGTCAGCAGTGGGTCGTCAGCCCCACCTGGGGCTTGCTGGCAGAGGTTGGGGGGTCTCCATCCTTGGAGGCGTTCAGAAGCCCCCCAGACACAGTTTGGGTGGCCCCGCAGCGGGGTCAAACCGCTCGGCTTCCCAGGTCCCTTCCCAGCCCAGGCACCCTGCGACGGCCCAGGAGGGCAGAAAGGGGCTGGCGGCAAAGGCAACGCTGCAGCCCCCAGCCCTGCCCGCCAGTCCCAGCTCCCAGATCCAGCACAGAGGGAGGGAAAAAGGAATCCAGGCACCTCGCAACCAACAGAAACCACCGGACACCCAGCACAAGGGTCTGGGTCCGTCCCCTCCTCCTGCAGGCACTTGCAAAAGCAATTCTGGCCAAGAGACAGCTCTTATTTCTGCGCATCGAGCACGCAGCACTTAATTGAACATGGCTCCATAAACCACCTGGCACTTATTTTTTCAGCCCAACAGCTCTGCCTGGCTTTTTCCAGGTGGAGGCACGGACCGCAAACACGAGCCTGTTAATTTAAGGTGACACTAGCCCGAGAGGAGAGGTGGCAGAGGCGCGGCGGCAGCCGACATCTGCACCAGCAGCCGGCTGATGGCTGGCTGCGAGCTGTTGGGTTGCAGGGCACTTTGATAGCAGATGGAGAGTCTGATTGCATTTGTTGATAGCGGATTAGGAGGCTTATCTTTGATCTTGACTTTCCTCCAGTTAGCCGATTTCTGGAGGGGCGCTGCGGGGAGGTGTTACGAGAGATTTATTAACAAGATAAACTGCAACGCCAGGAAAAGCTGCTTCGGCAAAATGCACTCTCCCTCTCGTGCATGCACAGACATAAATCCACCCCCTGCTTGACTACACTCAGCATCTCTCCTCCTCAGGGGACTCGAGCAGACCGGCTCTTCCCCTCTCCGCGGGCTGGTGGAGCTTCACAGGTGCAGTGGGAAGCTGCTGCAGCCCTCCCTGCCCAGCCATCCAACAAAATCCAAAAATGCATTTAATTGCCAACAAGGGCAAGCCTAAGCACCTCACCAGTCAGGCATCCAGGGCAGAAAAACCTGGCGCAACTCCATGGCACAGCCTCTCCCAGCCTCGGCTTCTCTCAGTTGCTTTTGCAACCAGCTCCAGGCCCCTTTCCAGGAGCTGGGGGCACGCACATAACCCTTTATCGGGGTTACGCGGCTGGCCCCTCGCACACAGACCAGCCTGGAGAGAGCTGCTGAAGCCAAGTAATTAAATTTCAGGTGTTCTTCCTCGAGCTCGGTGCACCAGGCATCCCCCACACACCCCAGAAGCAGACTCACGGCCGCAGTGCTCCCATGGTGCAGGGGCAAAGCCGAGACGTGCTTTAAGGCACTTGCCCAAGACCAGCCAAAGGGCAAAGACTGGAGACACGGAGCTCAAAGCTGCCTCTGCTGCACTGTGTACGGCTCAAGGTGACACTGCTGGCTCGACTCGTGCACTCTCTGCTCCAGGAGCAGGAGTCGCTGGCACTGCGGGGGGACGATCCCAAACCCCCCTTGCAGACCCCACACCAGCAGCCACGGCCACCGGCATCCTCCAGAGGAAGGGGTCCTCTCAGCAGCTCAAAGCAAAGGAAGAAGCACCTCTAAAGCAACCGACAGCAGCCGCATATTTAATCTTACGCTTCACTACGAGCTGCAGAAATTGGCTTTCCTCTGAAACAGCAGCTGTCACCGTGCCAGGCACGCCGGTGTGCCCACAGCCCGGCAGCATCCCCAAACCTGCAGCCGGGGCGATGTGCTCAGTGACAAACCCCTCAGTTTGCTGCCTTCCAGCAGCCCGTTTGCTCTCTGAGGATTAACCTGACCTTGCAGCTCTGTTTCCCTGAGGGAAGCTGGGGGAGAGGCGTTGCCTGGTCCCCAGTGCCACCGCACGGCCAAAGCACGAACGACCTTCTGGGGCGCAGATCAACAGGCCCGCCGTGCTCTCACCATCAGTGCCTGGGGTATTTGCAACAACCGAGGCCTCGTGCAGAGGAAGGATGGCATCGGAGGCTGTTCCCGTGTCTGCCTTCAGCCCCAAGAATGATAAATGACTCCCGCAGCCCAGCCACAATTCATCTCGGCTGCCTTTAGAGCCGGGATCCGAGCACAGCCACCACTTAGCCTGGCCAATTTCCTCTGCTGATGCTTCACCCGTGACCCTGGCGGGAGAGACTCATTAATTACGGAGGCTGGAATTGTCTCCCCGGCAGATAAGGGGGGAGCCAAACGTGGGTCAGCCGCCGCACGTGACCGGCAGAGCAATGAACTCACCAGCAGCTGCTGCTACCAGCAGCGAGGGCAGGGCAGCGGCACGCTCAGCCAGCCCCAGCACTGCTGGGCAGGTCCACCTCGGTGGGGACAATGAGGATGCCTTGGGGAGGAGAGATGCTGCCACGTTCAGGACTTCTTTGGCAGCTGGAAGAGGCTCCCTGCCCACCTGGGGGCTCCCAGCACCTGCGTGTTTCGGGTAGGACTTTGATTCCTGCATCCGAAGTCCTACCCGGACCTGCAGCTTCGTGGCTCAGGGTCTGGCAGCCCATGCAGTCACTCCGGGAGGGCAAAGGTGCTCGAGAACACACACACACGCACCCCAACCAGGCCTCTGATAAATCAAAGTGCCTGACATACCCCACAATACCCTCAGAGGATAATGCTCAGAGGCTCTTACCACCCTCCTGAACCCACAGGATGAAGCTGCCGCCCCACAGAGGGCAGGGGAGGTGTCCAGGACCAACCTCATCCCCAAATGCACATCCAAATCTGCAGCCAGCCTCTCCTGGGGCTTCCCCCAACCCCACAGCATCTCCTCACCCCTTCCTGTGCCCCTCTCACACTCCCGAAACTTCTCTCCCCCCACAGCCAGGAGGATTTGCTCCAAAACCCAGTCCTTCCCCGTGGCAGAGCAGCTCCTGCCAACCCAGGATTGGAGCAAGGAGTTACCTTCACACTGGGATGCTGATGAAATTCTCATCACCACTGTGCTCATCCCAGGGAGCCCAGCTCTGCGCCGAGCATCTTCAGAGCATCGCTTTCTGGCTGCCTCAGGAGGATGCACGACACCCTCTGCAAACACCGGGGACAGCCTGCACTCCATGGAGACTCTTCCCATCTTCTAGTACTCAGCAACAGGCTTAAATCCCCCAGCATGAAGTCCGAGAGCTCTTCTGCTGCTTCTGTGGTCATTAATTATGACAATCAGACCTAGGAGGGTTTTGTGTGCTTCAAGTGCTGCACGTGCAACAGCCGACCAGCATCATGCACACCCCACTGCCTCCTGGTGCCCACCCAAGCCCTGCAGGAGAAATTGCTACAGGGAAGAAAAATGGAGAAGAAATTATGTTGGCTCCCAGCCTTTTTTTTTTTATATATATTTATTTTTTACAAGGTGCATTTCAAGAATCTTCTCACCTCAAGTTATGAGGGAGGCTGCTTGGCAAGAGCTGGGCTGGATTTATCTGGAGGCTGTTTGCTGGCAGTGGGAGCAGGGAACCCGAGAGGGCACCTTCCAGGGTACCTGGGGAAGTATTTTACATCCCAAAGAGGGAAGAACCGTTAACGGGTACAAGCTCCCAGGATGGCAGCATTGGCTGGAGACCTGCAAGCAGTGACTGCTAACGCCAGCTCCGCCGCTGAGGATGCCCAGTGCCCTAGACACAACTTCGCTGTGCTTCAGAATTATCCTGCTCTGCAATATTTATCCCCTGCATGAACTTTTTAGGACAGTTTATTGACAGAGGAAAAGCGAATCAAGTATTTCAGAGCAATGCTTTGCAGTAGGAAGTACCTAGTAGTCACATCTAAGTGTTATTGGCAGCAAGTCTTTAACTCCACCGGAGACAAAACAAATTCATGTGAGAGCTTGTCAATGACCCCAGAACACCATCGTTCTCGCTAAATACAGCCTCTCATTAAAATATTGACTGTCAAGCACTTCCAGCTGCTTGGAATATAGCACACAGTGTCCCAGCTCCTTGCACACTTCAGGTCCTCCTCCCTTCCCCATCCCTGGCAGCGGTGGTTTATTCGTTTACCACCGAACGCAAGTATTTTTATCGCCTAGCAAACTTTTAAAATCCAATTGCTTTCTGCGTGAAATAAAACTCAGCGTGCACAATGTCCCTTCCTCCCCCTACAGCCATTTCTGGTGTGTGCATCAAACCCCAGCAGCGCTAGCAGGGAGTGTACCAAGCACCGCTCCACGCTGAGCACCCGCAGGGGCACCAACGCACCGGCCTCCGCCGCAGGCTGGGAAAGGGCAGCGCTTCGTGTCTTCCTGACACGGCTGAGAAGTTGCAGAATTAGGCTCTAACGAAGTATGATTATTATAATTATTCATAACTGCCATTGAGCTCTGCCTGTGATTGCTGCTCTACTTTGCTCCGCATTGAGGTAGGGGCGGCATGCGAATGTGAGCACTGGAACATTCCTGTTTGAAGAAAATGGAGAAAAAAGTCTCACTCGTGCCATATTTTCCTCCAGAAATCCCAATTACAGCACAACTGGCCCTTTTACTGATGAGTTCAGCACTGCCTAGTGCCTACCCACTGCGCAGCCCAACACGCCAAGGGAGAGCATCGGGCTCACGCCCGTGCCTGCAGCCTCCAAAGGCAGAGGAAGAGTCCCAGCGCCGAGGGGAGGAAGAGCAGGGAGGAGGAGCAGTCACCTTCATCGTGCTGCGAGGCTGCATCACCGGTGTGCACGGAGAACACCCCTAACAGGAAGCACCAGCTGATGCATGCGTTGTCTGAGCATAGCAATACATCAGAACAGTGGTCATTTATATTCTATACAAGTATTTCACAGGCATACACATATTGGGAAGAAAGTTAATTTAAAAATGTAGTCTGCAAATTTTAGATTATTGTTACAGATAAATTAGCAGTAAGGGGAAACGCTGAGCCTTCACAGCTGTCCTCCACCTGCACTCTTCCATCAACCACGCTACCTGAACAGGGCAGAAGTGCCCTGGCAGCTTGTGATTCCTCCCAGTTCCTCCCCTTTTTAGCACCATGCTGTCACAGAAGTGAGCATAACATGCAGCCCGGGGCCTCCTCAGCTGTTGAGAGGCGTGACACAAGCAGCAACAGGCACCATCAGACGGCTCTCAGCTGGGCATCCGACTTCCACCTCTGGACAAACACCTGCAGGGCGTCTGACAGCTGCCTCCAGGCTGGCGTTCCACCCATCGCACCGACACCTTATCCCCAAATCACAGGGCCAACCAGCACATCTGCTCATAAAATGCATTTTTAATAAAAAAAAAATAATCAACAATTAGACATTTACTCTGGAAAACATAAGGTGACACCAATTCACTGGTTCAACTGGAGGACTGCTCAAATGATGTGTTAGTGACCTGTCTGCATTGCTGCAGAGGAAGTGTTTTATTTCCTTAGCACAACCATTCAGCACGGGAGCAGGTAAATGCTCTGTACCAGTTATACTTCTGCAAGCACGAAACAAATAGTGATGTATGGTGGCGAGGCTCTTTTAAACAAGCTATTATCTGTGTAATTGTTTTTTGTTTTCTTTAAATGAAGATTATTAATCATAAACTCCGTAGGTCAGGCATTACAAGATGAGTGGCTCTGACAATAAGCAGTCACCGTTGCCTTTAGTAAAGCTGCTTAATTGAAGCTAATTTCACTAAGTGACCTTAATGAATAGCTGTTTCCCTTCATTATGACGGAATGAATGATTCTTCATTTAAGGCACAAGCCTTTCTATTCTCTCCCCCCCTTTATGATTTAACTTTGAAGCACAAACTCCTAAATGTCCTTTTATCCAAAGACTCAAAAGGGCTGAGTGCAACGAAAGCTAACCTAGGAGGTTCTTCTTCTATTTGCACATATAAAGGATTTTACAGTCAGCAATTGAATACAGATACTTTATCTCAGAAATTAGAACACCAAGGCCACCTAGATGTCACACTCTGGAACCACGGAGGATTTTTGAGGAATTTGCAGATGAAAGCATCTTCAGGGAAAAATGCAGCGGGGAAAATCTGTCTGTACTGGCTTCATGCCACGGGCACCTTCCCCTCTGCAGTCATGGGCTCACATATAAGTCAGTGCAACCCAAGTAACAGCCAAAGTTGTTCCCAGCTGCTTCCTCCACCCCATCCAGTCACAACAAGTAGACAGGACGTGCACCAAACCAAACCATGCACTTTAACCACCCAGTTTCTGATGGGACAGCCACCCTCCTCACCTCCACTTGATTTTAGATAAACAGGATTTAAACAGCTAGCCGCAAGCCACAGTTCTGATAATTTCATGGAGTATCAGACATGCAACACTTGAGTTTGGAGAAAAGTATCAGCAGAAAAGTATCCAAAGCCATGGGAAAGGATAATGGAAGAGGAATCAATGAAAAAAAAATAAAATTGCATCATTCTCTTCTTGCCAACAGGATCACTTTTTGAAAGATGGGTTCTTAAATCCACACACAGAGATGGAGTGGGCCAGGACTGAATCACCCACCCTCATTTCCTTATGACATTTCTCTAGCCTATGCCATAGCTAGAATTAAGTTGCTCAAAAGGGCTGCTTGGCACAAAACAAAATACCTTTGTTTTCCTAAGCAAGCCCTTACTGATGACAAAATACTTCAGAGATCCATCGGTTAAGACCATCTCTTTTTCTTTACAAAATTGCCCCCCCAATGTTTAAAGCAGTTTAAGAGTAATTCTGATGACTTCGCAAGCGTGTTAACAAAATCATTGTCTTTTTTATTTGTGGCTGTGACCACGTACAGAAACATAATAGAGGCTGTTTTCACGCAATACACTTGAAATCAGTGTTTTCATCAGGATAATTGTGAGCCTGTTCTCAATTAATGCATCATGAATTCTAACCTAAACCCACCTTCTATAAAAATAAAAAAGATCTCAACCATTAGACTTAAAATTAATTTGACAATGGCAAAGTGTAAAGAAATGACAGGATAGCTCAGAAGAGGACATTCAACAACTGAAGTAACTAAGACAGCAGAGAAAGCATGAAACAAATGGAAATTGAGTTAAGTCCAGCAGCAGCAGCTACATGCCCAAGCTCAACTGTACAAAGCATACCCTCCACGTGCCTGCTGTGAAGTGTTTCCTCAGTTCAGATTCGTTCTGTTCCTCTTTAGGGCAGTTTCTTCCACTCCTGTTAGTGCTTCTCTTTTGGCACGAGCATAATTTCCAAAATTAAGCTTATCAAAGTGTCATTCTGAATTTATCTGCAGAAATAACAACCGATAGCGACTCTCACCCCTGCTCCTGAACCAATGCAGACACATCAGAATGACAAGCAGCTAACTTCTTGACTTCAGCTCCACCTTTAATTCTGCCTTTTTGGTTTTCTTCCTTTTGCTGACAGCAAACAATTCAACATTGCTCTAGAAAATGTGAAGTTCTCTTCATGCATGGCCTACTTTTCAAGCAGAGGCAAACTCCTAGGCAACCTCCGCAGCATTACTCACTGGCATTTAATGTAGGCTGTCAAGGTAGCCACATTCCCCAGCTGAAGTAAACTCGTGGAGTTAGCAGAAAGGCAAGCAGAGCTTTCTCAGTCTGGTCAACTCACACAAGACCCAGATTCATAGTTTTCTACGCTAAAATTATTCTCCAGAAAGCTTAACCAACATACCCCACCAGGAAGCTCTTTCCCATACAGTTTAAACTGGTCACAAAAATGTGAAGAACTATACCAGCAGACTTGCAGCTTTTAAATAGGCAAACCACAGGAGGGCTTCTACTAAGTCAGCGACCTCAGTAAAAGTTATGACTTCCCCCCAGATATCCCTTACTAGTTTAGTTGTATCGGCAGAAGGTTATAAAGATCAGACTTATAAAGAACATTTTATAATTTTTTCCCTTATTTATATCAGCTTTCTAACATAGCTTGTACCAAATGAAATGATCACAACAAAAATAAGAAGGACATAACTTAATTATGAATGAGGTCTAGAGCGGTAGAAATTCTCTTTGCATACATTCATATTATATCAGAAGGAAAACCGACTGGCAAGACAAAAATATAGATATGCTTATACGATATGCATGAAAGACTAATTTACAGCAGCTTCTTTGGCACTCAGAAGTCATGAATATCAGTTTTCATTTCCTCTTAGCATTTGTTTGAAAAACTTGGATGTGATATGTCAGGATATTAGACTAGTAACAATGTAAAAGGATACAAGCAGCAAAAAAGATATTTTTAATAAACCTAAGCAAATTAATGTGTACTTTCACTTAAAGATAAAATCTCTAACATAAAACAAAACCATGATAGCACAAATACAGCAAAAGCCTTTTTTTCAAATCCCACTGAAATAAACAGTAAGCTTACAACTCAGATTAATGTGAAATTGTTCAAAGATCAAGGAAGCGAAATGAATGGGGTACAGTCTCAGGGATGGTAAATACTGATAAAAAGATTAAGAGATGGAATGATAATGGATGCCAGCATTCCTATTCTTCATACTGCTATACCAAAAATTCTGACCAAACTATTGTGTATTGCTGTGTGGATTTTTATTACCCAACAAATCAAGGAAATAAGTGAAAGGCAATCCTGTGTCATGGCCAGCTTGATTAACTGAGAACGGTTTCTTAAGATCAAAAGTTAAAAGTTACACTTAGTTAATAGTAAAATAAAAAATGAAATCCATGAAATTCTCTAAACTGCATCACAGACAGCCTTGTAAAACTTGTCAGAGCAATAATAGTTCACTTCAATGACCCAATAAATAGTTCTGAATGGCCTTCTAACATCATCCAATATTGAGTCAGACCAAGCAGAACAGAAAGAGGAAAAAAAGAGTAAAACGTCTGATTCACATACATACTGAACATGCACAAGTCCTAGTTCATTAGGATCCCTGAAAGTTGGCTTCAAAATGCTTGCTGAAGCTACACAAACTTAGAGATTTCCCTCAATTTCAAATAAAATAGTTGATATAATTCTTATGCTGCAGATGAACACCACAGAAGTTCATTAAAAGGGATCAATTTTAAAAGCAACCTCATGAGAGGCATTACCTAGCCAAAATTAAACTGCATCGCTTTAAATGCATAAGTTACTCATTACCACAAGACCTGAGAATCGTTTTCCCTCCCTGTAAGACAAAGTTGTTCCTTGTGGACTTTCAGTCCTTCTCTTGTTGATATGTACGGCGAGAACAGGTCCCACAAATAACCAGAGAGAAAAGTAACTCTGTATCTTAAAAAAAAAAAAAAGACGATCACTTACAGTATTTGAGAGAAAAATACAAATACATAGCAACAAGAGAAGTGTAATCACTGACAGCGTCCTATCATCCACGACGTATAACATATCACCTAAAATGTATACCTTCGGGTGTTCAAGATATAAATAGTATGGTTCCAATTACAGAAGAACAGGAATGGATAAGAGCATTAGAGCGCTGCTACTCACTTTTTGTGACTGCATACTGAACATCCAGTTTGACAAATTAGAATGACTTCAATAACCCCTCAGTCAATGTGTGCCTTTTTTTTTTTTTTTTTTTTTTTTTTTTTTTTACGTTATTCATTAAATCTCCTGGGAATACACAAGGGCTTTCCTGCCTGTCCTTGCGTTTCTTTGCTTGCCAAATGTTCAGGTGCCCTCTAATCCTCCCTAACACCCTATGAACTAACTCACAGTAAAAACCTGGAATGAATTTAAAATCTTTCTATGTGCCTCTAAAATAACTCTTTGCTATTTTATTGTGCATGAAGACAGCTGTGCTTCATAGGAGTAGTGTTACATGCTCTGTGAGAGTAAAAGTGACAGCAAATGTCACGGGAAATACTGCACTCCCTCACAAAGTTTAACCTCGGGTACACCTACGTAGTTATGACATGTAGCTACTGACATGGAGCTACTGACAAATACTCTGAGTCAACTTTTTTTTTTTTTTAAACTTCTTCAAAAATAAGACATTTGCATTCCGTCTGTACATAAAAAGGCTAGCAAACAGTACTTTTCTAAAAACAGGAGTGTCGAAAGACACACCTTTCTCAGTCTTCCACATCTGCTCTCAGCTGCATCTTGTCTGCTGGATGGAAACAAAGCTGCAAGAATTAAAGTCATGTAGACGGATAAAATCAAGGTGGTTTTGCATTTGCTGCCTACATTATACTACCATCTACAACAGTTCTGGATTAAAACTTAGTTGCTGTGCTATTCAGCTTGTTTTCACATTTTGCAGAATGAGATTACAGTACAGTATTCCCAAAATATATTGAACAAAACAGCTTACGTCAATCGTGTCAGGTATTTTTAGACTATGCTGTAGAATAAACACCACAAGATTATTCTTACAGTTCATATTCTGAGTCCGTTTGTACTTCTAAAAGGTATCTTTGACAATGCTTCCAACACAGATTATGATGAAGGTTTCAGTGGACTCAAAAGGACTATTTGGAATTCTGAGAGGGAAGCCATGTCTTGTGGTCCTTCATATAGCACCACCCTGAGAAAGTTACAGCAGCTATCCCAACGCCGTTCAATGCTGATAGATGCTGAGCCTACAAGCTGTTTTCAAATACCAGTACTTCACAGGATCATGTCTTTAAGATGACTAAGTAAAGCAAATTCTTGTAAACAAGAATTCGAAGACTTTCAGTTAAAGTAGTAAGGCAACATTTCCCACAGAAATACTTCTGCATATCTAATCATTGAACAAGTCAATGACGAATTCATTTTTCAGTTGTACAGACACATTCTGTAATAACACCTAATGAAAGTATTGCTCATTCAACAGAAGAACTTAAGATTCTGCAGAACTAGAACACAGGTAAAAAATAATATATGAAAAAATAATTCTGAAGTGAATAATAGAGTGAAATTAGGCAATTACACCTTCAGGAAGGTATGGCTTAGAACAGAATTGTTCAATATATAAATCTCTATTTGCTTCCATCTCTAACACAGGATTTTTAAGAGCACGCATACCACACTCGGCTGATTAAAGAAAAAAGGCTTTCAGACTTGGCATTTTTTCCTCCCATGTTTCATGTTCAGTTACACTGATGGCAGTTTAGTAGTAGCTTCCTCCATCTTAATCTCTTCAACTTGATCTTTTCACCTTCCCACATCACTTGACAGTAAGTGTGCCTGTGTTTTTCCTTACGTTGGACTAAATGTGGTGTATCTAGATCAAATGCTGCTGTACTCAGAGCCACGGGCACGAAGAGCCGCTGCTTTCCACTCCACTGTAAAGAAGGTGACTGTTCCAAAGAAGCCCACAACCACCATGATGAGGAGTTGCCACTGCAGAAGGAAGTAGTTGCTGTAGAAATATGCAACTGCAGCACAGATAGACTGAGAAAACAAAAGCAAAGTGAAAGACCGTATGTGTAGATATCCAGTCCAGCATTGCTATATAAGGATGATCAAAATGATATACGAACTGATACACATAGTTAACATGCATCCCTTGATACTCTTCTTTAGAAGATATGCGATCTTAAACTTCATTATACCGCAACATATGCCTTGATTTGATATACAACAGATTTAGTTTTTACTTGTTATTTAAATAGCATAAGCTATAGAAAGTGAACACCATATCCGAAAGCGTGTGTTGCATAGCAAGTACAGTTCTCTGGTATTTCAAAACATTTTGTCTAGAAGCGACACAGCCAAGGCTTTAGGACAAAATCCAGAAAACCTATTTTCAGCTTTACAGCATCACAAAATATTCTATATCAAAAAAGCTGGAAGTTTTGATAGGCATTGCTGCTCGCTTGCAGTATATCCTTTTTAAGGGTAAAATTTTCATTAAAGCTTGCATAAAGAATCTTTACCTTTTCTGTCTATCTCAGATTTTAGATATCACTGAGAACATATATAAGATGGAGCAGTGCACCAGAAAAAACATCACAGAAGATAAAAGCCCTAAGGCAAGCAATGATAATCTTTTAAACTGGACACATCCTGTACTCTCCTCCTGGCACTAATTTGCTATGGTGTGGCCATCTGTGAATAGTTTCAATACCTTGTGCCTCAGTTTTCCTACTGATACCTCTGATTAACGCAGATTTTAACCTGTCAGTATCAAACACGGTTAATTCCTGTGAGCAAACTGATCTATCCAGAATACACATATGAAGACTTTTCACTGAGTCTTCAGCTAGCATAAATACATCCGTTTTGGCATTATGACAACTTAAAAACAAGTAAAAAATAATTTTTCTTTTGTCTGCACACCCACCTGGTAACGCCCAATGACGTAACACAACACCTGCAAACTCTTCAACCACTAAAACTTTTTTTCCTTTTAACTCAATCCTGTAACTAAAAACTTAAGTAAATAAATTCCACACGCAAATATTTAAATAAAACTCAAGCCTGCTTAACTGTGCAAGTCTTCTGACTTTAAACAAGAGTTTCCAGTATTTCTAATCTCCTGCAAAACTTGTAATAGCAGTTTGATTACATAATCACAGCAAGCTATACACTCAAGCTACTCCTACTTGAAAACTCTTCTTGAAAACCAGGTTCACATCCTTTGTGGAAATAACATTTTCTTGAGCTCATTAAAGAAGCCAACCTGTTACTTCAATAATATTCCAACAATCATACATTCAAAAAGCTGTGTGATGTAGTACCTGAACAAACTTAAAGATGGCAAAGGCAGGAGCACTGTCTTCAGAATACAGGAATCCTAAAATGCTGAGGAGTTGGGTATTAAAGCAGCTGTCTCCCAGGCCCAACAGAAAGCTGCAGAATATGGCCACTTCTTTGCTGAAGGAAAAAGTGAACCAAATTTGAGAATCATTCATTCAAACAACTTACACAGCTACTAGCTAATGTACGAGCCTACGAACTATTTTTTGGCAGACTTACTTGGAAATGGAGAATGGAAGAAAGTTATCAAACTTTAAATTTCACTGGAAAAGAACTGGGAACATTTGGCTGGCAAAAAGAATAGTTTCATCAGATTTTAATTTCTCGAATGCCAAGACTTCTGTTAGTATTACCAACCATTGATTCTAAACTGAATTAGAATTGCTAAAAACTCATTTTGGTGCCTGGAGCCACAAAGCCCGCATGGTAGTGATCGAAAGCTAAGACACATATGGTGAAGTCACAGAAACTGTGGGAATACGAAAGAACGACCAATTCATATTGCAGAAAGATACTCCAGTTAAAAAAAAAAAAGGTGCCTGTAAAGGCACAAATGCTTGTAATTGCATCTTAGCAGCTGTGCCTGCACAAACTGACAACACTAGCTTCATGCAAACTGGCAAAGATACACCCCAAAATAAGGTTGCAATGATGAGATAAGAAAGCTCCCTATATTCTTCCCCTAACATTGAGCAGTGTAAGACAGGCAGAGCATGGCTCAAACTAGATCAAGTGGACTTCAACAAAGAGCATTCAAAGACTTTGGAAACTAGAGCTACAGTGGAAGGCTGGTGCTCTATGCTATTGTAAAACTGAGCCCAACAGTTAAACTGATTTCCTGACATCTAGCACAATAGTTGTTGGTCATACCTGTAAGAGTCATGTTCTCAAATGGCATAATTGCTGCCAAATATCCTCATGCTTTTTAAAATTCCTAAAATGAGTGCGCACTGGTAGAATATCTAACATAAATAATACCAAGAACTCCCAAAAGCCTTTCCTACAGGCTTAGTCTCTACACGGAAAAGCAGCTTCAAGGAGTTTTCTCTTAGAAGCACAGGCTGTTTATATACATCTTGAGATATACCAGCCAGAGTAAAGAGCTTACATACCTTGGAATCATATAAGCAATACCATCTGTTCCTTCCATGGGAGCAATAGGGGCATCATTTGGCATGTTTAAAAAAATTAAATAAAAGGCTATGAAATGAATAATGATGCCTAGCATCACAACGGGGTTCCTGCCAAAGCGATTATTCTTGCTTAGTAAACCAAAGATTCCTCCACCTGTAGAATTGGAAAAGATCAAATAATTAAATCAGAACTAGAGAGATAAAGAACAGAACCAAACTTAAAATACTGAAAACAGAAAAATGATGAAAACATGCTGTAACTTTCCCCACGTTAAATAAATGAAAGATATTTACAGATATGAAACCAGCCCCAAGGAGTTTGCCAGCTCTGCCAGACCAGCTTGCCAGATAACAGAACCTCTGGGTTGCTAGAGATGTCTGAGAAAACGTAGGCAGGGGTTTTATCAGATGAGTGCTGAAGACGACACTTAACCTCTTTGCAAGGTATTTTGCCAGACTACTGTTTCCTCCAGGATCACAACAGTATGAAGTAAAAAGGGACGACCTTGTGCTTAGCTTTGGTAACTGCAAAAGCACGCACCTCTCTATGTAGCCAAGCTACTTGCCAACACAAAGTGTGTTCAAATGTTGCAATACTTGAATTTAAACAAAAAAATATTAATTAACACTATCTACAATCAGTTTTACTTAAATATCAAGTCTCATTTAACACAAGCTTTTAAGAAAAATCTTGTGTATTTAATGAAAAACAGTTAAGATATCACTTAAATAATAAACGTAAAGAGAATACAATTTAAGAACAAAATATCAAAAATGCTGAAAATTACCAAATGCAGAGTTTCTCCCATCCTAAATTTTGTGTTCCTCTGCACTAACCCAAGAACACCACAAAATCTTAAGATTCATAGCCAACAGTATTTCACATCCTAGTCTGCATTCACTTTACATGGTGTGCCATATAATTCACAGTGCAATAAAGAACCATGCTGACAATTTTATTTAAGATTTTATTTGTTGTTCACGTAATCGTTGCTAGAAGCTTGAAAGACACTATTCAGCTAAATACAAAAAACATTTTGAATAACTACAACATCTTAAACCCTTTCTCCTCTAGGAAGCAATAAGTTTAGACTCACCTAAAATTTCTCCAACACCAATAAAAATACCAGAGAGACCAATAAGGCTTTTCTCTTCACCACCAAACCTATTCACAGCACCAATACATGTTCCATATACTCCAGAAAAGAATGTTAATTCCAAACCTTTGAAGAAAACCAAACAAAACTGACAGATGAGCTATTACAAAGCTTATGAAAAAACATTGTCTAAATGTTTCTCCCTAAAGTAACTTTCAAATACTTACGTTTACCTCATTAAAATATCAGAAGGAAACAGGAGGATTTTTAAGCTATGTAATTACAATAATTTCCTATGCCAGTTTATGGAAACAACATTAGAAAAAACTGCCACTGTAGTTAGCATCAGATGCACTTAGAGTCAGTACTGCTGCTGTTGACAGTCCCTATATACCCTAAATATATAGTTTGCATCTCTACTTTTCAAGAACTTCGGAGTTTCATTCAAACGGAAAGTGCCATGTGAAACAACACTTAAAATAACTGAGGAAATGGAGCAATTTCAGTTTAAGATGTTTTTTCCCTAGATTATAGTATTTGTAAGACCCCTGCATCTCCAAATCCCAATGAAGAGGTAGTATTTTTAGACTGAATTGCTTACTTTTTCCAAACACACATAATGAACTAAAACTGAGCAAGAACAACTACTATTTTTAAAAATTCTTCTTTCTTTCTATTGTCATTATTGCAAGGAAAAATAACGTAGCTGAGTCCAACAAAAGGAACCAGTATGAAAATACTAGCTTCTTAATAGAAATAAAATTAAAAGAATACGAAGTGTAATGCTTAATGAAAAAGTTATAAACTAAATCTGTTTCTCATTCACCTCTGTCTTCTGTTATTGCAAAAATACAGTACACCATTTACTGGTCCACCAGTAGCAGGATATCTAACATGGTATGTGAACCACGTAGACTCAAAGCTTTGATCGCTCTTATTAATCAGACCATATTTTGGGGGAATGTAAAAGCTTTGTTGACCTTAATCAAACTGAGTTTTCCTATAAACTGGCAATATTGACCAAGAGCCACCAGATGGCAGCAGATAGTTCTTCCAAGCTGAACTGACTTTTTCTATGTACCTTCAAGACCTATTTCAAATTAATCAGGCAAGACCAAACTCCCTTGCCTTGTTATCTTGCTTCACATTCCTATTCTATGAGGAATTCAGGTTAATTTGGGTTAACACAACACTGGAAATGCTGTGAAGTAACTTGCAACTCAGATTAGTAGCTATTAAGTCAGCTTGCACCACTATCACTACTTCCACTGGAAAGTGACTGCAAACTTTAGCAGACCTTATGGCACCATTTATAATTTATTCACATTTTAAAGTTTCTTTTCACCTACAAGAGTTATTTTTTCATAATGGTGACTCAGAGTTGAGGTTCTAAAGACGCATCTATCCTTCCTAAAACTTAATTTGAATATTTTGAACATTTTATAGTTTTTTTGTTGTTGTTTGTTTGTTTTTTGTGGAAGAAGTGCTTTAATATACAGCAAAAATAAATGCATTTTTATTCTACAGCTCATACTTTGGTCAAACAATGGCAGGTCAAGTTTAACTGAAGTTGATAAAAAGAGAGCTGTTACTGTAAATACTAAAGACAACAATAGTTGAATGGCTTAACTTTTACTTAGTCTTTGTTTTAGCCTAGGTTCTACTGGGAAATCTCCCACATCTCATTACAAGCCTAATGGAGATGATACTGAAAGCGTCCTCTGCAAAAAATTTAATTAAAATGCAATGCAGTTGGATTGAATATAAACTATAACCTACTGATAGTTCAGCTCCAAATAACATTAAAACTAGCTATGTAAATTTTGCCTAACACTCAATTTGGGTGACCCTGAAGCGTACCAAACAAAGTATCATTATATGCCCATTAGCAGACTTAGGTACATCTCTCTTCCCATACAGAAACACTTTCCAGAACTTAGAAACATCATAAGTGAGTAACTCAAAGATAACTGAAATATTCAAGTAACATTTGTGGAGATACAGAATCACAATTCCCTTTATATGGTTATTGGTTAAAATCCCAAACAAGGCCCCAACACTGCTACATCATTACACACTGCTTGCTTCATACCTGTGTAGGCTGTTGTAACACTGAGAAGCAGAATCTCCTTGGTGAAACTTAGCTTTACAGATCTCTCTATAAAGACATAATAATGGAAATTAATACAACTTCCACTAACATTACTAAGAGTATCTGCACTTTCTTTTGCTCTTTGCTTAAAGCAAAAATAAGTTAAAATTATTCAAACTGTGACTTTACTGAAATAAATAAAAAAAATAGAGTGCTAAACAGACCAACCCTGACTCGTGCTTTAAAAAATGGTTTGACCCGGAATCTTTTTTTTTTAAGAAATGTGAGAGAGGGAAATATTAAAGCAGGAGAGGCAGTTTTCAAATGATTTCAGAATTAGTAGACAGTTGGTTTTTTCCTTACACTCGTATTTTTGTACTCTCAGTTCATGGTGATCACCTCCAAAAAGAATAAATACTTTCTCCATGAAGATCTCCACGTTCTCAAAACAAACTAAAAGTCACCAACAGGCCATATCAAACTTATAACTGTGGACAGTCCAGTTCAAAAATGTTGATTTAAATGGTATCCCTTGGTGACAAAATAAAACTATATACAACTTCTCTACTAACATAACAGCATAAAGGAGAAGAAAATTTTACTTTCATGCACTAGCTTTCCCAAGCAGTGACCTGTTGTTGTTGAGCTTATCTGTGTAAGTCACTGTAAATCTTTGCTTGCAGTCAAACTTTGTTTCTATGATACAGCCATCTGGAAGGAGCACTTCTGAAGCATAAGAAGCCAACTCAATATCCCTAAAGAAAACTGAATTCCTATGAGGCTCAAAATTCAGTCCCATATCCCTATGTGAACTGTCATCGCTGGTCTGAAAACCACTGCCATTTGGCATTCCTTTTCTCCTGTAGGCCAGACCTGAAGTTCTATATTTGAAGTGGAATAACTGAATTCTTAACCTCATCTGCCTGCAAATTTTTCTTTCTCAGTGATTTGTACATTATCACACCTCAGCAGAATCATGGAGAGCTGTAAAGGATGCGTTAGTATTTTTTGAAGCAACTTATGTTAAAGAGTACTTACTAAAGGCATCCACCGCTCTTGTCAGTTTATTTTGTGCAGACCTGGGGAAGTAAATGACTTAGTCAAAATGGAAAAAGAATAGCCACATTTCATTGCCATGCTGGAAAGCAAGTGAACTCATTTTTGAAAGTGTGTGTATGTTTTTTAGGCCAGCATTATATACTGGAATATGCTAATATATTGTTAGAAGTTTGAGACTTTAAACTACTGACCACAAGTTGAATTTGTTTTATGGGCAAGTGAATGCCATTCAAAAACTAACCTGCTCAACAGACTTCCTTCTGAGCATTTTTAACAATGAGTATTTTTTCACTAGTATACTTGTTCATGATGTTCTAACACATTCATTGTGCTTTTAATTAAACAAAGATATCTAAAATGATGCCTCAGACAAAACTGGACTGAATCTGTCTGCCTACGTAAGCATTTCTAATGTATTTAGCTGTGGCATCTATACATTTAGAGAAGATGCAACAAATATGTTAGTATGCAAGAGAACTTACAAAAAGGAAGGGAATAATTTCTGCTCGTTCCATCCCTTAACCTGGGCTGATGAGGGCAAGAAAGATGATGAAAGGCAGATACATCTTTAACAATCAGTGGAGAAAACACTTGCCATAAACACTTACGAGCTGTCCCCTGGGATTTCATTAGTAGAATCTTCCTCCCCCGGAGCTTTTGTGTCCTCTTGTTTCCTAATCAGAAAGAAGAGAACTGTGCCCACAAGGCTGATAACAGTCAGCGCAATGAAGACAGTTCTGCGATCGCTCTCTGGAAAAGCAAGTAAGAGTCATAACTAGATGTGCAAAAGTAATTCAAACTAAGACAACCACCTTCACAAAACTAATACAGGGATACTTCATAACAGTGTTTAAAATGCATACCAATTTTCAAACTTACGTTGCATATGGAGCAAAAGAACCCAGTTGCTGGCAAATTCCTATCTCAGTTTTATGATGCTGATAAAATCTTGTCATATTAAAGAGTGTCCCTTACTTTTCCTCACATTCTATGGCCAAGGAGGAACCAATTAGCAATGAAAGTGCATAAATTATTAGAAGAATAAAGTATGTCTTTCAAGACTTGCATAATTTAGAGTAGAGATAAGCTATGCCAAAACCTTTCAGATTCCTAAAAAACTGTTACCAGCATCACAAATGTTAACACTGTAATATCAAACCATTAGGCTTGTAAACTACAAACGCCTTAAAACCACTGAAACCTCAACAACTAACACAGCACATAACATGTAGATGGAAGAAGGTAATTACTGCCCTCTGCACCTGCTCTGGCGCACTACTCAATTTGTTTGGCACAGGAAAACCTGCAATATCAAAGTCATTCCTATTTGCAAACATTAGTGAGGGGAAAAAATGCCAAGAAACAGCAAATAACTGTGAGAGAACTAACGTAAAAACCCGAGGACATTGCCTATGCTTATATTTACTGCACTTTAGCTTAAAGGTAAGCAGGAAGCTGTTCTATGTCAATTAAAAATAACCTGTGTATGACTATAGATCAAGAAGAAAATGTGCTTCCTCTTGAAATGTCTATAATGTTCTCATATAGGTAGTAAAAGGAAGGAGGAATTGATTTTTAAACACTGTCAAACCTTCCAAAACCTACATCTATCTTTTAATAAAGAGAAGCCTCAAGACATCAAGAGCATCTTCCATTTAAAGATGAAGGTAAATGTAACAGCAGAACTCTCTGATAATAAATCGCGCTATTTTGTGGTTAGCAAGGGCAATGAAATTTAGAAGGCACAGAACTTCAAGGCCTCCAGATTCAAAGTGTCTCCTGTACCTTCAATAGCATTCACATCTCTGTGGCAAAGATGATGGAACATGGGAGCTGACCTTTCAAAACTAACCTGTGCTGTGCTACCAAGCCCAAGTCTGTGGAGAACCTGAGAAGATTCATCTAACAGAGACATGAGGCAGACTGTTCGTCTCAACAGGGCAGTATTTTTGAAGTGTGATAATTATCATTTAGAAGTCAACATCTTATTCCTGACTGACAAATTATTCCAGCGTTTAAAAGATGAGGATATTCTGCTATAGTCATTCTGGCAGATATTTTACTTCGTAAGACTACAATAAAGAAAACTCTCACAATCATTACAGAACAGGACAATTAACCCTATTTATTAATAAATTTCCAGCAATACTTTTTGTAATTAAAATCTTACAGTTTGCTCTATTTTCACTATTGCAGCTTTCTTAGCAGATAGCCCTACCCATCTTGCCTTATTGACTTCAGCAGTTGCCAGAAAACTTTTTTCCTTTATTTCATAGGTTAATCAGTCCCCAATCTGATTTAGAAGGGTGGCCTACACTTAGAACTTACTCTGGAATGGGATAGCATTCATATTAGACAGGAGCGTTAAATGGGAGTGTTTTGGCATGCATGTGCACAGAGGAAAATCCCAAGGTAGCTGCCACAGAAAACCTCATTCTGAACTAGCATTTTGAATAACTTTGTAGGAAATATCCTAAAAGAAGTTATTCAAAGTGCGCTGCATGCAGGAAACCAACATATAAAATGCAAGGTCTGTGAGTACTGTGGAACACTGAATCAAAACATCCTCTAAAAATACAGTCTGTTTGGTATTGTACAAGTTTCTTGCCGCTTTCCAGTTATTTAATATGTTTATTCATGTTACCATACACTGAAGGACAGCTTCCCACAAACAAGTAATACCCACCTGTTATGTAAGTTTTTCCTTGCCAAGCAAAGTATATATAGAGGTTTCCAAAAAACAAGCTGCGAACAAAAAGGACAGAACAGGTGAACAGCATTTTCTGTGGTAAGATTAAGTTTATAGCATCATGGTAATATTATTCTATGCAAAAGTAGTGAAAGAATTGTGAAAGAAAAAGAAGCTAATCATTCTCCACATAAACTGCTTACTCCATACAATATTTCGAACAGTAGAGGATTTTTTTGCCATAATAGTAGGCATTCATTTTTAGGAATCAATGCACAACAAGATGGCAAAACTGAGGAAATTACCATCTAAGTTGCCTCTCTCCCTGATTTTGGATGAGTATAGCTTAGAAAGCCGACCTATCTACAGAGAGAATTTTGTAGTGCTTCCCTAGGAATCGTGTGCCTTGCCTGAAATATTGGCCCAGCAATGTTAAATTGGTTGTCAACAGTTCAAGGGAAATTCTGTTTCTACCTATAGTTTCCTGAAATACATTAGCTCAGAATGAATGGTGACTCAAAACAGCCCTAGAGCGAAGCTTCCTCATGTAAAACCATGCATTTTATTTCCTGTAAAGCACGATTAGTTGGGGTTGTAGAAATTGCTACTCTGGTAAAGTACCAAGATGTTAATTCCTGAACATGAAACTTAAGGGACACAACAAGCATACCACTGCTTCATACTGCTGTTCCATTAATGCAGCATTCTATCTCCCCAACAGCATTAGCAATGCAATTTAGCACAAGCTCAGCAGCCCAAACACTGTGATTCATTCCCCTCATTATCTCCCAATATCCAGAATTACTGTACAAGCAGTGGTAAAAGGCATCTGCCTTCAGGATACATTTGTGGACCTGCCATCTATGAATTTCTTTGATCCCTTTTTGGTTTTGCTGACACTACCCAACTTCAAACCCTCCTGTGGCAGCAAGTTCCAGAAGTTTATAATCCATTGTGGGAATAAGCACTTCAACTGCTCCAAACCTATCCTCCTCCAGTCTCACCAAGCAACTAGAGCTCCAGCATTTGGTGAGTAACAGCTTTACATTCAGCTCATCTGCCACCTTCATGTTTTGGTAACCCATGAGTAACCCTCCTCAGCCACCTCCTCTCCAAACTGACTGGCCCCAGCCTTTTTAGTCTCTCTTCAAATCTACAGCTCTATTTTCAAGCTTGCTTGTGTTATTTTTCCCTATACTTAAACTGCATTACTTTCTCCTGGGATGCATAAAACCTATCTGCACAAAATATTCAAGGGCAAGGTTTCTTAAGGCAGGAACACAGCATCCACTGCCCTTCTTGAGGCTGAGCATTTTGTTGGCTTTTATTAGTTGCTGCAACATGTTAAGCTTAACTTCAGAGAACTATCAACAAAAAATACAAGCTCTCTTTTCTGACTTCCAACTGCCAGTTCTACCTTCAGCATTTTCCCTTTGGAAACTCATCAGGGAGCAGCATGGTTCTACTGCTCCCTCAGGGCAGGAAGGCTACAAGCCAAGGGGGATAACAACCAGCAGGGAAGGCACGTTGCCAGCTAGAGCCCAACTCCACATCCCCAAACAGGGCAAGCCTAAAGACTTGACCGTAGATCAGGTCAACCAAGAGACCAGAGCATCAGACAAGCTTGTGGCGATAAGACAAGCCAGAGATCAAGTCAAAAAAACAATCCACAGGTCAGAGTCATAACCAGTAATTGCCACACAGGTCCACAGTAACAATGCAGAACTAAGATGGGAAATCAGTTTGTAGACTGTGGTCCAGATCAACAGGGTTTGAGTCAGCCACAGGTATGCCTATAGCTTAACTGGAGACCAGTCCTCCTCCAACACAGCTCCAGAAGAAATAAAGGCTCAGCACTGAGCTTAAATGGGGGCACATGGGTGGAGTGGGGAGGTGGTAGTCCCAAGTGAAGCAGTTCAGGGTTATTAGGGCTCATTGGTACACTCAGGATCCTCAAACAAATTAACACAGCCCTCCAAGATCAACAAGATTTCTGTTACATACACCAAATGCTCCCTGAACTGAAATGTGTATTTTTAGCCCATCAAAAGCAGAGACTTGCAATAGGTAGCTTTCATTTGCTGTTCTATAATGCACAATAGCAACAGTATTTTTGCTTCTAACTTTCCCTTCTGCTTCATTGACTGCAACGTGCCAGTGGAGTGGGTTTGTTTTTTGATAGTCTCCCACTTATCAAAAAAAAATATAAAGTAGAATGTACACTCAACCAAAAATATTAACAAATAAAGCTTACCTGGACTGTAAGAGTGCCCAAAATACTCCACTGTTCCTTCCAATATTGTTTTCATCAGAATTTACAGTCAAGCAATTTCCCTGTGCTGTCCATAGTACTGGCATATACAAAAGATATTGGTCAGGAAATTGAAGTGTTTCAGAGGTATTTTCAAATATAGCAAAGAATAGTGAGCAGGGTAAGAGCAATGCTTACCAGCAGCGGCAATGCCAATAAAAACAGAAGCAGTGTAGAAACTCCATGTAGAAGGTTGGATAAAAACTGCAATGTACAAGCTGGAATAGAACAGATCTGTTTATTGAATGTAGACTTAAAGTGGACAGAGTTCTCTGACAAATGGATATCTTACTTGGCTTCTTCTAAATCCTCTACTGTCACCCAAATGACCTTGGAAAATAGTTCAGGTCATGTGTGAAAAGGGTAAGCTTTTAACTCCACCAAGCATGCAGAATTTTTTCTAATGTAGCCATTAACCTGGGACCACAACCTGAACTCTACCGTCAGCGAAGTCTGAAAATGCTGAGGAAAAAATACACTCTGTTTCCAGTAGCCTGAAGGACCTTGAAGTTACTCACCTACCGACACATACACTAGCTCTGCGAGACACTTTGCTTAGCCAGTGCAATTTCATGTATGGCATAGCACTTACATGTGAAAAAATGACAGAAAGATACTTCAAAGAAAGCAGACAAAATCAAAAATAATACTTGCCTATAAAATAGGCCACTAACAACCATGGAGAGTTGAGGTCCCACTATTGCAACCACTGAAGGTGAGAAAAGGTTTGATGCCGAGAATACTCCATAAATAATGGACATGCTGCATAAATAAAAAACAGAGATGGTTAAGTACTTAAAATACAGGTTATAAATGCAGCTGGTTTAAGAAGACTGCTCAGTTAATTCCAAAGTATCAGTATACATAACTTAAGTAACTGCCTAACTTTCATATTCAAATATTCCCTTCCTTTCTCTTACTAATTACCTGCAATCATTGCACTCTGTCTAGGAATATAGGAGTGTACAGTGTGTCTAGGACTGATGAATCATGTCCCAAACTACTGCAAGCCAGCATGTCTTGTCATTTACAACACAGATTTGTCAAATTGTGCCTTACCAACAATTACTGTATTTTGTGCCCAGTACTTCTACAAGAGAATGTACCAAAACCTCTTTCATCTATTAGTGAGGTTTTCAGCTTCTGTCAAATACACCACGGAAATTGTATAGATGTATTTTGTGCTAGCTGTACTTTTAATTTAGATTAAGACTGTAAATCTTTCACAGCAGCAACCGGGTTTTCCTATATGACAGATCAATTGGTTTACAAAAGCTCCCTGATTGTGCTTGGTGAGTCTGGCTGTGCCAGTGCAATAAACAATCAGAATGGTATTTTGCAGCTTTGAACCTTGCTTCTCTTCTTGTCTTTCTGATTGCTCCTTTCATGTTTACATTGCAGTATTTCCTGCAAGTTGATCCAAGCAACCCATCCTACACAAAGGCACAGAGGTGTACAAGGACAAACAACCAAGGCCTTAGCAAGTTTTAAACTTCATTCTTCATCTCCTAAGATAAAAAGCTGAGAATGCGATGACTGCGTGTTGTTTTTTCCCTAAAAAGACAATACACAAAACAGGCACATACCTCAATTAGAAATTAATAATTCAGAGTAAAACTAGACTGAGTGTGTGAAGGCCACATTTTGAACTGCTTTAAGTCAGCAGAACACTAGAATCTCTTGAGATTATATCTCTACCAGATGTAATTATGACTAGCTTCACCCTGCAAGGAGCAAAGTAGTAAGATCTGTGTAAATTACCTTGTGTAGCCACTGCCATGAAAATCTGTGCTGTTTAAATTTGTTATAACAGTTTGCTGTGAGGAGAAATCAAATGAAATAATGTTAGAATATTTCTTGTAATTTGAAAACATTTGCATTGGTTTGAAGCCAGTATTAAATGTTAGAAATTATCATTAACAGACCCTGCAAAGTACTTAATTTAAAGTGTTAATTACAACTCACAACACCTCCACACTGCAGATGAAGGAGATATTTGGCAGGGAAACATCTATGTTTGAAGCAGTAATAAGTATTTTAGGATTATACTATGATTTCACCAGAGATCTTCAAGTATTTTACAAAACTTTTGTTTCACAAAACACCTCTCTTAGGTAACTATGCATGACTATCTTCATGTAAAAAGTGGGGGGAAAAAAGGCTGAAGCTGTACTCTTAATTTAGCCTGACTCTTGGACTTCAGCTAAGAGTTTCCATTTTTTCTGTCTTCCTGTCAACACCCTGTTCCTTTTTTTTTCCCCTGAATCAGCTTTAGTGATCATGAGACCATGTAATGAGCTGGATTCTGTGGCAGATCTGATTGAAAGTCACTTTTAATGACTTTAATGACAATACAGTACATGATTGCATGATTACTAGGTCCAATTCAGTGAGATGCTGTAAATTCATTGCATAACAGAACTTCTATGATCACTGTGCTGTACTTATGTACTGATATATGGTATCATGCTGTGCCATGATTTTAACAAGAACTGTTGTAAGTAATTATTTCTGTAATGCAAGGAAGGGCATTTATACGTCTGAACCCAGAACAGATTCTTACACGCAAGAAAAGAGAAGCTCTAAGGCCTGTAAGCTCAAGAAGTACGTTGAAATCTAACAGCCTGTCAAGCATAAAACCATATTGAAAGCAACATCAATAACTAAGACAGAGGATCTGGTCTATCAGATTCTAAACATTTAATCACTAAGAGTGAAAAGTGCTTGTATTAGTAAATGTGGATTATGTTATTCCCAATTTTGCTTCAGCATGCAAAGATACACAAGATATACTAGCAGTAAATTTCTTATTCAGATGGAACGTGACTTGGCAGATCTAGCAATTGTGGAAGTCTATTTGTCAGATGTTATCCTCATACCCCTCAATGTCTAAAGACACTCTAGGAGAAACTACAGACATATTAAAAAGGGGTTAATAATAACATCTTAGTCAAATATTTTGAAAGGGACTGTGTAGGAAAATCAGAAATATGAAAGATACAACTGTTAAATATTGCAAGTGTCAAAGCAGACATTGAAGTTCTAACATTTGACATGATTAATTCATTTTCTAAGCAATCAGGCACAGTTGCAAGAAATAAACCGCTTAAACATCCAGTTGACCAATTTAATCTAGTTAATGCTAAACCAAAAAAAGGAGAAAAAATGTCAAGATATATTGCATATTAAAAAATCCCACGGTAAAGCAAAAGACAATAAAACTGTGATACAAATGTGGCACGTTTTGAAATTCACACCTACCGCAATATTTCCACATGTTTGAAAAGCCGTAAATATAAACATAAATGAGACTCCCAAAATAAGTATGTTGAAAAGTTTTTTTGATTCAGGAGACATTTTGTGTTTTCTTGCCAAGTCCTCAGCTTCAGTCTGGAAAAACTCTATTTCCCTTTAAATAACACCTGTTTTCCCTTTAGTTTCCACTAGAAGTCCTGTTAAAAAAAAAAAAAAAAGAATTAAAAAAAAAAAAGAACGCTTCAAACATAATGATTACTTATTGCTTCTTGATAGCTGTAACAAGAAATCTGTCGAGTACCTTAAATGATGTACTGCAAAGTCAGTAACTTAGAAAATAAACAAACAAAAAATAAGGTTCGAAAGGTAAAGCTCAAGATTCTCCCTACCTTTTCCCATGAAGTTAACAGAGCAGACTGCAGTTACTTCTTCGTGACATCTCTTTCCACCAAACGAAGCTGTTTTCCAAATATCAAGCTAGTTAATCAACGCAGTTTCTTGCCATTGTTCTGGATCAGAATTCCAGTCAAAAGCTATTAAATCACCTGACAAAGGAAAGATGAGACATTTGTACATACAAGTCATTTCCATGTATGTTGGACAGGAAATCGGGAACATTTCACAATACGGATCAGCTGACCCTGCCCAGAAAGCCCTTGTGCACTATGGGAAATGCAGTTTTATGAAAGTACACTTTTTTCTTTTTTTTTTGTTTCCTCTACTTGAAAGGGTGGAAATCTCCTAAGTGACTCCAAAGGGCAAAAGATTCCCATTTCAGAGAAACCAAATGTTAAGTGCTTCAGTGCTACCAATACACATGCTCTGCTCATTGCTTCTGCCTTTCATTATCTTTGTGATTCAGGAGAGGAAACAGTCTTTTTAACATTTCACTGCTTTGTCTCAAGCAACTACATTCATTTTTAGCGACAATATACGCTTAATATTCTGCTTTTTTATGGTATTTTTCACTAATAAATTGAAGATCAATTGATCTTTTAGTTTTGAAGATGTCTGGTAAAATATCAGCAAAATTAAAACAGGGAATCACACACCCTGCATGGACCGAATTGTTGCTTTTTACTGTTAGTATCTTGTGTATGTTCTGTTGGAACCCCAAGTCATGATCAGAGCATTCAGCTAAATGAGCCCCACTTAACTGCCAGCCAGAGAAAGGGATAGAAATCCAGAATTGAATTAAATGGCAAATCACAAAATTTTACACCTGCTATCTATGGTAAAGGACTAAAACAAAATCCATACCTCAGCTATCATGTTTAATATTATTTTTTTTAATTCGTGAGTTGTATTTTCTAAAAATGTAAATTTTACCTTTTAAACAGCTTTTACTTGAAGAAGGTCAATGGAACTATGCAGACGCCGCTTTACAAAGATGAAATGAGAATATCAAGGTTCTGTTTTTAATTCAAGTGAAACTACCTTATTTTCCTATATTAAATATTTACAGTTCGGTTGGATTTTTAAGATCCAATTTTTATGGTTAATTTAGGCTGTCATTAAAAAAATAAATCCCATGTTTCCAATGCCTCTAGCCACTGTGTCCCCCTCACACTGCCTTCTTCCCCTTGTGCTAGCATAAGCATTCACCCAGCTGTACGGAAAATTGTGCTGGTGTGCTGGACCAATTATTTTGGCAACAGCAGGTTATATCGATTTGAAGTTATTGTGAAACTCATTTCAAATCAATATAAGGGGAAAAGGAACAGAGGAAGCTCCTTCTGTCATTTTAAGGAAATCATTGGAAAGATAAGATTTTGAACGATTCCAGCAGATGAATCAGAAAATTTTTGAATCAAAAGTATCTGAGCAGGAAAAGAACAATATAACCTGAAGCAATAAAGTATGTTAAGAAAGCTGGGTTATTTGATTTAAGTCCTTTGTAGCAAGAAACAAATCATTGCTTCTGGGTTTGTATCCATGTAATTTTATTTTGTACTTCAGTGTAAACAAGAAAAAGTTTATTGAACACAATTACTGTAAGAGTAAGGATTTTAATACTAAATCTGAAATTGCTTTCTCATTTTTTTCTTTATTCATACCAATACTGTGCCTTTATTTCTATTAATAAGGGATTTCAGAACAGATGAGTAGAAAAACTCAGTGTTGTTTTAAGAACTAAATATTGTAGTTTATGTTTGGGGCTTTTATTGAGTGCCTAAAGTGACATAGGGAGTGAAAACTTGGAGGGCTTTCAGTGACTTCCCTAGCAAAATCCAGGGAACCTGCTTGCCCTCCTTCTACAAGGACAGCTCTCTCTCGTTCCACTTCCACCACACACGTTGCCCAGGCACAAACTTTCGAAGAGTGCCCGATGGCAGCAGCAGCTTAAACCTTCAGTATTTCTCAGCTTTGATTCCTCCAAGGCTCAACACGCCGGGTGCAAACCGCCGTAGCGCCAGGAGTGTCCGAGAGGTGCCTGAGGCGTGCCCGAGGGGCGTCCGCTCCCCTCCACCAGCACCCCTCTTCGTGCCCCCACCACAGCGCGGCCAGGAGCCCGGGCGAACTGGGGCGGCTTTAGGGGAGCCCCCTGAAAGGAAGGGGGGCTGGAGGGCAGGACGAGACGACACGGAGCAGCGGGCACCCCGCCGGGCCCAGCCACAACCCCGCACGCTACCTCCCCCCTCGCCTCCCCTCAGCGGCCGCCATTTTAAACCGTCACCTCCCCCCCGCCCGCGCGGGGGGCGCTTCCCTGCGTTAAGTTATTTTTATTTTTTTTTTTCCCACACGGTAGGGGTTGCCCATCTTTCCCTCCCCCCTGGAATAGCCAACCCTCGGCTTATTTCCGATTTTGGGCCGTTTTCAGCACAAATCGTTCAAATTTTCCCCGCCTCCTCCCATTCTTTCCGGGTCACGCCACAGCAGCCTTCAACGGTCGCTTTAAAACGGTGGCGAACCGGTCACTTAAACACCCATTCTCCACGCTCCGCCTCAGGGAAGCGCGGCCGGTAAAAGAGAGAGGAAAAAAAATAGATTAAAAAAAGTGTCTAGGAGAGGCGAACAACCACCACCCCCCTCTTTCTCTTCCGGGGCGGCGGCGGCCATTTTGTGGCGTTAAGTAGGCGCGCGCGGGCAGCGCCCCGCTCATTTCCTCGCGGCGGCGGGCGCGGGCGGTGGCTGCCGGCGCCTCGTCCCCGCTCCGGCCCTCGGCCGCCTCCCGGAGCCCCGAGGTGGGTGCCTGCCCCTTCACCTCCCCGCTGAGGAGCTCTCCTCCTCCCACTCTCCGCGGTTTTTTTTTTTTTTTTCTTCCTTTCCCCCCCCCCCCCCCTCCATGTTCTGTAGCTCTTCGCCCGGCCGCTGTGAGGCCTCCCCCCACCTCACGCGCCAGGCCGCGCCGCCTCCTCCCGGCTCCACACACGCACACGCCGCTTTCCTTCGGGTTTGTTCTCCTCAGCCGCCGCCGCTGCCCCTCGGGGGTTGTTGCCCGCCATGAGTTACGGGCGCCCCCCGCCGGACGTGGAGGGCATGACGTCCCTCAAGGTGGACAACCTGACCTACCGCACGTCCCCGGACACCCTCCGGAGGGTCTTCGAGAAATACGGCCGAGTCGGCGACGTCTACATCCCCCGGGACCGCTACACCAAGGAGAGCCGAGGGTTCGCCTTCGTCCGTTTCCACGACAAACGCGACGCCGAGGACGCCATGGACGCGATGGACGGGGCCGTGCTGGACGGCCGGGAGCTCCGGGTGCAGATGGCCCGCTACGGCCGGCCCCCCGACTCGCACCACAGCCGCCGTGGCCCGCCGCCACGCCGCTATGGGAGCAGCGGCTACGGCCGCCGCAGCCGCAGGTGAGCGCCTCGAAAGGGTGGAAGGGAGCCGGCGGTGTTTCAGGAGCGAGGCAAGGAGCCCAGGCTGACACGTGTGTGCGGTGGGGCTGCTTCGATTTGTTTCTCTTCCCGAGGGAGTTTCTCGGTGGGGAGGGAGCGAGGGGGTTAGCACTGAAAGCACGTGGAGTTGTCTCGGAGCGCGAGGGTTTCTCTCTCTAGTAGATTTAGCCCCCGGCCACTCACTCTGAACAATGGCGCCCTCTTACCTCGTTTTCTCGCCCACGTGGGGCCCGTTCCGCCTTCCCTGTCCCGAAGTAGTCGCGGAAGACTGTTGCGCCGCCTGTGTTCAACTTCTAACGTTATTTTTTCTCCCTCCCCTGTTATGTTTTAGTCCTAGAAGACGCCGTCGCAGCCGATCTAGAAGCAGGAGCCGCTCTAGGTCCCGCAGTCGGTCTCGTTACAGTCGGTCCAAATCCCGCTCTCGCACACGCTCTCGGTCTCGCTCCACGTCGAAGTCCAGATCTGCCAGAAGATCCAAGTCAAAGTCCTCGTCTGTGTCTAGATCCCGGTCCAGGTCAAGATCTCGGTCTAGATCTAGAAGCCCTCCACCTGCATCAAAGAGGGAATCCAACTCCAGATCCAGGTCTAAGAGCCCTCCCAAGTCTCCGGAAGAAGAAGGAGCTGTATCCTCCTAGGAGAATGGTAATGTACCTCGGGATCAGCACACCTTGCATGTTACTTTATTGTAGCACTTCAGTGGGGTGTTGGGTAGTTCTTAGCATTAATAGCCTGAACCAAGTGGATCCTAACGGGGCACGTTGTTAGCTTTTTTTCTTGAGCAGTGCTTTTTGGTTATTGGTTTAGGGAAATTAATACCAAAGGGCTTTCTACACAGAAAATTTTCATGTTTTGTTGAGAGATTAATGGCTTGATTTTAATAAAATATTGTATGAGACGCAACCTATGATGAAAATGACTATTTCTTACTGTATTTATCCAACATCTGCATTTTCCCCTTTAAAGCTGCGGTCTCCTGTTTGCTAAAAGAATATTGGCCAGTATTGCAGATTTTAACTGATTTGGCTGATCCTCCAGGGACCAGTTTCTGTGGGCGTGTGTTGGAGCAGGTTTGTCTTTAAATGTTAAAGATACACTATCCTTTTATAATGGAAGATCGGTTCAGTGGCCATTATACTGACTGGAGGTAACTGTTCTAGAAAAGTGGCAAATTCATTGCAACGAGAAAACAACGGAAACTTAATTTTTCCTCAAGTCGACAACTTGAAGAGGCTTCTAAGGATACACACCGGGTGGGGAAAGGATAGTGTGTCTTTAACCCTTCAAACTGTTTGGTCCTATTTTTTAAAAGGAAAGGGCCTAAGCTAGCTCTGAAGTTAGATAATTGTAGCCAAAGTAGTGATACTTTGTTTTGAATGCTAATTAGAGTTTAGTTAAGTTTTTATCGAGCAGTATTAGTTTTATAACTTTAACTTTTAATAATTTATTGTTAAACAGGCTGGTTTCAAGTTAATGGTGGTTCGATCTACAGCCTGATGCTTATTCTTCTTTGTAACTAAATACTTCGGCAGAACCTTACGTTTGGCCTCTGAATTAAAGCAACACGTGGGGGGAGGTGGAACACTGTGGTCATTTCTAAAACTTTAAGAAATTAGGCAAAGCCAGTTGAAACACAACTAGAAGTATACCTGAAGTCATCCACACAAGTGAAAAAAAGACAAGGTAGAAACCTAGCTGAACTCTTCTTTCTTCAAACCTAGATGCATCAGATAAATGAGAGCCTACATAAAGGACGCCTTTGGGGGGAAAAGATCGCTTGAGTCTTCAGTCCATGGGAGAGACCCCTGGCCCAAGCAACCAGCTGTTGAAAAGGTTATTTTGTAACATTTTGTCTAACTTTTTACTTGTTTAAGTTGCGCCTCAAGTGGCAGATTTTACATTTTTATGTGCCATTTTGTTGCTGTTATTCAAATTTCTTGTAATTTAGTGAAGTGAACGACTACCGATTTCATTATTGGCTTGGATATTTGAGGTAAAACTTCATTTTTGTTTATATAGTGCTGACTTTTATTTGAAATTAAACTGATGGCAACTTGCTGCCTCAAGTTTCATACTGAGGAAATATGCAGCTGTTATATGCTGAGTAGCTAACTGTCAAAAAAAAAAAAGTATGCTCAATTTTGTCTTCATTCCTTAAATAAGATTCTGCAAAATTTAAACAATTTGAAATTTATTGTAAATGCTTTTTTACTTTGAATTCAAATAGTATCTTCAAATCCAAATTGGTAGAAATCTTTTCAGGTGACAGTTGATGTTTGAAAGGATTGTTTTATCAGACTCAATTCTAATCTCTTCTCTTATGTATTTTTGTGCACTAGGCGCAGTTGTGTAGCAGTTGAGTAATGCTGGTTAGCTGTTAAGGTGGCGTGTTGCAGTGCAGAGTGCTTGGCTGTTTCCTGTTTTCTCCTGATTGCTCCTGTGTAACGATGCCTTGTCGTGCAGAAACAAATGGCTGTCCAGTTAATTAAAATGCCTGACAACTGCACTTCCAGTCACCCGGGCCTTGCATAAAAATAACGGAGCATACAGTGAGCACATCTAGCTGATGATATACACACCTTATTTTTTCCAGAATGGTAAATCTTGCCAACATGCATATATGAACTTACATTTGAGAAATGTAATGTTAAGAAAGAAATGGTTCATTCCTCTGTAAGTACTGATTGGTGTATCTTTTGCTTAAGACATCCTGTACTATACCCACTGTCTCTGTAGTTAATATTAAACATTTTTCTGTGTTAACTTTTCTCAACGTAATGTCCGAGTCAGCTTATTTTTAGCTTGAAAAGATTTCTGCAATTATACTGTCAATGTTTAACTTCTATATAGTAACTGAATGCATTCTTCTGCTTCTAAATTTTATCCACTGGGGTTGCTTTTAAGTTACTACGGGCAAACTTACTAGTATTGTGACTAACCCGAATGCTGTATGACTAGTGTTGCACACCAGACTATAAACGTGACATTAGACAGGTCTGTTGGACATTGTTATGGAAGATACACACTGAGCAGTACTAATTGCATTTGCTGTGTGCTTGCCCTGACTCAACAGGCTGCTGCTTGATGGTAGCTAATCTTACAGTGATTTTTTTTCTTGATTTGGATACCAACTGAATTGTAATGTCAACCATCACATGTCAAGGGTTATTGTAATGCCTTGTTAACTTTATGCATGTATGTTTAATGGGAATGGAAAGATCTGAATACTTGCAATCTGGCTTGACTGAGGATTAAAATTACTTTTCTACAAACTGAGGAGCTTGTGTGTTCCAGGATTGCATGTCTGACAGCAGTCTACATAGTCATTTAAAAACAAAGGGACTGGCTTTTTGTATACAAACCTTCAGGAAAGAGCTTCAGTCCTGGGCAACCAATCTTAAGGGGATAATTTTTTATCTTGAAAGAGTGCGGTTAACCTTTCTTCATAGCTGAAGTTGTGAATTTAAGTTGGATCTTGTGGATTGTCAGGTTAAGCTATGTTGTGTAGTGGCTTACATAATGGAATTGAGTCTCTGAACTATTACATGGTCTTTGGGAAGGAGGACAAATTTCTCAAAAGCCATAGTTAAACAAATGAACAGCTTTATTTTTACAATGCATGTTTTAAGTACTGCTAAGGGGGTCTGCTTCCCAAAAAATACGCATGAGGTTTGCTGTAAATCAGACTGTTCTCCGCAGATCCATGCTAAAGTAAAAGTTGAGTATCACCTTGTATTGGAACCAACAAGTGGAATAAACTTAAGTACCGTCTGATCTTGCTAGTGAGATGATCATCATTTCAATTGTATGTCTGCCTGGTAGAGAAGAGCCGGCCAGGTGCTCTTTGTCCGCACTGAAGGAATGTAACGGAACGGGGGTGTTCTTCAGCTTCCATTTGTAGAGCAAAGCCTCGATAGACCAGTCAGCACTGAGGGGAGGAAACGTCAATGCATGAAAGTACAACCCAAGTGGGTAACTTCGGCAGGGATTAGAGGAGACTGTCACCAAACTTAAACGTGTCACCTCACAAAACTGAGTTTGTAATAGTTCTCTATTCAACAGTAAACTTGGGGTCAGCTGCTTTTATCTGATGCTCCCAGGATTTATTTGGCTAATACCAACCTGATTCACAGTCTGAGAGCAGCTTAGCCTTTGGAGTCAGTGCAGCTGTGCCTCTGAGAAGTTGACATTCTTTGGTGACGTGAACAATCTGAGGCAGGATTTAAGTTTTCAGTCCTAAATGTACAAAAGAGCTTACCTTCGGACTTGATAAGTAGTCCAGAACTGGGCTTGTGGATTCTTTTCCAGTAAGAAGTAAACCGTGGTTAAAATATCTTCAAAATCTGCGTAGTTGGGAGGAGATAAAGTAGTCTTGGTTAGTCTCCAGATTCTAAGAATAGTTAAATATGCCTGCTTATATGAAATAGTAGTTGAAAATAAATGCAAAGTGCACCTGTAGCAGAAACATGAGAAAGTGGCCTTAAGTAGTTAGCTAATTATTCCATTTTTCGGATCACTTATCTTCCAGTAGCATTTATGATAGCTTCATATTACTTACCCCAAGAATAACAAGTTCATTTACAGTATCCCTGTAAAAACTGTCATTTGATATTTTTTTTGACAGTGTTTAGAAAGGAAGTCCTTGCGGTTTGTCCCAAACCAAAGACACCCGAGAGTGTTACCATACCTTTGGGGTCAAAAAAGACATCAGACCCTAAAATAATATCTACGGGAGGAAGAGAGAGCAGCTCCGGAGACATCCTCCCCCAGGTGATGCCTATAACGGGTACGTGGGGTAGGTCGTTCATCAGGCAGCTCCGCCGGCAGTTCTCCAGGCACTGAGGCAGCTCTTCGCTGTCCGACAGCAGCACCTCGGCCCCGCACTTGGCGGCCACCATTCCGGGCAGGCTCATGCCTGCTCCGAGCTGGAAGGAGAGGGATTCCGTGAACGTAGGAGGGATAAATGTGGTGGCGGCGCGTCCTGCTGCCCCAACGCTCCTCACGCCCTGCGGGTCAGGGAGGATGCTCCTCGCTGAGAGGGAGCAACCGGTAACTGCTTGGGGGCTCGTCCAAGCAGTTAATTAACGTAAGCAGTTGATTAACTTAAGCAATTAATTACAGAAGCGGGGTTAGCGCTAGGAGCTGTAGGAGGGCTGCCCTGCCCTGCCCACGGAGCAAAAGCGGCACGCGAGGAACATTTTACAGCGATTCGCGTACCTTCAACAGCCCGCGCCTCCCCGCCGCCCGCACCCGATGCGCACCGGGCGGACCCGGCTCCCGTTACCTCGAGCACCCTGCGGCCGGGCAGCGCTCCCCGCCGGGACCAGACGAACTGCGCCAGCACGGCGGCGCAGGGCCAGACGTAGAGGCCGTAGCGGCGGTCGGGCACCTGCAACACAGCCGGGCTGCAGCCGCCGCCGCCGCCGCGGGGCCGCGCCGCCCCCGCCCCCACCCCCCCCCCGGTGCCGGTACCTCGGGGACGCGCAGCGTCAGCGCCTCCCGCCGCCCGCCCCCCGCCTCCGCGAACCGGAACCGCCGCGGCTCCGCCGTGGCCTCGCCCAATCGCACGCTGCCACGTCGCAGCAGCGGGCCCCGGTGGCCAATGACAGCTTTGCCCGGCCGCTGCGTCACGCGGAGCGCCGCCGAGCTGGCTTCGCCTCACGGAGGCCCGGCGCCAGGCCCCAGTCGGGCCTCAGCCGGCAGGACCGTGAGGAGCGGCCGGCTGGCTGCGGGAGGCCGAGGGGGAGGCGAGGGGAAGCGGCGAGGCGGGCGGCGTTCCCCGCTCCCCCCGCACCGGCGGGCGGGCGCGCGCGCCCTGCAGGCGGCCTCCTCTCTCCTCCCGTCCTCGCCAGCACCGCCCTTCCCAAGATGGCCGCCGCGCCGCGCCGCTTTCCCCTCTCGGCCCAATCAGCGCCGAGGAGGCGGGCGAGGCGTGGCGGAAGACGGCGGCGCGGCGGGCCAATGGGAGCGCGGGGGGGGCGGGCTCGCGGCGGCGGCGGCCGGGGGGTGAAATTTCTGGAAGGTGCGGGCGGGGCCGGGCCGCGCGCGCCGAGCGGAGCGGGGGGGGGGGGTCCTGGAGCGGGGGGGGTCCGGGGGGCAGCGCCAACCCCCCCCAGCCGCCGCCGCCATGAACCACAAGAGCAAGAAGCGGATCCGCGAGGCGAAGCGCAGCGCCCGGCCCGAGCTGAAGGACTCGCTCGACTGGACCCGGCACAACTACTGCGAGACCTTCCCGCTCAGCCCCGCCGCGTGCAAGGTGGGGGGCGGGGGGGTCCTGAGGGGAGCGGGGGGGTGAGGGGGTCCTGATGGGAGCGGGGAGGGGGGCCCTGAGGGGATTGGGGGGAGGGAGGCTGAGGGGAAGAAGGGGGGGGGGCTGAGGGGACGGGAGGGATAAGGGGGACATAAAAGGAGTGTGGAGGGGTCCTGAAGGGAATGGGGGGAGGGTGAGGGCGGTCCCCAAGGGAGTGGGGGGGGGTCCTGAGGGGATTGGAGGGGGTGAGGGGGTCCTTAGGGGAACGGGGGAAGGAGGCTGAGGGGAACAGGGGAGCTCTGAGGGGAGTGGGGGGGTCTGAGGGCCCTGAGGGGAAGGGGGGAGTTCCTGAAGGGAGTGGGGGGGAGGCTGAGGGGATTGGGGGGGGGGTAAGGGGGGCATGAAAGGAGTGGGGAGGGGCCTTGAAGGGAATGGGGGGGAACCAGGGGGTCCTGAGGCGGGGGGGGGCTGCAGTGGGGGGAGTCTGAGGGGAAGAGAGGGTGAGGGGGGACCCGAAGAGAGTGGGGGGGGGGTCCTGAGGGGAATGGGGGGGAGTGGGGGGGTCTCGAAGAGAAGAAGGGGGTTCTGAGGGGATTGTGTGAGGAAGCCCTGAAGGGAGTGGGGGGGTTTTGAGGGGAAGGGGGGGGGTATGAGGGAGTTCTGAGAGGAACTGGGGGGGGGCTGAAGGGGGTGGGTGGAGGCTGAGAGGAAGAGGGTGCTGAGGGGGACCCGAAGGGAGTGGGGGGAGAGCCCTGAAAGGAATTGGGGGGGGGGGGGGGGGGGGGGGGAAGAAGGCTGAGGGGAAGCTGGGGGCTGGGGAACCACTGGGAGCCCAGGAGCTCCCTGTACCGGAGCCTGGAGCTGCCTCAGAGCTGTCCTTGGGGCATGCTGGCAGTGGAAGCACGAGGGGGAGCACGTGTGCCCTCTCCTTCCCCGATTCCTCCCTCCCTCCTTCCCTTGGTGAGCAGCGGGGCCTCCCCTGAGCTCCCCGGAGAGGGGGCGAGAAGGGAGCAGCGAGTGCTGAAATAGGGTGAGGGTCTGTCAGCCCAGAGGGCAGGGGTGTCCCCGCTGCCCCGGGAGTTACTGTGCTGGGGACTGGTGCCAAACGCTGCTTCAGCCTGCTGGTGTTACCGATGGGCACAGAGAGCAGGGCGTGAGAAGTAGGGCTGCAGCCTTGAGGAGCTTAAAATAACACACAGGCAGCTCGATGTCCTCGTGGTGTGTGGTACGAAGTGTGAGCGTGAAGCGCCTCCGCGCCGATTTAGAGAGCACAGTTAAAGTCTGTCCTAACATTCGCTCTGTATTCCCCTCTTGGTTCCCCAGGATAACGTGGAGAGGGCAGATGCGCTCCAGTTAACGGTGGAAGAATTTGTTGAGCGTTACGAAAAACCTTACAAGCCCGTGGTCTTGCTGAATGCTCAGGTGGGCTGGTCTGCCCAAGAGAAGTGGACTCTGGAACGGCTGAAACGCAAGTACAGGAACCAGAAGTTCAAATGCGGGGAGGACAATGATGGGTATTCTGTGAAGATGAAGATGAAATACTACATAGAGTATATGGAGACCACACGCGACGACAGCCCTCTGTACATATTTGACAGCAGTTACGGAGAGCATCCCAAGCGCAGGAAACTCCTGGAGGACTACAAAGTACCCAAGTTCTTCACTGATGACCTGTTTCAGTATGCGGGGGAGAAACGAAGGCCACCGTACAGGTATGTATGGTACAGTGACACCACCATAAAAGTAGGTATTTTCCCCGTCATTAGTTATTCCTACGTAGATACGATTGCTTTCTGTAAAAGAAAATGGTAGTTTCATGTCAGCTGTTCTGAAACGAGCACGTCTGTAACCCAGAAGAAGGGAAGAGCTGATTCGTATGTCGAGACTTCTGGCCCTGTCACCGGTGTAATTACCTTTTTTTTTTTTGTTTAAGTTAGTTTACCTCACTTCTGTGATTTAAATAAGTAAGAACACAGCTCCTGAAAGCTATGAAGATTCATTTCTTGCTGCGTGTGACGTGCCTTCTGGCCTTCACATTTTCAAGTACCTCAGGTCTAGCTCCTGGGCTTTGCTGCAGTGGCTTACGTGCAGTGTGGGATTTTGTTTAATTATGAGTCAGTCCTTTCAAGGTAAAGATCTTAAGCTAGATTAGTAAGAAGTGTGGAGGCTAGCTCTTAGCTCCCCTTCAGGTGATACAGGACAATACTTCCACATCTATGTAGGCTTTTCACATCTTTTTTTTTTTTTTTTTTGCATCTGGTTTGAATACAACGGAGTTGGCACTTGATTCCTGAACCCAGGTGCAACAACCTAGTATTTTGGCTAGTAGATGCGCAAGTAATCTCCATTTGCATTAATGTAGTGCTTCATAGCAGTATAAGAATAAGCTGAATGTTCCCAGGTAATTAAAGTCTTTATAGCCACATTATAATTGTCAGAGAATGCCTTGCCCTTTGAATGACATGAGGCTCTGATGTGGATGTTTTTTTTTGTTGTTTTAAATGTAATAGAACAAGTAATAAATAATAGCAGAAATAACAGTTCAGTTGTGCTTTTTCAGGAGTGAAGTGTGAAACCAGTTCTGTTTAAGAAGCAGGTATTTTTACGGAGATGTAACCGAACCTTTTATCATTAGCTTAGAGCATCTGGTGCTGTGACCAAATCCAAAAGCACGGCGGGTGTAGCCCCCAGCAGTAACTGAGTGCACTGACAGGACTAGGAGTCGTTTATCAGTTACAGATAACCTAGGTAACCTAGCTGTGACTCGCTCACATTGATATTTCTTACCCCATGCCCTCCCCACCTACAGGCGCGTGCTGAGCTCATCCCTTGTGATCTTAGTGTTCGTAATTCTTGCACTTTGCTCTGGAAAATGTGAGTTTGGTCTCACTTTTTTGAGACGAGTGATGCAGTAGAGCACATGTGATGCCTCATGGGGGTAGAAGTTTCATCTAGGTACAGAAATGGATGAAGATTATTCAGTAGTTCAGTGCCATAACTGAAAAATCAACCAGAAGTGATGCTTTCTAACCATGTGATCGAGACATGCGCTCTGCAGATCGACTTCTGGGTTGAGAGGTGTGCTAGTGTACAGGTCTTAAATAAGAACTCATGCCTTTTAGACCATCTTCACTGGAGTTGTTCCTCCTTAAAATAAGGGCAGTAATTCTTGGAAGCCATTCACTGAAGTAGCTGTTGTGGTTTGGGGGATTTTTTTTGTTGTTGTTGCCGTCATTTGTTTTAAGTTGAAGTTACAGGCCTTGAAGTCTTTAATGGTAAATTTGATATGGCCAACCGGGTTATGCTCATCGTAAACTAAATTCCTGCAGAAAGATGCTGGTAAGTGAGAGTGTTGCTAAGTAAAAATTGTAAGGCCTTCCACGTGTAAATTCAGGTTGTAGGCAGAGAAATTGTACTGAACAGTGTTTGTTCAGTGTTTGAACAGGTCTTTGTACTTATTCTGACTTACCAGTAAAAACTTCTACAGTTGTACCTGTGGTTTAATTAGCTTTCCAAGGCTAATAGGAATCTAAAGAGTGAGCTGACAATAGAAGTGACAAACGGCCTGGTTTTTATGGCGCCTTCATGAAGCAGGAAGTACCCAGCGTGGTAACAAAACTTAGTCCTGTAACCGGTGCTAGCAAACAGTGCTTAGGAAGCAGCTGTACTTGTACCTGAATTGGGAAGGGAGATGGAGAGTTTTGTGACTAGTGGTATTTTCTACACCTTTGGACTACTCTTGCTGAGTATCAGTGCCTGTCAGCCACCCAGTGGAGGGGTCTTAGTGGAAAAAGACTCAAATCCGTGGTGCTTTAGTCTCTTCCCTCTAAACAGCTATTGCTATTTCTTCCTCTTGTCTGGTAATAAATCACCTGGCTTACCCTGTTTTATCTGGGACAGTAGGTCTTACTGTTCTGTTACGTAGCGATTGGAGGTGCTGTTGCTGTTAACTATCTGTAGCAGCTAAACTTCTCCATAGGGAGAAATAAGCTTTGCGAATTGGGAATGAGAATATACACACCAAATTCTGAATGGTCACCAAAGAATAGGCCCCAGTGAGTTAAATATAGGAATAAAAAGCCTTTTGTCAATGAACAGAAGGCACAGAGGCAGGCCAGGGTTGCGTAACTTCACTCTCCTCTTTATTTGTATCGCCTTTTGTTTGTTCCTCATTGTACTATAGTTCTGGTTCTATTTATGAGTAGCAAATTTTAGAAAAGCAGAGGCTTAGGAGCATCCTCCTGCATAGCAAGAACCCTAATGCAGGCCATTGTGACTTAATCACGTTCATAAACACTGCTGCAAAAACACGAAGGCTTAAACCTTGAGGCCAGTGTATATTTTCTTGAAGAACTGCTTATGTTTCATAGCTGTATTTTGTGTTATAAAGCTATCTTCACTGTCTTGGCCTAGAGACTTTCCTGTCCTGATTCACTTTGGTTCTTAGATTAAACCCATGTCGTATCATTTGCTGTAGCCTGAGCCTAACAATCTCAAGAAGGTAAATGCAGAAAGCAATTGAGGTAACTACCTTGATTTCTGACCGTATGAGAAATTAACAGCTGCAAAACTGTCTAAACGTGAAGAAAAGACAAGGCAGCTACTAGATTTGTGACTGAAGTTTTTTTTTATTCCTCTCCATGCAGGTGGTTTGTGATGGGCCCGCCTCGGTCTGGCACAGGAATTCACATCGACCCCTTGGGAACTAGTGCGTGGAACGCCTTAGTCCAAGGACACAAGCGTTGGTGCCTGTTCCCCACCAGCACCCCCAGAGAGCTGATCAAAGTGACGCGAGAGGAGGGAGGGAACCAGCAGGATGAAGCTATCACGTGGTTCAACGTCATATATCCCAGGACGCAGCTCCCCACCTGGCCCCCTGAGTTCAAACCCTTGGAAATCTTACAGAAACCAGGCGAGACGGTCTTTGTACCAGGTACGTACAGTATCTCTGGTAAGTGAATCTGGCAGAGAAAAGCGTATTTTTAACATGTATAATAGAGATAAACAGAATATTTCAGATTTTTTTGTGGCTCATCTCTTAGGAAAGAAACTACTCTGAGCTGTCTCAAAGGGCTATATGTTGTGAGGCTCTCTTTGCGACTGTTCAGTGGCTTTCTGAATGTCTTGCCATATAAATGGCCTGTAGCATAGGGCGGTGCAGATGGCAAACCAAATGGGAATCGAGCTGCGGAATCATAGAAATGTGATCCTGAACTAAATTACATAAATAAGAAAAGATCAAAGCATAAAAGAATAAAGCTGTTTGAGTATTAGTAACGCTCAGACAAAAAATGTTTGAGTTTATACACACTCTTCCAAATTCATTAGTGAATTTTGTAGCCTGGGTAGTCTGATTGCATATGTGTTTTCTTGGCTGTGGGAAAAGAACTTGAAGTCACTGACGCATTCCACCCACTTCTCTGTGGTTATGCTTAATCTTGTGTTTGAAATCAAAAGCTAAAGAAAGATCTGATAAGGAGGCCATTCTCAGAGGGTGGCTGTGCAGAGTGTCCCCACCGTAACTGGGAGGTAAGGTGCCTAGTGGATAGAGTGGGTGAGTTCAGTGCCTAGCTTCCAACCTCTAAATCTTGCATCGTTTCTGTGCAGCATGCCACATAGCTTCTATCCACCCTGCTCGTCTCTAATACACAGCTGACTTCATGTTTGAAGGGTGCCTTGTGATTGTCTTGGCACTTATTCGTGACTCCTCGGTGTACCTTCTGTTAGGATTTTGTAGCTGTCGGTTTCCATTAAACCATAGTCTTTTTACGAGGTTACAAGTGGGTTGTAAGAACATCGCTGCCTATTTTTATTCTGTGTGGGGAAACAATTTTGCATCTATTTTTAAATGAAAGGTTGGTCTGTGATCATAAGAACCTTACTAATTCGGCGTGGAAAGTGTTCCCTAGCTTAACAGAGAGGGTCTCTGTGCTGTCTGGGTTACAATGGCTCTTGCTATTAAATAAGCTGTCAGCAGCCAGTGTGTTGCTGTCAAGTCAGATCTAAGTGCTGTTCATGAGTTGGATAACTTGCTTAGAGCATTGTGCAGCCTTCTATAATAAGAACCTGCAGAGGACTGGAATGAATTCTGAAATAAGACTGAGGACAGAAGATTCTCTGGCAAACTCACCTGGGTTCAGGAGATGAGGTCCAGTTTCCTATGGGAAAAGACGCGTGGCTGTTCTCGAGCGTGCTTTCTGCTGCGTAGCCAGAAGTGGTCACTGGTGTTGTGTTTACAGGTGGCTGGTGGCACGTAGTTCTCAATCTCGACACGACGATTGCCATCACGCAGAACTTTGCCAGCTGTACCAACTTCCCTGTGGTGTGGCACAAGACAGTAAGAGGGAGACCCAAGTTGTCACGGAAGTGGTACAGGTAAGAGACCTAGTAACTCTATTTTCATCTTCTAAAACGGAGAAGCAAAACTGCTCACTTATGTGCAGTGTTACTGTTCAAAGGCTAATGCTGCCGTTTGAACTGTGTTTAGGATCTTAAAGCAGGAGCATCCTGACTTGGCAGCCTTGGCTGATTCGGTCGATCTACAGGAATCTACTGGTATTGCTTCTGACAGTTCTAGTGATTCGTCCAGTTCCTCAAGTTCTAGCTCCTCCGACTCTGATTCAGAGGTAATGTTTTTGATTTTTCTACTACAGTAGGTAATCCATATTCTGCAATTAGTTTTTTACATACCTGATCATGTGTCATCTTGAATCGTAATCCACATCCTAGGATTCACATCTTGTGGAAGAAATTTTTAGAAAGCAACTAAAAAACCCACATACTGTGGAAGAATCTGTGCTCCAAGCAGGTTCTGTCTGCTGAAGCCCATCCTTGTGTTGGGAAATGAATTTGACTTCTTCGATTTGTGTTCCTCTAATATATAGATCCGTCACGTATTTTTGCAAAGCCATGCTTGTATAAAATGGCAGCAAACTGGATGCCTTTCAAATGGGAAGGGGGAATGAGGTCCAGAACAGAGACTATCGGTTATGACACAGGAGTTCCTGTGGCATAAACGTGTCAGAAAGTGCTGAATCTGCTCATAGATGATTAGATCCTTCTAGGAGCCAAACTGAATGCATCAGTTGTCTTGCCACAAACCTGCGTTAGCCAATGACCAAATCTAAAAATGTGCCAGTTTCTGGGTTTTGGTCACTTAATTGAAAATTGATTTCATATGTTTAATCTAGACTCGTCTTTGAATTGTGATTATTCAAGGTTGCTGAGGCAGCTCTTGTGCTGAATTCCATAGCACAAACATTTTACCAGGTTTCTCTGAATTCTGGTCTCGTCTCTTCATATTTCAGTGTGACTCTGGCTCTGAGACAGAGGGCATGATGCACCGGAGGAAAAAGAGGCGAACGTGCAGCATGATGGGTAACGGCGATACGACTTCCCAAGACGACTGTGTGAGCAAAGAGCGCAGCTCCTCCAGGTGACCCGATGGCAACTGTTTTTCTTTTAAACAAGCAAAAGACAATACAAGGCAGAGCTGTCAGAGTAAGATAGGACGAGTCCTGAGCATAGAGGGATGGAGAGCAAGGGGATCCGTAGGGGATGTGAAACAGTTGGCTAGTGGTGATACCCTCCTTCCATGAAGCTGCTCCAAACTGAAAACTAAGATTCTTGGTATTTTTAAAAAGAAAATGAATTTTTTTACTTTATTAAATAAACAGTTTTATTACTTTTCCTAGTTGTCTTTTTAATAGAGAAAGCATATTTTTAATGGGAGAGGTGGGGTATTTTAATTGCGTTCTTTAGAGAGCACACATAAGGTGTGAATAATTAAAGATGAGGAATGGTCAGGCCAGACTCTGTTTCAGATGTCTTGCTGTCCAAACAGAAAACCTTCAAGTAGTTGTATGGTGTCTCTTGTTTTATTGTGGCCTGGATTACTTCAGTTTGGCGCACTGTTTTATCTGTTAAAGGCAGAATTCATCCAAAATCCCAGATGTCTGCGTTTACCTGTGGTTTTTTTAATAAAAAAGCAAGCTTCTAATCAGTCAAGATGGATGGAGGGAGTACTAACACTGCAGAACCAAGAATAGATAATTGCTTGGGGTAAAATTAATGAGGGAGTTCTCAAGTTGCCAGGCTAAAAACAGAGAAACAGTAGGAAACTGAGTATACTGCAGGGGAGAACAAACACAGAAGATACTCGCTAAGCGAAGCATTTTTCCTCGTATAAAAGAAGCTTCCCGAAATTCTGAAGCAAACTAACTCCTCGTGGTTTGGGTAACCAGCGCTCCTGCAATAGCTGCCTGCCTGCACTAGGGTGCTGTCTAGCTCCTGAGCTGTTGGGTGCTCCAGGTTTGGCCCGGATACAAGTGCTGCGGTGACTTAGTGCGTGGTCTGTTAGAGAAGGTGTGCATGAAGTGATTGATCTGAGGAAGTCCCGATTCCCAGCACTACGCCCTACCTGTTAGGCCGGGTACTGCCTAAAGGCCTGGTTGCTCCTGTCCTTACTGCCGCTTTTCTGGGTGGGATATGTTGCTCTCTTGTTTTCAGGAGTTGCTCGTAGCTGGATACAATTGAGTTAGAAGTGCAGAGCATCCTTAAACAGTTGGAGTGAACAGTGCTGACTGCTTATTTTCCCCTAGAGGTTTTAATAATTTGTTACGGTACTGTCAAATCCCGTTTCAGCAGACAGTTGTGATTTCAGGCAGGGAACAAGCAGCAGGTGGTGATAAATCATAATGCAGACCCTGCTTTAAATAAAGCTGCAAAAGCTGACCACGTGTGCAGATCTGCTCTGCTGAAAGTCCTGCGTGTTTTTCAATTCTTTGCCCTTCACATTTTGAAATTATTATCGTAAGTATTAAAAATTAGCACCTTGGCTAGGACCTCCTCTTTCTGGGTTTCACTGTTCTTCCTGTCTGTTGATTGTACCTCTCTGTGAGGATGGGGTGGGATTTCTGCTCCAGCTGTGTGATGGATTAGTTAATAGAAACAGTTTCAAACACAGAATCTTACATCATAAGATCTTAATCATACAATTAACCTGCATGCTGTGATCTTGTGCCCTGGTTCGAGGGGAAATGCTATAGTTGATGACAGGCAGTTGTACCTTTTTTTGACAGGATTAGGGAATCTTGTGGAGGCCGCAGTTACCCCTGAGAGATAACAGCACCCGCCTAGAGGCAGCTGCCGATTGAAGCTCCGTTAGCAGCCAGCCAGCTCTGTTCTACCCCCCTCTGCTCCTGTTTCTCACAGTCCTTAAGTTTGTTTGTCACTCTTCAGTCCAAACATCCATCTTCATTACGTGCTGTCGAAGGTTGGCTCCTTACTAACTGAAAGGGGAACTCCCCACCTCCATTATTGTGCAATGCTTTGTCCCCTCTGCGCCCCGAGTGAGTGCACTAAGAGCCCGTCTTTGGGTAAGGACACGCCGAGTATTTAATGGTTCACGTAACTGGCAAGGAAGACAACGGTCAGTTCTTAAAGAACTCTTTTTAAAACCAGCAGGTAAACCTAGAAGCCTGCCTTGCTTTGACACTGTCATATGTTTACATGTTGTCCTGTACACTTGAGGAAAGGAACACCAGCCCTTCTGGCCTGTCTGAACGTCTGGCAGATCTCGCACCGGAGTTTCGGGAAAGGAAGGTGGTACGTATGCTCCAAATGCTGAAGCAACTTCAGTGGAGGTGGCCACCTACCCGAAGCATCTTCTGTGGTCCTCGTCTCCACGCATGCGTCGAAGGTGTAACGCATTAACCAGCAGCGGTCGGTTTACTTTTGCTCTGTGTGGTAACAAAGATGCACTAGTACCTTGCGATAGGAAGCTCGATGGAGCAGGAGCATCCTGGAGTCTCTTGCACAGCAAAAACAATGGGAAAAAGTCGGTGTTTGCAGGTAACTACACTCCTCTAGGTGCAGGTGTGATGATTAGCGCTTGGTAACAACTGACAAAGGCTGACTCTTATGTGGCAACAACAGTTGTTGGGCTTTAAATACCAAACAGTTTCAAGGCCGTGGGCTTGTTCAGGCCAGTGCAGTTCACAAACATAAATGGCTTTTCTTTGAGGCTATGGGTTCAGAAATTTCCGGAACTTGCAGTGCCAATTTTAAAGGACTGGGAGGGGGATGTTGTTTTATGCTTTTTAAAAATGCAACGTGATGCTTAAGTCTGTGCTAGGTGCGTTTCTATGATGCCAGATGAAGCTCTCATCCCCAAGGGATCTGTTGGAGCTGCTTTCTTTCGCAGGAGCTTGTGCTGGTAGTGTCAGTGAAGAGGTCTGTCTGGCCAGAGGTGTGCTGCAAGGAGGCGATCCGTTTCTAGCTGAACAGCACAGCCAGAAGCCAGTTGTAGTTTGGGATGCTTCCTTGGGTGCTCTCCTGAGACCCGGGAGGTGGGTATTAGATCTCACATCAGCCGTCCTCCTCTGGGAGAGGAAACCTGAAAGCAGAAGTGGTCGCATTTACTAATCATGAAGTAATGCCTGGGCACTGGAAGCTGAATTTAAAAGAATATTGGCAGTCTTAATTATGACTTTCTTATCCACGTTGGGTTTGATGGAAGCCAGAACGTTGCTTATCTGTTCTGTTGGGGTTTTTGTTTTGTTTTTAAGCCTGTCTCTTCCTATTTAAATGCTCTCTCCTTTCTTGGAGACTGGGCTATATCCTGTTGCATGAGGGAATCCTAACTCCGTTTGTCAGGATCTTTGTTTCTGAAACTTCTGTACCAGTCAGTTACGTCGCAGCAGTGTGATGATGGAAAAACGGAGGGAGCGAAGGTTTATTGGTGCATTCCTTAGCTATCCTGACTCCTGAATTTCCTGTGATAGCCAGACATAAGCGAGCGTGCTTGCTCCATACAGTGCTGCAGATTCTTCCAGAAGACTACTTCCCAAACTTCTAGCATTTCTGGCCAAGGTTGCCTTTTTTTTCCTGCCCAGTTGAACGGCCTGGGAGCTTGCACAACCCATTCAGTCCTTCCTAGAAAGAACAGGCTTCAGCTGCTGCCTTTTGGAAGAACAGTGGCCTTGGGAGGCAAATGCTCAGCACTCTCAGCTCTGTCCTGGTGAGCTGAGCCCTTCTTAAACATCTGCCTGCTGTTTGAGCAAGGCTGCCTGCTCTCCTTGGTGGCTTGATGGTTACGATGTATGGAAGATGGCTTAATGCAGTAGCTTGCTGTTGTTTGGCGTGCATGGTTCAGCTTTGGGTTCAGCTTTGCCATCCTAAAACCTTACGCGTGCTTGAAAGGCTGATCGCTGCGCCAGGAAACCCACGCCTCTTCCACCAGAAGCACAGCGGGAAGCTGGGGAGTGCAGAGTATTCCTCCGTGCCTATGAACTCTTCGTGGTGTGAAATAAAACCGTTTCAGTTCGCAGCCTGCGTTCACTCGAAGTCCCTCACAAGGCAACGCGTTTGAAACGGGCTGCAGGCATCAGGATACCAGCAACACCGTTCTGACTTCTCCACGAGGCACTTCGTGGTACGACACAAGGGTGTGTGTGCCTAGGCAGCCTGGGAATCGGGACTCCTGGGGCCTCTGGGTCTTCCGCTTACAGGTTCTTGCCTCGACCAGACTGATGAGCTGATCTCTTCGTCTCTAGACGGGAAAACACCTACCTCACAGGGGTGTTGTGAGGCTAACATGTAATAACTGTGTAACGTGCTTGGACATCCTCCTCCCACAAAAAGCGTTCCAGAAATACTGAGCAAGCCGAGGCTTCCTAACCTGGTGTTAGCTTTTCCTAGCAGAAAACATTAGGGATGTTGTACAGCAGTTTTGGCCCTGTGATGTTCTCTGGTGGCCCTTCCAGAATTGCTCTGTGGTACGTCAGCTGAGGCAGAATGAGGCTGTTTGTCTCACCGGGGTTTAACTGTTGGCATTTCGTGGCCTGCTCTAAACAGGAGGTCCTGCTAGATCAGGATTTATTCTTTCAAGTCGGACTGGATACATTATTCTTACCAGGGAGTTGGCCTTGCAGGAAGGTGGGGGTGCTTCGCACGCCCTCTTTCCAAGCCGCGTGTGTTGGGCACGGAGTTAAGAACAGCTCCCCGTGTGCCTAGACCCATGCTTGCGGGAGGCTGACTGCAGAGAGTGGGGTTTGTGCTCTCACCTCTCCGTGCCACGCTTCTCGCGGCATCGATGCCTCAACCCCAGTGTTTTTGTGTACCGTGGAGCCCCTGGATGTAGCAGGCTGCTGCGGTCTGTGCCCGGGCCCAGTGAGCCCCTCGTTTCCGTGAGCCCCAGGGCAGCATTGCTCTGCCTCAGCCCCTGCTGATGCTGTGTCAGCCTGTCCCCCTGGGGTGCTGTGGGGCTGCCTCGCTCCCCACGCCTGAGAGCGTGCTGGTTTGTTCCGTGGGCTTCCTCACCCAGCCTTGCGTGGTGGTGTTCTGCCCGCCCTGGCAAAAGGTGAGGGGGTTGTGAGCTCCGGTCACCAACACGGGCTCGTCTGCTCCAGCAGTTCAGGAGGAAATTAATTCATAGCCCCCTCGGAGCCGTAGATGTGAGCAAGCACACCGAATCCGGCACCTGCTCTCTGCACAAGCGCTCTGGGAGCAGGTGATGCCGAGGAGGCACTGCCCTGCCTTCCTCCCCTTCCCAGCGAGCACAGGCCGGCCCCAGTTCGTCTTCTCAGTTACACTAAAGCCTCTCCGCACGCGTAGAAGGAAGACAGCAACCTCGTTCGTAACTAACCTAGACCCTTTTCCTCCCCGAATCCCCAGCCATCGTGGGGCAGGAAGCAAGACTGTTGATTGAATCAGAGCTGAAATGCCTGCGTGGGCTGATTGTAACAGGAAGGTTTTGGCGTTCCCCTTGCACAGGGGGGAAGGAAAAAGCTTACCCGATGCGTTCGACAGTCGCACTGTCGCCCCGAGCCCTGCCCCTGCCCTTAGCTGCTTTTATCACCCCATCCAGCAGAGCTGGGATACTCTTAATTGTCTTGTTTGGATGATTGTGTTTTTGCTTTTTATTTTAAATAAAATCAATTATTTTGCATTATCCTGTTTGCTAGTCGCTTTTCTTTTGTATCATGGTCTGAAAGAAGTACAGGTACCCTTGTGTGCTGCAGTGGGGTAGTGTACCTTGTCCCTGAGCTCTGTTGAAAACAGGAGCTGCGGGTAAACAAGCTGAAGCAGTGTGGGACACAGCCTGGAGGCTTTTGAAATATTTATATATATATATATTGTGGAATGAAACACTGGAGAATTTTGTTGGCAGCAAACAAGGTTGCTGATTTCTGCGTAAGCCTCTGTCCTTCCCTCTCCAAACACTGATGTAAAAACTCCTCTTGTTTATTGTTGGTTAAAAAATAACAACTTCTTTCCAATTGCTCCTCAAGCTCTCCCCCAGTGCCCTGTTCGTACCCTCTGCTGGCTGCTGCCTCGCTCGGTGCAGCCAGACAGCCGTGCTCAGTAATGAGCCTCTGTTCTCCGTGCGGGCTCTCTGGGGGCACCAGTGCTCAGCGTTTAAAAGACCCAGTTCCAGAAAACGGCACGAGCTGTGGTGGCTGAGAGCAATGCAGAGCCGCTGTATAAATGTTCTTCTAACATCTCTCCTGCTTCTTTCCCAAGAGAGGTGACTTTGTGTGTTTAGCTTTAAAATAATCCCATTGTTCTTCCTAATCTGCAGGTACTGAGGGCACCTCCTTCAGGGCTGCTGTGGGCTCGATTTAGCTTTATTCCCCTGGTTTACTTACCTGACTTCCTGTTTGTGACAATTGCAACCTAATATCTCATTTAAACAAGAGCAACAGCATGTGCTGAGCTTTTCCGTGCTCCTGGGGAGCCAACGACACAGCAAGGCTATGAGTGGGGATGGGGAGAGCTGATTGTGCTGCACCTCGCTGATGTCCTTGTGCCTTCAGTTTGATGTAAAAGCAAATAACTGCTGGAGTCTCTGTTGTGGCAGTTAGAAAACGAGTCACAAAGAGTACAGGACGGCGCTTCTAGCTGAGTGTCAGCCGCAGCACCAAGTGACTGCGTGATTTGGCACTGGTTCGGGATTAAACTAACGTGTTTGCAGAGCTTCATCTGCTTTTCAAGCCATGCAAAGGCTCCTCTGTGGGGCTGCCCCTCCTCTGCTGCTGGAGCAGTGCAAACAGTGGCAGGTGGAGCTGGTTGGAAATGCGTCCGAAAGGGGGGGAAGAAACCAACAACTCATTCCCTGTCCCTTCTGATTTGAGAGCGGTCAGCTGCCACCTGTGCGCGATGCCTGTCCTCAGCAGTTGTGCCCTCTCCTTAAACACAGGGACCTGGAGCTGGGGGCTGCCACGCAGGGAGAGCAGGAGGGGCATCGGGGCGCTTGGGAGTGGCTCCAGCAGGGCTGGGTGAGAATTCCAGATCGCTTCGCTGATGCAGCGCTGCCTTGGTTAGCCCCCAGACTGCATCTTCTGCCAGCCCCTGCTGCAGCTGGGAGGGGACCCAAGCTGTTGGTTTGCTTCTAGAAGGGCTTTGAGCCCCTACCAGCCTGCTTCCGAGAGCCGAGCCGGCCCTACAGCTGGCTCAGAACTTGGTGAGCCGTCAACAGCTCGGAGATTGCTGTAGTTTAGGGATTCCACTGGAAAATGGGGGCCTGAACGCGATGAAGGAACAGCTGTACTGGGCCAGGGGGCTAGCAACGGGTGCTTAGGGGGAAGGTCTGAAAACAAGTGCTCGCAAGAGAGCCCTTTAGTAGGATCCATCCCGTCAGTGAGAGCCAGGTCTGTCCATCACCACCCTTGTGCTGCTCGGACCTCTGGGTGAGCCGAGCTCCTCGTGGCACCCAGGCTTCTGCCAGCAGAGAGCCGGAGCAGCTCTTGAGCACATCAGAGCTCGGGCACGGCCAGGTGTGAGGAGGTGAATGCGGGGCACACGGCTGGGTTGGTGGCCTCTGAGTCGGGGCCAGCTGAAGACCAGGGACCTTTCCCGAGATGACTTCTGGTTTCTGGTGCCACAGCAGAGAGGACGTGGCCGTTCTTGGATGCTGGGGAGCGTGAGTGGGGCTTGCGAAAACAGCCTGAGTTTGAACAATGGGACCAGTGTGTGCTCGTGCTCTGTTGGAAGAGAAATGGGATCTGGGACGACTTGGGGACACACAGTTTGGCTCCCTGGACGAGGCACTGCGCCACTCATGCTGTGGGGCAGAGCCGGCCATGGCCCTCGTGCACGGCCCCGCCCTGCCAGCGAGCACCCACGGGACCCCCCCGGCTGCAGCCGGCGCCCTGCTGCAGAGCTGGGCTTCTCCCAAGAGAGGGCAGCCTGCCCGTTCGGCCTGGGGCTACCCACGCGGGGAGCAGCCCCCACGCAGAGCATCACGAGTGGGAGCCCCCCTGGTGCTCCCCCTGCTCCAAGCTGGCCCCGCAGCGCGTGGTGTAACAGCAGGAGCCGATCCCGTTCATCCCCCTGTCAGGTTGCAGCCCCCTCTCTGTGGTTTTGCAGAACCTCGTGGTGACACCAAGCCTGGCTCCTGGGAACACAAAGGAGCTGCCACCAGCCTCTGTGGGCCTCCCACCCTGCCGGACGTGCGGATTTCCCATCACTGTGGCAGTTCAGAGGGACAGCAGCATATTTTTATGAGTAAGTTGATGGGGGAACCATATGGATACCCTCTGTCCCTGCCAGTGGGATCCTGGCTGCATTGGGGCAAGTTTACTCTATCCCGTTGCCTCTGGAAAGCCACAGAGGGGACAAGAGGGCATCACACGGGCCATGCCGGGCCTGGGTTCTGCTTGGGGCATGATCCCCGTCAGATCCTATTCTGCAGGACAGCCCAGCCCTTAGCCCAGAGGCAGGGAGCTGAGCCCTGTTGCTGATTTTGCCGTCTTGTCACTGGGTAAAGCCAGCTCGGCTGCAGCAGATGTTCTTGCAGCTGTGTCCTCGGCACCCCCAGGTGTCACCTCAAGGCCATAAGTGTTTTCTAAGGATGTCTGAGCCCTCCGACAGACTTCAACCAAGAGCTGTGGAAAGCGCAGCGCTAGAGAACAAGAGCAGGAGATGGTTGTTAGCAGCAATCAAGGGCGTTACGATGGCTGCAAACGTAGCTCGGTGGGTAAGGATGCCCCAAGTCACCCTACAGCTGGCCACCCCCAGCCTTGCCTGGAGGAAATTCCTCCTTGTCCCCAGATCTGACCGCCCGCCCGAACACAGGAGCAGAGAGCCAGTCCGAGAGCCTCGGTGCCGTGGGTTTGGTAGGGCTCCTTGCTCCTACTGCTCCATGGCAGAGTCCCCCCGAAACTTCTTGAGGAAGAATTTAAATCTGACTGTCCTTGGAGCTATTTGTGCTGCTTCGCATCTCTCCGCTGAGCGTGGCTGGCTGGCGTGTGCCTCATGCTTTTCCACCTGGTGAGTCAAACGTCTGGAAGCTGGTAGCTTTGCTGAGATAAAGAGTGGATTTGGAGAGGAAGGGACCAAATATGCATCCAAAAACGATGCTGAACCCACCCTCTGCTGAATGGCGCTGAGGTGCCACCAGGCTCTGGAGGTTTTGGCCGAGCTCTCGAGCAGCTCTGATGATCAGCGCCCACAAAACGCAAAGCAGGAGAGGGGAGGATAAATGCCGTGGTCGATTGTTACTAAGAATACAATTATCCATACGCAAAGGGTTGCCTGCCTGATAGGATTACCAGTAAAGACAAACGGCAGCGAGGATCACGGCTTCACTTCCTTCCTCCCACCCCGGGGATTTAATCCCCTCTTTGTCCGTGGTTTGTTTTTAGCCCGTCCATAACGAAATTCTGCTCTCATAGACAGCTCCCAAAGCTTTTCCCTGGAGGAAGCTCTGGGGGCACATTCCCATGTCTGCTCCGCGTGCATGCAGCTGGGAGAAAGCTCAGGGCTGGCTTTACCCTGGCAGGAATAGCTCAGGCCTTCTAATTTCAGCCCACCCCGCGGACCGGTGCCTAATCCTCCCAGCAGTCCCCAGAGGCAGGAAATCCTTGGCGGCAGGGCCTGGGAGGACCTGGCAAGCTCTTGGCCAGACTCCCTGCCAGCTTACGATGGCTTTCCAGCACCCAAGCTTTGAATATTCCCATTTTCCAGCCCCCCAGCAGCAAGGTGCCGTGCAGCCCTCCTGCTCCCGGCACCCACTGACCCGCTGGGTGCGAGAGCGGCTTGTGTCGTGGCATCGGGGGCACCCAAGGGTGCTGTGGGCAGGGTGCATATGGCATGGGCATGGCCTGGAGAGCTTGGGCATGGCCTGGAGAGCTCAGGTATGGCCTGGGGAGCTCAGGCATCACCTGGAGAGCTTGGGAATTGCCTGGGGAGCTCTGGCATCGCCTGGAGAGCTCCGGCATCGCCTGCAGCTCCCCGGGCAGGTGAAGCGATGCTCCGAGCCCTGGCACAGATGCCCCTTGCTGAGGTGGGTGGGACAGCCTGCCCTTGCCACCCCAGCTCCTCCGCCTCCCAACCGAGGGCCAACAAGGTGCAAACGCTCCCTAAGGAGCATCGCCCGGAGCCCGGCTGCCACCTCCAGATCCCGCAAAGCCTCGAGCGACACCCAGGCACCTCCCCAGGGCTCGGCGGGCCGAGGACGGGGAGCTTTGCAAGGCGTGAGCGATCCCAGAGAGCAAGCAGCGCGTACAAGGGACCTCAAAAACCTCCCAGCCCCAGGGAGCAGCTTTTGGGGCTGGGGGCACCAACCGCGGAGGGCTCCCCCCCGACACGGGAAACCCTTTCCCCGGCTCTCGTCGGCCTCAAAGCCCTCCGGGCCTCAACGAGGCTGGCTCGGGGAGTGGGAGGAGAAGGGGGCCGGGGCTGTGGGCAGGGCCCGGGGAGATGACGCCGGGTAAAGCCGGCCGGGAGCCGGCCCAGCCCCGCCGCCGGCCGTAGCGGGGTGGCCGCGCACCTTCGGGGCGGGCTGCGGCAGGGAGGCAGCGTGGCCATGGACCTCTACCTGGCCGTGCCGCTGCTCTTCACCCTCCTGGCCCTCGTCCTGGCCTCCGTCTTTGTGAGGCTGCGGGGAACGGGAGGAGAAGGAGGAGGAGGAGGAGGAGGAGGAGGCGGGGAGAGGCTCCGGGAAGCGGGCGCCGAGGAGCCGGGCTCCGGAGCGGAGGCTGCCGAGGGGCCGGAGGCTGAGGGCGGCCGGGTGCCGGTGGAGGAGGTCGGGGCGGGCGACGAGGGGAAGGAGGCGGCCTCCGAGCGGCGGGAGGACAAGGAGAAGGAGAAGGAGGAGGCTGCAGCAGCAGCAGCAGCAGCAGAACGGGGCCCCGAGGCCGAGCCGAGCCCCGCGGAGACCGAGAGCATCCCCCGGCAGCCTCCCGCCGCCGAGCCCCGGGAGGCCGGGCAGCAGCAGCAGCAGCAGCAGCAGCAGAAGGAGGAGGAGGAGGCAGAGACCAAGGTAAGGCCGGCGCCCTGCCGAGCCTCCGCCCGGCCCCCCGACACGGGGGCTGGGGGCCGAGGAGGCCTGGGGGGGGCACGGAGGAGGCCGTGGGGGGGTTGAGGCCGCTGGGGTGAGGCCGGGGGGAGCGCTGCGGGCTGGCCTCTGCTGCCAGCATCCTCCCCACCGAGGCGCCCCCGTAAAAATAAGGGTGGGGAGGTTGACGGGGAGGTGAATTTCTGGCCGGGGGAGTCTCTCCTCTCCCCAAATCCAGCCCCGGGGAGTTATCTCCTTCCCCCAGGAGCTCATCCAGGTGCTGGGGGTGTGGGGTGATCGCTCTCTCCCCCTCCGCACCCTTTTTTCTGTGGGTTGCCCCCATCTGGTCCCTTGCAGCTTGGGGATGCCTTTTGGTGCCCAGCCGCTGTCCTTGCCAGCTCTGGGGAAGGTCTGGCCTCCCTCCTGCCTCCCTCCTGCCTCCCAGCCCCAGCAGGACGCTGCCCCCAAGCTCTGACCCCTGCTTGAACTAAGGGGGAGGCAGCGGGGGCTGCCCGCTAAATCCTCCTCCAGCCCCGGATCTTGTTTTAAAATAAAAGGGCGACCCAGCGGCCGTGGAAGGAGCGTGCGGCTTCGCTCCTGCCCACCTCGTCTGGGGCTCTGCCCTGTGCCAGGGGCTTGGCGACCAGCCCAGGGGGTCTGAGCCCTCTGCGTGCCTCCTGGGACTGCTCCTCGCCCCAAAAGGGGGAAGTGAGTAATGGGGTGGCTCACAGACCCGGGCGGGATGCTGCCCACAGCCCGCTCATGCTGCGTGCTTCGGCTGGGGAGCGCAGGCCCTGGGCGCTGGCGCCTGCTGGCTATTATTAGCAGCGTTTGTAATACTCAGTGACTGTGTCCAGGCTGCTGGGCAGCACGCAGGCGGACAGACAGCCCTCGGACAGCCTGCCAGCCCTCGCCACTGACTCACTGGATCTCCTCGGGGAAGTCCCAGTGGGCTGAGCTCTGTCCTGGGGTCTGGGGGCTGCGCCCATCTGCTGGCCCCTCGGCCCCTCCTCGCCTCCCGTTTCCTTCCCTGAGCCCCTGCGCCCTTCTCGGCTATGGGCACGGCTCTCGAGCAGCCCCCTCCTTCATCTGTCCCCCTGCAGGGCGATTTAGGGGTGCCTTTGAGCTGCTTTGTCAGGCTGGGAGCCCCCTGCCTGCCTCGAGCTGGCCAGATCCCGGCTGGGTTTGTCGGCAGGACGCAGCTGGAGCCGCTGCGGGGCCAGGGGAGCGTCCAGCGCCTTCGGAACAAGCAGGGCACCCTGGTGGGATGTATCCAGCACTCCCAGCACGCAGCTCCTCTGCCGTCTCGTTAGCTTGAGTCTTCTCAGGAATGTTTTTCCTGCCTTCTGGCTGCTCTTCAGCCCCAATTTCCTTGACCAGGCACTGCTGCAATCCTTCAGAAATGTGCTCAGCTCCTCTAGCTCTGTTCAGGCAGAGGCGGCACCGTGGGGTCTGCTCAGGGCGCGTGCGGAGGCTCCTGACCCCAGAAATGCCCCAGTGAGCCTGGCACTGGGTGACCACGGTCTTGAGGGCACTCTGCCGTGCTGCAGGTTGTGCCAGCCCCTCTTAAAGCAGACCGAAAATGGGCACAGGACCTGAGGAGGGTCCTGGCCATTTTTTTTTTTTTTTGCCTGCAAAATGATTCCTTTGCTGTAGGAGCCGGGCAGGACGAGGTGCCCTGGCCCCTGAGCTGCGTTTCTTTGGGGAAGGAGCAGGGCCAGGGGGCGGCTGCGATCTGGGCGGTGATGGAGAGCAGCAGGAAGGGGGAGGGATGCGTCCCGCTGCTGAGTAAGTGTTTGGGAGCGCTGCCCCGTGCGTGATCTCGTGGCTGCCAGCACAGCCCGGCGCAGGCTGCCAGCTTGGCGGGGGCTGGCGGTGCTGGGCAGCCGGCGGCGATGGCACGGAGCAGGGCATGCGTTCATCTCCAGCAGGCACCGCACCCGTGTGAGCGGGGAGCATCGCCCGGGGGCTGACCCCGTGGGCAGAGCAGGGCAGACCCTCCCCAGCGCTGCAGCCCCCCTGTTTTTGTGAGATGTTCCCTGCAAATGCCCTCAAAGCTGCCTTTATGCTCCTTTCCCATAAAGCCCCGTGGATGGGACTGGCCTCGGGCAGGGAGCTCGGTTGGAAAGCGCGTGCGTCGCAGGCTGCGTCTGGTGGAATCGAGCCCGTCCGTGGCTGAGCTGGGGGCTGCGGCCCCGATGTGACTCAGCAGAGGCTCCCAGACAGTTTCGGGGCTGCTCGGTTGACTCCATACAGCAGAGGGCTGCGCTCCGAGATCTTTCTTCCCTTTTCCTTTTATTTTTTTTTCTCTGTCTGCTCAGCGTGAGCTGCTCCGGGCTCCCCGCAGCCATTAAGCGCTCCGCCAAGTGCTGACGGATGAACCTGCTCGGGGTTTGCAGCGCTGGCACGTTTAATGGCCGGCTGGAGCCGTGCACCCTGCTGCCTCCTCTCCCTCCGGGGGCAGCTGCCGAGCTCTGCGTCCCTCCTGCTCCCTCCCCACGGCCCCGTGTCCTGGCCCAGGGGAGCGAGGTGCTGTGGGGGCCAGCACCATGCTCTCCATCTCCTGGGGCAGGTCCGACGGAGAACGGATCGGTGGCAGAGCAGGGGAGAGGAGCCCGGAGTCCTTGTGTCCATCAACTGCTGGTCGTGGTTCCCCTCCTCTCTGCTGGCTTCCGTCACTGAAAGAAAAAGTTAATTAGTGTGTCACTGTCTGTGCTCAGCCCCAGCTCGTTAAGTGAGGAGGCGCTGCTGCTGGAGTGTTCCCTAATGAAAAGCAGCTGGCTGCTGAATCCGCAAAAAATGACCCAAAATCTCCAATTCTCCAGTGAGTATTTCTGCCCTGCCCAGAGGCTGCTGCTCCCTGAGGGGGCCGGGTGGGCAGGACGGGGGCGCTTTGCCACCACGGGGCTGTGCACACCCCCTCTGTCCGTGCCCTGCAGGGCACGGGGGGCTTCCACCCGCCCCTAACGCCGAGCCCGAGCAGCCCTGAACACACCGGGACTGCACAAAGCGCCCAGCAGGGATCCCATTTAAATGCAAGAAGTCGGCACCTCCGGCCTCTAACGCATCCGAATCCCTTCCCCTGCCAGAGGGGGAGTGTGTCTAATTAGCCTGGCTTTAATTAGCCCCTGGGCCAGGCTGTCCCCGCAGCGAGGTGGGGAGGGATGGGGTGATGTGCTAGCCCTGCCAGGGGGACGTGGGGCCAGGTGGGCTCTCCCGAACCCACAAAACTCGGATGTGCCTGGCTCCATCCATGCTGCTAACGAACGTGCTGCAAATTGGGAAGGAGGCAGGAGGTGGCGGCCCCCCGGGGAGCCCACACGTGCTGTGCCCGTCCCTCCGACCAAGCCTGGGTACGGCTGGGGAGCTGCATAGGAGCACCCCAGGAGCTCCAGCAGCTCCACGGCCCGTCTTTCCCCGCAGCAGCGGTGCTGGGAGCGGCTTTGTGGGGTCAGGCCTCTAGAGTGCTGCCTCTCTCCGTATGGGGACGCGGCCCCGCAGCCCCCCCAGTGTTGGCAGCCCCGTGCCCCGGGGCAGGAGAGCAGCCCTGCCGCGTGGCTCAGCTGCTTCGGCTGGCAGGAGGATGGAGAGCCGCGGGGTCGGGGTGAAAGGGAGCTGCCGACAGGGCAGCCGCTTCGCTTTGCTAAACCCTGCCCGATGTCTTTTTTTTTTTTTTTTTTTTTTTTTTTTTTTTTTTTTAAGGCTTCCTCCTTTCCCTTTTCCTCCTGGCTTCTCTCTTTCTGGCTCCGGTCTGCTTTCTTTGTATTCTTTCTCTTGCAAAGTCTTGCATCAGGCTTGGATCAGAAAGTGCAGCCATAAATGGCAACGCGCAGGGCCCGGAGTTCATTCCAAGACCGTTCTCTCCCTGCTCATTGCAGCCTTGGGACCTTCCCTTTGCCCACAGTGGGGCTCTGCCTGTCCCCGTCCGGCCTGTAGACACCAGGGCTGTCCCTTTGACTGAGATAGAGGAGAAGGACCCCAGCCCGACGGCCTCCTCGTGTCCCTAACGAGAAGGGAAACCCATTTTGGGGATGGAGGGAGCGGGGAGGAAATGTCTCCGGTCAGCCAGAAATGAGCTGAAGACCGAATGAAGCTGTGATGGGGATCCCAGCCTCCTCCTGTGGCACGGAGCTGCCCCCTGAGCCTCTCCTGGAACCGCTCCCTGCTTCGGGTCGGGCTGGGAGAGGGCCCCTATGGTGGCAGAGCCATGCATGGGGTTTCTGGGGGTAGCACCAAGCTGGCACACCCGAACTGCCTTCCGGGGGGGACCGGGGCTGTGCCCAGTGCTGCCGTGCCCAAAACCTCCCTGGAGGTCCTGTCTTGGCTCCTGCTTTTGTCTGAAGCCTCCGCTCTGGGGTCAGGCTCGCGCGCAGCCGTCTGTGTGCTGGCCGTGGAAACTAAAAGGGCGAAAGCGCATTTCTGAGGAGCTAACAAATGCCTAAGCTCTAAAGCCAAGGTCTGCCACGAGCCAAGACAGCTGGATTGCCGCATTGTTATTTAAGGTAAATGACTTGTTGGGTTTTAACCCTGCCCTGGCGGGTGCTGGCTGCTCTTGGGCGAGGGCTGTGGCCGTGCGGGCTGCGTTTCTCACGGCTGCCCCCGCGATCCCATTCCCCGAGCTTGCTCCTGGCTGCCCCTGCTCGGGGTGAGCCATCCCACCTGCACATCGGTTCCCCCTCTACACGGCCAGGGTGGGCTTCCCAAAGCCGCTCTGCGAAGCAGCCAGCTCTGCAGGGGGTTTTGGGGACCGGAGCAGGCAGGGGATGTGCTGAGCCGTGCCAGGGGCCGGATCCGGCTGCCTGCAGGGGGGAGCAGCCGGGGGCCGCGGGCACGTTCCCAGCCCCGGGGCCAGGCAGCTGCTGCCCCGCGCGTCCCCTCGCCGAAGCCGGCGGCAATGCCACCTTTGTCTGGCGCGGCAGCTGGCCCGGACAGCCTGCATCAATCCTGCTCCAGGTGCTCCTGGATGTGAGCAGCCCCCCCGCAGCCCACGGTGCTTTCTGTCACCCTCTTTTTCCGCAGGGAGGCTTTCTTTTGCGGTGTATGTTTGCTGATGTGAAACTAGAGAGAGACAGGCTGGCGGTCGGAGCGCTCAGGTCTCCAAATCTCCGGCAGCTCCTGCTGCTGTCTGGCCCTGGTTTGCATTTCTCTGCTCCTTGCTGCGCTCACCCTGCGTTGCCCTGGGCTGTGCTTCGTGTAGAGGAGCCTGCCTGGAAATTCGGGGCCGGCTCCCCCGGGTGTGGTGACGCTCTCCCCTCTGCCCCGGCTGTCTGGGCTGCGGGCACGGCCGGCTCCCTGCGTGGGTTTTGTCCCTGGCCGCTGTTTTGCAAGGCTGCCCGGGGGCTGCTCCCGGCCCCGCGCTGGTATTCGGCTGCAAGGCCACCGGGACGCGGCGTTCCTGCTCCCTGCCCACGCACAGCCGCCTCCACGGGCACCGCGGTGCTGGCTCGGCTTGGGCTGGGAGGGGAAGGAAGGGCGGCTTTGCGCGGGGACCCGGGCGGGTCTGCTTCAGTGCTGCAGACCGCAGAAACCCCAGCCTGGGGGATAAGAACATTTTGGGGGGATGCTTCCCTGGGATAGAGAAGGCTGGGGAGCAGAGCTGCTCCTCTCCTCTCCCCTCCTGCCAGCCCCGAGCTGCTGCAGCAGCGTCCCGGGGTCTCCGTGCAGGTCCCCGTTTGGCGTCCCTCGCTCTGCAGCAGCCTGCTGGGGTTTAGCATCCCCAAATCCCTGCGTGAACGCGCCGTGGTCCCGGGGTGGCAGGGCCCACGGGGTGAATCCTGCCCCCTGCACTCCCCTGGGGCTTAGGGGATCCTCTCCCGGCTGGATTTGTGTGCTCGGGGTGCAGAAATGCTCCTCAGATGTGCGCCCAGGGCTGGGAGCGATGCCCGGCTTGGCCCCTTGTGCACCCCACGGGCTGCCCTTGGCAGCTGGTCGTGAGCAGACAGACAGACAGACAGGCAGACGGATATCAGAGCCAGGACTCCCTTCCCCCGTGCTGCAGGTGCTGGCATCTGCCCCTAAGCAGAAAAACGTTTGCTCTCCAGCGAGCTATCGGCTGCCACGAGCTGGGGTTCCCGGCACGGCCGTGGCACGTTGCTGTCGCCTGCCAGCTTGGCAGCCCAGGCTGCTCCCTCTCTGCTCCCATCAAATGGCGCTTCCAGAGGGTCGGGACTGAAATATTTGCCATCCCTGGAGGTCTGGGACTCCTCTTCTCCCTCGTCCTTGGCAGAGACGCAGCTCTGCAAACCCATTGGGGCAGGGGTGGTCCCCGTGGGCAGGGCCCCTGCTGCTCTCTGGGGCTGTTCCCTTAGATCCTGGGGGGTTCGGCAGCATTTGGGGGAAGAAAGGCTGCTCCCCGTGCTGGAAAACAGAAAGTACCCACGTTTCCTAATTGCTTCCACTGTTAAATGCTGAGAAATTCTCCCTTCCCAACGCCTGGGCAGGGAACAGGCTAAAAAAAACCCTTCTGGGTGGCTCCTGGGGGGTGAGGTCTGCTGGAGGGGTGGATGCGGGGTGGATGTGACCAAAACGCTGCCTGGGAGTGTCCCCGGGGCCAGGGCTGAGCATCCCCTCCCCGAGGCCGCTCCTTTGGGTGCTGCTGGCCCCCGGGGTGTCACAGCAAGTGCCCATGTTAGGAAGCGTGGCCCGAAATAGCGGTGGCTGCTGGGGGCGGGGGGCTCGGCCGTGTGTCCTTCTGGGTGGCGAGGAGAAGCGGAGTGGCCGTGAATAATGCACATTCCTCCCCGATGACAAACCAACCCGGTTCTCTGCTGCATACCACGATGGGGTGGTTTATACAAAGCCGTGCGCTGCAAACCCTGCGCGGGGTCCGTCCCGGTTTCCTTCGGGTCTCCGTCACCCCTGATTTTCCCCATGTCCCCCCTCAGGCTCCCCCCACGCTCCTTCTCCCCGTCCCATGTTCTTTGTCCTTGGTGTGTGGGCCCCGCCGCTGTGGGCCGGGGCCGGGGTGGGTGCTGAGGGTGCTGTGGGTGCCTGGGCTTGGCCCGGGGGGGTTCGCAGCCTTATCTCCAGGGCTGGCGAGGTTTCCTCCCTCCCTGCTTCCCATCTGCGTGGCTTTCTTCTGTGCATACCGCAAGCGCGAGGAATCTGGGCTTGATAAAGCTTGTTGCAGCTCGTGGGAGGCAATCCTAAAAACTTTCAGACTTGCTTTGTGTTATAAAAAAAAAAACAAAACAGCCGTGCTGTTTAATTCCTGTGCTCCAAAGCCCAGCACGAGCAGGGAGGTGCGTCCTGGGGGAACGGAGACGGCTCCTGCCGGGGTCCCAGCACAAATCCCCCGGTGCACACGCATGGGATGCCAGGGCAGGATGCTCCTTTTGCCTCTCCGTGCCCTGGAGCCAGCCCAAAACCTGCCTCCTGCGCTCCTTGGGCTATTTTTGGTGCTCGAGGGCCCGAGGGAGGAAATGACTTCAATGGCAGCCCTGTGGGCACGGGGACCAGAGCAGCCTTCCACAACACACGCATGTGCTCGCAGCCGCTGCTGCGCGACGCCGGCCCCGGTGGGCGCGTGGCTGTGCCTGGGGGCTTCTCACTGTCCCCCGTGTTAGGGGGAGGTGCTGGAGGTTTGCAGCCCAAAACCCCACTCGTGCCCAGCGAGAAGGAAGCAGGTTAATGAACACTTCTCGTTAGTGGGCATCCTTTTGCCCTCTTCCCCGAAGGAGGCAGGGGAGGAGGGCCCAGCTGCGGGCTCTCATGGCCAGGCTGAGCGTGGGTTATTTAGCGCAGTGCCTTCCCCTCACGGCTGCTCTGTCTTTTATCCCCTCCAGGAGGAAGAACCGGACTCAGAAAGTGAGAAGTTGGTGGTGAGAGAGCCGGAGGATGAGGATGGTGAGTGCCGAGGAAGTCAGCACACAGGGGAAGGCTCTGAGAGGCGGAACCCCCGAGAGCTTGGGGATGGTCTCCTTCCTCCGGGCAGTGCAGAGGAGAAGGGACCGACACCCCAAAATGAAGGGATATGTAGGGGAAGCAGGTACCGGGGTCCCCACAAACAACCCAAGGGCTCCCGTAGCCACTGTTTATTTTTATGTCCCTATTTATAAATAGCAGGGAGCAGACGAGAGCCAGGATTAGTGCCCAGAGCCAGGGTGGGCGAGAGGCAGACTCGCTCGGCTGCTCAGCCCCAGCTTTGCACCCCAGCAGCCCCTCTTTGCGTCCCCGTGGTGCCTTGGGGCAGCACGATGGAGCTGCCCCAAAAGTTCCTTGCTCCCCTCCAGGAAGATCTCCAGGAGCTTTAGTCAGAGCCGCGTTTAACTGATTAGGCAATTAGTTGATTGGAAAATGATTAATTGGCTCATTGGGGGGACAACTGCTGTGCTAAGAAAATGAAACAGATGGGGACAAGCAAAGTGTGTCCGGGGGGACTCTGCCCTGCCCAGAGGTGCTGGGACGTCCCCGAGCCCTGGTCTTTCAGGAGGGTGCGGGACATTCCCCCTTCCCTGCCCCACTTTCCACCTGCCCTTTTTAAGGCTGCGATCCCGGCTCAGGAGGATTACACCTAATGCCCCGGGGAATCCAATTTGAAGCCCGGTGCCATGCCCGTGGGGTGGGAGAAGCGCCTTCCCGGCAGGCAGGGCTGCCAGGAGATGCTTGCTGCACCCGGTTAGGTGTCCAGCTGGTAACAAGGGTGTCAGCAGGACCCAGTTTGAGGCACAAGGGCTACATCCTGCTGCACGGATGCTCGGTGACGTTGTTCCGCCAGGGTTTGCCTCTTTGGGGTCAGGGCTGTTTGGGGGCCGCATCGCTGTGCATCACCCCCAGGCGGCTGGGGCCCAGATGGAGATTGTCATCTCGGGCTCATGCCTTGCCCAGCATCCCCAAAACCCAGGATGTCTCTACGGGAACAGGCAGACGACAAGAGCATCCCGTCCCTGCTCCGTGCCATCCTGCCTGCAAGGAGGGAGCAGCAGCTGCAGAGCTCGGGGGTGCTCCCACCCCACTCACACCCCTATAAGCCCAGGGTCTCTTGCAATGCAAGCGCAGGTGAATGAGATGAAAGACAAATATTTTCTTTAACAGGATCTCCGCGAGGCTCCCCGTAAGTAGGTCACCTCGTGTTCAACTAGTGTTTTTGCCATCCCCATGGAAGCCCTGCCTGCCGTTTTGGGTTTGTTTCCTGAAGTTTGTTTCCAGTCTGCAGAGAAAATTCCTGAGCTCAGAAAACATCCAGCGGTTTCCAAAGCTGCGCACTGGCTCTCTTTTTTTTTAACCACAATATGTGGGCAGCGAGATAGGTAGCCTCCTCTCCTCCCTGTTTGCTGCTGCTTTTCTGGCGGGGTGGCAATGAAACTGCCCTTTTTTGGACAGGCCAAATCCCCAAATACAATTTTTTGGCAGAGAACCGGGTGAGGGAAATGCTTTTAATTGTCCTTGAAATCAGGCAGGCTAGACAAAGGTAATAAAATGGCTCCTGCTCTGCATCGGGGCAAGGAACAGGATGTTACACCCTGGGTTTTGTTTGTTTTTTTTGTCGTCCCCCCCAAGATCTCCCAGGGCAGAGCCAGCCGAATTTTCTTCCCGTGCACTTTTATGGCCACCCCCAGGGGCTGAGGAGCTGCAGCATTACCCGTTTCCAGCTGGCCAGGCTTGTTCGGCTGCTGGTTCGGAGGGGATTTTTCTACCGAGGGAAGTGGGATACGGCCAGGCTGAACGTGTGGGGCTGTAGGATCAGAGCATCGAGGTGCTCAGACGTTAGGGTTGGGTTAGCCAGGCCGCTCCCTGGCAGCGTTTTAGGATTAGAGAAATGCTGCGGACCAGCAAGCGACCAGATCACCAGGACTTCACGGGAAAGCTCTGCAGGGTCAGAGGAACAGAAAAGAGGGGAGGAAGCGGGATCTCTGCAGGAAGGTTGCTGCCACCGCCGTGTCACGCTCCCCACGCAGTGACCTCGCAGCGGCTGGGACACTCGGTCCCGCACCCGGCTGTGCACAGCTTGCGTTCAGCACCTCGGGTGTCCCGTCGGCAGGCTCTGACCCGAGGCTCTGACCTGCCTGTTGGCTGGGCATCCCCGAGGTCTGCGAGAGCGCCGGCGGCCGCTGCAGACACGTGGGAGCCTGCGCTTGGAGGAATCACCAAATCAAGCCCCGAAGAAAATCCTGAAGCGCTGTATTGACCAGAAAATAAAGGGAAACAACTGATGCTGAATCCTGGGAGCGAGGAAGGGAGGGGAGAGGCTGTGGGGTGGTGGTCACTGGGGCAGGGGAGACTTTCCTGGATGCGCTGCCCGCAGTAGCAGCGGTCAGGGCTGGAAGGGGCTCCCTGGGGGCCAGAGGCTACACGGGCTGGGGTTTCCTCTCCTGCCACAGAAGTCAGAGGAGTTTCACTGCTTTTGGGGTCTTGTTGGGCCCCGGAGGTATCACTCGGGATATTTGGTTTGTGGATAACGTGCAATTTTCCAGGGAGGTGCGGATAGTGAGATAATGTCTTCCTTCTGCAGACTCCTCAGACGTAGCCCCAGGGCTCCGCGGGTCTGTGGCAAGGGCAGATGTTTTGTGTGGACGTGGAAAGAGCAATGCTGGATGGATGGACGGGAGGCAGCCGGGTCTGCAGTCCTTGGGAGATAAAGGCTCGCAGATAACAGCCCGCAGCTAACCAGGAAAGGCAGCTGCCCCGAGCAGCCGCTCCTCCCGGGCTGCCCTTTGGATTGCCCTCCGCTCCCGTTGTTTTCTCCTGCGCGGGGGAAGATAAAGCAGGGAGAGGTTTTTAAAAGCAAATACTGCTCTGACAAAATCCGATTGGAGAAGGATCGGCTTTGGCTCAGAGGCCGTGAGCTCTGGTGCTAATTAGCCCGGGGCCGACGCGGGGAGGAGGAGGAGACCCCCGTGGCCTCGTCGGGTCTGCTGCTGTGACGGAGGGGCTCAGCACCAGCCGTCCTGGTGCTGTGGGGGCCGCTTGGGCTCTGCTGTTTGCACCCTGGGATGCATAGCTTGGCACCTCCTCTACTCGCCAGCTTTGCCACGAGGGCTGCAAGCTCAGGGGAGCTGCTGGGCGGCGTGACCCGCACCAGCTGTGCTTGGGGCACCGTCCCCTGAAAGGTCCCCTGGACGAGGAGGGGGAGAGAAGAGGAATGCAGGTCTGAAGAGGAGAAGCAGTAAATGCTGCGAGCTAATCAGGGCAGGATTAGCGTGTCTGGATAAGCCGGGATGGGTCTGCGAGGCTTTGAGTGCAGGCAGAGCGATAGCATGTGCTTCCCGTGCTGTAGGATTTGCGTGTCTGCTCCCAATGCAGGCGGCTCGCTCACAGCACTCCTCATGCCTGCGAAATCCCCTGGCTCTCCGCTGCAACCCCCGGCACTGCCCAGGTTTTCTGGAGGCTCTGCAGCTGCCTGCAGGAGTCTCCTGTGGTGGGGCAGCACCCGGGGTGTGTGTGGGAGCAGGGGTCAGCAGCTGGAGGGAACAAGCCCACGGGTGTCGATCGTCACTCTCGGGTGCTTTCTGGCTCACACCATGTCTTGCTCTCCTTTCTCGCCCTCTCCAGCTGCAGACGAGACGTTCTCTTTTAAATACAGTCCTGGAAAGCTGAGGGGAAACCAGTACAAGTCGATGATGACCAAAGAAGAACTCGAGGAAGAACAGAGGTACGTTGAGCTTCCTTCCTCTCCTCGCCCGACCTGGTCGGCACCCTCTTGAAGCGAGCTGGGTGTGTGCAGGCCTCTCTCTGCTCCCTCGGCAGCCTTGAGCTCAATGTCTCAGTGCTCCGCGGGTCCGGGCCTCTCCCAGCCAGGAAAACGTGGGAGCAAATAAAGTCACACCGATCGGGGAGACGAGACACTGTGGCCCTACAGACATATATCTGGAGTTGGTTGAGCTCAGACCGAATGTCCCAGCTCGTGCAAGTCAGTGTAGCTCCCCGGGCCCCGTTAGCACCTCACTGATTCCCGTCTGTTGTGGGGCTGATGGCCGACTTCTTCCCCTCCCTTTGCCCCAGGGATGGCCTCCAAGCTGAGGATGTGGGCATAGTTTAGAAATACCAGAGCAAAGTGAGTGACTGGGGAGCTTTAGAGCTCACTGTGATGGGGCTGAGACTGGGATTTGCCTGTAGCAGGCCTGGTGAGGAATTATCCATCCCACAGTCCTTGCTGAAGTTTCCTCCTGAGCTTGAGCCCTGTCCTGCGACCACAGCCAAGCTTTCCAGCTGATCATTTCCCACTTCCCAGCCTCTACAAAGAAAATCAGCCCCAGCCTTGCACCTGGAGCTGCAAAGCCCTCTCTGGACCCAGCCTGTGCTGCGGTGCTTTTGTCTGGCAGCGTGCGGGGGGAGCCCTTCAGCCCTTGGGCACCCCCAGCCCGTGCTGACCTGGAGCCTTCAAACCCCACAGCCAGGGGCTTTGCCCTACAAGCAGCCTCTGCAGCAGGCTGTGCCCTTACAGACGTGCAGCTCGTGCCCCTTCCCTTTTGGGATTGCTCAGGGGAACCGATTATTTCCCAGCGGCGGCCCAAGGCAAGCCTGGGAGATGTTCCCTCCCTCGCCATCCCGGTGAAAGGGCCGTGGGTCCTGGTGCCCGGTGGTGTCCACGTCCTGGGATGATTTGGGGGAATTTGTCAGCCCTGCAGTGCTGTGGTTTGGTACCACCGAGCCCCGCATGGAGAAGGCAAGGACGGAGGCATCGCACCTCGCCCCGGTCGGGGGCTCCCCAGCAGGCAGCACCCATCCAGATACCTGTAGGGGCTGAAACGAGCTCGCTCGGGTCCCGGAGAGGCTCAGGCGGTGTTTTAACTAGCTGACCCTATAACCCGCACCATTTCCCTGCACGTCAACCCATCTTTCCCATTACGGGGTGACTTCCCTTTCTCCCCTGGCCTCCAGGCTCCCAGTTCGTGGCTTCTCCTGCCTCGTGGCCGTGCTGGGAGCAGACCTGCAAAGGCTGTGCGCTCTGGTGTCAGCAGCAGAAACCAGCCCGGGCTGCCTCTGCATTGCTGGCGTCAGGGGAAATGTTTGCTCTCTTCCTTTTGCTCTCTTTATCACGCCTGAAGCACCCAACGTGTCCGACACTAAGCAGGGCTGTGAGCGTGTTGTGTTTCCACTCGGGGAGGGCGATGGTGGAACGGGCTGAGTGAATGCGATTGAAGCCCTGGGGGCTCCATGGGAATTGCTTTTCAGGATCCTGTAGGCACCGATACAAAAATCTGCCACTAAAGGCAAATTCAAACCCTGTGCACAGCGGCTCCATCCAACCAGCTGAGCAATCATCGCTCGGGGTGTCAAGGATGGGAATCCTGCAGGGTTGGTTCCCCTGTGGCACAAATGCTCCTGCTGCCGCCCGTGGTGCTGGGGACGTTGGCTGGGGACAGCAGTGGGGCTGGGATTTTGTATTCTGGACCAAAGGACGGGCTCCAGGGGGTGGCAGACCCTTCCCAGGCACGTGGGACCTGCCAGGCATCGCTGCTCACGTCCGTCCGTAGTGGTCCCAGGGCAGGACCGTGCACCTGGGACTGACAGACGCTGCCTGGGCGTTGGGGTCCTATAGGATCTCGCAGCATCTTTCCACCTTAGGGCCCTTGCAGCTTGTTTCCCTACCGCTCCCTTATTTTCTCGTCTCTCTTCTATATTTCTGTTGTTCGTTTCTTTCAGGCAGCTTTGTGATATTTTTTTTTCATTTCTTTTTTCCTGTCTCGCTATGTCGCTGGCTTATTTTCTCTCCCCCCCAAATCTTCACTGTGGCATCAAGCAGCTTCTCATTTCAGGCCTCGCAGGTGGTGCAAGGGGACAGGGCTGCTGCCAGGTAAGGTCCCGGGCGAGCCGAGGGCAGCGGCTCAGCCCCGTCCTGCACCTTCCTCCCTCGGCAGCCCTGTCCCTCTCCCTGTCTCCACGCACCCCACGCTCTCCCGCACCCCGACCGTGCTGCCGACCCGCTGTGACCCAGGTTTGCCACCTTTATGTTGCAGGATTGAGCTGACCTCTGATCTCACATCCCTGTAGCAAGTACCTTAGGTCCTCGGCCACAAACATTCTTGCAAACCTTTTTGGTAAGGACGCGCCGTTTCTTAGAGGTAGTGGTACCACTGGTAACAGCTGCTAATGTGTTTTTTTTGCTTTGGGGTTTCTTTTCTTTGGGTTTTTGGGGGGAGGGTTTGTTTCTGACTGCAGTTGACTGCCTGTCCCCCCTCCATCCCCACCTCTTCCCCCTTCCCTCCTCATAACAGATTAATGAGCCCGCTCCCCTCTGCCTCCATCTCGCCTTCCATGAGCTCCAAAGGGATCAGGACCAGGACTTTGGGTTCGGGTTCTCGCCTTTTCCAGCCTGGATGCCACATCAGACATCCCACCACCACTTCTGTTCCCTGATTTGGAAATTTAGGGCTGCTGGGCGAGCTGGTAGTTAGTCCTAGGGCACGGAGCTGGAGCTGGGGTGCTGCTAGGCCCCCCGTTTCCCCAGGGACCAGCAGGGACCTGTGAGAAGCAGCTTGTAAGCAACATCCCCAAAAAGCAGGTGGGTTCCCCAGGCCCCCGTAAGGCTACCTGTTGTCATTTTGCTTGTCATAGCCCATGAGTCTTAATGTGGGGACACCTGATTTTGGAGATGCCGTTGAATTACTTCCTTTTCTAGGCAGGAGAGAGCAGGCAAGCAGTGGAATGGGTTGTTTAACCGAAAACCCACTTCTGCTCTAATCCACATCCCTCCAGAAGCTGCAGTTATCTCGCCTACTGTTCACTGGAGTCTTGTGGCTTCAGTCTGGTGCTAAATCTGTACTCGAAGGGGAAGGAATGTGACCTTTATGGAGCGATGCAACTTCCTGCTTTTGGGTACTTCGGTCTTAAAAAACAGAGGGTCTCCTCGGTAAGGGAGGACGGTAACTGCTGCTGACGAACACATCTGCTTGGGTGCTGGCCGTGCTCGGCCACACCTGGTGGGTTGGTAGGGCTTTTCAAACAGAGGCACGTAGCGTTTGTTCCCCTGGGGGAGAAAAACAGTCTGGGCAGGAAGGGGAAGAGTGCAGGGGAAGGATGCAGCCTTTGGTCGAGGCAGCGCAGCGTGTTTCCCAAATCTTTCTGTGCTGCACCTGAGGCTTTTGGCCATCGATTGCCAAGTGGAGCTGCCGTGGGGCAAAGCACGGGTTGGACTCGATGATCCTTATGGGTCCCTTCCAGCTCGGGATATTCTGTGGTGCGGGATGGGATGTGGGGCTCGAGCAGTGCAGCCTCTGCCCGTCTGCTGGCCTGGCTGGGCACCTTGTGCACATGCAGGAGGAAGAGGAAGGGCTCCACGGTGTGCTGCAGGGCCTGGCTCACGTGGATGGACTGCAGTGGTCTCTGCCAGCTGCTTTTCAACCCTCCCCTGAGCTAGAAAGACGTTAGTGGGGTTGTTTTTGCAGTTAGGAGTATGGTCAGGGCTGTGCTGAGCAGCGACAGCTGCGACGAGGCTTCGCTTTTAATAGAAGAGAAAACAATCGGGGGAACAACTCCCTTGGGTTTTTGTTTTCGGTTCTGTCTTTCCACAAGGCAGAGCAGGTCCTGGCAAAGTCCTGGTTGGCCTCGGTGATGCCGAGAGGTTGAGCTGCCTGCGCTCTGTCCTTGCTGCTCTTCCCTCGGTGTGTAGGCTGGAAAAAGGAGATCGGATCCCATGTGATGGTCCATGGAAAGGTCTCTCCTTTATTCTCTCTTGTATCTCAGGTTTAGGGAGAGGTGGGGTGGAAAGCCAGAGGCTGTCCCCTGGCCCCCCCAGGCACAGAGGTGAAGCTCTGGGTCCCGCAGTGACATTTCCCAGTCAGTCAGCTTCCCCAGCCAGCACGAAGCCACCGAGACGCTTCTCACTGCCGCGTGGGCTGCAGCACCAGGCAGAGGCTGTGCGTGTGCTCCCTGCGTGCTCGGATGAAATGTTTGTGGTTTTGTGTAACCCTAAGCAGCGCTGGGAGAGGAGTGGAGAGGGGAAAGTCAGAAACAGGACAGGAAAGCCCCTGACCCCGCAGGGCCCAGCTGTGAGCAGGAGGGCATCTGCAGAGCTGGACAAAACCCTGTCCCACCAGCCCACAACGCTCTGGATCCCCTCGAGCAAGGTCCGAGTGAATGGCACCAAATTGCTCAGACTGCGCTCGTGGGTGGGGCAGGTGAACCCCCCAAACACAGTCCAGCCTCTGTAAGACTTGAGGAGAAGGCAGGGAGAGCTGCCTGGTTTCCTTTGCTAGGTTCCCACCATCAGCTCACCCTCCTAGGAGCAGGTTCTCCTCCTGCCCTCCTGGCCAGCCATGGGTGGGCCGAGGAGACTCTGCTTGAATTAGGACGCTGCTAGACTGAAGCCTAGGGCTCAACTGCAAATTGGAATTCAAGCAAGGGGAATCGGATGGCTGTAAATCTCACCCTTGGTGCTTTTCTTGGTGGTAATTTAGCAATGGAAACCTGGCTTCTCCCCAGCTGGGTTCAGAGTGCTTCTTGGTTATGAGGCACTGAACAAAGCCAGGCTTGGAGCCTGCAGCAAGTCAGGGGGCCCAGCCAGAGCCTGGCTCCAGGGAAAGGCAGAGAGGAGAGGAGAGACTAGGGATGCAGCTGTGGCTTTAGGCAGAGCCATGCCAAAGTTCAGTTGTGAACCAGACAATGCTTGCAGCTATGACTGCGGAGCACGTAAGGGCAGGAAGCAGCTGCAGGGGTTTAGCTGATGGACCTTGACCTATTTCGAACACCTCCACTCCCGGCCCTCCAGAAAGAAGGGGGTGGACTGATCTGGGGGAGGCTGTATTTCAGGAGAACTCCATCGGCATCTGTCCCTGTCCACCCCCTGCATTGCCATCACATAGCCCTGGCTCACTCGCTTGCTCCCCTCTCTACAGCATGGGATCTGGGCCTCTTTCTCCTTCCTTCTCCTCTGCCAACCCTCACCCCCAGCCCAGCAGCTTTGCTGTCCTTTCCCGTCCAGCATGGTGCTTCTTTTGTATGAGGGTCGCCGGTAAGTTTGGGCTTGCTTTGGGTTTTTATTATTTGTTTGCTCTTCATCTTCTGCAGCACGATAGTCGTCCTGGGCCGAGGGAGGAGGAGGAGGAGTGGCAAGGGGCTGCAAAGACCAGGGCTGTGGGACTCTGCTCACGGCAGGCTGGTCACCGCTTCACTGCGGCCACCAACCTCGGGGATGGCACTGGCTATGGGCAAGGCTGCCTCCAGCCCCAAAACACCCATCGCCTGCCTCTTGGAGGAAAGGGACAGGTGTACTTTGGGGTGCCCAGCGAGCTCCCCTGCTTCCGATGCTCCCCCGTTGGTGCCAGGCTGTGCTGGTGCGAGGAGCGATCTGGTGGCCCAGCAGTTCTCTGCCTCCAGCAGGTCCCTAGGGAACATGTCCTCTGGCCTACGAGATGGCAGTGGAGTTGAGCTCTGGCCCTATTTATAGAGCATCGGCTTGAGTCACAAGTCCCCGGCAGCTTTAACCACGGAGCAGCTCGGGGTGCCTCCCTCGGAAATGCAGGGGAAGGAGAGGCCTGGAGGCCCCTTCCCCATCCCCTCCTCTCCCATCCCAGAGGGGAAACTTTTCCAAGCTCCCCCGCAGCCTTTGCAGGGTGTGAGTCTCCGACCCTGCCATGGGATGAGCTTTCAGACCAGACTTTTCAGACTTTTCAGACTTTTCAGACCAGACCAACTCTGCTTTGAGCTCCCAGGGCTTTCCTTGCGGCTCAGGTCCTGAATTGTCCCAGCTTATGGCTGCTTCTCCGCATCTCCCTCACCCGGCGCTCCCAACTTGTCTTCATTTGCTTCTGCTTAATCCCGCGCGGATCTGTCTGCTAACCCTCTGGGGGCCTGGGACTGCCTCTCCTGCCGCACTGAGGGCTGCGGGGCAGCTGGGCACAGCACCAGGCTGGGTGTGAGCTGCCAGACCAAGCTGGAGCAGCGACGCCGAGGGATGGAGGGAAGCGCAGGCTGCCCCATCCGTAGCTCTCCTCGCTGCTGCAGCGTTGGCTGGAGGGGCCCAGGAGAAATGCAGGTGCTTCTGGATGGGCAGACAACTAAAGGAGGTGATCACGGCCTCTGAGCCGAGCTGGCAGAGCCTGAGCCACCTTCCTGGCTGTGGCTGGGAAGCATAGGAGGCTTCTGCCTTGAAACAGCGGTGAGCAAGGGCAGCCTGGCTGGCGGCACAGTCCCCGACCCCACAAACTCCTCGCCAGCCCCCGTCCTTGAGGTGCTGGGACCTGTGCTCCCTGATCCCGCAGGCTCTGGCAGCCTCGGCTGCTTCCCTGGTGTTCCTGAGGAGCAGCAGGTACTTCCCGAGGTCCTGTGTACCTTCTGGCTTTTTTGTCCCGCAGGAGGAATTTCAGATTTGTGTTGATAAAATCTCCCTTTGGTACCTTTCACTCTCTCACTCTTTTCTAAGCACTGTCTGTCTCCTTTTTCTGCTGTAATGTCCTCTTTCCATATTTTACCTGTTGGCTGAAGCAACAGGCCCACAATTTTGGGACCACTGGGAAAGCTTAGATTTAGTATGGCCTTTCTCGTATTCTTCCTGCCATGCTGTGACCCTGGACAAGATTGGGGTATGATCACTACCAGAAATAAGATGGTAGCTATCCCAAGGGTAGAGACGTGGGAAGTGGTGGTGATGGGACCATCCAGTAGCAAGATGGGGGGGGGAAATGCCTGCGGACAGCTTGGCCTCCCACTGCCAGGCCTGCCCAGTGCCTGGGGCCTTTCCTCACTGCTCTCGATCCTCCAAGGTCAGTCATAGCTTTGGGGTGAGAAGAGCCCAAAACCACCTTGCTAGCTGCCCTCCCTGCCAGCATTTCAGGCCAGAGGACCGATGTTCCTGACAAGTCGAGTACCAGTTCCCCGGCCAGGGAAAGGAGCTGGGAATGCTCCATGCTTCTGAAAACCAGCTTTCTGAGGGAAACTCTTCCTGAAAAGGGTGCAAGCAATTCCCAGAGGTGTTCAGAGCAAGATGTTCTGGGATCTTCTCCTTGGAGTGCAAGGGCCGCTTTGGAGAGCTCTGGTCTGTGGACGGGCTCCAGGATTTCCTGACCTGCTGTGGATTTTGCACACATGAGGGATAAACACACATGGGGATGCCACCAGCCTGCCCTGCTTGTCAGTGCTGGGATGCTGTCTGCTCTCTAAGGCAAGAAGTCCGTGCCCTTGTGCCAGTGCCACTGCTGAGCTGGAGTGAGGGGACCGCTTCTGAGGCCGTCGGAGTGACGCTCGGTTTCCATCTGTGCTGGAGATGCTGATGTCAGACTGCAGAGGAACTGCGAGCCGGGCAAAAAGAAAGGAAGGCTCCAGGGCTCTGAACTCCCCACCGGAACGTCCTTCCCATGTCCCCAGCAGCAGAGGCCAGTTACCTCATGCTTCCTGCACTGGTGGTCAACCTCATGCTCCAGCGTTCCCACCTCACTGTCTCTTCCCTGGGAAGGAGACCCCAAGAGACTGCCAGCTCAGATGTGACACCTGGGGGTCTCAGCATGCTGCCTCCAGCTGCTCTGGTGAGAAGGATGTCGGGGCTGTTGTATGACTCCCTGCTACCTCGTTCCTCCCATGGAGATGTTGCCCCAAGCCCCTCATAGCTCAGAAGTGTGGTCATCGAGCTCCTGGACCTTCCTTACAACCACAGACCTTCCCTTGTCTGAGCTTCTTGTTCTCCAGGTGTTCTTTGCATGTGACCATGTCCAGCTGACAAAAAGTACAATTTTATATTACATTTAAATATGGGCTTCTAGCAAAAGCAGAACCTAACCTGGCTTGACTGATGTGCTGCTGGGGGAACGCACGCTGGCCTGACTGATTTCACCATCTGAGGCAAATGGAAAGGAGGGAAGAGCCCAGGATAAGCAACGGCTCAGCCTCCATCCCAAGATAATTAAGTCTCTTAGACTCCAGGGCAGCAATGCCAGAGCTTCTCAGCCTGGGGGTTACGTGGCTTTGATGTCCCTGGTGATGGACTGCCTCGTGCTCTTTAATCCCCCTCCCAGCTCGCTCCAGGAGCAGACAGGGGTATCCCTGTTGTGCAATGGGGAATTCACGACTTTGACAGACACCCTCAGCAAGTTCATGCTTGGTTTAAGATCTCAACCCAGCTGTCTGCCTGGCCCTGTCCTGGAGGTGAGTATCCCTGCGGAGTGGATGCAACCGATCCCCAGCCGCTCTCCCTGACATCCTCCATCCCTCCCCGCTCCAACGGCGGCATGCTGGAGGGGACTTCTCCCTCTGGCCCCAGTGGCAACGAGCTTATGCCCTCATGTGTGAAATCTGATTATGCTTGCGTGGCTTGAGCGGGATGATCTGATCCTCAGCGCTGTGAATCCCACAGAGCGATTATCCACTCCGGAGAATTTCCTTTCTTTGTCCTAATGGGCCAGCCACTGAGCCTCCCCAGCACTGCCTGAGTAACCCTGGATCCCCGTGAGGCTTCAGCCTACATCTCCCAGCCAGGATCCGGGTCGACGATTGCACTTGCAAGGCAGCTGGAAAGTGGAACCTTTGGCGGAAGAGTAGGGAAGAAATGAGGCTGCAACTCGCCTTCCTGCTCCGGGTGTCAGGAGCTGGTGACTTCTGAATGAGACTCAGGCGTTAGGGACCATGAATCCTACTGAATTCAGGGGAATTAGGCTGGGGTACATCCGCGTGTTTGTAAGTGCAAGGTAATGTGCATTGTGGCTTCCTCAGCACAGGTCTCTGTGGCTGTGGGGAGCTCCCCAGCCTCCAGCCGGGTGTTTCTTGTTTTGGATGGTGGGCCATGAGAGATGCTCGGGCACTCAGGGCAGAGCATCTGAAGGGTTCAAGCTAAGAACAAAGGACCAAATTCTTTTAGCCCTGCTCTGCTAACAACATGCTGCAAGACCTTGGGGAGCGCCTGAATGTCCCATCCATAAAACATATCAAATAAACTCACTCTCCTTCCCTGAGACATTGGGAGAACTTCCCAACAAGGAAGCCCCATGGCCTGCAGAGTCTGTTTTTTGGTGGTTTTGCTTCCTTTCCTTGTTCAGGCACATCAGTAGGAAGATCAAGAAAGGTCGACCCACTCAGGCACACTGCCCTGTGAGACCAGTACTTGATCCTGGCTCATCTGGTTGCAGGTAGGAGGAGGAATCAGAGCTGCTCAAGTGTGCCAGCAGCCCAAGGGGGCTCTGCACAAGACAGTGAGGCAGTAATCCCTGGAGCTAACGAAACTTTCCAAGTAGCTGGGCTTTTCCAGCTCTCATCAGTAGGTCAGAAAGGTTGTAATTTAGATTTGGTGCCAGACGAGAGGATTGACACTCCTTTGACTGGGTTTCAGCTATCCTGCTGCAGTTGATGAAGCGATGTGCCTCCTTAGGGCCATGAGGTTTGCAAACAGTGGCTTGCTGCCCCCAAAAGGGGGAAGCTGACTTGCCTTTCCCCCCAAACACACACTGAGTTATCCCCCTGCTCATTTATGTGAATAATAATGAACCAACCTGAGGGGTGAAATGACTGAATTGATTTCTCTTCTCTCCCTGTTTCTCTTTGCAGAACTGAAGACTATATGAAGTTGTCCCTAGCCTCCTCCTAAAGGCATCCCTTGGCATCTTTAAAGGCTTGAGAGAAATACCAAAACCAACCAAACACACCCATAAGAGAAATCCATAAGCCCTCAAAACTTGGCATCCCCTCTTGGTCTGAAGTTGAGTTCTTCAAAAAACTCCTGTGGTATCAAGTTTGAGGAGATCCTGTTGTGTGGCTCCAGGGACTGGGGCTGGGCCCAGGGAGTGACTTGAGTTGTGTTTGTGGGGCTGGGATGTCCTAGGAGATGAACCTTTTTTCCCTCTCCCTCAAACAGAACCCAAATCGGATACCAAATTTGCAGCAAGTCCATTAGCTGTGTTCATCACCGTGTGTTAGCCCTGCCGTGAAACCTGTGTTGTTCGTTTAGAGGGGTGTGTGAACCATAGCTCTTCTCCCAGACCAGCCTGTACCTTATACCAGACCATAAAGCTGTTTCTTCCCAGAGCCAAACTCCTCCTCTTTATTGCTGGGGGGTGGGAGCTGCCTAGGATTTCAGACATACAACATTGCTCTATTTGAAGGACAAAGCGGGGTCAAAGTGAGGGAGGGAAGATGGTAGCTGGACCGACTCAAATCTTGCTTCTGTAGTGCTTTTAGCAGAGAGCTGATCTTGTAGGTAGAGGGAAGACTCGAGAAGGGATGAGGATTGATAGTTTAGCTGTTCTGTTTGTGGTGGAGGTTTAGGAGACCACGCTTTGGCTGCTGTTGATAATCTGGATTCACACTTCCCTACTCTGGTCCCCAGGGGGAGAGATCTGAGGAGGTAGCTACGGTGTCATGGGGTCCCTCTGGCTCAGGATGAGACTGAGGGGCGTCCTGGAAGAGACACCCTCCCTGTTCCTCTGCCCACTTGCTGTTCCATTGCCCTCTTCTCTTGCTAGCCCCGTGGTTTGTCCATGGGAGCCAGAACTCAGAACCCCCCCTCAGCTCTGTCACGTACAGGAGATGTGTTTGGCTGGGGGCATTTACCTGCTTCAGGCATAGCGGGTTTCAAATCAAACCCTGCTGGTTTGCGAGAGCGAGAAGAGGGTCCCAGTTCTCTAGCGATGTTGTAGGAACACCAGGCTGGCTGGGGATGTGTCCTTCAAAGTTTCTCCCTCACTGCAAGACAAGAGCCTCTTGGCTAAAACTGCAAACATATCAGAAACCCAACAGGCTGCTTTTTTTTTTTTTCTTCTTTTTTTTTTTTTTTTCTTTTTAATTCCTATGCAGACAATACTTGAAACCTTGTACACAGTTGTCCTTTCCAGCGCCTGGGGTTGGCAAACTCTTAATAAAAGGGCTCATTTAAAGAACAGCAGGAGACTTCAGCTTTAGAAGAGGCTGGGCTGCCCCTTCCCAGCCAACAACTGCAAGCGTGCTCAGTGGGTTGCGTATGAGTTTAGGCACACCCAGACCCTCTGCTTCAACATCCCTCTAGTACGACCGCTGTCTCCCTTCGGTGCTGGCTGGCTGACTGTGTCCCAAGCACCCAACTATGCAAAGAATGCCTTATATACGTTGTGTTTAAGTTACATGGCAATATCTACATCGAGCAAAGTCTATAGTCGAGTCCAGGTTTTTTGCTAGTGGCGGCAAGTCAAACCATTTCTTCAATTCAAATGGCTGTCTGGGTATTTTTTACTTTTGTTTGTTTTGTTTGTTTGTTTTCTATCTGATGGTGGCTCTTATACAAAGGACTGTAATTGTAGTGGCTTGAATCTGTAAAAATTGCCTTTGTTTGGTCCAATAAACCTTTGAATAGTTTATTTGGTTTGTGCTTGTTCTCCCTGCCTCCAGCAGCTTGTAACTTCTCCCTCAAGAGATTTGTGTTGAAAATCTGGATTTTAGGTTAGAGGTACATTCTGCTTTTTCATGCCTTTTACCCCAGAAGTGATTCCACTGACTTCAACAGGAATAGAGTCGGGCCAGTGGTGAAAGTCAGGGATTTTCTCCTGTTTCTGCTGGAGCAGCACAGTGTTGCAGTAGGATCCTGGTTTTGTTTGGCTGTAGAGCAATTAGCAAAATTCTCACATGCAGAGCTCTGCCCAGGATTTCAGCTGCTGTGAACACAGATGCCCAGCACTTCCTGAAACATAAATCTCATTTAATATGCCTCTGGCTAACTGTCCCAAAACTTCGGCTAATTGTGAAAGTTTTGGACCGAAATGTCTAAAGGAGCCTAAGGGAGTTAAGTATGCAAATTCAATTCCCTATCAAGAATTTGGCTGCTTTGAAAATCCTTAATTATTCTGTCAGCAATAAGTAAAATCCTGTTTTACCTCTTGAATCCAAGTAGCTTTGAGGACAGCACTTACGGAAAGAATGATTTTACTCGTGAATGGGGTAGGTTTGGTCTGAAATCGTCAAGAAAATACAACCCGGAACACTACAAGGTTGTTTTACAAGGTCGCCTTTGATAGGAGAAGCTCCTTTTTGAAATCAGTTTCATGTTTTTGATGCCTTTCTCTTCTTTCCCAGGCTCTTATCTCTCCTTATCTTTGTTTTGCTCTCCCTTTGTTTTAGATTATGCAGTACAGTACCAGCTCTTTTTTAATTTCTGTTTTCACATGCACAGCCATGATATTTAAAGCCAAGGGGATAGCAAAACGCACTGATGTTGTGTTTAAAAAAACAAGTGGGTATTGCCTGTGATCTTGATTTTAGAGGCGGGGAGACAAAGAAACGGGGCTTTGGGGAGCTGAGGGTTTCAGTAGTGTTAATGCCTGTGAAATAATAAGCGAGGGGTGCAGACCTGTGTGGAGCATTCCCAGCTGGCATGCATTTCCGACATGTGAGGCAAAGATGTGTATTGAATTTCTCCACATCAGAATGGAAATGTGCCCTCTAGTGCTCAGCGGTGATCTAAAACAAAATATTGATCGCTAACGACTGTGCTTCCCTTCATCTGGTCTGGAAAGTGCACTCGGATGTATTTCATGTGAGTGCAAAAATATACAGAAGAGCCAGACAAATCCAGGTGCTTGAAAGCCTGTGAGCAGAGCTTTCTTGACCGGAAGATCCCACGTCATTATCAGGATATGTTTGGCCTTGGGACAATTGCATTTTAATTGTAATAGTATGTAATTGGCAAATGAGCTTCCTCTTGCCAGGATCCGTTTTCTTCCTGCCCTGCCTGCAGCAGTGGTGCTGGGAAGACAGCCAGCTGCTCCTGCTGGGGCTTAGCCTCGGAGAGGGGAAAACGCAGAGCCCCACTCATCAGGAGCTCAGCGCACGAAGGCTCCTCTGCCCTTTCCCAATGGCCTTCTTCCATTGATCTTGTTCCTGGTGCGGTTGCTTCTGATGTGTTGATGCTGCGCTCTCTTCTTTCTAGCAAAGGTTGTGTCCTAGTTTCGCCTGTCAATACATATTTGTACTGCTCCTGTTACGGCAACAGCTTGTCTACATACGACTTGCAGGGAGACTACCCCAGGTTGACTAATGACATGAATTTAAGTGGATTAATTACAGTGTATTAAAGCTTTATGCAGAAAACTGGCTGTGGCGGGGACAAAGGACTCTTGACAGGACAACCATGTGGAAGTAAAAGCCAGAGGCTGCATTTCCAGCCCAGGGGAGGACTGATGATGTTGAAGACACAGGAGGAGCTGGGATTGCAGGAAATCTGTGCTCTGAGTTGCCATTGCTGAATTGTGACCCCACAGTCCTGCAGGGACAAAATGAGCCTTGAAGTAACAGAAATTTCTTCTCCCTCATTACAACCTAAAGCACCACAACTTCCTTAATTGTTTTAATCTCACACAGCAGAGTCAGGTAGGAGGTGTGCTAGGCAGTGCTGCAATCTGATCTCGATCCTACAGGAGTCTGGTAGTGAGAACGTACCAGCCCAGATCAGAGCCACAGTGCACATTCATTTTGACCTAAAAAGTGATTTTGTAGACAGTTGCATTAATTCATGATGTACTTGAGAACACGATATTCCTGTACAGCCCACCCTTTTGTATTTCTAGGCAATGATCAGTAGATGAATGAACAATATAAACTCTCTTATAAAGATTAAAGATTCCTCAGGTAAAGCACTGTGTCTGACAGATACCAATCTTTGTGCTGCAGGACATAAAACAATGGTTAACTTCTTCAGGTTAGGCAAAAATCAGGATATGATTTTTTTTTATTTTATTTTTATGGGGAGCAGGAAGTTAATCATAAACTATGGGACTTTCTAGGGTTGTAAATCTAAGCTAGATGGTCTACTGGTCAGACTCTGCCCACGGAGGAATCACCTTTTTGCTGTACTGACTACATGAGTCCATCTCATTTTTGACAGTGGCAGATGAACCCTTGAATCTAAGCAGATTTTATCTATGATCTTACCTTCCAGGGGCTGATTAAAGTCATGTCCACCCTGGAAGGCAGTCTAGACTCTAGTTTTAAGGTAGGGTATACATTTTAAATTTGATGGTTATTCCTGAATTACTCTGTATCTGCATACTCTCATTACACAATGAAAGGACTATGCTGATAAAGCTTAATGCAGCTTTGCTATAGGGTCTGCTACAGCAGGACATAGTGGCCTTACAAAATTCGACATGTGGAGTTAACCTGGTACTTTGAGCATAAATAAGCCCTAAGAAACTCCAAAGCTGGTGCTAAAGCAGTCAGTTTCATCTCCACATATAAAGAACCAAAGAGAGATGTGCAATATAATTGGATAGCTGGGAGGGTGGTGGAAGAACCAGAGGCAATCCCTTTCTCATCTCACAGGGGCAGGTTTCCTGCTGTCAGCAGGGCTTGTAAAATGACCCACGTTTGGTTTCATGTTTCATTTGACCATGGTGTGCTTGCTCAAACTGCGTGCTGGGGACTGGCTATTCCTACTTCTCCTTTTCTTGTTGACAGGGTTCAGAGAGAGCAGCTGGCTGCCATCTTCAGGCTCATGAAGGAAAAAAGTGACACATTTGGAGAGATGTCTGAAGGAGACATGAAGGAGCAGCTTAGACTGTATGATATATAACCCTGTAGCCAGTGAAGACTATGCCCAGAAGTCATCTTGGCCATTATTATGCAGGACACTGGAGATTATAGTACTATAAACATGTTTCAGTAGTTATTTTGCATTTCCAGGTTGTTTTGCAAATCTGTATAGGTCTATAATATGTATTTTTAAAGACTTGCATTTTTTCACCCTTTTCATTGTTTTTTCTTGAGGAACTATCATGGCATTTTCATCTCATATAGAGATTTTACCTCTTTCTGGCTGGGCCATATGTCTCAGTCATAGAAAGCAGTTAAACTTGCAACTTTTTCCTGGTCATGCTTTGTAAGAATGAATTTTCAAACCTAGTCATTAATTGGTTTGAGACCTGAAAGAAGCCAAAGATGATAGAAGAGCAGATTTAAAATGGGTGAAAAGAATAGAATCATAGAACAATTTGTGTTGGAAGAACAAAAGGAGGTCTGTAGTTCAGCCTCCTGCTCAAAGCAGTATCAGCTATGGGATCAGGCCAGGTTACTCAGGGCTTTATCCTGTTGGGTCTTGAAAACCTCCATGGATGGAGACTGCACAACCTCTCTTGGCAGAGAGGCTTTCAATTCTACAGTTAGAAAGGAAATAGCCAAAGACAAAGCATTAATGCTCTGATTAGATGTGAGCTGCCATTCCATCTCCTTGAAAGGAATACTTCATCCTCCTTCACACTGGATTTTTGAAACAAATCCAAGACGATTCCGGCTGACCCCGTTGAGCTCATCTTCATGCCTGTGAAAACTGCAGCTAGCTTCAGCCTGGAAGCAAAAACATCTCTTCGCCTCTTGACTCTGGTAAAAGCAGTACAGAAAGGTGGCTGACACTTTTAGAAGAACGATTGTGTCAAACTCAGATCCTATTCTCCTAATGTAAAAATTATGTGGGAAACTATGTACTTAGGAAACCTCTGTGAACTTATCAAGTATTTTGAACAGTTTTGACCAAACCTTGGTGGTTTGGACAGAGTAAATCAGTGAGCATTCCTAACTTAAACTGAATGTCTTCTTGTGTACTTCTCTCTCCTATGAAATCCTGTTAAACACTTTATTATCAGGAAGGATTTTCTTGGTTTTTATTAACTGCTGACAAAGGGAGGAAAATTTTTTTGACCCAGTTGTAGGGTCAGAATCTTTTCAGATTAGGTTTTTGTTTCATGTAATTCTTTTGAATCTGATAATACTACCAAGTATCTCATTAGCTGGTCACTGTTTCACACTACAACACATTCTGTAACACTATACTATTTGACTTTTAAGAATCATTTTATCTTCTAAATGTTTTCACTTAAGTCAGTGTACCCTTATTATAAGATCAAGCTGGCTTTACTACCAAGTCATGACTTCACCTAAATGTAGTATCTGAAAATCCTCTCGTTCAACATGAAGAAATTATGTGGGCAAAGTTGTCTCATGATGTTAAAAATCAAGCAGGCAGAAAGCTGCTGTGTGTCTAGGCCACAATTTCCTTTGTCAGACTGTACAATAGGATAAAGGTAGGAAATTTTTATGTGGGACTTCTCCCTCATCCCAACCTTATCCTTTTCCAAAGTTCTCCTTGAAAGCAGGCAAAGGAGAAATAAGATTTGGATGATTTTTTATTTTTTAGTCTTTGTCTCGCAGACTTTGCAGTTTATTTATGAAGTATTTTTGTATTTATTGTTTTACATTTGAGCCTTCTCTGAACAAAAACACTTCCTCAAACACCTTGGTTTAACTCTGTGCCACCAGCAACAGCTTCAAGCATGGAAGAACAGCTGCCATCAACCCCATCCCACCACACCTCCCGTGGGCGGTGTGACTGAAATGGCGAGATGCTGCTGATGACAGGACAGTGGTAAAAGCCCTCCACCATTTACGAAGCCCATATTTAAGACAGAAATGAAGCCAGTTAAGCAGCCTCTGCCTGAGCCATGAGGCACAGGGATGCCTGCATGTACAGCCCCTGGTTGCTGCAGGAAGGCACGGCACGGCACGGCGCTGCCAGGCTCCAACGGGATCCCCTTGGACATGGCCGGGGTGTGTGTGTGTAGGGGGGGGGGGGAGCTTTCGGCAACCGGGTGGCGCGACCGGAAGGAGCGGCCCTGCAGCAGGCCCCGTTGCCATGGCAACCGCCAGCTCCTTCCGGGAGAGAAAGGCCACGAAACCGCCGAGCGCGTGTGCGTCAGGCAGTGCGCATGCGCACTCCGTAGGCACAGCCGGGCGCTGCCAGCGGCGGGCCTTACGCGGGAGAGGGGGGACGCGCATGCGCGAAGCCGGCCGCCGGCCGCATGACAAAATGGCGGCGGCCGCTGGCTTGGGGGGGGAGGTGTACACGTGTGTGTTCTGTTCGTCAGGGATCTGTGCCAAAGTGTTTTGTAGCTGCCTTTTTTTTCTTCTTCTTCCTCTTTTCATTATTCTCCCTTCTTCTGGGGCTCTTATTTATGTGTGTTCCTTACTTCCCAGTAGGTGTGCTTCAGTGTAACCCACTGTTATGACACTATTGAGCAAATAAAGAATAGGTTGTTGTGGCTTGGTCTGATCTTGGGTGGATCAGGGAAAAAGAGTATTTTGTTACACATCCTCAGTCTTTTTGGATGTGTTTCTAGTCTTTCATACAGGCACAGACAAGTCTTTGAGCATGGAACAGAGATCCAGTGTATTTTTTTTTTCTTTTTGTAAGTTAGAATGATTTAGCCAAGGAGCTCTAGGTGGAAGAGTCGAAGACAGAAAACAGCAGATTTCCCCTCCTTTGACTCTGTTAGGAGCCTTGGTAGGGATTTCATCTTTAGAAAGTTACCCTACAGATTTCTTACGTTTGCTTTTCTTTGCATAGTTTGCCTCTGAAATTGGTAAACTCTGTGCTACGTGATTTGATAGCATCTCCTTTGTGCTCAAGCTGGTGTAAGTACCTATAATTGGGCTTGGCCCAGTGCATTAGTAGTTAAGACAAAGTGGTTGACTGTGCCAACCCTATGAGGAGTTGTGCCAGTGAATGTGGCAGATGTATCTCATAGCAAAGAGATGCATTTTCGCTGTCATTTTCTTCAAAGGAAATAAGAATAGTAATAGCTGGAACAGATTGTGGCCCCATACCCACCATAAACCCTCTGCTTTTTGCTCCTACAGTGTTATTTTCCATCTTACATTGCCTTCTGCATTCTTCAGGGGAGTTACAGGGTTTTTTGCAAACTATGTCAAATATTTTGATTAAATTCCTCTTAGGCATTTCTCAGAATGAATCAAAGGCAAAAGTTCTCGTTAATATCCACCAGAAGAGAACAAGTAGGAGTTTCCAGACTAGTTTTGGGGAGGGGAAAAAAAAAAAAAAAAGCATCCCCCAGTCCCTTGTTTCTCTTAATCACTGTATCCAGGCTACATGTGTCTGGCAGGGAAATAAATCCGCAGTTTCTCAGAATTTTTAATAAACTGGATTTATTCCTATAAGAATGGTGGGAAGAGAATTCAAAAACCATGCTGTATATAACAGACTATTTTAGAAAATATATTTTCCTCTGAAGAGTGAAATAGCCAGTTCTGAAACATGCAGTAACTACTGACTATAAGGAATTTGTGTGGTAATCAAGCAGTGAATGTGTGGCATAAGCATCTCCTTAAGAAGACAGTTTCACCTTACTACCTCCCAAGCTTTTCTCGATGAATCATGTTGATATGACATGAGGACTATATGAAAAAGGCCAGAGACAAGTCTTTAAAACCTCAATGTTTTAGGCTTTTCTTCCTGTGTTTCTCTGGAAGTTGTCTGACCAGCATAACCTCAGAGGTGGTAGAAAACGTGTAGTGAAAATGCATACCTTTTCTTTGTGGCATGTGCATGATTCTCTTTTCTCCATAATATGACTAAAGCTTTTCTCAGAGAAGTGGGGTTTTATAGGGCTTTTGACATGTTCCAGGAATCTGATCTTTCATGCGAGTCCTCTCTAAATGTCAAATGAAACAGCAGAGATTCTGGTCTGAGTACATATTCAGACTGTGAGTTATGGAAGAAGCACTAGATAGTAAGAATTCCTAAAGGTAAGGTAAGGAGATGAAAACGTAGTGCTAGCACTACGTCTTTGAATCTGGCTTTCTGCAAGGACAACATGGGAGTCCATGTGAATTATTTTTACTTTGAATATTATCTCGTACGTATCAAGCTCATCTAATTAGCGGATCCCAGCCAGGAACTTTGGAATAGCTGTGAGATGCTCCTTTTTCTAAAGTGGAAAGTCTGTTTGAAATGCCATCTTAATTCCCCAAGTAGGTCAGGAATGCAGTCATTGAGTTACCAGTGTGTAGTGAGTGAGTCATGGTGTGGTCAGCTGTTGAGAATGCTGTGTACTGCTCACATTCGTTCACTGCTAAATTGTATCTGGAACAATAAACAAACAAAAGAGGAAGTCTCACATAGTTTGTTTCATCTTCGTTTGTCTCAAAGAAAGGGGCTAATTGATCTTGTTTTCTGTGAGAGGGTAGTATCATACATCTGCTGCTGGAATTGGCTGTTTTCACACGTTAAACCAAATTGTTAGGGTTCCCACTGTACAGGCAGATGAAACAGCCGTTGTCCTGGGGAATCCTAACCAGCCTCAACACATCACCAAAATTGGCAGTGCTAACTGGGCTGAACGTAGCGGGGGAGTTGCGTGCCTTCTCCGTGTGGTCATGTGTAGACTCACTGCAGCACATCTGGCTGCAAAGTTGTTTCCAGTGGTAAAATCCAAGGGTGAGGTATGATGACCGCTTACCTCTGCCGGGGTCATTTTTTCCACCCCTGCAGCAGTTAAGAGATTGCAGTCGTGGTGCAAGGAATGGTAGCATTTGGAGGGAGGTGGTGCTGCAAAATTGTCTGCTGACAGAGATGCCTGGTGCTGGAAAATTTAATTCTTTTGGGAGCTATTTTTTACCACTCTCCTGAAATGTCTGACCTTTTCTTACCCAAGGCTAAAATAAATGCAGCACTAGAGCATTTAAAATTGGAGTAAAGCTTATACACTGCGTTTTCTGTAGATGGACGTGAGGAGGTGGGAGAGGAAAAGCAAGTACTGTTTATCCGCTGGATGGTGCTGTTGTTTTATACAAACAGCAGAAAGGTCCTGCACAGCTCCAACTGAGACCTCGAGTAGTGTTTTGCTTCAGCAAGAATTAGGAAGAAGGATGTGCACAATCTTTTCCTCCTTAACAGGATTCATCAGAAAATTGCTATTTTGTGATCTGCCTATTATTTAGCATTCCTGGGACTGGCTAAAGTTAGCTAATTACTAAATATGGGAAAACTCATATTTTCACTGGTTTCCACCCAGCCTCTTTCAAGTCTGAGTAATTCTTCCTAATCAGAACCAGATTTTAATATATATATATATATATATATATATATATTTAAAACTTTCCTCAGTTCTCCAGTCCCCAAAGGTTATATTTTGTTTCATCTTCAGGATGAAACAAAATTTGTTGGCTCGCTCAAGTGCAGTAAGTTAGCTAAGTCATCGGAGTAAAAGTTTGTCGTCAGAGTTTGTGGTTTTACCTCATTGTGGGGGAAGAGAAGATGCATTCCTCAAACACAGCCCTTTCCTGAGGGCAAGACATGTTTGAATTGTTTGCCTGCCATAGCATCAGATAAGATCTGAAATAGGTATTTGCAACGTATATTACATTTTTCTAATATTCTTGACTTTTTTTTTTCTTTTTAACTCCCTTAAAGAAGTAAATGTGATCCTTACGAAGAAGACTTTTTGAATCATTCCTTCTCTGTAATTTGTCTACCTTGTTGACAGTTACAGCCCTTTATCAGAAAGGAAGCGAAGAATAGTAGCCCATGTAGTGAGAGATTATTGTGCAACCTCTATTGATGTGACTCAGTTGTTGGAATTCTGCTACTGATAATTGATGGAAGTAGGAATTACTCAAGGTGCTGGTTTTAAGGAAATGGGAGGGTGGGAAAAGAAGTGATGCAAGTGCTTCGTCTGTAGGAAGGGGGGATGGCTGCTTCAGTTCAGTAAGTCTTCCTAAAAACGATACTAATTAATTTTCAGTGCCTTCCAGCATCATAGGACTGGCTATCAGCTTTCTCCAGTTTCCAGATACTTTTGGAATTGTGGTAGCAAGAAGCCTGCTGGCAGGAGATGTTTCTGAAGACCGTTCTGTGGAATACAGGTTGAAAACCAGTGTGTGATCATGCTGATTTAGTACAGAGCATTGTGTTTGTTAGTGCCCGTACTCCTGCAGAAGTCATGCCTGAGCTAACTGGGAGCTGATTTGGTGAGATGCATGCCCAGGTGTGACTAACCAGGGTCTAGAGAATAGCCCCTATAAATGAAGGACATCAGAAGAGATGGTATCTTATTCTGATGTTAGTGGGTCATACGTGAAGCAGGTCCCGACTTAAGGTAAATAACAACATCAGATTCATCCCTCCATTTCTCATCTTACTGTAAGCTGCTTGGACTTGGTGTTAGTTCAACAGAAGGCTTGTACAGAATCTTCTAATTCCTCCTGTCACCCTGAATTCCCTTTAGCTGCCATTCCGTTTGTGTCTAGTGCCCTTTCATGGCAGCAAGGACCATTTGAAAATCCAGATTTTTCATACTACAGGTGCAGTGTTGCAGCCCAGCAGCTAATGGACACTACTGTGACGTTTGGAAGGAAAAAAGCACTTACTGAAAATGTGACTGGACAGACAAAATAGAGCTGCCCAGGGATTTGCAGGGAGGTGGAATGACTGACTGCCTCGGCTTGTCCCAAGATCTGACATTTGTCCTAAAAATCGGAGCTGTCTTTTACAAGATGGAGGAGTTACTGCCTCTGGATACTTCTGAGATGTGGTTTACGTGAGGACAGAGTGGCTGGGAGGGAGAATCAGACGAACCTGTTGGTCTCTGAACTTTGTTTTGGCTTTTTGTTAAATCGTCTCCTCAGCGTATCATCAGCCTGGAAAACTGTTGTCCGTTCCTCTTCCATGATCTTTGTTCTGTTTGTCTTTCCACTGCGATATGGATGAGTTGCTTGGGGTGTTACCCTGTGTATTAATAATAGAAAACCTGTGGAAGCTGGATGGAGAAAATAGAGAGCCCAGCTTTTCTCTGTAGATTATGCTGAAGTTTTCACACCCACGCACCGAAATCTACTTAAATCAACAGAGAAGTTTGACTTTTGGCATAAGCAAGAAGACTTCTGTTTCAGGCAGCGCTGCATGAAAATTGTAGGCTAGGTGTTGCCAATTCCTCCTATATGGACTGTGGTTTTTTTTGTCTTGCAATAAAGGATTCCTGTCTCATATCTGCTGTCCTTGTGGCAGGATAGAGCTGTGTGAAGAGGGCAAATACTAGGGCATATGAATCCCAGTCACCCTGAAATAGGGGAAGTGATATTCTGAAAACTTGTTTCTATGGGGAGATTTTCTTTCAGCTATTTTCAGGCTGCCCATGAACCCACGGGTATTGGGCCTTAGTCTTTCTCTCCCCTCTCTTGTGTAGGCCCTGCCAGTTTCAACAGCCCTCCAATCTCACTGTTAAATTAGCAATGCTGGGACTGGGGTGATGAGACAGTTCCCTAAAATGTCCTGAGGAAATTGCACGCTTTCCTGCGCACCTCTGTTTTCTAAAAACTTCTGTCGGCACAGTGGAGGTGGAAGGATTTCCGTTTGGCTATTTGGTTGCATAGTTATTGGTATTTTGGTGTATATATATTAGTATATATATTGGTATATTTTTGGTTATAATACCTCATTCAAGCAACTGGAAGATCCAGCAGCCCTTTGTGCTGCCCTGAAGCCTGCAGGGGATTTCAGTCCCAAGCTTTCTCCTGTAGCTGGTCTCACAAATAACATACACATCAGAGGGCAAAACTAGGGGAAGAAACCTGATGTTAATGCAACTGAGAATATAAGTAATTTCAACAGGAATTTCCGTGTGATACAGGCATAAAAAGAAAACCTGGTGTCGTTGGCTCTTGGACCTGCTCTTTCACCGTGAGGAAATGCCTCCAGGGAAGCACCCACCGCTGAAATGTTCTGCTTGGGATGAAGCACAGTCGGATGCTGTGAAATCCTGCTGACTGTGGTGTCGGTGAGCGGCTCCCTGCTCTGAGACACGCAGCCGATCCAGGTGGGTTCCTGTGGGGCAGCAGGAGTGTCACCTGCTTTCTGGTACCAGTCGTTCTTTTTGCCAGCTCCTCCTTTAGCCCTTTGTGGCAAATGGGTTCTTAACAAAGGGTGAACTGTCATCCTTGTTTGCTCGTGGATATTCTGTACTCGGGGGTGATCAACATTGTGTGTGACAGTTGGATAATATTTATACTGAAAAGCCCATGGAGATGGTGTTGATGTCTCTGTTCGCCTTTCTGCAACAAGAGATGGGGCAGATCCCTGTTGCTAATTTTATCACAAAATGGTGGGCTTTACCTTGCCCTTTGCAGCCATATCCACCCCCTGACCGCCCCCAACTGAGAACAAGTGACCGTTTCCATGTCTGTGGGGGAGTGGAGTTAGGATCTGGGAGCCTGAGACTGATCCATCATGTTGTCCTAAGGGGACAGAGCAAGTGATGATGGCAGTGGTCAGGTTCTGTCCCCTCCACCTAGGGCATCAGCATGTGGTGGGATAGCAGAGGTGTGATCCAAGACCAACTGGTTCAAACCTCCCTTCCCTCTCTAAACGAATCGAACAGATGGCAGGTTGCTCTGCGTTTGTTGCCTCTCTCGTGTCCTTGAGTCTGTTTCGTTCTTTTGAGTCTTTTTCGTTTTTTGAGTCTGTTTCATTCTTTGTAAGAATCAGAAAATATCCGTGAGTGATCCTCCAGGCCTTTGGATGGTTAATTTAGAGAAAGGTGTGGCTGGGAGACTGACAGTGTGCTCCTCAGGTCACTTAGCTGACAGTATTGACAAGCCTGGTTTGTAAAGTCCTGTTTCAGTGCACTTAGGAAGGGATGGGGTAAGAAGGGTATGTTATTTGCCAGTTCTGCTCTCTTCTCTGTGCATCAGTTCCACCTGCCAGTTGGGGTGTTGAAACAGAACTTCATCATGTGGACTCTGACTCAAGCCAGCTTTATATAGTTGGTGGCTGAGAGTTTGCAGGTATGAGTGTGACTCGGTTTGCCCTTCAGGAAAACCCCGGTAATGTTGGTGACTACTGAGCCTGTCTTGATTTTGGCATTCCAGGTGCAGTTTGCAAAGCAGGCAGGTAGAATGGGTGTCTGTGACTGAGTGTATCTAACCCAGAGTCCCTGACACAAGATCAGGCAGCCTTAAGATACCATTTTTGTTGATTTTTGTATTCACTGAATACAGTGTTCAACAGGGAACAATAAACAACTGAAGGAGATGATCTTGTAGAAAAACTATTGCAATTAATAAGAAGTCCCTAGGCAATAAATTGTTTTGCAGGATAACAAACCAAAGGCTAACCATATGACGTGACAGGAAGTACTTTTATTTCCTGAACAGATTAGATAGCAAACCATATAAAAAAAAACACAAATAAAATGCTGGCTATTATCTTTTATATGACTATTTATCTTTAAAGAGAGAGAGCAATTAGACCAAAAGACAATGTACATTTTTCTGATTCTGAAATCAAATTGTATTTATCAAAGTTCCATCCAGGAAACAGTGTAGTTATTCTAATGTATCTGTGGGACACTTGTCGTCATCCAAATGATTTTCATAGGTAGACCTGCTGAACAACAAGTGAAATATTTTGGCAGTGGCAAAACAAAAAGCCCACTTCAGATTTGAGACAGCTCTCAAATCTAGAGCATTGTGGCTTCAGCCATCAGGGTTCTCAGCATGTTGTGGTAGAGCCACCAGTGTCTAGATGAAGCTAAAACCGAAAAGAAATCCATGTAGCTCTGGGCAAAAGCAGGACTGTTGGCATCGTCCTGGTCAAATTCTCATGTGTTTAACTGCCTTTTACTGCTCTGTCTCCTTTCTGCTTATTTCAGGGAACTTCTGTCTGGAAACGTGGTGCTGGAGCATGGCTGGTCGTACTCCTGCTGTAAAGCCTGTGTTTTAGTACCAACTGAAGGAAACACAGTAAGGTAATACACAAGTGCATTAGGACAAATTACATAAACGTTATAAACCCAACTCTTGTTATATGCTATTGGATTCTCAGGCTGCTTTCCCATACTGCTCCACAGAACAGCACAAGCTGATAAACAACCAGAAGAGTTATATTCTAAAGTCCTTATTTTCATAGAGTAATTTGGGTTGGAAAACACCTCTGAGATCAAGGACAGCCACTGGGACAACGGATTCTCAGTGTCTGCTCTTGATTGTTTTGTGCATTGACTTACCAAATATTAATTTATTTTAAGTAAATCGGGCTGCTGTTTACTTATGGTTAGAAAATCAAGGGGTAAACATGAACTCTGACATTAACCAAGCTGAAAGGTTGAGTGGAACAAGATTGGTATCATAAAAAACTGGATAGAGGTTTTCTTTACAGTTTACACACTGGAGTGTGATGCAGTGTTGTGGATTGATTAGGGAGAGGGAGGGAAAACACTAGCAATGAACAATAAACAAACTGCAGCTCATATCTCCTTGGACCCGTGGGTGTGGTTCAGATATCAATGTGATGCCTAGGGACTGCATGAGATGTCTCTTCCAGCCTTCGTTGCTGGGGTTGTGTGGTGTGAGTAACTTGCTCTACAAAGAACAGGCATGCAGTGTCTCAGAGCAAAATGCCTGCTACAGGGAAGGGAGAGCTCCAAGTACAGGCTAGTGGGGATTGGCACAAGGGCTGAAGGCCACCAGTATTTGGCATCATCCTTGTTGTGTTAACAACACAGCTTAGACTGTTTCTGTTAGAGTCTCGATCATTCTCATTTGATAACTAAGAATGGGGAAACAAGGTTCAAGGTGCAAGCCGCAGAACTAGGGATAAACAGACCCAGCGTATGTCCTGCTTGATTTCTCTGTGCCATGGTTTTCACTGGAGGAGCACGTGTCTTTAGGAAATGCAGTTTATGGGAAGAGATGTATAATGTCATCACACAGCATTCTTAGAAACTGACTGGATGATGATCTTGGCCCTGGCTGAGACTGTGCAAACCTTCCTTGAGATCTAATGCCTGCGAGGCAAACCCCAACTGAAAAGATCCTAAGTAACTTCCAGGGAATTGGGAGAGAATGGTATGCCATTCCTGAGCACAAGGATCTCACATTTCCACTAAAGTAGCAGCGTGCTGCTCTCCTGCCCAGCAACTTCTTTGCCTGTGATTTTCTCAGTATATTTATAGCTGATGTGCAGCTGGGGTGGCAAAGAGTCACCTTCTCTCCCTGGCTGGCAAAAGCCTTTGCCAAGTTAATGGGAGTAACATGGAGAAAAGTAGCACAGGATCTCTAGGTTTCTAAATAGAACAGGAGAAGAACTGTTGAATAGAAGACAATGTATGAAAGAGAGAAGGGAAGAAAAGCACGTGATTTCCAGCAGGAAACCCATCTAACTTTTCACGGGACCCCATGTCCTTGCTACTCCTGCAGCTAACAGCGTGAAGGCACTTTTCTGATGTATTTGTCAGGGACACAGGGGAAGGCACTGTGAGGCCACAGTTTTCCAGCTGTAAGGCAGGGACATGATGATTTACACCACTCAGGAAGCAGGCTTACATGGTACATTCCTGTAGTACTTAGCATCCTTTGGAGTGAAAAGCAGCACAGTTGTCCTGCCAGAGGTCAAGAGTGATGGTTTTTGATGGTGAGTCAGTGGGAAGAGTATGGGAAAGGCCTTTCCCAAGAATTATTTGACTTCTGGCTTCAGAAGCAGTAGACCTGCACAGCTGTGATTCTGTAATTCAGAGGGACTTTGACAGGCTTGAGAGGTGGGCCTGTGCGAACTTCACGAGGTTCAAGAAGACCATGTGGAAGGTCCTGCATCTGGGCTGGGGCAATCCCAAGCACAAACACAGGCTGGGCAGAGAATGGATTGAGAGCAGCCCTGAGGAGAAGGACCTGGGGGTGTTGGTTGATGAGAAGCTCAACATGAGCTGGCAATGTGTGCCTGCAGTCCAGAAAGCCAGCTGTACCCTGGGCTGCATCAAACGCAGTGTGGCAGCAGGGCGAGGGGGGGGACTGTGCCCCTCTGCTCTGCTCTCATGGGACCCCATCTGGAGCCCTGCGTTCAACTCTGGGGCCCCCACCACAAGAAGGACACGGAAGTAAAGAGGGTAGGTTTAGATTAGGTATAAGGAAGAAATTCTTTACTCAGAGGGCGGTGAGGCACTGGCAAAGGCTGCCCAGAGGAGCTGTGGCTGCCCCATCCCTGGAGGTGTTTAAGACCAGGTTGGATGGGGCCTGGAGCAACCTGGTCTGGTGGGAGGTGTCCCTGCCCATGGCCGGGGGCTGGAATTAGATGAGTTTTAAGGTCACTTCCAACCCAACCCATTCTATGAATTCACAGCTGTGCAGATCCTGATTTTTGCAGCCAGGTGTGAAATGCTGAGAGGTGTGCCTGCATGTCTTATCAGGGGTGTGGAGAGGGATGTAGGTTTTGTGGTCCTTATGTTTCCCTCTCCAGAGCAACAGAGAATTCTGGAATGTTCCTGTTCCTGGCAGCTGTGAGAGGCAGGAATTAAAAAGGCTGTTTTTCTGGTAAGGGGGCCAGCTAACCATAAGTTTAATAAATTTGATGCTCACCTGTCTATAATACTGTCCTGCTGCTGAGGGAACAGGTTTCTCAGAGATTCCCCGGAAGGAACAGAATATTTTTTAACTTTCCATCAAATAGGTTGTGAAGGAAAAACAAACAAAAGAAAAAACAAAACCCACAAATCAGCTGTGACGTGGTGTCAGTTGTGTCTCTGTCTGTCAACTCTCTGGTGACATGCTAGGCTTCCTGTTGGGATGGGACAGACAAAAGGATGTTGACTTCCCGGAGGCATTTGGATGGTAAGTGCACAGGGCAGAGGAAAGTCAACAAGATTTGATACACAGCCCTCAAAAACTTGCACTCAGATTGTTGGCGTAGCTCAGACTCTAGCTGGCAGCCACAACACACACAGCTTAAAATCTAATTGAGATAGTTTGTTTAAAAAACACAACAAAACAGGCAAATCTGCTTTTTATCTGTCCAGGGTGTAACTAAGGATGTATTTAAGTGGATCTGGAATTAAATGGCATGCTATAGATGGAAAAGCGCTAAGAGAACCATCTTCACTTGATGGTCCCGGATAGAGTTTCCTAGAAAAAAGTCTTATTTTCAGTGCTAAAGAACAGAAGAACTTCTGCTGTAGGCACCAATGTTGGTAGCTGGACACGCTGAACACGGAGCAGTTGTACCAGACCTGGGAGTCTCGGCACTATAAGAGTAGCAGCATCTCTTGGGATTGCCAGTAGGGCTGCAGAGAAGCGCACACAACCTCTCATTTGCAGAAGGAAGCTGATATCTGGCCTATGGCTCTTCAGGTGTTGCCAGCTGCTGTGTCAGGTGCAGTCTTGTTAATTATCTCCCTGGCTGTGGAGGTCAACGGAGAGCAGTTTTTATGGGCTGTGAGGCCAGTGTTTCTCGGGAGTCATACTTCTTACAGAGATCTAATGGAGCAGCTCTGTTCTTGGCCTGTGCTTTCACTAAGGTCATCCCTAATCTTGGATGAGAGTTCGTGCACAGCCCCATCAACTAATCTGACCTTGTGTTTAAGCTTGCCAGCCTGGCTGAGCTATGACAGGCTGAATCCAGTCGTGGGGGTGGAAAGATGATGAAATAATGTTCCATGGAAGTCCAAGGCGGTAGTCTCTGAGGGCGTGTTTTTTTTTTTTCTCACATCAATACAAGAAGGTGAAAGCTGTATGTTTTGCTTAGCAAGCCTGGTTTCGGCCACTCTGCCTGCCAGAGATTTGGATATTCCCCCAAGCACAGTCTTTGTTGAACACAGAGTACTACAGACATGTTTGCCAATTGCCAGCACAGTTCCTTAAAAGCAAAGAAAGCTGTCTTTTTTTTTTTTTTTTTTTTTTTTCTGGTTATAGGAATCTTGCTCTCCCTTGTGGTTCTTGGTTTCGCAGTAATGTTACATGGAAGGGCTGGAAGGGAAACGTTGGCTGCCTCCAGAATTTCCCTTTGGGATCCTGCTAACAATAAAAGCCTTATAGTCACACACAAGCAGCTTCTTCCAAGCGGTATGCCTGAAAATGCCTAGGACTTGAAAAAGGAAGGCTAAAATGAAGCCACTGCTATACACGGTGCATGTCAGGACTGGTATTTGTCACTGGAAGGGATCTTCTGAGCACTGAGTTGCTGCTTGCCTGCTGCACACGCAGATCTGTAGCCCATCTCTCCAGAATTGCCTGGAGCTCCTGAGGGCTGTCCAGGAGCAGGACAATACCATGGCTGATTCCCTTCTCAATGCCTCTAATTATTCAGCAGATCTCCTTTGACCTTAAGATCACTTTGGGAAGGATGAAATGTTTCGCTGTAGATGGAAGACGGGTTATAGCCTGGACTAACAACCTCCCCCATGTTTCTTCAAGGACTTTTAGCACCTTGCTTGCTGTTTAACTTTTCTCTCCTAGGCCCTCTGATAACTGATGTTTTGCACTTAAGTCCAGAGACATTAATTTATCTGCAATTATGGGCAGTAGAGAAATGCATCTGCTGATGCATCCTTGTACAGGGAATCCTTGCAGCTTTTCTTTACTTTGATGGGCGGATGGGTACAAGGTGGGTGTGAAATCTGATTGGCTTCCTTGTAACTTAAAGCTCTCCATGTATCTTCATCTCTCTGTGTGTTCAGTAACAGTGTGAATGTTAGCTTTTAAGAACTGTGATGTTGGCAACAAAATCTCAATCTGAGCTTAATTATTGATAAGAGCTGTACAAACCAACTTCTGTAGTAAGAGGCCATATAACCTTTTCCATTTCAACTGTTAGGGTTAATATTTAACTGCTCCCCATGGGTAAAAATAGCCGTTTGCTGTAGTATGTAAAACTACATTTCTGTTGTTCATCTGTGCTCATCTTTCCCTCTGCTAGTGGGGAGATGTATTTTGGACTGCCAGAAGTCAATCTCTAGGCAAACTGCTGATTTTCATGAAGAAGAGAGGTCGAGACATGAAGATTGTCAGGTGCTACATGTCAATGAGGAGCAACACATCCTAGATCTGAATGTCCTGTTTGCTCTACTCCAAGTGGGGTGTGAACCCCCAAGGTTGCAGCAGGGATTCATTACCCTTGGAGGGCTTTACATGCACGTGGCATCAGTGAAGCTTTGTTTGACCTGACAGTATTGATGAGCAAAGCCTGGTTGTACTGGTTAGTTCCCAAATGATCAGGGTCCTAGTAAAGACAGTAGTGTAGAAGGCAGTTGTCTGTCCATGATAAAAATTCACGCATGAGAAACATGAAATGTTTCATGGGATAAAAATTCAGATATATTAAATGCTTCCTTGAAATCAACTGAATTTCAGGTAGCTGTACTGTGGGGGTCACGAGGGGGGATCCAATTCTGAATTCTCCAACAAGCCACAGACCCAAATTCATCCGTGTCCTGTTTCAGTGCTGTCATTTTCTCGCCAGTCAGTGATCATTGTGAAGTGATGGGTTGAGAGCTCAAAAGCCAGAAGTAATAGCCCAGTCCTAGCCATAGTACTGGAGGAGACTTGACTGAGAGCTTCAAAAGAAGAGCAGCTGGAGAGCACAAGTTACTGCTACCTGTACAAGCAGCTCAGAGCTCAAGTGGCTTGTTCCTGAGACAGCTTGGGAATCTGAGCCTCAGGCAAGCCCGTGCAACAAGTTTGTCATGCAGTTGATTCTTTTCAAACAACTGAAATGCCGGATTGCAGTTTTTCCAGTTGCCTCAAAGGCAGGTCAGTTTTGTTGGAGAGGGAGGAGACTGTCTGACTGCGCCCAGCCCTGCAAAGCGCTGAGTACTAAGCTGTCTTCAAACACAAATTCCTCCTCTCTAGTGGATTTGCAAGGAGTCCAACTCCGACTTTGTAGCAAAGCAGTCACAAGGTAAAACAGATGTGTATCTAGCCATCAGCTTTTTGGGGCAGGGATTGGCTTCAGATTGGAGCTACAAGCAGTTTCAGCAAGAAGAAAAGAGCAGAGATCTGTTTATGGCTATGCTGAAAATCTTCCTGTGCCCTTGGGCAGGTGGTGGTCTGAAAGCTAGTTTCTTTGTCTGCAAAGTGTGGTACTCTCCTAATTCACACAAATGTTCCCACTTTAATCCCCAGACTCGAGGTGAAGGGTTTCCTTCTCACACCAGACTAACCTCACTGAGGAAAATAGAGGAAACCTCCCTTGGCTCCAGTAAAAGGTGTTTTGTTCCCTGCTCCGTGTTGCAGTAAGTTTAGGGTGATAGTCGGGAGCAATGCAAGGTGGATGTCTGGTCTGAGAAGTTGGATCTGTGTGCAAAGTGTCCGGGAATGTCGGGAGGGAGGGTGTGCATGTCCTCATAGGGAAACCCAGAGAGAAGACCAGCCCACTCCTTCCACATACCTGTGGAAAGCGCTGCCTAGCAAGCACCTCTGGGCAGCAGCAGCAGAGCCTCTTGTCTCTCCCAGGCATCTCACCATGGTTTTTTTCATCAGAAAGCTTCTGATAGCTCCCAGAGCCTTCATTGGGCTTCTTGGCTTAATGTTACTTTTCCTCACCGTTACTAATTTAAGCTCCTTGTTTGGCTTGGAGAAAAGCATTTTCAGGTAAGAGCCCAGCTTCTTTGCAATACACACTGTCTGGATATGCTCTTTCATTCCTCTCTCCTTTTACCCTGGAAGTTGCACTTCCGATGTGAGTTAGGTGCCCGCTTTGCTTTAGTAAACCACGTTGTATACAATCAGAGCACGCTGCTAGAAGCTCGCAGTCAGAAACTTTCTTCTGTTGGATCACCAGCTTCTAGTGTTTCCTTGCATTGCTGTTTAAGAAAGCAGCTTTTGTTTTACTGAGTCTGTTTTCATAGTTTGGCACTGCACCGTATTTGCTTTTACCTGGTGGCTCCTGTAAGGACCTCATTCAGTACTAGTCCAGATTGCATTACTGGGATTGATTTGCTGGGATACCTTTATGTTTAAAGTGAGTTCTGCATTTAATTCTTCATCTAATACAAATATGCAGTGTATTGGGACACTCATGTCATGCAGACATGATAAATATAAATATTATTTTTTTTATAAATGATTAAGTGAATCCTACTAGAATTGGTGTGGAGGGAATTGCAGTGTAGACCACAGTAGTATGTCCCTGGTATTGTTGTCCAGAAGCTAGTTCTTGCATGAAAACAGCAGATAACTGAGCCTTTCCTACTACAAACACGGCTCGTTCTCATGTTGGTGCCCTGTGCTGTGTATAGGAAGCACTGCTCCCCAGCCTCCCCACCACCCCCGGGTGGTCCCAGCTCCCCAGTGAGCTCATCTTAGGTGGGTTGCTTTTTCCCCTCGACTTCTCAGGACCAATTCTGGGGTGGCAGGCAGGAGGGGTGAGGCTGAGAACACAGGCTAGTTCAGCACAAATGAGTTATAACACCATTCTCTGAGGACAGGTACCAATTTGGAGGGATCAGAGTCTGCACAAGGGACATGGGGAGAAGGAGAGAAAGTGGAGGTGTAGATATGTGAAGTGAGTTGTCTTTGGTCACAAGAGCCCATCAGTGGCAGAGGTGGGACAAGAACTGCGTCTCCATGCCCAGCTTCTTTAAACCATTTTGTCCTGCTATACCTGTACCTGTTCCAGGTACTGAAAACATCCATATTTTTGAAATTTTAGATGAAATACAAGACATGCGTAGTTATGTGGTTATCTGTTCAATTTCTGTACCTTTATGTGCAACGTAAAATACAGCAAGCATCATTGTAATGGTTTTATTTTCTATTTGTTCCTGGACTCTGTAAATTGGAAAGGAAAATGACAGTAAATATCATCATGCTCCTACAGCTGTTTGCCAGCTGGATTCTAGAGCCTGTAATTTGGTGGGCTGGGTTGACCAGTTGTCCGGATTTAAAGTGTTGGTTGGGAGAGCAAGGTCCTGTGTAGGCACAAGCCACATGGGTTTGACTGCAGGAAGCAAGGTTTTGGATATGAAGGGCCCGCATTTTTGCATTTTTCTCTCTGTTTGGCTTAGTATTTGAATTTGAAGTGTAATAAAGCTAGAATGGAATCTCTTCCCCATGAGACAACACGTGTGGGGTGAATGGTTTGTCACGCTGTCCCATTTCATTGTCCTCTGCCTTTTAATTTTAAAATTTTAAGCATCTTCTTAAAATTACAACAGAAAATCATCCAGGGATTTAAGAATTGCCAGTACTACCTTAATGAACTTCTCTTTACATAGAGTATAAATAAAATCTTCCCTTTTATTAGGTAGCATGCAGTGGCACATTTAAACATGAAGCACTATGATAGTGTGTACTTGGCTGAAACTGGCTAAAAGAGAGGAGGTAGAGGAAGAGCTGATAAGCCGTTTACCAGAATGTCTTTCCAATAGAAATGGTGTTGGAAAGTTCCAAGTATCTGATAAAAACTGATTTTTAAAAGTCTCCCTAGGCTGGTAATTTCCTAACCACTTGAATGAATGGCACACTGCTCTGAAGCTTCAGCAGCAAGCTGCTCTCTCCAGCCTGCTTTCTCTAGAGTTGCTTTTTTTTTTCCCATTTATCACCTTGGAAGCAGCCCACAGTGTCATGTAACAACTGCGTCATGCAAACAAGTGCGTCATGCAAAGGGCAAACGTAGTGTGAAATCAGCCCGCCACAACTCCGCTGCTTCATCCTGAGAAGCTTTGCCATACGTATGAGATCAGCTGCAGCATTTTTTCAATTTCCTTTTTCCTGTTCCACCCTTCAACCATGTGTAGATAAGAAGGAATGTTTGGGACAAAATCCCACTGCTTTTTGCCTGGGTTATTTTTCTGGGTTTTGGCTCAATCTTCTTGTTGCAGGTGGCTCTTCTGCTGTTGGCAGCTGTATCAATGGGGTTACAGCAGGCTGGTGGCCAGTCACTACTGGGGTTCCCTCGGGCTCTGTTTTGGGTCTGGTCCTCTCCAATGTTCTTATAAATGGTCTGGATGCAGGACTGGAATGCATAGTAAGTAAGTTTGCAGGTGATACTAAATTAGGAGCTGTTGACTCCCTTGAGGGTGGAGAGGCCTTGCAGAGAAGTCTTAACAAATTAGAGGGCTGGGCAATCACCGACTACACGAAGTTTAACAAAAGCAAGATTATAAAGAAAATGGTAACAATAGGACTATTTTATGGCTGTAATTTCCAATCTTGTAAGTGCAAGCTGTGTAAAAGAAGTGACATATGGTAAAGGAATGAATTTCACTTTTTATCAGACTTCCCTTTCTGAATCCCCTCAGATCTTCGTACTCTGATGCTGCAGCACGTGGCTCTGCTGGCAAAGAAGGTAGAGCACCAGGTGGCTGTCTCCACGATGTGTCCCATGTCGCGAGCTCAGCATCTCAGAAACACAATTCGGCAGTGCCCTGCGGACATTGCCGGGGTGTCCTGCCCACTGCTATTCTCTGCTGGTTTGCAGTTGCTGCCAATGTGGAGGATAATTCATGAGCTAAATGCCAAAGAGGAGTATGTAGTCTCCTAGATTAGCATGCTTTGTGTGGAGATGAACAGAGTTCAGGACAGAATGGTACAGGAATTTGAATAACACTTTGGTGTGGCAAATATGTAAATGAAATTGAACTCAGGCAGCATCCTGCAGAGAAGAACGTGTTGTGTTACTTCCCTGCAGAAACTCAGTTGCAGGTTTGCTCTGAAGTGCAAAGTCAAGAGCAAAAGAAATGTGCTGGAATCTGCTAAGTGCTAAGTGTGTGTGATGTGTCTGCTTTTCCTTTGCTTACATTCAGGCAGTTCAGTATTTTCCAACGTGCCCCAGCTATGCTACAAGTGGACACCCAGGAGCAACAAGGTTCAGACTATTCCAGTAATAGCGGAATTTCAGAGGTGGGTTTGGAGAGAAACACTACAAGGCTTGAACAAGGTACAGCTGAGAGGACACCAAGTTGGGAAGAAGAGGAGCAGAAGAAAACAACGAGACCACTTCTCGGGGCGGAGGAAGCCAAGGGGAAGGTGACTGTGAAACAACCCTCTGAGGTGGAGGGAATCAAGAGTACAACAGTGGAAACAGCCACAAGGGTGGAGGGAAACAAGGAGAAAACAGCAGTGAGACTGGCTCCAGGGGCAGAGGAAGCCAAGGAAAAGCCAACAGTGAAACCGCTTCCGAAGGTGGAGGAAGCCAAGGAGATGACGACCGTGAAACCAGCCCCTAAGGTGGAGGAAAACAAGGAGAAAACAGTGGTGAGACAAACTCCAGGGGTAAAGGAAGGGGTAAATGAAAAGACAACACCGAAATCACTTCCCAGGGTAGAGGGAGCCAAAGAGAAGACAACAGTGAAACCATCCTCTGGGGTGAAGGTAGCTCATGAAGACAACACAACCGAAGACAAAACAATGCCAAAAGAGCCTTCTGTGTCAGTGAAAACCATAAGACCAGTGACTCAGGCTGCTGCAGTGACAGAAAAGAAGAGACTGAGGGCTGCTGACTTCAAGTCTGAGCCACAGTGGGATTTCGAGGATGAGTACCTGCTGGACAGCTCACCTCCACCAGCGGTAAGCGTGATGGCCGTGTGTGTTTGTCCCTGTTGACCTCCTTATCTGCCTTATCTGGGAAATGTCTCTCCTTCTAGGTGTGCTACAAGGTGATCCTGCTCTTAGGTGCCTTGCTCTATTGCGCAGGCACACAGTGCAGCTCATGTGTAGCATGCCCCCTAGGTGCCATTGCACCCGGTGTTGTTACGCCTGTGGGCAGATGGTCAGTGCCTCGCACTAAATCACGGTCCTAATACAGGCACCCCATCCGTCCATCACCTGGTCTCTTGGGAAACTGAACGTCTGCGTTCTTCCAAAGACTTAGCTTTACAATCCCCATGTTTGCCTTCATCTCTGTTTTATGCAGCCCAGCTAAAAAAAAACCACACACCAAAAAAACAAAACAAAACAAAAAAAACCCCACAGGGTCATGGGGAGGAACAGGAGCAGGAACGCCTCTGTGCACCTGCTTACCCAAGTACGTATTTATCAAAGCAAGTCAAAAAAGTTTGGGCAGCAGTGGGGAACCTGACGTGCTCGTGCTGTGCTGTAAAGAGGGATGGTGAGGAGGGTCTCACAGGAATGGAGGCTTTCTTAGTTGCTTGTGTAGAGTCAAAATAAGGTCAAAGAAAAAGCATTAGATGATGCGTGATAAGCATTTGCCTGCCTGCTCTGGAGGCAGTAGGGTGGAGACTGTTTCCGTTTTTAATGTTTTTTATTTGTACTGGTAAAAATTAAACTCTGTGTGGGTATGCCCCATTGGAGTACCGATGGTTAAAAAATAACTTTTTTTTTACTTTTCTTGTTTATTTTAAGGAAGATGGGAGTCTTTACCAGGTGCTGGGGATTCACCTTTTCCGCCCTGTATGTAGAGCAGGCAGATTCTTTACCCATTTGGAGCTCCTCTAACTCAGATGGTGCCAGTTGCTGTTCAGGATTTTCTTGCTGTGCGTGGAACCATCATCACAGCAGAACAAATCATAAGAGATCTGTCATTAAACAGCTCTTGCTTTATTTTTTGTTTGTTAAATAGGAACAACTGTAGGCCTGGTCAGCACAAGAAAAATATGTTGGTAAAGATGGAAATCTCAAATGTTACAGTTGTACCTGACAAAGCAGTAGCGCTTGCACAGCTACAGCTTCTAAGTTTTCAAATAGATCTTGTTTGTTGGGAGTCTTGTTCTGTTGGTTAATTCTTGTGTCTACCTCTGATTGCCCATGTAGGTCATGTTATAGATATCATCTTCTGAAATGGTAAGTCTAGTGCCAACCACCAGGCTGTCTCAAAAGCCATGGAATCTGAAAGCGAGTGTTTTTCTTTTCAGTTCTACACTGAACTCGTATTCTGACCATATTTTTGACCTTTCTTATAGCTCCTTCCTGAGCTCCTTTTTGAAGCTATAGGTGTAAGGAACTAATTTTAAATTAAATTTGAGCATTTCAAAATTCCTTAAATCGGGAATGAAGTCATGAACTGTATCAAAGTCCTTGGCAAGCAGGCAGGAGCAGGTTGAGGTGCGTAATACTATCTCTGTTCCCCATTTTATGCTGGTAGCTCGTGATAAAGCTTACTCAGCAGTTTTCCTTGGCACCCCTGCTGCTGGGCAGGCAGCTGGACATCTCTAGAGTGGGGATGGTGTTTGTGCCTTGGTGGAAGTGGCCTTTACTGCTCGTGTGCTCAGGGAGGAGGGAGGGTGTAGGCAGGTGAGCAGAACACGGGAATTCTAGCTCAGTGCTCTTAGACGAGCCAGTTGCCTTTTTGAGGTCTTAATGCTGCAGTCTTCTACCATTGCCATACACCATGTTGCTGGCATTAAGGGTGAATGCAGGTGTTGCTTCAGGATTTTGCCAGGGCTGCAGGCACCATGCTGTTCTGCTCAGACCTCTCCCAGTGGAGCAGGGGCTGCTCCTGAAAAAGTTATCCTGTTCCCCAACCTCAGAGTGCCCAGGATGCCCTGGGAGGCGTACAGAGAGCAGAGGTAGCTGAGCTGGGCTGATGAAAGGTCCTGGGATGAGCATTGCTGTTTTGGTGTGGTTTTTTTTTGAGCTCTCTCTCCCTTGTGGCATCTTTCATTTGCCCCTCTCGGCAGCGAGTGCCATTCTTTTGCTGACAGGGTGCGCACTGAACCACTTGAGAGGAGCGGCTGGCCCTTCTGTTACCCAAAGATCCGTGATTCTGTTAAATGCAAGGCTTGGCTGTTAAACCCTTGAGCTCTCATTCTGGCCCAGCCTTGCTGAGACACAGCAGAAGGGGCTGGCAGACGATCAAGTCTGCAGAGCAGGATGTGCATCTTTGTTCCTGGTCTCTCCTGGGCTTGAGTCACCCAAAATACAAATGGGAGTGGGTGAAATAGGAGGCTGAGTGTGTACAGACAATCAGACAATCCCTGACCCCTCCTGCCCAGCATTACTGCACTGCACGCAGCGAGGTTAGGTCACCGGGTTCATGCTGCTGGCTCCCAGATGCTCCCGTCCTCCCCAGTGAGCTGCAGAGCACGTGCGCCCATCGCAGAAGTGCAGAGCAGGAGCTGGCAGAGAAACGTGAGACGACAGCTTACAGCGGGAAGCTGAGAGCGTTTTCTGCTGTAACCGGGGCTGCAGGCCATCTGGGTGTGCAGAACGGCTGATGGAGTGTGAAAAACCCTTCCATGATGATGGAAAGAGGAGGAAATACATGCAGGAGGGTCTTTAGTGAGGATTTGGATCTAGGCATCACACACAGAGTCTTGCTCCCAAACCTGATCGCTAATTCTGGGAGAGAGGGAGTGACTGGAAGTACTCCAACTTGCTTCGTTTCCTGGGCAGTCAGCCTTCCCCTAGTTCCTCTGGTGTTAGCTATTCCTCCAGCCTAGTTGTGGAGGCACAGGGAGGAGCAGGCCTTGGACAGTACTTAGTAAGTACAGCTAGTACTTAAGAAGTACAGCTTGAGCCAGCAGGGAACATCCCCGTCTCTGGACGTGAAACATGCTGCAAACGAAACGATGCCAACATGAAACCCTCCACAGTGTTCTTCTCATTGCACTGCTGCTGCGACAGGCAGAATGTCACCGTCACCTGCAGCACGGAGCCCAGCTCAGCTGTGGAGCACACCGCAGGGCTTTGGCAATGTCTGGTCATTGCTGGGGTTTGAGGTGGACGCACACTTCCACTAGGCCTTCTTTTATCTTTCGGTAGTAAGTATTTGGTGAAGGTGTCTAAGAAAAAGCCCAAACTGACTCTGTGGAAAATCCACAGCAGTGGACTTGAGCTCTCCATCTGCACACGCAGGCTAACACTTGCCAGCTGCACTGAGCCTGCTCTTGTTAAGAGAATAAACTGACTTGGATTCCCTTATCGGCTGTGTGCTGCCCTGTGATTGCTTTATGACGTTGAGCAAGTTGTTTGCATGCTTTTTCTTATCTGTCGAGGGAGTGATAATGGTGACCTGATCCCCCATGTTTGTCAGTGAGCGTGGATTCGTGTGTTGCCTGGGGCCAGGGCCTCGTGAGGTGCGCTGCTGGCCTTATCTGGTGTATTCAGGTTAGACCCATTACAGGTGTTTTTTTGCATCAGGTAGAGAGGTCCAAAGCTGTTAAAAACATGTGAGCATTGCAGGCCTGTTGTTCTGTAGGGGAAAGTCCCAGAGACCTGCAGTAATTCTGTCTTACCTGTCGGTGATTTTCCATCAGCTAATTGTTGATCTAATGCTGAAATTGTTAATCATGTTCACAGTGATGGGGACATTGGGGGGGATGGATTATGAACCACTGGAGCTTCTCTGGTTCTTTCCAGTACTCTCACACACAGAGACACATGCGCTGGCACTCAGACAGGTTTATCAGCTCGCTGCTAATCAGCCCTTATTATTTCTTCTTGTTTTTCAAGACCTGCTCCGAATCAGTGAAGGCCAAGGCTGCCAAGTCCGACTGGCTGCGAGATCTTTTTCTGCCTAACATCATGCTCTTCACCGACAAAAGATACTTCAACAACAGCGAGTGGGACCGCCTGGAGCACTTTGCACCTCCCTATGGCTTCATGGAGCTCAATTACTCACGTGAGTCCCTAAGGGCACGTCAGGATGGGATCACCAAACTTCCCACAGGAACTGTATGCCAAATAGCTGGTGGCTGGCAGGATCTCCCTGTCAAAGGCATCAGGCTGGGTGGATCTTATCAGGGAAACTGTGGTGGTTTCCCTGGGTCCATCTCCGAGGCTCTTGATGCTAACTCTTCACCATGCTTGCTTCACAGTGGTGAAAGAGGTCATGTCGTTGCTGCCCCCACATCCCCACCAGCAGCTGCTCCTGGCCAACAGCAGCAGAAACGTGTCAACGTGCATTAGCTGTGCTGTTGTGGGGAATGGAGGAATACTGAATAACTCCGGAATGGGCCAGGAGATCGACTCCCATGACTACGTGTTCCGGTAAGGCAATCTGATCGCTGCTCCCTTATAAGATACACAGCCTGTTCTGGCTAGCAGGTAATTGCACTGACTCTGAAGTGCCAAAATGAGTGGTGGCAGGAAAAGATGAAAAATCAAAAAGGTTTTTCTCTTTTCGTGTTATATACATGGATGCTAAGGTTTTCCATGGTCATCTGCTAACTCTGCTCCTCTGTTTGATTTCCTTGGCCAGGGTGAGTGGGGCTGTAATCAAAGGTTACGAAAAAGATGTGGGAACAAAAACCTCCTTTTATGGATTCACAGCCTACTCCCTCGTGTCCTCTCTCCAGATCTTGGGAAACAAAGGGTTCAGCAAGATTCCATGGGGAAAAGTAAGTCCGGTCCATGCTGTTTGCTTGCACAGCTTTGACAGGATGCTGTTAGTCTGTGGCCTTCAGTTCTGGTTTTCTATGCATGGCGAGCAAAGGGGCTGAGCTAATCCTTTAGCATTACCCTTAGCAAGGAGTGAGGGAACCTGCATCAGCTTGGCTTGAGAGTAAATCTTCACAGTGGCAAGTTGTTTTAGTCCTACCCCAGCCCTTTAGAATAGATGAGAATTGTTCACTTGGAAGGGACCTACAAAGATCAAGTCCCACTGCCTGACCGCTTCAGGGCTAACAAAAGTGAACGTTATTAAGGGCAATATCCAAATACTTATTGAACATTGACAGGCATAGGTCATCAACCACCTCGTTACGGAGCCTGTTCCAGCGTTTGACCTCCCTCACGAACCTTTGGCATGTTGAAGTAGCTGTACCTCAAATGTCCTCTCCATTCTGCTTCTGTGGGATAATTAAAAGATCACAGATGTGTGCCTGAAAAACTTAGTGAGCCTAGGTGCCTGCTTGCTTTTTGGTGTTAAAGGGTGTCTCTTTCCTGTGCTGTTCATTAATGCTCACTTTTTTTCTTAGCATATCAGGTACATTCACTTTCTGGAGGGAGCTAGAGACTATGAGTGGCTGAAGGCTCTTCTGCTGAACAAGGACATCAGGAAAGGATTCCTGAACCACTACGGGTAAATCAAACTGGCCCCACCTCTACACCCTTCAGCGTGGAGCTCTCTGCCATACCATCTTCCTCTCCACAGTGCTCAGTCCTGCTGAGATGCAGGCCAGGGTCAAGCTGGGTTAAACCCTCCCTCCTCTTTCGGATTTATCTGGAGAAACGTCTTATTTCCTCCCCACCTATGAGCACTGCTGTAACCAATACATCTCCTTAGAAATAGCTGGGTTTAGAGATGTGTGGCCTGAGTTCAGAGAAAGCTCTGTGGATGCAACGCATGCTGTTGCCTGATTTGGTGTCTGTACATGGTCCCACTCATGGATGGAGGCCTGATTTCACCAAGTCTTGTCTATACGCATGCATGTTTTAGATATTTGTTTCCTGTTGTTGCTTCTCCTCCTGGATCTCTTCCCCTGCAACACAGGTTGAGGAGGCTTTGCCATCTAAGAAATGTTGCAGAATAACCTAACAGTGTTTGTGATTCTTCTCTCATCACCAAATGCATCAGGGCTGATGCTTTTCAGCCATGATGAAATACAGAAGCTTGTCATGAATCTCCATATTCCTGTCTCTAGGCAAAGGCCCCGGGATAGATTCGATGAGGATTTCACGTTGGACAAATACCTCGTAGTTCACCCAGACTTCCTCAGATACATGAAAAACAGGTGAGCTGGGGACTATGTGCTTTGTGGCCAGCACCAGCTCTCTCTGGGTTCTCTCTTCCCAGCCTACTCTTGTAACTGCAGTTTAACCACACCAGCAGACTGGGGGGGAGCTTCAGCAGTGTGCCAAGTGCTCTGTGGAATTGCAGGGGCATGGTAGTTGTGGGTAGATCCACAAACATCTCATCTATAAGCTGGAGAAGCAAGAGCTGTCCGACCATTTGGCTTTCTGCATCCAAAAGAGGTCCTGGGCAAGTGTCAATGTTAGGTGTGGGCAGAGCATTGCTGAAGTGACAGAGTAATTGATGTAGTTCAGGACCAACCTTTCATGTTCCCCATTGCTCAGCAGCTTGGAGGAAGGCTCTATAACAGTCCTCCTCTCCTGAGATCCTGTCTTAACCCAAGGGATTGGCTGTGCCCTCAGGCACAATAACAGGCTCTTTTTCAGGATCCCATTCACCTGGCCTGGCTGCGCTTCGTGTTTCCAGTCCTTTTCACAAGTGTGCTGGACACGGTCACTGTAAGATCTGCCAGCTGTGGGCCTCGTGGCCAGGAGGTGTAGGAAGACGAGCTCCCGTTGTGCTGTGCTTTGATTGTGTTTTCCCTTCGGTCTCCTTGAGCACTGTGTTACGCCTTCTCGATAGATAGCACACGCAGTGCCAGATGGCTTGCACTCCGCTGCTTGTCCTGCTGTCCCCCTTCTGACTTGGGTCCTTTCCAAGGTTCAGAGGGCTCAAATGCTATTTTTTTTTTCTGACTCCTACCTTCCTAACAACTGCTGGCACAAAACACAGCAGCTCATAGTGGGTTTTGTGACCCTCCTTCTGCACCTTTCCTATATGACGTTTCACTCCTAACTGTGGTTGGGGAGGAGGATATACTGGGGAACTCCAAAGCCACTCCTGCACTGAAGGACAAAGGACAGAGCGACTTCAGTGTACTAGAGCCATTAATCCTCCCCCTCGTTACCCCACTGCCTCATGACCTACCCTTTCCATAAGGTGCAGAGCAGGGCTCGGTGCAGGTTTGCATATTTCAGCGGAGGGATGGGATCATTCTGGGCTGGCCTTGTGCTTTACAGCACTACCCACACGTGAGCACAGTCCTGGCTTATCTGAAATGCTCAGCATGGCCACAGGCTGCTGCAAGGAGGGAAAATGCCACACGAGCCAAGGAGGACAAGCCATTCCCAGCTTGAACCAGCACATCCAGCAACCGCTCCATGCTTTCTTCTCTTCTGCTGCAGGTTTTTAAAATCTAAAAGTCTGCAAAAACATTACTGGCGGCTGTACAGACCCACAACGGGAGCATTCCTGCTGCTGACTGCCCTCCACCTCTGTGACCAGGTAAGGGCATGGTGATTCTTGCACACAGCCCAGTCTGGAAGCAGGAACAGGATAACAGGGCGGAGCATGGCTGGCCCCAACCCTGACTGCCATCTGCCTGCGGGGTGTATGGCTTCTGCTCAGCTGGGAGAGAACAAATTAAGGACAAGAGAAACAACCCTGGTATAGTTCACAGGGCCTGAGGGCTGTCATGCTTCCCAGGGAGTCATTTGAGAGGAGATCAGGCTCTCTGGAGCCTCTTTTCACAGTCTGGTCCATCTTGGATGCCCATGCAGGGCCACTGGGAGGCAGCCCTGACTTGCAGCCCTGTCCCCAGCTCCCGCCCTGTTTGGGAGCTGTGTAGGATTTCATTTAGCTCCCTCTGTTTTTGGTATCTCTCCCCACTGAGCCCTCCATCTTTCCCAGGTGAGTGCCTATGGCTACATCACGGAAGGTCACGAGAAGTACTCGGATCATTACTACGACAAGGAGTGGAAACGTCTGGTCTTCTACATTAATCATGACTTCAACCTGGAGAAGCAGGTGTGGAAAAAGCTTCATGATGAGAATATCATTAAGCTCTACCAGAGATCATGATTGTGTGGCAAGGGCCATTGCCTGGGAAATCTCAACACCACCTCAAGAAGACCTCTAGATGAGTAAGAAGACTGCCAGAGCCAGGGTTAGCTCTGGACTTCCAGGCACAGTTTCATCCCCACAAAGATATTTCCCTCCTTCGGTACCTTTATTCTCTCACAACACTTCAAAAAAATGTGCAAATTCTACAGACCAGGAGAACAGCAGCAAAAAAATGCCACCAAAGAAGTCCCAACTGACCAGGCTGCCGCTGCTGTGGGTGGTTGCAGGTGCTCTGGTGTCAGGAGGGAGGAATCCAGGATGAATCCAAGTAGCATCCAGGCTTTCCCTCTACAGGGAGATGGTCCTCAGGCTGGGGCCGGTTTTGGTCTGGTTGGGTTCTCACTGCTATAGTGGTGCCCCTTTTGGAGCCGGGTGCCTTGTCTAAGGAGGCTCCCTCTGCAGTGGATGGAGGTGGACACACAGAGCTTGTTTCAGGAGGCTGACTTTTGTCCTGGAGGTGCTGCTGTCACTCCACTCGCTGTAGAGATAAGGGATGGACTGGACACTTGGCTTCCAGGTGGCTTATTTGAGAGAGGATGAGATTCACTTCTGTGCCCCAGTGTGGCTTCGCTGTGACACCTCCAAAGGAGCACTGTGACATCTGGGGTCCAGTTGCTGCCCTGGGCCCCGCTCAGCAGCAGCACAGGGGAAGGCAAACAATCCCCGCAGTGCAGCAGGATGCCAGAAGTCGTGCCTCCTGCTGTGGGGCTCCCCTGGCTGCAGATCCTGTTTAACGGTCCCAGTGTGCCAAGCCAGTGCCTGGCTTTGGCACACGCGGCTCCTAGGTCTGCCAGGAGCACTGTGCCTGCCTCCTGCCAGGGGAGGTAAGAGCTCTGCAGCTCCGGGGATGGATGCTCTGCTGTTGCTGCTGGCTGGAGTGCCTGCCCGCATCGTGCTGGGAGAGGCATTGTCGCAGCCAGCAAGGCTTCAGAGTACTGGCCTTCTGAATGTGGTTTTGTAAGCAAAATAAATGGCACTACTTTGGCCAACCCTATGCCATGTGATTATTTAGTGGGCATCTGAAGCAGTTGTTTAAAGGCTGAGATAACGGGTAATGAAGCCGGGAAAGGGAGGGAGAGGAAGAGGCTGAGTGGTAACAAAAACACCTTCGTCTGTGGGTGCTGTGCCACTTGTGTGGACACAGCTGAGCACTCTCTGCTTGCACACCCCGCTGCTGCAGGAGGGGGGATGAGAGCTGGCCAAATGCCTCCCTGAGAACATGGGTAAGCACCCGGAGAGCTTGTCCTTGTCCCAGCAGCTGCTCTCTGGGTATATCGGGTGCTGGAGACGAGAGCATGGGGGCTGGATATTTCCCCCATGACACCACACAGGAGAAAAGCCACTTGAAGTGTCCCGACAGGCTCAGCACCTCTCCCTGTACCCACCAGGCTCTGGGCTGGGGCCGGCCACACACCCACCGCCCGGTCCCCGCCGACCTGCTCTGCCTGCAGGAGGTTTTCCTTTCGCCCAGCATTTCTCATGGGCGCTGCAGCATCTCCGGGGCTCCAAGGGAGGCATTTCAGCATGGATTGTCAGCGGGGTTTGTCCTGACTGATTTCCTTTGTCTCTTTATTGCTCGTGCTGTGGAGACACCAAGCCATTTCTCATGAGTAAGCGTGTTTGCAAAGGACAGCCCCCTACCCCCACCGATAACCTAAATGACGAATTCAGCTTATCTGGGTGAGGGTGTTGCCAATGTTGTCGTGTAGTTACCTGAAATTCAACGTGCCTCTGTTGGGAATAACTTACAACCCTGTGTGAGTTCCAGACCCATGTGGAGCCATCATGGGATTTGGGGCAGACCCCAAATCCCCCCTGAGGAGCAGGCAGCCTCCCATAGAAGGACACCCCGACGGGGACTGGCTGCCTTCCAGGGCCAACCGAGGCAGCCTCCTGCTGCACCCAGGCGCTCGGGGCTCAGCGGGACATCTCTGTTCCCTGCAGCGGCTGGGCCACCCGTGGCTCTGGGTGGGCAGTGAGGTGGCTTTGTTCCTTGCCCATGCACCGGGGCCCTGCCGAATTGCTGCGGGTTGCTTAGTGACCGCCTCCCAGCGGCTATTCTTCCCATCTGAATAGGGCTTTTCTCCTCCCAAGAAGTTGGAAGAAGTTTCTGTTAAACTCCTCCCTTCCCCCCTCTTCTTCTTTTGTTTCTTTCTCTTCTGGAAACTGGATGGGGCTGAGCAAGGGGACCGTGGTGGGCAAGGAGGCCGGGCTCTGGGGACGGGCTGGCAGCCCCCAGCCCAAGCTTCCCCCCCCAGTGCCCGGCTCCTCTGCGGCTGAGGTGTCCCAGAACCAAGGGAAGGAAATTTCCTGGCGTTTTCCCCACCCGCAGAGCCCGTTCCCTCCAGGCTGTGCTCCTGGGATGGAGCCAGCTCCTCAGAGGGTTTAGAGCCGTGTGGTTTGGTCTGTCCCTCAGGGGGAAAGCGGCAATGCTGAGCTGTGCCAGCGCATCCCCAGCCTCCGTAGCACAGCTAAACGGAGCTGCAGGGATGACCAAGGACAGTGCCGTGGTGCAGGGCCACCCAACTGTCCACACCCATGTCCCTGCGGCATTGTCCCAGTGCCACCAGATGGCAGCTCCTGTTCAGGGACCCACCAGCACCCTGCTGTGTCCGAGATGTCCAGGTCCGGTGGCCAAGTGCCCTGCAGCTGCCTGTGCTGTGCCAGGCTGCCATCCCTGGGCGTCCCAAGCTTTGTAACGCCCGCCTGCCCCTGGGGTTATGGCCTGGAGCTCCTTCAGGTACCCGGGGACATGTGCAGAAGTGATTTGGTGGCTTCGAGTGCCACCCAGCTGTGAAGGATGTGCCAAGGTGCGGCCTCGGCTTGTGCAGCGTGGCACGGTGCTGGAGGCAGCGTGAGTGGAGGGACCGGCAGCAGGATGAGGTCTGGCGTCCCAGGAGATGGCCCAACACGGCAGCACCTCCTCGGGTGCGGACACAGCACCTGGTGCTCCTCCTCGGGTACGAGCACAGCGCCCAGTGCTCCTCCTGGGGTGCAGACACAGCACCTGGTGCCAGCCGGTGGCAGCACCTGCTCGCCTCTGTCAGCCAGGAGCTCCAGAGTCTGTAGGATTTAAAGCAGGATGTCGAGCCTCTGATGTGAGTAAGAAATACACAGCTGGGCATCAGTGCACCCAGAAGTTTCTGTAGCATCTGCCCTGTTTTTTGGGAAGCTACTGGGGAGAACCACAAGGTGTAAGTACCGCCATGCCCTGCTCCTCCCCGGGCTCCCCAGGAGTTAACACAGCCTCTGGATGCTGCCAGCGGGGCTGCGAGAGACAAATCCTCTCACTCGCAGTGCCACATTCCTGGCAGGGCCTCGAATCGTTTGTTTGGTTTCCTCGCTGCCCTTTTTGCAGTGTGATGCCTCACCTGTCCCCAGCAGAAGCAGGAGCCGTGGCTGACTGCGTGCTTGAGGGCATGTCACTGCCAGGCCGGGGCCGGGCCAGAGGAGGCAGATCGGGGTTCCTGGGCCGTGCCGACCACCCCACACCTCTCTCCCCCAGCACTGCTGCATGTGCCATGCATGACATCCACATTGTCACTCCCGTTCCTCTGTTCTCAAGCAAGAAAACCCCAGCAGCGAGGTGAGCTGGACACCGCTGGACACCAGCACCCATCTTCCCAGCATGGAACGGGCGCTCCCTGGCAGCACAAACACCCCTGTGGTGGTGACTTTCAGGATGGTTTTTATATTTATTTATGTTATCCAAGCAGAGAGAGGATTTTGGGGCAGGCCCTGAGTGCGCAGCGGTGAGGTCTGCACCCTGCTCACCTTGCGGCCCTGCGTTCCCTCCTGCGTCAGGGATGTGGCATCAGGGAAATGCAGTCAGACAAGAAAAACTATTGATAACAGGGGAGGGCGACCAAGATAAAGGAGCAGCCCGTGGCTTTGTTCTGCACAAAAGTACCAGATGACCTCCGGGCTGCTCCCTTCCAGCGAGCCCTGACCTCTGGGTGGGTGTTGGAGCAGGGCCCCGCGGGCAAACAGCTCCTGGGGACACAGCAGGCCCTGGTTTCAAGGGTTTCCTCTGTCAGGCTGGGCACTGTGGGGTTTTCCCTGCCTGTTCAGACCCTCAGGCAGCAAATCCCAGGTGCTGGGTCCTGGGAACACACCAGGCTCCCTCCATCCCTCCCATGCCGTGTTCGCAGCCATGGCAGGCAGAGACCACGCAGGCAGCCAAGGGGCCAGCAGCATTGCACACTCAGAGACTGTGTCCCCTGTCCCCAGCTGTGTCCTTACAGGACAGGGCCTGGCCAAGACCCCTTGGCCATGTGGCAAACACAATCCCCTGTTTGAGCAAACCTTGGGACTGTTTGGCCTGCAGAGAACGGGGCAGGATCAATCCAGGCCTGCTCTGCCCAGCCCGAAGCTGGCAAGAGACCGGCTTGGGTTGTGCCACCCCAGTTTCTCAGAGGTGTTTTCCAGCTCTGAGCCCCTCCAGGCCATAACCCGGAGCCTCAGCGTTTGCCTCATGCCCTGCAGAGACCTTCGGACTGTGTGTTCGGCTTATCTCCGTCCCGGTCAATGGTCCGGGGCTGACCGGCAGCTCTGCCATGCACAGGAGGCTCCACGATAAGAGCGGGGCCGAGCCCGGCAGCACGGCAGCAGCTACTGGCACAAGTCACCACGAGCCACAGTGCTGTCCAGCCTGCCACCCTGTCTGTGGCTCGTCCCCGTGATATTCCTGCTTTTGTAGGGAGCAGGAAGGGACTAAAGGGTGTGTTTGCCCAGTGGGCTGGATCCTGATGGTTTTGCCACAAAGATGGGCCCCATCGGCTCGGTCTCCCCTCAAGCTGCATCCCACTCTTTCCATACTATCCATGTGGGGCTGTGCCCTGGGGAAGGACTCCCCCATTCCTCGGACAGCCTTTTGGGGTAAAAGGCAGAAAGACAGAGCCCATTTCTCAGAGCCACAGTCACCACAGGTTGGTGATGAGCACAGCCCTGAGCATCCCCAGTCCTGTAGCTGCACCGTGCCCCACGTGCCCATGCACCCTCCGTGCAGTCACATCTCCCCAAAAACCCCATTGGGACCGGCAGGGAGCACCCGGGGTGCCACAGAGGCGGGCGTTTCACCTGAGCCTGGCTCTGTGGGGACCTGCCACAGGGAGTTTTGGCCAAGCCGTGCTCCCACCCCGCCGAGAAGGGGCCGTGCGTCAGCCTCCCGAGACATCTGCTGACCGGTTCGTGGTTATGCAACCACCTCGTCCCCGCAAGCAGCCATATGGCCCTGCGTTCCCTGGCGGGGCTGACGCTGCAACGCATTTCTAAGGTCCATGCTTTGAATTTCAGGGAAATTTCCCATGAACGGATTTTTTGGCACTTTGTTGAACGTATCTTTGACCTGTGCTGGACAAACTGGGAGGTATGAATCCTCCAGGAGATTTTTGGAGATCACTTTCTCCCATCTGGACAGTTTGTTGTGGCAAAGACCCCAAGGCTTTCCTCCACCAACAGCCAAATGGTGCGGATCATTCTCATTTTCCTCCTGCTCTCTCTAGCGATGTGGATGGCTCAGGTTTTATTTCCAAGAGTAATTACTGGGATGAAAAGCCCAGGCTAAAAATGATACATACTGACTGTCATTGTAATTTCTTTTGTGTTCTTTTCCTAATCTTTATTTGGCAACTATCACCCTAAAAGGTTTTCACACTTATTCAACTTCAAAATAGGCGCTACTTAATTTTGGGGCATGGGCCAAAACATATTGTAGCATGAAACAAGTAGAGCAGATGAAGAACTGCATCTCATTTTCAACCCCTAATGAAAGAAAAAAAAAAAAAAAAAACAGCAATATGTGTCACCCCATGTGTCATGGAAACAGAGAGTTGGGCAGGCAAGCAGCTCCTCCACCCCACAGGGCAAAGGCACCAATGCTGCCGCTCACTGGGTCTGCATTTTGGGGCAATAAATGTCCCCACATGCCAAATCCCAGAATTTCCCCAGGCCACTCATGGGGGAGTTTTACACCTCCGGGGCCGTGCTAGCTCCCCCATGACTTACTCGAGCAGTTGGTAATAATTAGCCATGATTAACGAAGAGCCGAGAGCACATGAGCTGAAGCATGGGGTCACGAGGAGAGAATCCCCCTCGGCGCACGGAGGGGAATGGGGCCAGCGCGGTGCCCTCCCGTTCTGGGGGCTGGAATCCTCCTGAGGACCAGGGCTGGCAGCTGGGGGACCCGCAGAGGTGCATCCCCCTGGCTGGGGTTTTGGGACAGCCGTGCTTTCCTTGCCAGCCTCAGCAGAGGGTCACCCCCCGGTGTGGTGCAGCTGAAGACCCCTTCCTACAGGGGACCCCTCTGCTGCTCCGTGCCCGCCCTGTGCTGCATCCCTCAGGGTCTCTGGGGCTCAGCCTTAGCCCTGAGACCACTCAGCACCTTCCAATTCCTCTCATTTATTGGTCTGATACTAATTGTGGCCCTAAAGCTGACTTTTGGCTAGGAGGGGATTAGTAGGAAGGAAAAAAAAAAGCCTAATAGAGACTGAAGCAGGGTAGTTTAAAGGGATTTTTGCATTTATCTTTCTTTGAACCAGCAGCATTGCTGGAAGCGTGGCTGTGTGGGTAGGAATGGAGGTGGGGGGCCTGGATCTGGGAGGGCTGAGAAGTGCTGGAGAAAATGCGCCGGTTGGGGAGGGGGCTGCAGGTGCCGGGGGGACGTGCTGTGGGTTTCTGGGGAGCCGCGGGGCTGGACGGAGCAGGGCTCGTTGCTGCTGCTCCCCGAAGCTGGTGGCTTCCTAAAAATTCCCCTTCCTCCCCCCCCAGTCACTGCAGCTCACTTAAAATGCCTGTTTTCCCAGCTGAATTCCTTCCCTCAGTGTGAAAACATTTGGGTATTTCCTTTAGTTTTCAGGTTTGTTTTCTTTCTTTCAATGATTTTAGTTAAACTTAGCTCGAACTGCTCTTTCAAGAACGAAACAGAAGCACTTTCCTTCAGAAAACACCAAAATGCTTCGTTCAGGTTTCCCTCCTGCCCTCCCCTCACCAGCCCAAACTCGAATTCAGCACAAATTTATGAATTCGTGTTGGTTGCTGTGAAATTACGTGGTGGGGAATAATTTGTTCCTCTGCAAAAGCCTGCGGGTCCCGGCAGCAGCCTCCCCTGGGCAGCCCCGCCAGCGCTCAGGCAGTTTTGCCTTTTTCCCCGTTTCACCCCAAATTTGCTCCTGTGGCGGGGAGTTTTTGTGGATCCCTGCACGTACGTGCTGCGGAGCTGTATTGGGCACTGGGGGCTGGAGCCTAGGTTTTCTGATCTGCCACAACAACCCCAGCCCCGCGGGGTCCCCAGGCACTGGCGTGGGCTGCATGGGAGTGCGGGGCTGGAGGCCAAGGAGAAAGTTACAAAAAATGGGAAAAAGGGGGAGAAGCTCTGCTTTGTGAGCTGTAAGTGGGTGGCATGAAAGGGAGGCGGAAAAAAAGAAAAAAAGAAAAAAAAAAAAAGCTCATTTCTCCGTTGGTCTGAGTAAATGTTTAATCCCCGGCTCGGAGCAAAAGCAGCTCAAAAGTGTGTTTTTTCTCAGCAAGCCCGAACCAGTCAGCCCGGTGCCTCCTCCCTCCGCTCGCGCTCTCCCTCCCACCGCTCCCCAGGGACATCCGAGGAGCGCTCCGAGGTGCAGCGGGGCCAGGAGGGAGCCAGCCCGAGCCTCTACCCCTCCGGGTGGGCAGCAGGGGCAGCTGGGGCTCAGCTCCAAGGGGGGATCAGCTCCACACAGGGCTCGCGCGTCGCCTTCGCCTGCGCCGCTCAAGCACTGGGATGGGGTCCCCGCACTGGAAACGTCTCTGCCTCTTGCTGCTGGCGGCTTTTTCATCCTCCCTTGTCCTCTACGGGCACTACTACGCCACGGTGGAGCTGCCCGCCGGCCAGAGGATCATAGCCAGGTAATGGTGATGTGCGAAGCCAGCGCGAGGTGCTGGGGAGGGGGATTTGGGGTGCTGGGGTGCTGGGGCAGGCCCCTTGGCGCAGGTTACCCCGGCTGTGCCCCAGTTTCTTTGCTGGGTTGAGGAGAGATCACAGCAGGCTCTGCCTCCCCGAGGTGCCCACGGCCACCAGCAGCACCCAGGGGTGCCCAGGGAGGGACCCTGGGGTGAGGGGGGGCTGCAGGGGTCCCCGCATGGGCTCAGCCCATCGCGGTGCCAAGGAGCCAAAGGCACAGGGACTGCTGAGGGTGCTCAGCACCCAGCAGGACCAAACCACCTCCAGCAGCCGGGCAGACCGGGCTGCAGCCGGCTCATTTCCCCGGGGGGGTCCGGCCCCACTCTGCAGCACTGACCCTCCCCAGCCGCAGGGACGGGGCAGGGCTGCCTGCAGCCTGCTCAGCTCCTGCGGGACTGCTCGCAAACTCCAGCAAGTCCCAAACTCCAGCAGTGGGCATCTCCCCCTTCGCTTTCCCTTCAGTCTTTGCCTGCAGCCTCCACCCTGCCTGAGCCTCAGCCAGAGTCTCCCTGGTGCTGGGCTGGGTGCTGGGGAGCCCTGGGGCTGCCCGCAGAGCATTTGGCCAGCAGGAGCAGGCACCCTCCTCTGCCCCGAGCAACGGGTAACACACCAGCAGAGTGTTACAGGCGTCCTTCACCTCCGCGCTGGGTGCTCGCGGGTGCTCTCAGAGCTCGGGAGGGAGGGGAGGATGCTGCGGGGACCGCGGCTGGTCCTGCTCGCAACCTGGGTTGCACTGGAAGCTGCTGGGGTGCCGCTGGGTGGGCTGCCCTGGGCTCCCCACGCTGCTTCTTGCCCCGCTGGGAGCACAAAGCTCCGCCTGTGCCCTCCTGTCCTGCCCGGCGCGGGGTTCTGCTCCCTGCAGGAGCATCCCCGTGGCAGGAGCTGGCTCTGGGTGACCGGGGATCATGATGGCAGTGGGGTCAAACCATGCAGCATGGTGCTGGGGCGGTCACGACTGTGGTGCTGAGCTGCTCCCTGCATAGCTGTGTCCCCAGCCCCGGCTCCTCTGGCTCAGCCCCTCTGGGAGCCCGCAGCAATGTGCCTGGGAGCTCCACAGGCTCCAAAACACTTCCAGGAGTTTTTTTTTTTTTTCTTCTTTCTTCCCTTTGGCTTCAAGCCAAACACTAAAGCCACAGCCACGGAAGAGCAGGTCCCGTTCGTCTCAGTTCCCCATGTCTACAAGCACACCAACCCCGAATCTCTGCTCATCCATAAAAGTTGTATTAAAGCCTAAGCCCGGAGCAACCAGTGCTGCCCGGCGGCTGATGCAGGGCTGAATCTGGAAGTGAAATCTGTGCGTGCAGTGCTTCTCGCTGCTAAAGCACAGCCGTGGTGCAGGATTTGTGCTTTTCCTCCTGTTGGGGCAGGAGGGGAAGGCCAGCAGTGCTCCCATTTTGGGGACACGGTGCCTCCTTCTGCTCCAGCTTTAGGGGGAGACAAAAGGGGTCGGGAGGCAGCTGACCTCCCTGGGCGGTGCTGGCTGTTGCAAGCACCAACCCACCTGACGAGGGGCATGTGTGGCAGTGCTCTGACCCCCCTCTGGTTCGGTGCAAGGCCGGTGGCAGCGGTGAGGACCCCGGGAAGATGGGCAAAACGCTCCTGTCCCTGCAGCGAGGCAGCTGCGCCGTGGGCTGCCAGCCCGTCCTCCTGCAGCCCCATCCCACGCCCTGCCCGGACATTTCTCCAAACCCCTCCATATTTCTGCTGGGACCTCTCATGGCTTTAATTCCAGCAGAAGAGCCGGGCACCATCCTGCCGTGGCTCTGTGCCAGGGGACGATGCCCCGAGCCCGGCCCTTTGCAGCAGGACGCAGCCCACGCTTCCGGAGGACACGTTCGCGGTGCTGCTCCGGCTCCTTCAAACAGCCCCGCGGGGACCCAGGAGTGTTTGGTTAAGATAGCGCTCGAGTGTGTGCTCTCAAACACTTGTGCACATATTTTTCTTCCGGAAACGGAGGGTGGGCACGGACCAGAGGCGTCATATTCGGCAGCTTTACCGCAGGGAGAGAACACACCCAGGCTTGGCTCGCTCCTCTGCCGTGGCCAGTGTGCCCAGGCGGCCGCGGGTCACTCCTTTCCCGGGAGCCCCATTGTGCATCAGTCGGTCCCTGGGGGGGGGATCATCTTCTGAGTCAACCAAGCATCGCAGGGCACGGAGCCACCGAGGCTTCGCCACATCCTGGCGAGTGACGTCAAGGCGCCGGGCTCGGCCGGGCTTGGGCGGCAGCCACGGCACAGAGAGCCGCCACCGCGCCTCGGGGGTGGCACCGGCACCGGCGGGCGGGAGCGCCGCGTGGGTTGGCGTCATGGGTTCGGCACAAGGCCTGCGAGAGGATCCGCAAACGCCTGGCACCAAGTTTGGCCACTGAAGGGAGGTGGGAGCCATCTCCTGGGGAGCATCAAGCGATCGCCAGCCTGAGCAGGAGCGGGTTTTAGCAGCCTGTGCTGCCCCAGATGCTCCTGTAACACCCCTCGGAGTGCAAAAAGTAGCCAGCACCAAGAGCCCGGGGCTGTGCCTGGTGCTGTGCCCACCACAAAGGCACCGGGACATGGCAGGGAGGGGATGGGAAGGAGCTGGGGAGGCAGCGAGGTGCAGCTGGGGCACGTGAGCCTGATGGGGAAGGACTGGGGAAGACGTGGGGCAAGGACGGGCTGTCTGTGTGCAGCTCCTGGGGAGGCAGGAGCCTGGGCGCTGTGCCTGACGGTATCTGCCCTGGGGGCTCATTGGTGGGCTGTGTGTCCGTGGTGGCAGAAAGGGGCAGGTGGCCGAGCTGGGGGCTTTGTGCGCCGTGCTTCAGGACCCAGAGCTCTGCAGGACTTGGATCTGGACTTCAGGTTCGGGTGGTGGCAACACCAAGGAGGTCCTTTGGGGAGGGGCTGGGGCTGAGCATCTCCTGTGGTGCCAGATGGAGGAGATGCCCGGGGCTGGATGCTCAGCTACGTGTGAGATGCCTCCAGGGTTTGATACTGCTGGGCTGACCCGGCAGGCAAAGAGCTTCTTGTTTCTTGAGACTTCCAGCTCACTGCAGGGCTGAGCTGTGCTCTGAGCGGTGTGTGCCGCCTGCAGCTGGCAGGGATGGGCCAGCAGAGCAGCCCCTGGTGCCACTGCAAGTCCCTGCTCCGAGGTCCTGCCTCTTCACAAGCCCTCCCCAGCCGGCATCTCGCCGTGCGCAGCCCCTCGGTTCCCACCAGAAGCAACGAGCAGGTCTGGGCAGGCTGGGTGCGTTTAGCTGCTGTGCGAGCAGCGGGAACGCCTCGCGGAAACCTGCAGCTCTGCAGCCTTACCGGGACAGCTCAGCCCTCCTCACCGTGCCCCCAGGGTTCCCCCTCTCCTCCCTGCTGGGCAGCAGCAGCCCCCGTAGCAGGCAACCCCTCTCCCAGCCTGGTGCCAGCCCTCGTGTGTGCAAAATGCAGCGAGGCACTGGCTGCTCTGTGTGCGTGGGGCAGCCCCAGCATGGTGCCTGCTGCTTCGGGCTGGGGTGGCCTTGGTGGGAGCAGCTGTAGGGATCGTGGGGCTGGGGGCAGCACCTGCAGCCCCTCCTGCCCCAGCATGGCCATGCCAGGACTGCTGATGCTCAGCCTGTGTGAAACGGGGACCCCTTCGTCCTCGGAATGTCCCCTTCGCCCTCGGCATCTCCAATCCTGAGCCAGCCCCACCCAAAGCTGGTGGGATGGAGCCCAAGGAGCTGGGCTATCCCCCAGGGAACACCATACCCAGCACTGAGCAGTGTCCTGGTGGCAAACGGGTCCGGATCAACTCCGGGACAGGGCTGGCACCCATGGGGAGGAGGCGTCCCCGCGGCAGGGGACAGCGGAGGTAGGTGGGAGGAAACCCAACGCTCGCTGCGCGGGGGGAGGCAGAGCTCTGCTCCCCACCTGCCTCTACCTGTCCCCGAGCACAGATCCCGTAACAAGGGGCCCTTGTCTGCTCCACAATACCCCGCTTTGCCGGGAGCACCTGCCGCCCCGGCTGGGGTTGGCGCTGGGGTGCTCTGAAGGGCCCTTCTGTGCGGGGATGAATGGGAGCCTGTTCCCCGCCGGTGGGCTCCCACCTCCTGCTGCCGGGCTGGGACCCTGTCGGGCCATGAGAATCCCCCTGGGGGCACCCCTGGGGCTCTGGGCCCCCCGAGATGCTCGGGGTGGGGAGCTCCCTGCCTCTGTCTCCCACTGGTTGGTGATGGAGATGCAGGCACAGTTCCTCCCGCTCATGGGAGCAGGGCTTTTTTCCCCCCTTCCTTGCTGTGCTTGCTTGGAAAACTGGAGGGGACCCCAGTTAGTGAGCACCCAGCTTCAGGAAAGGAAAGAGAAGCCAAAGAAATTTTTGCCGTTTTTTTTTCCCTGATCCCCCCAGGGAAGGGTTTTCCTGGAGATGTAGCAGCTTGGCAGCTTCTGGCCCTGCTTCATTTGGGGCTTGGTGTTTCGTGCCCCCAGACATGGGGTGCTGAAGGGCCCTGACCATCCCCATCACTGATGGGGGGATCAGGGCACGTCCCAACCAGCCCCATGCACGCCGGGGACCCTCCACATCCCCGGTTCCCATCGCTTTTCCAGCACGGCACCGTGCCTCTCGTGGAGGGGGGGCTGTCGGGATGTGGGGGTCGGTGCCACCTCCCCTCATCCCGGTGTCCCCTTCCAGCCTGCTGCAGCCGGAGCCGCTGCTCCTGGCTCCGTCGGGGACCTCGCACCCAGCCGGCAGCCACAGGGCCCTCCGAGGCAGCTTGGAGAGGTAACGTGGGGGAAAAGGGGTGCATGGGGAACCCAGAACAGGCTGGGAGAGCTCTGCAGGGCTCCCCAGGGCCCCAGGGACAGGTTCTGATTGCTTTGTTTCCTTTTTCCTAGCAGGGAGTCCTTCAAACCTTCCTCGCAGCCAGAGGAGCCCAAACACAACAGAAGGCAGGTAATAATTTGCAAAATGTGGTGTGTTCCTGGTGTTTTCTCCTTTGTGGGCTTTTTGTCTGGGTGGGGAAGCTGAGGAGCAATTCAGCTGAAAGCAGCATGGGGTTTTTTTTGTGCGGGGAGGAGCAACCTGTCCATCCATGCACATGGGTCTCGCTGGGCTGCCCTGGTGTGGTCACAGGAAGTGTGAGCTTCCAAATCCCCCAGCCGAGTGGCACCTGGGCTGGAGACTTGTGAAAAAAGCCCCAAGCTCCCAAGGAGCTGGGACCTGGGCTGTGCTTTGCCAGGGTAAAGGACTAGAAGATGCTGCATCTGTCACGGTGTGTGCTCCCCTGGTGACTCCGTGAGCCCTGATCCTCCATGCCCTGGGGAGCCGGGTGCTGGGGGGACCCAGGCATGAGGCACCCATGCCCAGGTCACCCAGCAGAAAACATGATGGATGAGGAGCAGTTCTGTCCCCGGGCTTGTCCCCAGCTGGGTGGAGATGCTGGGGGAAAAGGGGCTCCAGCCTGGAGTCCGAACCGTGCTCCTCTCGCACCCAGCCTAGCCCGTGCCCCCGCTCGGTGGTGGAGGCAGCCAAGGCGCACCCCACATTTGGGGAGCTCTTCCAGTTTGCCACCCCAGTGCTGATGTGGGACCAGCACTTCAGCCCCGAGACCTGGAACAGGCTGAAGGAGCGACACGTCCCCTACGGCTGGCAAGGCTTGTCCCACGCAGGTACGGCACCGACCGGGCCGGGGTGGTGGCATCTGGGGTATGGGGTGGCTCGAGGGGACTGGGGACCCCAGGAGACTGGGGACCGGGGACTTTGGTCTCTTCGCACTCCACCTCCCCGGGAGCAGGGTGGAGGGGATGGCTTTGCAAATGCCACTCGCAGCATCTTGTGACATTTTCCCCAAATAAAAGCCCCAGTGTGTGCACGATTATTAACTGGGGCCCGGAGGACCTCGGACAACCCGCTCCATTGTTGCCAGAGGAGATTGTTCCCCGTCCAACCCCAAACCTACTCCCTGCTCTCGCTGGCAGACGCCAGCTTCAGGCCCTGGGCTGGGAAGTGCTGGGGACGGCGGGGGGGGGGGTGAACCAGGGGCAGCTGCAAGGAGGCATTGTCAGGATGGGAAATGAGCGGTGCTGGCATCAGCACCCACGGGACCGGGGCTGGAGACGTCCGGATGTGTCCCCGTGCCTTGCACGGCACCCGGCAGCCGCTGCTTGGAGCAGGATTAGTAATGGGGGGGCTGTAACGCGGGTGGATTTGGCTTTCTGGGGGTACCAAGCACTTTGAGCTGGTGTTTGTCCACCCCACCTGCAGACCCCTCACTGGCATGAGGATGCCATGAGCTTTTTCGCATGCTGCTCACCAACATGCCGTGGTGCAAAGCTGTCTGTGCACACTGCAGCATGCTGGTTCGAGGTGCAGACGCTTACTTGCAGCTGCGCTGATGCAAACCTTTCCCTTTCCCCCTGGCTGGCCCCATCCTGCCCCGACCCAGCCGTCAGCAGCACCCTCCGGCTCCTCAACGCCTCGGCCAACAGGCACCTCTTCGACCGGCGCCGCTTCCCAGGGGGCTGCGTGCGCTGCGCCGTGGTGGGCAACGGCGGCATCCTCAACGGCTCGCGGCAGGGCGAGGCGATTGACGCGCACGACCTGGTGTTCAGGTGGGGCCGGGCAGGATCTGGGGGGCTGCGGGTGCTGGGGAGGTCCCAGCCCTGGACACGGCCCCGCGCTGCTCCCGCAGGCTCAACGGTGCCGTGATCAGGGGCTTCGAGGAGGACGTCGGGACCAAGATCTCCTTCTACGGGTTCACGGTGAACACCATGAAGAACTCGCTCATTGCCTACGAGGAGTATGGCTTCACCCAGATACCCCAGGCTGAGGTGGGACCCCCAAGGGCACATCAGGGGGTGGGTGGCTGACCCCAAATTGTCCCCTGAGGCCGGGATACACCTTGCCCCAAACCTTCTCCAAGTCTCAGGAGCCTCAGTCCTCACCCCGCAAGAGGGCTGTGCCCCCAAAACCCCCCAGGCACCGTGTCTGTGTCCCCGCTGCAGGACCTGAAGTACATCTTCATCCCCTCGGACGTGCGGGACTACATCATGCTGAGGTCGGCCATCCAGGGCAGCCCGGTCCCCGAGGGCTCGGACAAGGGTGACGAGTGAGTACCCTTGGGTGAGCGCACCCGAGGGAGTGCACGCTGCCCCCGCCTTTGTCCCTGCTGGGATAAATCCCAGGTGACACCAATTCTCCTCTCCCTGCTGCAGGCCACGGAAATATTTTGGACCGGAGGCATCTGCAGAGAAGTTCAAGCTGCTGCACCCGGATTTCTTACACTACCTCACAGCCAGGTGAGGATGAGCCCGATGCAAACCCCTGGCTCAGCGCCCCTCTGGCACCCGGAGGTGCATGGCTCTGCCCACCTGCCTCCTGGCCCCGCTTTGTGCAGCATGGCCCCGCGGCTGCCCGGTGCCAAAACTGGGCTCCAGCCCTGGTTCCAGCCTGGTTCCGGCCCTGGTCCTCCACCGGTGCTGGAGCCGCCTCTGTCCTGCTCTCTGCAGACAAGGCAGGGAAATTCCCCCCTGCCATTCTCATTCCTTGCAGTGCCACGCACATTTCCTCCTGGCAGGGAGACTTGTACAGCCCTGCTGCATTCACCTGACCCTCCACTTCCCAAAACGCATTATCCAATTTTGAACTAGTCTAAAGAAGCAGAGATAGAGTCCAAAGGGTTTTTTTTCCCCCTACGTTTCACGCAAACCAGTGCCTGGGTTGGGACAACTTAAAACAGCGAGGAGGCGCGTGTTAGCAGGTTGCAGAGAACAAGTTGAACCTTAGTAGCAGACACCCGAGAATCCACACAGGGTGAATTTGTGGGTGCTTGTCGCTCGGTGCCCCTGCCTTATCAGGGCCGGAGGTGCCGGGTGTGTGTCATGTGTTGGCGCCGGGCGTTGCTGTTTGGCAGCAGGGCTGTGGTGCTGTGCCGGCCGCGTGCCCCCCCTCCAGCACCACGTCTGCTCCGGCAGGTTCCTGAGGTCGGAGCTGCTCAACATGCAGTACGGCCACCTCTACATGCCCAGCACCGGTGCACTCATGCTCCTGACGGCGCTGCACACCTGCGACCAGGTAAGAAGCCACGTGGCCACCCTCCCCCGGCACCTGGGGGTCTCCTTTGGGCCGGGCTTGGACCCCCCGAGGCGATCACCGCCCTCTGTCCACCCGTCCCGTCGCAGGTCAGCGCCTACGGGTTCATCACGGCCAACTACGAGCAGTTCTCGGACCACTACTACGAGGTGGAGAAGAAACCCCTGGTGTTCTACGCCAACCACGACATGCTGCTGGAAGCAGAGCTGTGGAGGAGCTTGCACCAGGCGGGCATCATGGAGCTGTACCAGCGGTGAGGCCGGGCACCGGCCCACGGGGTGACCCCGAGGGCTCCCAGCGCAGCGTGGAAGGGGTCTCCTCCTTCCCGAGGGCCCCATCTGTCCCCGGAGGGCTCTCCCGACTCAGCAGACCAGCCCGAGGTGCAGGCCCTCCGCACGGCACGCCGGCAGCAGAGCCGTGGTGGTGGTGCTGACGGGAAAGCCCGTGATTCCTCAGGGATCTCCAGCAACTCGTTCGTGGCTCCGTGAGACCGAGAGTGGACTTTGGGGCACCGAAAAATTCTGCTGAGCGTGGCTGTCACCTCCCCGTGCCACCATGGTGTCCCTGGGGCAGCAGCAGACCCCGGGAAACACGGTGCTTGTCTGCAGCTGGGGCAAGGGGATGCTGGAAGAGGATGCTGATGAAGTGTACATCCGACCACCTTTTTTTTTTTTTTTTTTTTTTCCTCTTTTTTTGAGTTTTCTGGAGATTTACAGACTTTTCTGTGTTCAAAGTTTGCAGCTGGAAAACACCCTTCACGCTGCCATCACGTCCCAGCCCAAACGCTTGGCACCGGGGCAGGACAAGTGGGAGGAATCCTTGGCCTGGAGACGAGATGGCCTGAATTAAAGAATGGTGCTGTGTTCGGACACCTCCTCTCCCGGATTGTTTAACGCCTGAACTTCAGACAGCTCTGGGCTGAGTCTTGGCTGCTCTCTCTTGTGACAAAACGTATAACGTGTGGTGTCAGCAGCTTTCTTTTTTTCCCCTTCACTAAGTTGTGGTGTTGGTCAACACAACGGAGTCTTAAAATCCGTCAGCTAAGAGCAGGGTTACTGCAGCTCAGCTGGGACATCAGACATGCAGCTGGCCTTTGAACAGCCCGGAGCTGGCCTGCAGCCCACGTGTGCGGTGCTGGTTGTTTTGCACGGGGCTGGTGCGTGGTCCTCCAGGTGTTTGAAGAGGGCTGCGCTGTGCCAGGTGAGTTAGGGCACTCCTGGGACAAGGCTAAGCTATTTAAAAAGGAAAAAAAAAAAAAAATCTTAAGAGCAGGGTGAAGGGTCTTGAGCCCTTCAGCCATCCTGGGTGAACTAATGCTGCTGTGGAAGCTGTGGCGTGCAGGCTCCTGAGGACAGGGGTGGCTGGAGGGTTGATGTTGCGCAGCGGAGAGAGCGGTGTGACCTGAAACTTTCCCACTTTGTGTAATTACAGGAAATTTTTGTAACTTTCTTCTGTGCCTGATGTGGTGAACGGGGTGGGTCAGCTAAGACATCCTATGTCCTGTAGCAGAGGGGCTGTAGCCTGTAAAACAGTGAGGCTTCAACTTGGGAACGGCCCAAAGGCTGAGCGGGGTTAAACTCCTGGTGCCCGAGCAGGGCCCTGACACAACTTCCCCAGCTGGGCGGTGGCTGCGTTGGATCGGATCGCTGGGCACTCTTCCCGAGCGCAGCCCCTCCCCACCTTTGATGCTATTTGCTTTACAGCAGCTGAAGGAGCAACTTCTTGCAGAGATGGCAGGAGATAGCCTGGCGCAGCCCCTCCCCACCTTTGATGCTATTTGCTTTACAGCAGCTGAAGGAGCAACTTCTTGCAGAGATGGCAGGAGATAGCCTGGCCGTTAGCCAGGGAACCCTGCACCCCCTCAAGCTCCATCTCCCTTTGTGATGGCAAGCCGCATGCGTTAACAAAGATTACATCTGAAACGGGCTGACAGGCTAATCTCTAGTGTGGAGCCCAGCTTGTGAGTCTCAAATTAACCTTTGTTCACGTCGATCACTTCACAATGGTACCCAGGCAGCCTGTTAGGCCTGTTCTTGAATGCAAGCACTCAGCAGAACACCTTCCACGACAAGAACAAGCCTGATTCTCATATTGCCTAAATAACGTACCACCAAAACCTCCTCAAACTGGCTCTGGCCAAGCACGAGCACAACCCATGTGGCTGTAAACACAGCGATGGGTGGCACTGACGCACGTGGCAAAAACGAATGTTTTAAAAAAGATGAATGCTGTCATAGTCGAGCATCCTGCCAGGGCTCCCAGCCAGCTTCCAGGGGTAGAGCTGTGTGTGCAGACCAGGACCTACTGCACTCGCACACCTTTCTTATTCCAAAAAGGGAAGCTTCTCTATCCACAGCTAGCCCTGCAGTTAAACATCCCTCCCCCATTTTATGACCTTATCGAGGAACCTGATTGTTGTACTACTGCCTCTCACTTCTCTTTGAGCTTCTAAGCAGACAACAAGAACCGTATCTTTCACCAGTCCTAGCTTATCCACAGTTTTGTCACAGTTACCACAAATTTCTTCAACTTTCAGCATTTGCCTGTACAAGACATTCAAGTCAGAAGACTGTGTCAGGTATTGGGCAGAAGCAGGCAGTGCTATGAAGGGTAAGCTCCCAGTTTCTACGATTTCAGAAAGCACTTCACCCTGAAATCCTTTCTACCTGCTCAAAATCATTTCTGTCTAAGTAGATACCCATTACAAAACAAACAAAAACAACAAAAAACCACTTCAACTCTCAAGACAGTTTCAATACTTTGTTTTATTCTGGAACAGAAGACTGCAGGGAACCACGCCTTCCTCCAGCCAGGGGTAGAGCAGGTCCTAGTAGAAAAGACAGTGTCAGAGCAGAAGCAACTGTCAGATTAAAAAAATTCCACTGGCTGGCATTATTTAATCAAGAGTATGCATCTCAGAAGACTGGAAAGTACTCTTATGAGTGACAGCTCAGCCTTTATTCTGCATCCAGTTGGCAGAAGCCTGCATGCTGAATGTGATCCTGCTCTTCGTAACACAGTTAGCCTCCCTGTAGCTAAGGCTTCGGGGTTCTAAAACTGCTTCTTCCCCAAACCCAGCGCTAGCACCTGAATCCTCTCTGGTCTTACTGGGAACTTACCAGTGATGTAGTTTTAACAGCCACTGAGCAGAGATGAAGGTACCTGCAGTTATGCCCAGGTACCCGTTTTATATCACCTCAAGTGAAGTGCTATCATTTGTGAGGCCTGTTCCAGGAAAATCCTCCTCCTGGTGTTGGGAGACACCGCAAAACAATGCTGTCACTGCCTTAGGCATGTCTGCTTTAAACTAATTCCTGCCCCTCCCTATCCACCAAACACTGGATAGCTTTTACTTTTCCTCTTTATCATCACGCTCTCTCTTCACCTTTTTTCCCCTTGTTCTGGGAAGCCCAAAGCCCCACAGGCTCTTCCCAGTGACCTCTGTTTGGAAGGTAACTATATTTGCAAAGCAACCACTCTGCCGGGCTGTAGCAACGTTCCCTCCCGCTTTGTATACTAACCTTTACTTAAGGACTAAGGCAGTCCACTGTTGTCAAGTATGCCGGTTCAGCCCGTCACCGAACATTATGGATCTGCAAACAAATACGAGTTCTGTTAAATAAAGCATGGAACTGTTCAGCAGAATGCAGCTGTCAGCCACCTGGAGATAAAGTAGTGTTACAGTATGTGTGTTCAGTGACTGTACATCGCGTCAGATAAAAACGTGTTTCTTATCTGCCCTCTAAATGTGCCTTACTGTTTGCACGAGCGGCTTAAAAGCTATTCACAGATCTAGAATTAAACTGTGCTCTGACAAGAGCAGCCTGTGTTTATTATACTCCCTGCACAACCTTGCCGCATCTGGGCTCCTAAAGGCAGGCTGCTGGGAGGACAGATGGGCACATGGAAAAGTTTTTGTGCTGTACTTGCGCACCACAAGGGCAGGAGGAAAGCAGACAGATGCTGCTTTTGCCTTCCCAGGGTCATCTGTGTCACTTCAGCCTTTGCAAGACGTAGGAGAACTGCTGAGGGGGAATACGTAAGCCTCAGCGGACAGTTTTTCCCTCACAGATGAGTTGTCAGACAGGGATAACAGCACATCACCGGCTCAGTTTCTCCCCCGTCCTTGGCTACACAAACTCAAGTTCTACGGAATCAAACAGAGTGGAGACGCCCAGATGCGGGCACATCTATGACCTGTGTTCTTCCTGGGAAGCGTTCAAAAATTAGGTGTTCTGGTCAGCGGATGAGTCATGCTGCCCACGGATTTGGCGTGTGAAGCGTAAGATGAGCAGTATGCAATACTCAAGGATTCTCTTACCAGTTCGACGTCTGACTTCAGAGCTGCCTTCTTGCCAAAGCTGTCCTTGGGGGAAGATACAACCCAGGAGTCTACAGGATGTTTTCCTCCTAAATATAAGTTGCGTTAAACATTTAGCAGCGATCCTTCAAGTGAAGTTTGTCCTCCCCTTGTTTCTTCTCCATCTCTTATAGAAACAGCACCAAGTCACAAAGCAAGAATTGAAGGTTTCCTTTCTGAGAGCCAATTTTTGTCTCCAACTTAGCACAGCAGAAACCCATCCCTCACAGACAAAGGAGCAGATTTGCCAGTGAGCTGTTTCACTCTAGAGATAGGAAAATTTGGGAGATGGGTGCTATTTAAATCCTCGCTCAGACAAAAACACTAGCTTTGAGACTTTGGTGGTTTAGACCCTTTTAAGGTGTTTCAAGCAGACGGCGCTACTTCTCCTCACCATACAGGAACATCTTAATGCAACTCTCCTTGCAGAGGGGAATAATGCACTCATCTGGGATGTAAATTACCTACGGATTTATCTTAAGAAATGCATTCAAGCATACGTCCATCAGACACATCCCTTCTAGGAAAGGTTCTTCAGCGTGCCCCTTCTAGGCTGACCTTTTGGTGTATGTGAGCTGCACCTCCCTACTCCCAGCCACCCAATGCAAGCACAGAACTATCCCAGTACACCTCCAAGTAAGCACAGAGACCAATTATCCTTTCACTAGGTCTACTCCCTTGACAAACACACTTAGGAGATGAGCTGTGTCAAGTGTCTCCGTAATGGGCTGCCATTCAATCCCTCTTATTTCTAACCCCTTCTACTCTTGCTCATCTTTGACAACGTTGCCAACCAGGTGCTCCACAGGGCACCAACAACATTAAAATTCCCATTCACTGTGTGCTGCCTTTCAGTCTGAGCTCCATGGTAGCAAAGAGCTGCACACTCAGGTGGCAGCTGCAACAAAGCCACAGCCCTGATTGGCTTAATTACACTAATCAAGCCATTAGGCTTTTATACCTCCTCCCAGCAGCCTGAGAAGGCTATCATCTGACAAGGCAGAACAAGTCTTATGTCCACAGCCCAACAACAGGAGAAAACTCAAGTAGGATGAACTAAATGCTGATGCTTCTCACTCACCGATGTGCTGATGGTGCAGGTCTGCTGCCAACTGAGTGAAAGAATCAGCTTCCCCGAAAGGTGAGTGCAAGGTGCATTTTTATGCTTGCTCGACAACATGCTGCCACCTGAAAGAGTGGAGGGATACAGAGCGTTAATCCACGTACCAGACCATTCTTTTACCTTTTTGTCTTTAAAGCTGAGCCTCAGAATCATGATTCCACAGGGGAAAACTTAATTTCAGACAGGGATAACCTTATCATCACTAGCTCAGCTGCACACCAGACCACCCGGAGCCACTCTGTTAGCTCAGCCTGCTCCCAGCTCCTTACCCGGGTGCCAACGACACCTGGCGGGCACAACACGCTCCATTTCGCGTTGCTGGGCGGTTCGGCGATGGGGAGCGCTGCCTCGGACCGCCGAGCTTTGCTGTTTGAAGCCTGTATTGACAGCAATGCTGAGCCATGCCCGCTGCTGTATTAAATTCCTGAGGAGCAGCCCCGGCTCGGGGAGGGCCGGAGGGCAGCCGGACACGGTGAAGCCCGGCACTTTGGGGCCGGCCAGGTCCCCGTGAGGGGCACAAGGCCGGACAGGGCCCGGCCCTACCTCCCCTTCAGCCGGCCGCCATAACAAGCCGGACCCAACGTGGGGGGGGGGGGGACACACGCGATCTGAGACCCCCACAAGACGCGGAGGCCTCCCCGCACGGCCATGGGCAGCCATGGCGGCGCGCAAGCGCCTCCCGCTTCTGCCCGTGCTGTCCCCAAGCCCCTCGGAGCCGCCATAACCGCGGATGGCCGGCGATGGCGGCGCGCCCGACTTACCGAACCCTGCGCGGCCGCCATGTCGTCGCGGGGAAAGGGAGAGAGCCCCGCGCGCGCCTGCCAAGTCTCGCGAGAGGGGGTGGGGGGGAAGCGCGGGGTCTGCTGGGAAGTGTAGTCCCGGCCCCTAGGGCGAGGCTGGGGCTGAGGTGGGCCCCAGGCTTCATGGCGGGCCCAGTTCTACGCTGTGGCCGGGGCGGGCCTGAGGCGAGGTCCCCTCAAGGCTGGCGTGCCCCAGGCGGTGTCTAATAAGAGAAAAATAAAGAAATAAAGACATAAACGAGCATAAAGTAGCACTGGGGCGAGGCCTGGCTCCTCCAGAGGCTGCTTTTGCAGCCTCTCATGGAGCATAGTGGGGCAGCGGGTGGCTGAGGCAGTACTGCAGAAACACTCATGAAGCCAGGGATAGAAGAGTGGGGGCTTGCCTAATTGCATTAATGATTTCTAAATAAAACAATCGTTACTATTAAAGCCAGGAATGGAAGAATGGGGGCTTGCTTAATTGCATTAAAAATAGATGTTGCCGAATGTCTTTGCTTACTACTGTGCAAATTATCAGAAACGAGGAGTCTTGGGGCCCCTTACAGAGCATGTTTCCAGACAAAAATGGGGAGACTGTCTCAAAAACCAGCTGAGAGAGACCGACCTCGTGGTTTGGACAAGAGCCAAGGAGGAGCTGAGCCTGTACAAAGGCAGGGGGTCAACTAGTGGTGATGAAGAAGAGTTATCTGCCTTTATTCCCACGACCCCCGGCGACCACCACCAGAAGGCACTGTGCAAGTGCAGACAGAAGGAGTTCATAGAAGTGACTTCTTGGAACTAATTTTAATATGAAGCAGGGATAGGTTATGCATATGTATAGGTATATTGGGAAACTTAATGCACATGTTTACTGCATATAACCAAGGCAAGTTGCCATGTTGGGGTGTGCATGCCTTTGGGAGCTATCCCACATGCGCCTGGTGCCGAAATAAACCACATACCTACTTTATAACTCATTTGCTTTGAGTTGTAGAGTTCTTCCACGAAACACTCAGAGCTGGGCCCCAGGCTCCTTGCATGGAGATTTTTGCATTTCCATGCTTCTCACTAATTGCTTTTATTGGTTCTTCATGTGCCCTGCTTACTAGGGAGGCGCACGTGATTGTAGTTAGCACGCTAAATGCTTCAAAGGACCGAACAAGCATTAGCTCATGCAGGAAGGGGCACACTTCAAAAAGACTAATTAGCTGGAGGCTGGGGATTAGTCAGAGATTAGTTAGTAAATGTATGCTGTGCTTCGAATACGTGGTGCTTGCAGTGTGTACTATGATTAGCTTTTGCTGTTAAAAGCTGCCATGAAATCTACGCGATCCTGTTTAGCTCGTGAGCGGTAATGAACTGTAAGCAGAACCGGGCAGGAAAGCTGCGGATCAGTAATATCTACTTTCTTGCCCCAAAGCTTTATGCACCCTTGTGGAGAAAAGCTCCATTACTGGAAATCAGACAAATCTGAGTCTGAAAGCAGAAAAATCTGAGTATAGATGAAAGCCTGATGTATAACAGGTGTTGATCCTAAAGTGGGGGATCCAGTTCCTGGGGGTGTTTGAATCAAAGACGTGTTCTCTGAACATAAAGGTGCCTGGTTCTCTGGCAGAGTAAGCTTCCTACGCTGGTGTTGTGACTAACTGATCTGTCTGATCTGGCCGCTGGGGCTGCTGAGTCTGTGAAGACAACACCCAGCGTTGTCCTAAGGAGCTGCATTGCCCAGGAGCTCAGCCTCTGCTCCTGGATCCCCTCCGACGGCTGGGGATGGCTGCGAGCTGCTGCCTGCACTGTGAGGCCCCTCTCCGGTCAAGGCAGTTGAGTTCCCAGGGAAAGGCAGCATGGCATCGTGTTTATTTCTAGTGCCTGGATCTTCCTGGCCTTGTTCCTATTTTAGTACCTGATTTTTTTCCAGAGCATGGATTTAACTGGCTGATAAGTTCTTTGCTTTACAGAATGGCCCACATTGCTTCCTAAAAGTCTCTCTTACGAAGTCAATAGGTTGTAAGAAGCACCTCTGTACAGAGAGGCAAGAAGTTCGCAAAGAGACACCAGTGTGCTGTTAAAATAAGCTTCTTCCAGTGTAGGTAGCTAACTACAAGGTCTTCCCCAGCCTCCTGTGCCCTCTACTAGCTGTGAAAATCCTCGTGGGCTGCCCTGGTGGGGAACACAGGACCACAAAGGGAGCAGCTCACAGCAAGTTCCATGCCCTGCCCTTGTGTGAGCTGGCTCCGGAGCCCTTGTGTCCTGCAATAGCCTGCTGCAGGGTGTTTGACCTGTGGGAAAGGGAGAGCAAGAGGGCAGGCGATGATAGAGAATGGAACTAATTAACACTGCCTTTGTTGCAATGGCCTCTGCCACTGCAGTCTGTGAAGATGTCTGGCAACCTGCCTGCCTGCTTTTAGCATTCCAGAGAAGCAGATATGTAAAACTCAAACTAGATTTAGCCTTTTAAATCCCCAAGGGACATCAAGTTTTAAAATAAAACAACTAAAATCCTGCCTCGTGCAGTGTTTGGATCCTGGAAGGACAGAATTGTCTTAATCCATCTTAATTTTGGGGTGGAAGCTGCTCACACCACAAAGTAATTGTTGCTTATTCTTATAAATGGATGAGCTCAGCCAGGTGTCAAGTAATGAACTGACTCAACTAAAAGCTCAGGTGAATGGCGTTAGCTAAGTGTGCAGTAGTTTGGCTGGATTTATTCGCGATTGTAGTGCATAAATCATATTTCCAACCGTGTTTGAGAAGCAGCACAAAGACCCTGGATGAGGAGAGGTGGTCATTGCCTCTCCCATGCCCTTATTCTTAAATCTTTCCAACTTTGCCTGTGTGACTCGATCAGGTTTTCTCAGATCTTCCCTTTAGAGGGCGTTCCTGCTACACAAATCTTCGTCGTGGCGAGCTTCGCCCAGGAGCTGCAGTGCAAGGCGAAGCCTCCCAGAGGTCAGCAGAACATGGTGGTGGCTCCTCTGAGGGCTCTGAGCCTTCCCAGGGATGCGAGCAGTCTGCTCTGGGTGGTTCTGGCTGAATATGTTCTGCTTCCTCAGGCAGTTGCCAAGCTTCTCCCAAAGGCAATTTGGACATAATTTTGATGGATTTCCTGTGGCTGATCTCCATTAGTTACGGTGTTTTCTTCCTCCAGCCTTTGAAAGGACTTCTATTTTTGTTGAGCAAGTAAAGAAAGCTATTAAAAGGGCACGGGGATCTTCTACGTGTGATCGTTCTGGGGCTGCTTCCCGCTTCTTCCCACCAGATCATCTGGAGTGGATTACTTCCTCCAGTAAGTCCTACACTAGATTGAGGCCTTGCCCTTCTGCTTTCTGGAGGTTTTTCAGTATCTATCTTGCAAAGCCACGGTGTTACTCTCTGCAAAGAAGTTCAAGCGCTGCTGTAGAGTATTTGGTTATCCCCAGATCAGAGAACAGGAAAATGGGCAGAATATGTGACCGAGAAGGGAAAGGAAGAAAGAAAACTAAACAGAAATCAATGACAGAACCCCTCCAACTTCAGCTGGGCTTTGATCCCACGCTTTAATTGAAGGATGAGGTCTCCTCCCAGTTTCCCACCCTTTTCCCCTCTTGGCTGCCTGTGAGTCTGCCTGGGGAACAACTCTCCACACTTAACTGATAGCAGCTCAGTTCTCCCCCTCTCCTTGCAGCAGCCCCAGTCCCACCCTGCAGACAGGGTTCCACAAAGCCTGGAGGAACAAAGCGTCAGACTCAGAGACGCCCTGCTGAGGTTATCGTCTTCGACATATGGCCGGGGGAAGCAAGCGGGGTATTTGAACGCATTAAGAAGCAAGTCCCCCATGGCTAACTGCATCAGCCCCCTGTGTGGCTTGAACTGCAAAGCACGAGGAGAAGCCGAGGTGCGGGGGGTAACTAGATTGATGCTTGTCTCCGCTGCGTGCACAGCAGCGCACAAAGAACGGTTCCCTGGGGTTCGGCTGGAGAGTGCTTGCTGGTATTTCAGGTGCCAGGCTTGTAAGGGAAAAGGATCTGCAGTGTTAAGAAAAGCCTGCCATGAGATCCCAAATCCTGCTGCTTGAGATCAGTCCCAAGCAATGCAAGAAAAGCTCTTTGGAGCTCGGTAGCAGACAGGAGTAACATCTTCCCACACAGGACAGGGCATGCTGCAAACAAAACATCCTTCCCTTCCCCCAGTAGCAAAGCCCTTAAGCCTCCGTTTAATGTTAAATGCATGCTCAAACCCATTCCTCTACAGCCTGTCCTGTATGCTTAAACAGAACTCTAGCGGCCTCAGAAATGATCTGCTGTAATTGGGGCCTATCTAAAGGCTGAGCTTTGTGCTGAATAACAAGAGCTTTATCTTTATGGAATATCTGTCAAGTGAAGGGGTAGCCTGTCTGGGAGCGTGGGTACCTGCAGGCAGGGCCACAGTGTGGATTCCTGCAGGTGGAGAACAGAAGAGGTTCCCCGTTCTTCTCTTGATGGTGCTGAACGGCCCAAGAAATGGCAATGCCAGCCCCTCAGCTTAGCTCAGCTTAGGCATGGTTTCCTTCCCAGCTTCCCTCCACTGTTCCTCCCACTTCTTGCCCCTTTCCTCAACTGAGTTTTGGGCACGTTGCAGCAAACTTGGTCCCAATGTGCTGTCCTCAACTGTGATGGGGAAGGGAGCTTAAGATCGTATTGGGGGATGGAGACAAGGTGATCAACTGAGCGTTTAGCTTCAGATCTGATGTCCCAGATAGCCGGTGACCACCTGGTCAAAGCTGCCCAGGCTGTGCTCACAGCTTCGTTCCTGGGATCAGAACAGAGAGCAAGCAGCACGTTGTTCTGATTGCAGTGACAGTCCTGGGGCCAGACGTATGTCCTGTTGAAACAGCAGCAGGAGGAATCCAGCTCCTTCATCGACGAATATGTTTGTTTAAAGCGTATATCCTCAGAGCATACCCAGATGTGTACAGCTACACAAAGGCACTCGAAAATGGTAGGAAAAACTTCCACGCTGTAAAGTGAGTGAAACCAGGAGCAAGGCTTCCACCGCTGAAGGCCTTTAAGGCCAAGCTAGATAAGCAGTTGCCAGGAGTTGACCTTGCTTTGAGCAAAGAGCTGGATCCTCTCTATTTTCTGTGTCAGCCTAAAAGATTAAAGGCATGGTAAGCACAAAGGGAGTGAAATGGTATAAAAATATCTAGGCAATACTGATGAGGAAATTCTCAGGTCCTCTTTTATCACAAGCAGTGTTTTTTGCCTGGATTACTCAGCCAAGCAGCCGTTGATTCAGTCAATGCAAACTGCACTGTCATATAAGCAATATTTCACCTATCAAGCTTAGATAGAGGAAATATGCTAGGCACGCACGGAGCAAACAGGCATATTCTTGCACGTAATTAGCATAAGCTGCACCAAGGTCGAGCGGTGGTGTTGGAGAACACCACGAATCACCAACACTTCTTCCTTATGGAGGCTGAAAATGGAGAGCTGCATATGTTGCATCTGGCTCACCACTTGCTTCCCATTGTTCACACCAAACGAAGGAGGTAATTGTTTAGAGGTACTTTTAGGAATAGCATCTCTGCTAGTTTCATTGCTTAATGGGAAAGAATGTGCTTAAATGATGAAAGATCACATTATTTCAGGTCCCTTTAGGTCATTTTTCTTGCCCTTGCGCAGGGGAAGCAGGCTGAATGCCTAAAGCTGACCGTGCCCAAGGTGGCAAACTGAGGTCTCTCTAGATTGCAGAGGGCAGTTGGTCCAAGAGCTGTGATCGTTCCTCCTGCTGTAAGAGTATCTCTTGAGGGCAATCCCCAGATGACATCTCCTGGAGTGAGCCCTGATCAGACCAAGGGCCGTCCAGCACAGTGTGCTGTTTCCAGGTGTCAGTTCTGTGCATCTACTAGTGGATTTTTCTCTTGAATGGAGATTTCAACAACTCTTTTCCATGAACACTGTTTTCCATGAACCCTGTGGACCTGTAATGTCTGTTCCCTCCTGGGGGGGGATTTGCCCATGCTGTGGGAGGAACCAGCCTCCTTTTTTTTTTTCTCCTCTACCTGGCTCTTGTTACTTTTGTTTGAACAGCCCCAGCTTCTTGTATGGGAAGAGATCTTGAGCAGTCCTCCTTACCCACCCTGCCTGTGCCAGCAGAACTTACAGATCTACAAATCCTCCCCTCCTTCTTAGGCTCCCGAGCCTGCTCTCTTCAGGACAGATCAAAGAACGAGGGTAGCATTGTTTCAAACCACAGCTTTCCTACAGAATGTGCTCTATCCACTTACAGATGGCTTTTATGGTCTTTAAAGCCTCCCATGGATTAGCCCACGGTTGACTGTGTAAACATTTTCTCTATCCCACATCCTGCTTCCCCACCATGTCTCATACTCGCGTCTCCGTGCTCTTGCTCAGTCCAAACATCCTGCAGAAACCTCTAGCTCTTCTCGACAGCCTTCCTCGCTCCCTTCCCCCCCCCCCCCCAGCTCCTGCCAGGTTGCGAGTAAAACTCCATCAGCCCAATGCAGCCCCCAAAATTCTTGGAGGCCTGCCCAAAAAAGAGATTCACGCGCCTTTCTTCCTGTGGTAACTACCACCACGTGTGCCGCGGCTTTGCCGTTGACCTCGCGCTCTTGCTGTTGCATAAAGGTTGGTGTGCCTTCAGCCGTCTCTCCTCCTGCACACCTCCAGCGCCCTCCTTTCTCCCCCCAGCTGTCATCTCGAGCAGCCTCGCTGCTGAAGGCGGTGGGCGGGCGAACACGCGCCGCGGGAGATGGCTGATCTTCCCTAGCTCCTGTGCTCAGGGATGGCAGAGCTCAGGCACCGCAAAATCCTCCTCCACCTTCTCCCCAATGTGTTAGGGGCAGAAAGCATCGCTGCACGTACCCTGTGTCTTGGGGAGTGCTGCCTGGGGGCTGTGCGTGTATGGGGAGCTGGATGTGCACCCCTTTATGCAGCAAATGGGGGGCTGCACTTGCTGGCACTCCGACACGGACACGCAGAGGAGTGGCTGAGGCTGGCTGCTCTCAGGGTGTCCCCTTCCCCTGGTGGGACACGACCCAGGTTCGCGGGGGGGAAGGCCAACAAGGCAGGGCTGACTTCTCAAACTGCAGCACCTGATTTAGCAGAAGCTGTGTGTGCAGTGCTGCTGACTTAGTGCAGCTGGCAAAAAAGTGAAAACAACACGCACGCACACACACATACCCCGCTCCCAAATCATTATTTAAACAGTATAAAGTTCTCTGTAAATGTTTAAAACAACATCAGGATTGGGAGGGGAAGGAGGAAAGACAAACAAGTTTGCTGTTTGAGCATTGCAGAAACAACCCTTAATTTTTGGCAGGGCTATATTCACCCAGAGGATCCAGCTGCCAACACGCTTTGGGAGGCTCCAAATTCATTATTACTTCCCTAACCTCTTCCTCCAACAGGCTGCAGTTTGGCACTGGCGCTGCCTTTGATGTCGGGGCTTGGCCAGCACCTCGTGTTGTAGGATCCTGGTTCACAGCCAGGGCATCTCCGCTTGGGGTCAGGGGCTGAGTGCTCCCTGCGAGGTTTTCCCTTTCCCAGACCTAAAATTCACGGTGGTCAGACCCCAGCAGGAGCTGGGGAGCTCAGTGGAGGTGCTGAGCGTCAGCTGGCTGATGGGGTATCTCACCTACATGGGAGTGGGGCAGGAGCTCCCCCAAGCACCTATGGGAATGGGGGGGCTCCCAGTTCCCACTCCGTTTCCTCTCCTTCCTCGTCTGCATCAGCAGCACCGCCGGCACCTGGAGCGTTAGCACAGCAGAAACCCTAGATGATTGCTGTCTAAACGCACAGCTGGCAATGGATTATGTTTGAATTCAGCTCCTTACTGCTGAGGGGCTAGAGCTGCATCCGGGCTTGGCTCCAGGCTGAGGGGGACTTGGGGATCTGGAGCCCTGGGTATCGAGGGCTTGCCGGGGACCAGGGGCTGCCCTCCAGCCTCTGGGTGGATCTGATGCTCCGGATCCCGAGCCCTGGAGCGTCTGTCCTGTTCTTTGGGACATCACCCCCAAGGGCATCCCAGGGAAAGGGGCTTTTCCCAGGGAAAGAGTTTAGGGGCTGGGAAGAGGGCTGCATCCTGGGTGGGGGGACATAGGAGAATAAGCCCTGCTGGCGGGCACTCCTGCCTCCCCGGAGCCTGCTCCTGTCACACCAGCACCAGCAAAAGCTATTGCTGGGGTCTCCTTTGCCTTTCCGACTCCAGCCAGCTTTGTGCAGAACCTACACCGAGATAAAAGAGACCGACACAGCGTGAAACCTTCCTGCTCGTCAGCAGATGGTGTTTGCGACAGTGGACTTCTCGCGCGTCGTTGTAACAGAACGGCCTGGCCCAGCCAAGCGGCGGAAGGAGAAGCTGCAGTCTGCTTTTCTGGGGCCGGCTCGCTCTGCGGACCTGACCTGAGATCCTGGATGAATGACAAATGAACCCTTGCTTTGTCAAGGATCAGACTTCTATTTTATTCTTATTTTGTCCGTATTCAGCTTGCTGAAGAGCTGCCACGACGTGCCTGCAGCCAGCAGCTCCAGCCGCTGCAGTGCTCGCGGCAGCCCCCTGGGACCCAGTGGCCGAGGCTGCGACGCGGTGTGAACTCCACGTTACCTTCACGGCAAAACCTGAGTGCATCCAAACTGCAGTCAGCCTGGTGTCACTGCCTCGGGCTTACCAGCTCAGCGCTACGGCTGTCCTAGCAGTGAATCCTACGGGCTTCGTGCCTGAAAAGCCTCACGGCAGGAGGAAGGGTGCGATGCCCCTGCTCGGGTGAGGCGCTGCGGTGGTGTGAGATTCTGGCTGGCAGCTCCCTGAGCGGGTCTGTTTTGACCGCGCCGTGCTAAAACGATGCACGGGGAAGGTGGAGCTGATCGTCCGTCAGCCCTGGTGCCACCAGACGGGACTGAGGCCGCTGAGCGCTGACTGCGGTGGGTGCGCACACAATTCAGACCTCGGTCCTGAGCAGGGCGAACGAGGGGCAGCGCATTGCCTCCGTGCTGTCGGCAGGCTGCCTCCTGCAGCCTCGGTGGAGGAAGGGCTGCCTGCCCCCCTCCCTGTTCCCTGAAGCAGAGCCGGAGCTGTGCCTGACGCGTCAGCTCCCCGCGCTGCTCTGCTCCTTCCCCCAGCACTCGGAGGCTCCGTCTGCACCAGCCTTTACCCTCCCTGAGAGCCCGCTGAGCCACAGCGATCCGGGAAGCGACCCGTGGGCACGACGGAGGCTGTTGTAGGCTCCGTCCTATCTATCTGGGGGGATATCGTCCCCTTGGGGAAGGGGGTTATGTATATTTGTAAGCTCTGCTGTCCCAGGAACGTGGATAGCTCCACCTGCAGTCCAGGACCCCGCTCAGCCCGTGCCACCCCTGCGTGCGTCCCTCCTCGCTGGACCCAACAGGACCTGCTTTTCTCCCAGCCCTGAGGGACAGCCCTCGCTGAGCCCTGACAGACCTCAAAAGCCCTTTCACAACGAGCCGTACGTATGTTCGGCATGTCCCCTATTGCCACCATCTCTGCCTGGTGACAATAGGCACAGCAGGCCCGAGCAGGTAGCAGGATGCTAGATGTGGATGCTGGGGCTGGGGGGGGGTCAGCCAAAGTGCACTCTTCCCTGCAGCGCTGCCTTCAGCAAGGGAAGAAGGGATCTTTCTTTAGCTCCTCTTTCACTCGAGGCTTTCGGAGCGGTGCCGTATGGCTGCTGTCACGGAGTTCATTACTCTCTGTCTGCGCCCCCTCCCTGCAGGGGATGGCTTTCGCTGCAGCTGAGCTCTGGCGGTTTTTCTCCCGGGGTTTCAAGAAGTTTCGTTCCACCCATGAGAAGTGCCAGGCGTCGGGGGAAGATTTGTTTCTTGGCAGCTGTTCCCGTTTTGCTCTAGAAAACAGATGCTGTGCTAGGAATGCACCGTGACTAAAATTCCTCGGGGCTGCTCAGGTCAAATAGCAGCAGCAGGGGAAGCAGGGGGGCAGGAGAAGAGCGCTGCACAGCAGAGAGCGCGCGGGAGGGCTGAGCCCTTGCCCTTCCCTCCGGCTTCCCCTGGCCAAAAAGCCGGGGATGAGCGATCGGAGGGAGCCAGGAGTTAGAGCTGGCTCACGTTTGGCTCTGCCCGTGCTTGCTGCGGGGAGCGAGGGAGCTGCAGAGCCCCGGCAGCGTTGGTTCTTGTGCCTGTGACGGTGCCCGACCTCTCGGGGCACAGAGCTTGCCCCCTCTGTCTGTTTCACGGAGGGCTCGGGGAAGCTTTCCGGATGGGAGGCTTAAACACGGGCTGTGATGGGTGCTGACAGTTGGGGAAAAACACAGGCAGCCAAAGGTTTCGGGGCTGTCAGGGAACGTGACAGGCAGGTTCACAGCCCCGGCAGGCCTTTGGCTGCTTGTTTGCTTCTGCCAGGGGAAGCGATCCTGCGCCGTGACAGCCGTGGGCTGCGCTCCTGCAGGGCAGGACACAGCGAGGGGCATGCATCGGGCAGCCTGGCCATGGGAGGAGATGGCTGCGGGACCGCAGGATGCTGAGGATGCTCTCAGGGCATCTCCTGCTGATGCCCAAGGGACCAGTGAGGCGTGCAGGGACCCCCAAGCCTTCATCCCTGCCGGGCTGAGGAGCACACCGTGCCCGGCCAGCCCCAGCACGCTGCCCCGATGCTCCAGCCCCTCGACGCCACTGCAGAACAGGTCACCCCACGGAAACAGGCCTCGCCTTGTTCCCAGGCTAAAAGAAGGGGCTGTGTGATTTAAAAACCTGCAGCTGGTCTCTCTCTCATCTCCCCCTGTGCCTGCAGGAGCTGTCAGCACAGTGACTTCCTTGATGCCGGGCGATGTTTTTCTGCGCACGCACCCAGCTAATCAATTAAGTTTCTCGGCAGCTTCCTCCAGCAATTCAGGCTCGGCCGGTGGAAGGGGATTTGTTATTCTGGGCACTGGCGGAGAGGCATGAACTGTCCTAACAGCAAATTGGTTGCGCTTTCCAAGCACCGACACTCCTCACTCACAGCTCGGCGCTCTGCTCCTCCTCCGAGGCACGGCCCCGGTGGCTCAGCACCATGCTGCGGTGGGGGGGGTGCTGCGGGGTGCCAGCCCCTCTGCCTTGGGGCAGGGTCTCCCTAGGGGGGGTCGGTCTGGCTGTACGTGGGCTTAGCTGCGGGAGGACCTTCTCCCTTCTTGTTTTTCTCCTCCTGGTTGCTCCATGCCCTGGTCCTCCACGTGCAGGAGGGGGATGCTGCGTGGTGCGCTCACACCCATCCCGGTGACCCTGGGGTCTGCGGAGTTGAGAAAGGGAAGGGGAAGGATCCAGGATGGGTGGAGGGACAGAGAAATCCGGGGTACTCGGGGTGATTGTGGGAAGATTTATGGTGGATAAGAAGAACGTCATCTCCTGCCAGCTCGGCTACGCCCTGGCTCTCTGCTGGTGGGAATGGGGATGTTTTGTGGGCGGTTAGCAGCGCGTGAAGCATGAGACTGCAGGACTGCCGGGGTCGGGAGGGCCTCGGGGGTTTGTCGGGAGCTCCGCCAGCTGGGTGAAGCTCCTTACTCCCCGCACTTGCTCCTGCCTGCGTCCTCCCGGGCCAAGCAAAACTTGGCCAGGCAGAGCAGGGCTGCAGTCGTGCCGTTGGCCTTTGGCTGCGTGGCGTGGTCGCGGCTCGAGTCCAGCCTGGGTGGAATGAGGTCCTTTGGGCTCGTGCTGCCGGGCAGCCTGGTGATGCCTGGTCGTGGGCTTCCCTCTGGGCTTCCGGCCCCACAGCACCATCCTGCTTCGAGATCTCAGCACAGGCGTTAAGGAGAAACCGGGGGGAGAGGATGACCTGCGCTTTTGGAGGGTTTTCTTAGGATTTCAGCCACCTCCAGGCCAGCTCTCTCTAGAACGATAACCTGGTGCCAGAGGCGTTGCATCCCCGTGACAAATCCCATCGCTGCTCTGCTTGGGAAGAAATTGGTGAAGCAGGACAGAGAACCCAGGTTGCTTGCTACCAGTTGTCTTTACAAGCAGTTGCACAATACTGCTCCAGGGTTAGCGAATGAGAAACATCTGGGAATAAATGAAGCTATTTAGGCTCTGGGAAAGCATGGCTGGAGAAAGTTTGGAGGAAGCAACTTGAAAGCTCAGCATTGTTAAAAACAGTCTGGAAGCCCTGGAAATTAAAACTAGGGTAATTTCTATAAAGAGCAAGGAAGTATCGAGAGAAGGAGCTGATGCCCTCTGAGGAACACAGAGGAGCCAGAATGAATTGTAATGCTCGAGCCTCTGCTAAGCCACAGGGCATTAAAAACGTCTTTGGAACAAGCAGTCTGCCTTTCCTGTGGTTTGCACTGGCAAAGGAGCAGAGAGAACGACCAGGGATCTGTCTTAACAGCAGCCTGGGGAGTGGAAATAGGGTTTAATGATGGATCATAGCAAAGCCTCCGACAGCTCAGCGCTGCCCGCAGCGAGCGGTACCTGCCAGGCTGGCTCCGGGAGGACGCGGGGCGTGCGGGAGGACGCGGGGCTAAACCACGGCCGTGGCAAGGAGCCCACGGCCAGAGCACGGGGGGAAGGAGGGCTGCAGCCTTTGCTTTCCGGGAATCATCCCGTCCTCGTGCCGGAGGATGCCCCAGGGATGGCGGCAGGGAGCGGTGTCCGTGGGGGTGTCCGTCCGGCACCGCTGACCCCAATTCCCCCGCGGGGACCTGGGGGCTGCTTCCCGGCAGAGGCTCGGGGACAGGCCCCCGGCAGTGGAAATCCCCTCTTCCACGATCACCGGGGAATCGAGGCTGTTACAAGGAAATGTCATTTCTGCTGATTTATCGGAGCTTTCATCTGGGAGGGCCTCTCTCAGTGCTTTCCGTTCCCTCCTCTTCCCTACTCCAGCCCCCAGCATCTCCAAGAGATGGGTGCTGGAGGAGGGAGGACGGGAAGAGCAGCCAGCGCAGGAGCCCTGGAAATGGTTAAAGATTTGGGGAGTCCAGATCTGCCGCATCTTCTGTGACAATCTGGCCTCCCCAGCATCCTCGTAAATGAGAAACCGCATAAGCCTCACACTCTATTATTGCTATGGAGCATTAGAGTCTCTCATTTAGGATAAACATTCTCATCTCCAGCAGAGCATGAATAACATTAAATGAGATAGTTAAAACGTTTCAGGCCAATTATAGCCCTGGTGTAACTTCGGCAGAGTTGCACCAGGGATTAATTTGATCCGGAGAGCTCTGCCTCCTGTTCCGAGCTGGGATTCCAGCGCGGGTAATTACATCCTGCCTCTCTGCACTTCCTCTGGAGTTTTAATTGGGTTGAATGGACCAAATCCGCAGCAAGTGTAAATCAATGTAATTGAGCTCTCTCTGGAGAGGAACCCTGCTGGTTTACACCCTCAAATCTGGGCCAGCCTTCTCCCTTTCCCCTTCGCCAGGCTCCAGCTGCCCGGGGCTGGCTGCTGCCCTGACCCAGCTCCGGCTTCCCACCGAGGACTCCAATTCTGCTCTTTTCACAAAATCACCAGTTTTCCACGCTTCTGCTGGCAGCCCGGGGAGCCCTGCCACCACGTCAGAGCAGGTGAGGTCCGCGGGTTTCCACCCTCTGCTGGAAAACCCACCATCACGGGTCCTGGATCCCAGGCCGGTCCACGGAGCCAGGCAGCTGGACTGTGTCCCTCTCCCGCTTCCCAGCCCTCTTAGTAAATCAGTGTTAATAAGGGACATTTGACCCTCTCTTTCCCTGAACAGCCCTAAGCAGCATTTTTGTTTTATGAGATAGTTAAGAAGCTTGAAGCAATTTCCTCCCCCCATTTCTATTGTAGCTTTGCTTTTCTTTTTTCCTTTTTTCTTTTTTTTTTTTTAAATTCCCCAAGAAAATGGCAAGTTTTTGGATGCAGGAAACCTTCAGGATGTTTTGGAGCAGAGGGCAGGGAGCAGTGTTTGATGTGGAGGGGATGGAGCAGACGGACCTGGCGAGGTGGGGCCCCGGCTCACTTGGTCCATCAGTTCGACCACGTGTGTGACTGAGGCGGGAGGGTCGGAGCTGGGAAAGTGCTTTTGCTGGCTGTAATTACGAATTTAATTGCAAGGCGTTATCTCACAGGGTTGGAGCCTATACAGAGCCATACATCCCCCATAGCCAATCGCATACAGGGGTGACGAATGAGGGAAGGGAGCTGGGAACGCTCTCCCTCACAGATTTCCAGGCCTTTCTGCTGCTGTGTGGTCCCTTTCCCTTCTCACGGACAAACGATGAAAGCAGACAGTCAGATAAGCCCCGGGGAGCCGAGCCCAGCACGGCCCCGAAGCTTCGCTCGCCGTGAGCCTGCGTGGGACCGCCGGTCCCACACCACCTCCAGCGGCCCCAGCTGTGCCCAGCCCGCTCGCGCTTTCATTTCCCGTGTGGTTTTTCCCAAAGTGTATTTTCAGGAGGCAGAGATGTCACAACCCTTCCTTCCTCCTCTCCTCAGAGGGGCCACGGTGGCAGGACCGTGTGCCTGCAGCCTCCTGGCCCCGCGGGGAGCTGATGGTGGCCCCGCGAGGGCTGGCACTGCTGCTCCTGCCTTTGTCCTAAAGCTGTGGGGCGAAGCAGTGGAGGAGGGTGAGCGAATTCCCAACCCCTGAGGACCTCCTGGGACCGTCACGCATCTCAGCATGGGCAGTGGACACCTCGCAGCGGCCAGCAGCCCCATCAGGCTCACCCCGCTTAGCTCAGCCGCTGGCTGCAACTCATTGAGTATAAATAAAGAACATTTCTCATGAAATCCACCCTCTCAGAGGTCCCCAGGCGGAGAGCTGGCCCCGCTACGGAGCTCAGGAGACCTTTATCCCCCAGATCTCCAACCCCCCCGTGTAGCCAGCGCGCCGGGTTGGCAGAGCAGTGACCCCGCTCCCCGCAGCACCGTGCCATTTTCAGGCTGCCTCCCGCTGTCTGCGTCCCTTCCATTTGGCCCCTCGTTGTCCTTTCTGTTTGTTTTTTTTTTTTTTCTCATTTTGTGCGTACACGGCCAGATGGGAGGAAAGGTCAGAGTTGCTGATGGTAAAGTCCGTGCTGAAATCTGGATTTTCCCTAAGCCCGGGATGGCTGTGCCTGGCCTAACCCTGCAAACGGGCTCCAGCGGGCTCTGCTCCGAGGTTTTAGGGCTGTTGCACCGCCAGTGCACGTGCATTTCTTTTGGGGCCCGTCCCCATCCTGCTCCTGACCTTGCCTGAACGCGGTTCCTGCTTGTTGCTCGCCGCCGGCTGCCCAGAGCTGAACAGGCTCAGCCCCGATGCCTCCTGCAGCTCAGCCCCTGACCTTTATTTTCCCTTAAATCAATACACAAAAGCTGTGCTGCAGCAATACCAGCACGTCAAGGGAGCCCAGGTGATTTATCTCATCCGAGGAGCTGATTCTGCTTTTGAGGCTCCAATCCAGGCAAGCTTTTGTTTCTCCAGCCCCCATCTCTTCTGCGCTGCCTTCGGTTTGTGTGCCTTTTATTCACCATCCCCTGACCCCCCTGCTCCTGGCATTATTGACTCTCCGTCTTGCTTTTAATCTGCTATAGAATGAAGGCAGCTCCAGGTAAAACACCACTTTTATTCTTCCTGCACATCATAATTCCTTTACGGAAAAAATAAAAATAAAAATGTTGAAAGTGAGTTGAGGTTTGTTAATTAAAAAGCTTCAGGGGAAAAAAAAAAATCTATTAGGAAACCTCTGGAGGCATTTGTTAACTTGTCACTGCGGAGAACCAAGCCCCTGGGGGCTCTTGTAGGGCTGGCTTTGCCTTGGTGGCAGGGAGGGCACCCGGGAGCCCCGCGGGCAGGAGGCGCATCCCGGGCTGGTTTCTCACCACCACACATCAGGAGCTTTCCTCTCCCCCTCGCCGCATCCTGCCTGTGGCCACCAACGGTGGTCAGCTCTCCCAGACAGCCTGTTCTGGGTGGAAAAGCCGCGTATTTGGCACTGAGCATTCGTGCTAGCTGCGGTGAGGCCGGTGCAGCTGTGCGCACGGCAGGGATTCTGCTGTGTAACCGCTTCGCCCGCCAAAAGCACAGAGACCCATCTCCTCCTTCCGCGTGTCTATCAGCAAAAGCTTTGGTTATTGCTTTTTCAGCTAGGTTGGAGCTGATGTTTGCAAGTCCACCGGTCCCAAAGACTGATCGATATGTGCCGATAGGCTTTTCCCATCAGAACATTTATTTTTCCAACAGGACACCGAGTTCTCAAACAAATGGAGGCTTACACAGAGATCGCCTGCCTCGGTTTGGCAGCACACAGCAAACAGGAATATTTTTCTTTATTCCGAAACCAAATTTTTGTGGCTAAATAGAGCCGAAAATATATCTTTCCCCCCCCCCCACCTCTCCCAGACACGAGACAGCTCTGAATGCCGAAAGCAACTCTTCCCTGCTGCAAATGGACCAAATAAACCCAGCACGAGACTGGTGCTTAGCAGAAGCAGATGCGCCTCTAATGCTGTCATCTACAGCAAGCTGCGTCTGCAAACTGATCTTTTATTAACGAATTTGTATAGATGGGAGAGCTGCGGGGGCCGCGCGAGCCCTGCCACCGGGAGCGGGACGTGCCATCGCCCCGTGCCCGCGGGCTGCGGCGCGGCTCCCAGGGGGCATCGCCAGGGGGCTGCTGGCTGCCCCCCCATGTCCCCCCTGCAAAACGGGTGAATTTATCTCCTCTGCCAGCATTTAGCCCTGGATCCCCTTCAGCTGCAGGAGGGGAGCCGAGGCACTGGGGCTTTGTCGGTGTTGTGGCTGCCGGTGTAGTGCGGAGCGGGGTTTTGGGGAGGGTGTCGGCGTGTGCCAAGGCTGGGAGGCTGCAGGAGGAGGAAGAGGAATGGTTAGTGGCTGGCTGGGAGCTGCTGTGGGCAGGGTTATAAGGGAACTGGTCAGAGGGGAGGCAGGGCAGGGTGATCCCACGAGCTGCCCGTGGGCGTTTGGTCAGTGCTTTGCAGGCTAGGGGGGGGTTAGGAAATATGTCCCTGCCCCAGCCCAGGCCAAGGAATCCTCACCCTCAACACCAAAGTCGTCCTTGCAGGGCTGAGATTACTGGGATCTGCAGATGGAGAGCCTGCAGCCCTCCCTCACACCCTGGGGTTGTGGTGCAGGATATGAGGCTGCAGCAGCCCCCACATGCCCCGTGCCCACCCCAGCTGGAGCCCCGTGGGCTCTGTCCCTAAGAGATGTCCCCACGTCAGGGCAGTAGGCAGGAGGCTGGGGAGGAGAGGCTGGATGTGCCCTCACCTGGGACCTGGGCTGCTAGTGGGAGTGCCAGAGAAATGTGCTTTTCCCTTCTGATCTGGCCAATTCAGGCTCCGAGCACATCTCTCATTTCCTCCCCCTAGGAAGAGCCGCTTTTCCAGAGCCTTCACAGCCTCACCGACAGGCAATGAGACCTATAAATCCTTGGGGAAACACAAAGAAACCACCATTAAAAAGCAGGTAGAGTCCATGAGCCATGTGGCAGGGCAGAAAGGCAAAACCCTTTTTTTTTTCCCCAAGCTAGCACTTCCTTCCCCCAATTTCCCCAAAGCTGCTTCGCTCCTATGTAACTGCCATGTCCCACCTGGTTTTACTCCGGAGCGGTGCTACGTGGTGCCAGGGTCAGAGCCAGCCTCCCTCCTGGTCTCTTCCTCTCCCTCGGGGTGCCTGGGGATGGAGGAGAAGGGGTGAGCCGGGGCTGGGGGCTGCTGCAGCCCCCCCAGCAGCCTGCAGGCAGAGTGCTCCAGCACCTTGCTCTGTGCTCGTCTGCCTTTCTAAATGCTAACTCACTGCAAGAAGGGACGGCTTTGCACCCAAGGAGCTGAGCCTTCAATAGCAGGAAAACCCCACATTTTACCCATTTTTCCCCTGGCTCTGCAAAGCAACAGGCAGAGGGCAAGGTTAAGCATCCCTTGTAGGGTGGCCAGGCACCTCAGCTGAAGTCCCACGAGGTATTGCTGCAAACATGCTGAGTTTAGCCAACAAACATATATATTTTTTTCCCCTTTTGCCAGGAAATGAAAGAAATCATACAAGTCCTCCATCATTCCCTCTTCCCACCCAGCCATCCCTTTACCATGGCCCATCCCAAACTGGGTCAGTGCGTGAAGCCCAGCAGCGGTTCCTTCCCAGTGCCGTTCACTGCCAGCTGCCACGACCCCGGGGTGCTTTTGGGTGGCAGGACTTTGACTTTTGGGTGCGTATGGCACCAGCCTGGAGCGGGGTGGCCAGAGGAGCCAGCAGTGCCCAAGCACATGGGAAGGGAGCAGGGGCTCTGCCGGCAGCACTTCCCCGTGCCGATACCAAGGCTCCGCATCTCGGCTGTGCCTTTGAAGCTCCATCCCCTGCCCCACCAGGCTGAAATAAGGCAGCGGGGTCGGAAGCTGTCTGGGGAACAACCACACATGTGTGCACGGTGCTTGCTGCCCATGGGAGCCAAAGGGGAGAGAGGTTTGATGCTGTGATTCTCGCCCTGCCCTGCTCCTGGTATCCTTCCCTGCCCGAGCTGCACCTGATGGCGATCGGTGTAATCGTTCAGCAGCTGGTGGCGAAGTGGAATTAGTGCATGGCTGCTCGGGGACCAAGTGTTGGCATCTCCTCTCAGTGAACGTGGCTGAGCCGTGCCCAGGAATCGCCTGAAGCCACCGGAGGGACCCTGCAGAGTCTGGAGCAGGGGGTGAAACCCATCCCCGCCTGCAGGTACCCGGCTGGTTCTCCGCTTCCAGCACATAGCTCTTTTCCAGCACGAGAATTTGGGGTCACTTCCAACATCTCGCTCAAAAACCAGACGAAAAAGCCTGAGACTCCCTCTGAGTCACTGGCATGTTGTTACCAAGGACACTAAGGTTCCTGATTTTGAAGAAGAGATTAATTACATTCTGCAAATAGACATTTTATCTGCATTGAAGAGCAGCGAGAGCTGGTTCTTTTAGAGTAGCTCATTATGTATCAGCAGGTAGTATTGTGACAGATGTAGGAATCCAGTCGCATTGTCACTTGGGTTTAATCATCAGAAAGCTGTCTTCCCCGGGTCAGCTTCTAGTGAGGATTTGTAATATTTACATAGCACTTGGGGCTGGCTTCTTTATTGTCAGAGTCTGTATTCGCTCGTCAGTCTCTCATTATGCATGTGCCAGTATTAATTGCATTTAGAAATGAGATTCTAAAGGAGAAGTGAGAGCTATTTAGACCTCCATTCAGCTTGAAAGACAGCCGCTTTCTGTGTGACAGCTCTCGAGATGTTCTTGTGCTCAGCTCTCTCTCCAGCTGAAAAGCAGGTGTTGGAGAGAGTTGGTGTCGGAGCCACTGTATCAGCACTGCCTTTTGTGCATGCCCAGACATTTATATAACAGGCGGTATAATGACTCCGCAGAAGTGGCACAGAATTGACCCTTGTGGTACTGGATTAAAGCACAGCAAGGCAGGGAGCAGATCTGCTCTCTTGCTTTATAGGTATTAGGGGGGAAGCAGTGTTAAAACCAGCTCTTGCCTTGTCTCCCATGGAAGGAGGTGGGTTATTTCCCCGCTGGTCGGTTTGGGGGTTATTTATCAGCCTGGCTGTGCCTGCAGCACTTTGGAGCTGTACTTGTGGCCTTGCTAATGTATTTAAAGTCGCACAGAAATTCAGCTGACACTTGTCTGTGCATGCCTGCTGCGCGCTGATTGCTCCAGCCCGGAGATGCGGAGCCATGCGCCGCTGCTGCTGGCTGCCAGCCGTGCCTGGCGCTGGAAACGAGGAGGTCACGTCCTGCTTCCCAGAGGGGATGGAGCTGGGAGGTGGAATCCAGATGATGCCAAGCTACCGGCTCTGTTTTCTTCAGCCCAAGGTGCAGAGGGTCTGTTCTTGCCTTGGGGCGGGGGGAGCGATGAAGGTGTCCTCGTGGGGGGAGAGGTAGGTGCAGGCACCTAACGCTCCCTGTCCCCGTGAAGTGCGGACCCTCTCCTAGGAAAACAACCCTCCTGCGTCTGGGGGACTTGTGTCCGCCCTGCTGAGGGGGGCTGAGAAAGCAGCAGTAAGGGCAAAGCCACGTTTCACTTCCCCAAAGTGCTTCCTTCACTTTGCCTTGGCCCAGCCCTGCACCACGGAGCCCCCATTCTGCTCCCTCCGCACGACCCCCGCCTGGAGGACGTCTCCCCTTGCACTCCTGCCTCTTCCCTGCAGGCTCCTTCGGGTGCTCCCGTGCTGCCTTGGGTGCTCACCACCCTGTGTGCCATGAACCAGCACCGGGACCAAGCTGTGGGCCAGCAGCATCTCCATCTCCCCAAGCCTCACATCTCCAGGAGCAGCCCCTGCCCAGCGTACCCCAGCATGGACCAGAGGGGAAGACCTTGGGAAAGGCAAACAGAGCAGACATCCATAACCAGCCCAGGACGTTCTCGCCGAATATCCCACAAACCAGTGAATAAATCACTGCTCGATGAGCAAACCCAAGGGCTGAAGCCCAAGGAGCCCCCCTGGACCTCCCTATCCCTCTGTGGGGAGGTTAGTCCAGGTGAGCACATCACTTCCAGCCGTCGGGCTGTTAGGAGGAGACCCTTCAAGCCTTTTTTTTCAAGACGGTGGGAGCCAGCTCTGGGGACCAACCTGAGCCCCCAGCCCCGTGGCTGAGCACCCCAGCCCTGCCAGCACGGGCCAAGGACACCCCGCGCTGTCCCTGGCAGCCCCAAGGCTTATAAATAGAAGACGGGACGTGAAGGAGGTCAATGAGCAGGGGATTTTACATAATCTCTTCTTGCCTGTGCTGTTCATTTGTGTCCTTTGCCCAGGACGCACGCCCTGCTTGGCGCACGGGAACGTCAGAGCCGGAGGGACATTCCTGCGCCGCGACAGCTTTATCCCACACAACGTGTGCGCTCCTGTCTTCTTCCTCATTCTGTGCTGGTTTTCAGAGAGATCTTTAATCCAGGGGTCATCCAGAGCAAGGCACATGTGATGGAAATCCCAGCCTTACTGCTGTATGGGGACCCTGGTGGCTGCCTGGCCTGAGCCTGGTCCTTTCACTCACCGATATCCAGCTGCATCGGAACTGGAGGACACCGGAGGACACTGCCTGCCCTCCACCGTGCCCATCCAAAGCCTTGCTCCCTTCTGCCCTGCTTGCCCGTAACATTTCTCCACAGTCCCTGACGGGCAGCACTTCTTTCTCTTCCTCCTGTCACTTCTATTTTTCAGACGACGAGAGGCTGGAGATGAATTCTCTCCTGGCATAAACCTGTCAGCGGAGCTGCAGTGATTTATGCCAGCGCAGAGCGAGGTGGGTAGATGGATGACCAAAATAGAGCGAGTAGAAAACCTGTTACCTTCCCCTGCAGGAACAGGTTTGTTCTCTGCCACAGACCCGCTGCAGGACTCGCTGGGATGTGACTGCTGCTCTTTTAAGTTTTAATCGCCGGTGGTCTCCAGTGATGAGAGCAATTAATCGTCAAAAGAAGTAACCCAGCAGCACACAGCTTCTCTAGTGGCCGGTGTCTGTGTCTGGCCCAGACACCAGTCTGAGAGCTGCAGCGGGGCTTGGAGGAAGCTTCTCCTAGCCGTCTACCTGTGAGTCCTTGTGCTGTCCCTTGTGCTGTTCGGGGTCCTGTGCCATGCCGGGGAGCCCTTATGCTGTGCCCAGCCTTGAGCTGCCAGCAACAGGCACGCTGCCCCGGGGCAGGGCTTGCACTAGGGCTGGAGATGCCTCAAACACCCCCTGGTGCCCCCCTGACAGCCCCACGCCTGCAGCAAGAATGTGTTTGCTCAGGCACCAAAAAGCCTTTAACTCAGCCGGTGGTGCAGGTAGCACAGGGAGGGCTGGAGGGCACACAGGGCAGGAGATGCCTTCTCTGCCTCGAGTCCTGCTTCTCCTTGCCCCGACTTAATTGGCTCATTAAGTGCCAATTTGACCTCCCCACTTTCAGATGTCTCCAGTCTCCGCTGGTAAATAGATTTGCGCGTCTACAGCGGAAACCTCGAGCTGAGCCTGGCGGTGGAGAGGGCGGAGAGCCCTGAACGGGAGCAAAGCTCCCTCCCGAGAACCGTGGGGAGCCGCAGGTAGCCGCAGCCGCCGGCACCGTCCCCGTGTCGTGGCGGGGACGCGCAGAGCCCACCCCGTGCTCCGGGCACGGCTTTGTCCTTGCCTTGCTGCGGGACTGCAGCAGGTCCCTTCCCATCTGCTCCCGGCTGGCACCTCCACGCCAGGACGTGTGTGTGTGTGTGTGTGTGTGTGCGCGCGTGCGTGCACAGCTCCCACGCCTCCTCAGTACCGAGACCCTCAGCCAAACCTCCCGGCACCCCAGGGATGGAGCAGGACCTCCCCGTGGCGAGTTTGCAGCAGGTAAAGGTTGGGGGCTCGGCGCTGCTGGGGTGTCCCTGGTCACATCCCCATGCCCAAGAGCACTTTGTTGTTTCCTCCCCAGGCAAACCGCAGCTTGCCGGGGTGAACAGCAGGGTGCTGGGCTGCTGCCGTTTGGGAACCACCAGCGCCTTGATCAGCGCCTGTAAAAGCATCACAGGAGCTCAGCCCCGTCCCTTTGCCCCACAAAGCGACAGGACTGATCCTGCATTTCTTCCTTGCTGGCCAAATAGGAGGAGAGGACAACAGATCCCATAACGTCCGGCGCAGGGGCGCATTGCCTGGTGCCACCCAGAGCACTGGAGCCAGAAGGAAACCAAACCTCCCCAAGGACGGGCCGGGCAGCGGGACCCTCCACCCCAGGGCCACCCTTCGCTATCCTGTCCCCGCACAGGGGGTCTCCGAGGGGACGGGGAAGGGAGAGGACGTACGGTTCGACTTTGTTGAAGAAGCGGCGGCGCAGCATCACGACCAGCGTGCCGATGAGCAGGAGGGTGGTGCACATGGCGCTGCCTCCATCACCGCGCGGCGCGGCCGCCCCTCGCTGCCCTCCCCGAGGGTCCCCGCTCGCCCCCGGGGGCTGGCAGCAGTGCCCGGCTCCCGCGTCCGCCCCGACTGGTGGGCGCCTCTCCCCAGCAGCCACCTGAAGGCTCTCCTTGGGGCTGGTTTTAGGAGGAATTAGAGCAGGATCAGAAGTAATTAACAGGCAGCAAATGAGGACGCTCTCCTTTGACCTTAGCACTTAATTGCTAGTGGCATGCTGGGCTCGCGCCCTGGCTGGCCACCCACCCCAGACCTCGGCCAGGTGGGCTCTGGGGGGCTCCTGGTGCACCGAGCCTCTTTCCATACCCTCCATCCCATTTTTCCCCCCTCTCCTCCTTGCCCCCACCAGCCCACCCCGGCACCCATCGCTGGGGGCTCCCCTCTGCATCCCCCTTTCCCCTGTGCCTCCCTCCCCTCCCTGCCCACTTTCTGCCCACTCCTCCCCTCTCCCTTTCCCTCTGGCTCCTGCCTCATCCCGCTCCCCCCTTCCCAGCTCGGGTAATCTGACAGGCTCAGACCTGCGTGTAATTCCCCATGGATACGTCTCAGCCAGCTGATCCTGAGACCTTGTCTGCATCCTCCCCTCGCCCGGGCCGGCTTTGCCTCCTCCTCCCTGCTCTCGGCGGCACGCACACCTCTCCCCCGGCACGGAGCTGGCCCCACGCTCTCTCCCCAGATCCCTGTTCCTGTTTTCCAGCTGGAAAACTGATTCCCCACGCAAAAGGATTTTGAAATCGGGGTCAAACCCAAACAACCTAGACTGGTCCGGGTTCATCAGCTGATGGGGTCTGAAATAGAAAGCGATAGCGAGCTTTCTGGGAAGCCTGGCTCTGCATCCCCAGAGATGCTCTGCGAGCCCAGCCACCGCAGGAGCCTGGGGCGGCTGTGATTAATCCCTGCTCGATGGCAACATCCTCTTGGCCTGCTCTAAACCTTAAAAACAACAGCCATCAACAGCACTTGAAACATCAGTAGAGCCAAATCCCTCCAAGCCTGTCCAGTAAACAGTTCCAGGACCTGAACGTGGGGGTCGGATGAGGGTGGAGAGGTTGGATCCGGCCTCCCTGCTGGCTCCGGAGGGATGGGAAGCCTTCAGGAGCCTGTGCACCCCAAACATCCCCTCCAGCCAGACCGAAAGGAGAGGGAATAATTCCTCCCCAGATGAAGGGGCATGGGGCTCCCTTACGCAAGGCACTGGGAAGCCAAGCCCGATGCCCTGGGCAGCCACGCTGGAGTGCTCGGGGCTCCCAGGAGCATGTTGGGGTATGCTGCAAGCTCCTCGAAGCCAAATAAACAGCGACTGCTGGCTGGGCCAGAGCCCAAGAGACTGAAAGGACCTTCCCTTCCCTGGCAAGAGGCAGCGCAGCTTTCGTAATCCCTGGGAGGATGTCACTGCGTGACTGCCCCTCGCCCCTGGCCGGGTGACACCGCAAGGTCCCCGCTCTCGTGCCCCAGACACCATCGGAGGTCCTGAGAAAGCCCAGCCCGTGGCAGGGCCAAGGCAAAGTCTCCTTTGGGGACCCATTTCCACCCTTCCCACCTCCGCACCCAACCGCAGGGGGACACCACGGGCTGGCCCGTGCCTGGCACCGGGCAGGGTGCGGGGACATGGGGTCAGGGCTGAGCCGGGGCCGTGCTGACCCCCAGCACCCCAAGGGGCTGGGTGGAGTTGCTGGGGGGAGCCCAGCCGGATGGATTCGCCCACCCAGCACCCAGGTGCTGGTTCCTCTGCTTATTTGACATGCAGTGAACTCGCCGGCCGAGCCTGCCCTGCGCCGGAGCGTATCACTTCCAAACACATTTGATTGACACCGCGAGATGCTCGGTTCAAAGGCAAAGTAATGTGAGCAGATTAGTTAATGCTTCTTGCCCTAGCCCTTGAGAGCAGGGCTGGAATGGCAAGGCAGACTTAATGGGTTTTGAAGGCTTTTCTTTTTAAGATATGAATCAATGAATCTGTATGGGGAGCATGGATAATGTGATCGGAATAAGAAACAGGGCTCGGCTTTGAACCTGAGCGAGGTCCCTGACAGTGTTTACTTCATGTCCTGGCACCAAATGCAAGATGACATGAATATATTAGCTTGCTGGCTTTCCTGAGCAACCCCTGCCACAGCCAGGCCGGCTTCAGGAAGGAAAAGAGCAGCAAAGAGAATCTGTGTGGAAGTGCCGACTTGTTTTCCAATAGCCCTGTCAGCCTCGCTTACTGCCAATGTGTCGGGCTGTGACAGGGGTGCTGGTGCTCGGGCATGGGGTGGCCAGATCCTGCTGGGAGCCCATGGAGAGCTCGATATCTGACCGGTGTGAGCTCGAAGCACTTTGGCACCAGGGTGGCGAGGAGTAAACCTTGCGCCGTGGTGTGCCGTGGTGCACACTCACCGCTTCCTACCCGAGCGCCTCTTGCTTCATCCCCGCAGCTTGCATCACAGAGTTTCAGTTCCCGAAAATCTCGGTGGGAAGGGTTGTGGGGTGGGGGGGGGTTGCAGCAGCTCCTGGGATGGGACCAGGTTGGTCCCAGGGGAGAAGCACTCACCATGGGCTGCCTCAGCAGCTTCTGGCCCCGCTCACCGTCTGAGACCCGTGCCAAGCCCCACTGACCTCCCCACTTCCCTTTTTTTTCCCCCCTGGATTTCCCAATGCTTGTTTTTCAGGTTGTGTGGGTTGGTAGGGATTTTTTGGGGGGGGGTGGAAGAGGGGGTGACACAAGATGGGACATCCCCATCTCACCCACCTTCCTCCCCTGTGCCCGCAGCTGCTGCCGGCCGTGTCTGCGCATCTTTATCCCGCACTCCCTGTGCCGGAGCCTCGGCAGCGTTTTGCACCCCAGCCACATCCCTGCCCCTCCAGGACCCCCCCAGGGCAGATATCCCCACCCTGCGGTGCTGGGAGGGCTGGGCTGGGGGGTCAGGGAGCAGCCAGGGGCTGGGGTCTCCTTGGGGGGCTTGGGGCAGGATCCCCTCAGGGATCGCTTCAGCCCCCGGTCTCTGCACGAAGCCGCAGCACTCAGACCTCGACCCACTCGGGAAACCTAAGAACCTAAATCTGTTTTGGAAGGAGATCCCGCTCTGCCCTGGTCCGTACGCCTTCCCCACCAGCGTCGGCAGCGTCGCGGGAGGTCTGGTTTCAATCAGGGGAGGAATGTCTGCCCCGGCTTTGCGCCGCACAAACAGCTTGGGTTTCACTTCCCGGGACAGGAGCCGGCGAGGGGACGGGGCAGGGGGACACAGGCAGGGGGACAGCACCTCCCTGCACCGCCACCTCTCCGGGACAGCTTTTCCCAGCTGTGTGGGGACACGGGGATGGGGACAAGCCCCAGAGCGGGGTCTCACTGCGCTTCTGGTGCTCAGGAGTGAATAGCACGGCAGCATGCTGGGGATGTGGGTGATGGAGGCGTGATTAAATCCAGGGGTCCCAGCCCCACGGGGTGGGGATGCAGGCAGTGGTGCAGCCCCAGCTGGACTGGGGGGGTCCTGTTGGCCCTCACCCTGGCTGTGCCCCCACACATCCCCCCCCGGCACAGCTGAAAGCCAGAGCAGGAACACCAGCTTTGTGCGGGTCTCCTGGGATCCGAGAAGCCAGGGGAAGGAAACCTGCAATAAGTACAGAGCATTTGCACAGGCTTTAAGCTAAATCCTCCCCTCCCAGCGAGGCTGGCTGTAGCAGGCACTGCAAAGCCCTTTCCTAAAGTCTCCTTATTCCTTTTCAGGCCAGGACTTCACAGCTGGCAGCCGGGCTGGGTGAGGGCAATGCCCTTCTGGCAACGGGGGCTTGGGTTCGGCGGTGCTGGGGGGGAACACGTCCAGCATCTGAGGGTGAGGGTGCAGACCCCGGGGGGAGAGGAGGCTGCTGGGGAGGATGGAGCACGCATGCACAACCCGCAGTAGCTCTCAGCCATGGTGATGGGAGCAAAAATGAGATGAGCCGTAGCAGCATCTTGTGCCCTCCGCCCTGTCCTGTGCCCAGGGAAAATTGCCAGGAGCCAGGGCTCTTCTTCTAAATGCTTTGGGCTGTGCCACACTGGTGCACTCAGATGTATTTCTCTTCAAATCCCAGGGCTGCTCCTCTTCTGGCCAGGTTGATGTCCGGGGGGTCTGCAGCAGTGGTCCTCGGCCACGCAGCACCACACCAGTGCCAGGGCTGTGACCTGGGCAGCCCAGCAGCTCCTTCCCCTTGTGCTCCCATGGGGAATTCAAGGCACGTGGCTTCAGAATTCTGCTTGTGAGAAGGTCCGAGGGCACGGCGCTGCAGACCTGCTGACGGGGACACCAGAAGCCACACGCCTTACTCCAGGAACCCAATGCCACGGCTGTCCCCATGCAAGGGGACGGTGGGCTCAGCCCAGAGGGTCCAAAGCTGGCCAGGGCTTGGATGTGGGGCTCCCACCTCAGCCTCAGCAAGGAGTCAAGGGTGGAGATCTGCCATCAGCCACATCCCACGCGCTGTGGAGCTGAAGTCGCGTTTTTTGCCTTCACCTCCCACTCTAGGATCGGGAGCCAAGTACATTTCTCATTGCACCCAGCGCACAGGGAGGAGGAGGAGAGGCGATGTGGGAGGGCAGGGGAGCGGGAGAAGCCGTCGGCAGGCGGCCATGGACCACAGCACTCCAGGAACAGGGGTGCAGAGGGCTGGGAAACCCATCCCCATCCCCATCCCCATCCCCATCCCCATCCCCATCCCCATCCCCATCCCCATCCCCATCCCCATTCCAATCTCCATCCCCATCCCCATCCCCAATCCCATCCCCAATCCCATCCCCATCCCCATCCCCATTCCACCCCATCCCCATCCCCATTCCCATCCCCAATCCCATCCCCATCCCCATCCCAATCCCCATCCATTTTAGGGGTGAAAGCAGAGGATGGGGTCACCCAGGCTGATCCCATATCAGCCTCCTCCGTGGGGACCAAGTCCCCTGTCCCTGTCCCCAAGCCCCAGCACCCTGGGGTGCCCTGCCTGAGGAGGTGGGCTGGGACCATGGGCACCCAGCCAGTGCTACCCCAGTCCTTGGGACTGCCACCTCCCTCCATGGTGCATCTGGCACCAATGGGACTGACGGGACACCTGAGTCCCTGTGGGGTTTGTAGACCATTGGGGCGGTACCAGGCGATGCTGACTGGCTGGGATTTTGCAGCAATGGTGCCAACGCAGCATCTGTCTTCTGGAACAACTTGCTTCCTAACCCCGAGCTCCCTGGGAGCGGTACCTGGGGAAAAAAATGGAAATGGGATGCTGCTATGTGACAATGTGTGGCTGTACTCGTGCCCCTAATTCATGTCTGGGTGAGAAGCAGAAGCTGAGGGTGATCGGGATCTGTTTGGGGTTCGTAGGCAGCTGGCTGGCATGGAGCATCCCTGCTGCAGCACAGCCACCCTCTTGTGCCTGCAAAGCGCCTTCCTCCTTGGGAAGGAGCCACGCATGTGGCAGAGCCGGGTGTGATGTCCCCAGACAGGGGGCAGGAACCCTCTTGGGAGGGCCTGGGGACTCCTCACTCATTCCTAATACAGCCTTGGGCCTCTCAACCCAAAAGCTTTGACCCCAGGTGCCAGAAAGCAGGCAAAGCTCTGGCTGATGCCACAGGGTTGGCCAAAGCACCAGGTAGGAGAGCTCCGAGGAGAAGAGCCCTTTTTTTTTTTTTTTTCACCAGTTCTCCACCTGGGTCGTGGCCTGAGCTTTCATATTTGTCCGAATCCGAGTTGTTCCTGAGCACGCAGGCGCTGCATTGCAGCCTGGTGCTGTGGTGAAGCAGGATCTCGGCGCCGTGCCTCCTCCCCAGGGAGGGCGAGCGGCGTGGGCACGTTCCCTGGAGGTGGCAGCGGCTCCTGCGCTGCGGGCGGCCACCTGGGGACATTGTGCTCAACGCCTGAGCCCAGGCTCGTCAGCCCTAATCCTGGTGGCTAACGAGCAGGAGGCAAATCCAAACTTTAAGCTGCCTGGGGAGCACCCGATGATGCTGGTGGTGTTGCTGGTGACACGGATCATCCTGACCCCGGTGGCGAGGGCCGGCTGTGCCGCTGGGTTGGCAGGCTGGGGGGCTCGGCTCTGGGCTGGTGTCGGGGGGTCCTGGCCTTTTGGGGGGGACCTGCAGCAGGGTGGTGGCAGCAGCATCCCCTCCGCCTGCTCCCTTTACATCTACAGGAGAAGATTTGCTGACGCCGACGGTCTCGCTGCTGGTATCGGGGTGGGGGCCGAGGCTGGTTTGGAGGAGAAATACAGCGAAAAGCCTCCGCAGGTCTGCAGGAACGGAGCTCCAGCCCCTTCAGAGCTGCACCCTCTGCCTGCCTGTCTGTGTGTCTGTCTGTGTGTCTGTCTGTCTGTGTGTCTGTCTGTGTGTCTGTCTGTCCAGCCGCTGGTCCTCTTGCATGCAGGCGGGTGCAGGAGCGCGATGGACAAGCCCAGGCTCCCTCACAGGCTTTTTTCTCCTGTCTCCGATCCCCCTCTGGGGGACCGGTGGTTATTACAAGTCTCAGTAGTTTCCTTCTCCCTGCCCCGCAGGGTTGATATGCCCGATTTGCAGGGAGCAGAAAATGGCATTTGGGTAAAAACAACCCAAAGACGCATGCAGGGGCAGCGGGGAGCCTGGCGCAGAGGTGTCCCCATGTTCCCCATCCCTGCCAGCAGCGCTAACCCCCTCATTTATTTCCCCCCTGCCTTAACTCTGGCTCCATTTGCCATTCAGTCCTGGCACAAGAAGGGAGAGCAAATCCTTTCCATTAGCAAGTCCCGTGGGACGGGCGCTGGCTCCCTTGGGTGGCAGAGGAGCGCCACGGGCGAGGCTGCTCGTGGCTGCGAGGATTTATCGCCCAAAACACGAGCACTTGCTCGAAGGTAGCGCCGGGGCAAGAGGAGAGGCAGAGCTCAGCTGAGCCAGCTGCTGGGATAAGTTTAACGGCACGCTTCGGATCTGGAATTTCCTCTGCAATGTTTACAAGAAAAAAAAAAAATCACAAAAAACTTCCCGCCCCCCCCCCCCCCAGCGCACCATCCTGATGCTGCCCAGAGCCTCTTCCTCCTCTCTGCCTCTCAGAAAAAAAAAAAAAAAAAAGAGACAGAGAGAGCAGGAGGGAGGAGTGGGAGAGAGGAGGAGAGAGGGAGAAAGTGAGCTCACGTTCACACATTGGGGAAGAGGCTGGTCTTGCAATGCCTTTGAATATTTTACTTTTCGGCAGTTTCCCATCAGTCAGCCGCACGCACCCAGGCTGAGCTGAGGCTCGCCACAGCCATGGGCAGCACGGGGAGACCTGAGGTCTAACCGCAGGCACCCGACCTCGGGGATATTCTCTAAAAGCACACAGACAGGCAGGCAGGCAGCGCACGCTGCGCTCGCACAGCCGGCAGAGCCGCCAGCGCCCGCGCGGCCGCCGAGCAGACACCTTTTCTCTTCTCGCAGGAGATCCCCGCGCACACTCACACGCATCTCCCCGAGCCTCCTCCTGGCTTCCCGGAGGATCGTGCCGGCTGCTTCCCATGGAGAAAGTCCAGGGAGAAATGGAGATTGAGAGGTGGGAAAGAAGTGAAGAGATCTCGGAGGCGGAAAAGAAGGTGATTCAAGAGACATGGAGCAGAGTATACGCAAACTGCGAGGACGTTGGGGTCTCCGTGCTCATCAGGTATTTAAAAAAAATAAATAAAAATAAAAAGAAGCGGATCCAAGCGAATCCCTTTATAGCTAAGAAAGAGGCAGAACAATATATAGAACTGGAATGCGATGAATGACAGCGAGTGGGGAGCTTGCTCGGTGCATCGCTTGGCTCGGCGCAGGGACGGTTTCACAGCACTCCTCTGATTTCAACACGTTCGAGCCGGGGGGCGGCGGCGGGGGGAGCGGGGGAGCCTCTCTGCGGGGACTTTGTGGGAAGCTGCTTCCCTCGGAAAGGTCACCTTAGCCTGCGCGCGGAGGTGGGGAAGCGCAGAGGAGGGAGAGAGGCGGCGGGCTCGGCTCGCCGGGGCTGGGTTGGTTTTGTTGTGGGTATTTTATTTTGTTTCCCCCCTTCCCCCCCCCCCCCCAAATAGATCCGTGCGGATGGCTTTGGTACGTACCAGGCTGGCGGGTGAAATAATGCAAGTTGGGAGCCAAGACAAAACCCAAGCAGGTGTCTCCGAGGGCACCATCTGTCCCTCCGGCGGCAGCGTCGGCGGGAAGGAGAGCGCCGAAGTTGGCTGCGGGAGGGGGTGCGGAGGGCACAGGCCGGGGGGGCAGCAGGACCAGGGGGGCAGGGACCGAGAAGGACCAGGAGCAGGGCACGGGGCATTGCCTGAAGTATGGGGCATCGTCTGGTGGCTCGGAGCATCCCCCATGGCTTGGAGCATCGCCCGATGGCTCGGAGCATCGCCCCACGGCACGGAGCATCCCGCACCAGCGTGGGGCCGGGTGGCAGAGAGATGGGCAAGTGGAAAGCCCCTGGGCTGTGCCGAAAGCAAAAAGGGGAAAAGGCTCCGTGGGGGGAAATAGGGGCAGGAGGGGTTTCTTGTCCCTGACCGGCCATTGTTCGGGGTGCGACCCGTGCCTGGGGAAGGCGCCGAGGTGAATCCCGCGGGGCTACAGGGATGCTGAGCGCTCGCGGTGTTGGTGGTGCTGAGCATCAAGCCTTTATCTTATTTAAAAGGGGAGAGGAGGACGGGCAGAGGCGCAGGCGAGCTGCCTGCACTGACCTGTTGGCGGGCAGCAGAGGGGCTCCCTGGAGCCACAGACCTCCAGCACCCACCACCCACCGGGGGAACAGCAAAGCAGGGATCTCCCCGGGCAGGCTCCCGCTGCCAGCACCCAGCCCCATGCACCCCAGAGAGGGGACGGGGCTGTGACCTCCCCCTGTGCCCCCACAGTGGGGCTCTGTGCGTGGAGAGCCCCTCGTGTGCATGCACTTTTATTAACAGCCAACCAAAAGTTTTCCAGGGGCTGAGAGCTGGTGTGCCGAGCCCACAGGAGCTGCAGAGCACAGCGGGGTTTCCATCTGCCACTTTGTAGGCTCAGCACCTAAATCTTACCCACAGCTTTACCCACAAGCAGCACAGAGCCTGGGGAACCAAACCCCCAAGGCCTGGCATGAAGCCTGCACGTGGCAGAGGTCTGGGGGAAGCTAAATTCCCTTTTTCCATGCCCCTTTTCCCGTTCCTGTGAGCTTCAGCACACGGCAGGGGGAGAGGAGGTGGGAGAGAGCAGATAATGGGGTGTGGGGGTCCCTGCTACTGTCATTTCCCCGCTCCTTACAGAAGGGCAGAGCCCCGTGCAGCAGCCAGGATGGCAGTGCCAGTGTCAGAAAGAGGTGGGCAGGATTTGGCCAGAAGCTGTGCATGGCCAGCTCCTCGCCCTGGGAAAATCCCTCGTGGGGATATGCCCAGGGCGGCTCCGTGCTGTCGGTGTCCCCACGGCCCTGTGACAAGCTCGGAGCAGGGCTGGGGACGAGGACAGCGAGGTGCGGCAGCGAGGACCACGTGGCCGAGCTCTGATCCTGACTGAAACTCTCCCAGCACAAGTTTCTGGTCCGGGTTTCTTGTCCCCAGGGAGAGCTGTGGCACCGTGCTGAGGGGCGTCCCCAAATGCCAGCGGGGCAGGACAGAGCTGGCACCTGGGATGAACTGGGGCTCACTGGGAGCCTTACCACGGGCCTGCTACCTGCCCTGGTGATCCCAGCCCTGCTCCCTCACCGGGGCATCTCTGGGATGCCTCAGGTGGGGTCTGCGCTTTCAGGCAGAAATGGGAGTGCCAGAAGGTGGCTTGGGGAGAGGGGCAGAGGCTGCACGGCCATGGGTCCCTCCCCGGCATGACCCCCATGTGCAGCCCCATAAAGCCCGGCAGATCGATCAGAAGCCATATTTCTGTTGTTGGGGCAGTGGCCAGGGAGTTGTACTCGTCTTGTCGTGGAGGCTCCCACCCCATGCGTCTGCTCTGCCCCCAGTCCATGCCCTAGAAGATGCTCGGGGCAGGGAGCGACCATTTGCCATGCATATGGGGCTTAGAAATAAAGGGTCAAAACCAAGCTGGGGCCTGATCCTGTGCCCCCCGGGGCAGAGAGGCAGTGATGCCCACCCAAAACCCAGACACAGGGTGGGGGGGGTCCCGCAGGGAACCTACAGCACATCTCAGCGCAGCTCCCTCCTCTCCGTCCCAGCATTTCCACTTTTATCCTCCCAGCCTCCGCTTGGCAGCTGGGGAAACTGAGGCACGGGGTCACACCCGGCGGGCTCCCAGCCCTGGTGGCTGCGGCAGAGGGGTCCCTTCCAGCGGCACAGCGGGGTCCTGAGCTCACGGGGTCCAGTGGGACGTGAACAGGAATAATGGGGACTTCTGGCTGAGCGGCCACCGGGCCATGGGAATGTGCACCGTGCGGTTAGATCTGTCGCTAATTGACAGTTCCCTCGGTGGGGGAGCCTCGCTCCGGAGGAAGCACAGACTCCTCATCTTCCTCCTCCTCCTCGGGAGCTCGGGGCCCTCTGCGGGTAACGCTGCTGGGATCCATTTCGCAGCAGCTGCCTTAACGCTTGCTGGGGCTGGGGCTGGTTTTGGGGTCGGGGCTGGATGGGGCTCCAGACCCCCGACCTGCACATTTGGGGTTTTATTTTGGCTGGGTCACTCCGGCCAGCACAGCCAGCAGACCAGAGCTGATGTTCACGTGTGTCTTCCCCATGCCCCCAGGCACATCGCCGTGCCTCAGTTTCCCCACCCGTAATTGAGGAATCAGTTCTTTCTGGAAAACTCTCCCAGTTGGGGACCTCGTGGTGGAGGAGCCTGGGCGCAGAGCTCCGGCATCTGCTCAGAGCCCCCCGGCGCCCACGCAGCAGCCGAGTGCCCGACACGAGAGGGGCTGAGCACTGCTGGGGCTCGGGGTCCCGGCTCCTTCGCAGCCCCTGACGAAGCCTGGGAAGCCATAAAAGCCCCCCGTGTCCTGCCGGCCGCACACGGCCGCTCCCACACCCACACACACGCTCTGCGGTCACGGATGTAGGACCACAAAACTTTATGGATCCCCCCGGGCTCGTGGGGATGAAAGTCAGGGACAGTTCCCATTAGTCAAACCCACACCGAATGCGAGAGCTGTGCCGTGTCCTGGGGGGGTTCTCCCTTCCCCTTCCCCTTCCCCTGTCACTGCTCCAGACCCACTGTCACCTTTCCACATTTCCAAATTTTTTTGCCTTCTCCATCCCTCCATCACTGCTCCCCCTCTCAGACACGAAGCAGAGGTGTAGGAGGGGCAGAGAAGGCAGAATCAGGCCCCCAGATTTCGGCAGCTGCTTGTCTGAGCTGACACACCTGGCCCCCGACGGTCTGCAAAGAGCTTTGAAATGGAAAAGCGCTCCTTACGCGCCTGGCGCCGTCCTAAGAATTGGGAGAAAATACCAAAGAGCTTGAGTAATCACTCTGCTGGGTGGAAAAAATGGTCTGGTATTTTTCAGCTGGCTGAATTGATTAAACAGGTTGAAGCCCCCACATTAAACGAGCTGAATCCACAAATTAAATGGGTTGGAGCCCCCAAATTAAATGGGTTGAGTCACTAAATTAAATGGGTTGAATCCCCAAATTAAACGGGTTGAATATCCCAAATTAAATAGGTTGAAGCCCCCCAAATTAAACGGGCTGAAGCCCCCAAAATGGCATTTAAAGGCACAATCCTGCAGCTGCTGCCCGAAGCTGACGTGCGCTGTGTTCAGGCGTGCCTTGGGGCAAGGAGCCCCTCTCTGGCTGCCGGATGGTAAATTTTCGGAGCAAAGCAGCTCGCCGAGATCCCTCCCTGAAATATTTTGTCGGGAAGGGGCCCAGAGCCAAGCCTGACCCCCTGGTGGGGATGTCCCCGTCCCACAGCACATCACACGCTCGTGAATCATTGCGACCCATCTGAATTGATGTTTTTTTGAAGGAAAGGCCGGACGGAGACCAACAGGACTCTGCTCTGGTACTGAGGGCAGGCAAGAGGAAGGTTTTTTTATATGGCAGCCCCCCAGGAGGTAGAAAAAGGGGAGGGTGCTCGATGGTGCCTTTGGTTCATGGCTGTGTGTCCTGTGGGACTGCGGCACTCTTTGGGATTCTCAGGGGGTACGTGGCTGCACGGGCATCCCCACGTCCCCAAGGCCATGGGGAGGTCCTGGGGGGACCCCAAAGCACCCCATGGGGACCAGGGACCTGCAGGTGGGACCGATGTGGCCGTCCCTGTGCGGTGCCACTGCCATAAGCAGGAGAGGCTGGGATGTGTGCGTGGAGGAGCTGAGGATGATGCTGAAGATAAAGGCTCTGGGAGATGGGGATGTGGGAAACTGAAGGGCGGTGGGAAAGCCATGCTGGCTTTCTTAATTTGTTCATCTGATGCTCTCCTCGCCCTCGGTCCCAGGGTTTGCCTGAGAGGCTGAATTCCCGCATGTGATGGGGCAAGCAGCGAGGACGGGGGGGCTGCGAGCTGGGCACAGCAGGCAGGATGAGTGCCAGGGGTCGCTGCCTTTTCCCCAAACCTCCCTGGGCTTCATCGGGACATCCCGGCCCCTTTGCTCCCTTCCTCTGCTAACACACGCAGTGCCCGGCAGCCCTGGCCCCAAAAACAAGCCGATAGACTGCAGGTTGAGCATGAAAGCACCATGAAAATCCAACAAAAAGTCTCCAAGTGCTCCCCGCTTCTGTATGAAGTCCCCCTCGGGGACTCAGGGCTTGGTGCTGATTTTTCCCTGCAGTTTGCCAGGTAAATGAAGCACCGAGGTTTTGAGGATGACGAAGCACCCGGGGTCCTGCTTCCAGCTGGAGCTCGGAGCGCAGGCAAGGAAGGAAACGGCCGGGTTTGAAGATTTTCTCCCTGCTCGGTTTGCCCTGCAGGGATGGGCAGAGGGAGGAAGATGGGGAAAGGCGAGGCGAGGCAGCACCGCCGCGTCTGAGCACAAAACAGGTTCATGGGGACGGCGTGGTTTGCACCTTAATTATTTCCTTTGGCTCTGCCGCCGGGAAGGACTGCGTCCTTAAAGTTGTTAGAAGGGCAAAAGAGGGAGGAAGGCAGCTCTGACATCCTGTCCGCCCCGTCCAGATGTAGCTCCCAGGGAACAAATTAGCGGGCGCAGAACGGGATCGCTTAAAAAGAAATTTAATGAGATCGGTATTCAGGCATCTGCTTTCCATCAATCATAATTTTGTGTGATATGCAATGGTAAATGTCATATTTTTAATGACTCCGGTGAAGAAAAAAGCCCCAAACATACACGCACGCAACGAGCCAACAAAATTCCAGAGCCTGAGATGTTTGAACTCAAAAAATGTTCTGTAGATGGGGAAAAAAAACACAACAAACACCTCTTCTAATTCAGTATTGTTTGAGTTATTTTATTTCTTCCTCTTCTTTTTTTTTTTTTTTGTTCTCCTTCCCTCTGGTTATATTTAACCTCTGTGTTACATTAATCTTCTCTGTTTATTAAGCAAGAGAGGCTCGCTCCCTCTCTTGGCCTGGCCCCGCAGACATTTCCTCGCGGGGCTTTGGGGTCGGATCCATCCCCGCTGCCAGCGGAGCCCACGGGGGAGGCAGGGAGGTGCCAGCGATGCCGTGGGTGAGGTCAGAGCCTCCGCTGGTGCTGCGGGAGGACACGGCCCTGGGGGCTCCTTTCGGCCCCTCTTTTTACTGGAGGATGCTGCGGCCCCTGGGGTCCTGCTGGCTGCAGTGTGATTTGTGCCAGGACTGTTTCCAAGCCCATACCCCGGGTCCTCGCATCGTGCCCGTGAGCTGGACCTAAATGGGGCTTTTGGGGGAACTTGGGAGGATGTCTGGGCAGCAGGAGGGGAAAATCCGTGAACGGGGACAGCCAAAACCCAAGCTCTGCCCTAGAAGGGCTGAGCATCCTCGATCTCGGTGCTGGCTCGAGCTGAAAGCTGGGGGCTGCAGGGAGGCTGGGGCACAGTGAAGGAAAATCTGTGGGATGCCAGGAGGGAGGCAGGACAGAAAACCCTTGGAGCAGGGAGGAACAACTGTCCTTCCCACCTCATCTCCCCCTTTCCACCTTCCTTCCTCCCCCATCCGTTCCGCCGCGCACTCTTCACACCTCCGGAACCTATTTTGGGGCCGCCTGATGAATCCCAGGTGCCTCGGGGAAGCGGCGGCGATCCGAGGGAGCAGGGACAGGCAGGGAGCAGCGGAACAAAGCAGCAAATGAGCCTGAGCCCCAGATTCCCACTGCCCGTGGAGTGGCGAGGGGGGACGAGGATCCCACCTGGTCCTGGGGGGAGGTAGGGATGGGTGGGGAAGGGGTGCGTGGTGCCTGGGGGCAGCTGCCTGCTTTGTTTGCCACAGCTGTGTTTCATTGGGGTTGATTGATCCCACGGAAAAGGGGGGTCCCCAGGTGCTCAGGGGCCAGGCTGGGTGCTTGGGGGCTGCCCTTGTGCAGCTGGAACTGGTTCCTGGCAGGGCTGTGAGTTTAGCACTGGGAACTCTGGGCTGAGACCTTGCTGGGGATCTCTGGTGAGATCTTTGGGGCTGGGGGCATCCTGGGCAGGCTCTTGGGGTGGGGGAGCTGGAAGGAAGCCCCTGGGCTCACAGCGGGACTGGGGTAGGGAGAGGCTGGCTGAGCTTTTGGTTTTGGAAACTTGTGTCTCGCTTTCTGAGCCAGGAAGTGGTGCTCTGATGTCTGGGGGGTGGATGCGGCGTCTGGCACGGCTGGGCTGAAGCCTCTGGGTATGATGATAAAGGTATGGATATGATGATAAAGAACTCAGCCGTGCCTCTGCTTTGTTGGTGAATATCCAGCTGGGATGCCCTCGTAGCAGATAGGGGAGGTCTGGGAGCAAGGTGTTACCCTCCTGATTTACCCTGCTGAATTCCCCTGGGAGCTCAATGAGAAGCCTGTGCCAAACTCGGTGGGGTCACTCCCAGCACCTCCACCTTTCCATTTTCTGCTTCGTCTCCTCACTGCACTTCGTGTCTGTCCTCTCTCTCTGAAGGTTTTTTGTCAACTTCCCGTCGGCCAAGCAGTACTTCAGCCAGTTCAAGCACATGGATGACACGCTGGAGATGGAGAGGAGCTTGCAGCTGCGTAAGCACGCCCAGCGGGTCATGGGGGCCATTAACACCGTGGTGGAGAACCTCAACGACCCGGAGAAGGTCTCCTCTGTCCTGGCCCTGGTGGGCAAGGCCCACGCCCTCAAGCACAAAGTGGAGCCCATCTACTTTAAGGTAAAGGATGGGAGCAAAAATATCTCGGGGGATGTTTTTGGAATTGGGGAGGGGGAGCGGTGGCGTGGAGGTGTTGCTTGTCCTCGTCCCGAGGCTGGAAGTTTGTGGGGTGCTCCCCACGTGGCTGTGCTTTCCCACCGAGATGCTGTCCTGTGCAGAGTACTGTTCCCAAATGCAGACGCTGATGGAGCACTGGGGTTTCAAGGACCTCTCCCCACCCACCGGTGTCCCGCAACCCCTTCCCACGTGGTCGTGGCTGTATGTCTGTCCCCTTGTCATGTTTTCTAGAAATCAAGCATGGTGGAGGCACTTAAAACACAAGAGGTGCCAAAATTAGGGGGATGCTTGAGAACACAAGCAGTGTCCCTTGTCCCATGCAGGCAGGGTACCTGCCCCGTCCCTTATCCCAGGGTGTTGAGACCCGACATCCTGCATCCACCCCGCAGAGGGCTGTCCTTCCCAGAACTCACCCACAGTGCTGAATTTCCTCAGGGAAAAAAAAGCTGATTTCAGTATTTTGCACTGCCTGAAAAGTTCATTAACCCCTTGCCCCCCCCCCCCCAGAAACTCACTGGTGTCCTGCTGGAGGTCATCTCCGAGGCGTACGGCAACGACTTCACCCCGGAGGCGCACGGTGCCTGGACCAAGATGCGGACCCTCATCTACACCCACGTCACGGCGGCATACAAGGAGGTGGGCTGGGCGCCGTACCCCAACGCCACCCTGTGAGGGACAGCGGGCACGGGCGAGGCGCGGGGAGGGGGTCGCTCACGCCAGGACCCCGCTCTGGTCTCTTCTCAAAGATCTTTCGCTCGGTCTGGGGAGCCCAGCGGGGCCGGCTCCGGGAGATGCCAAGTCATAATTTGATCTCTATAGGGTTTAAAAAAAATAATAAATCACAACGACAAGCCAAAAAGAACCACGAAGGGTGCGGGTGGGTCGGGGTGAAGCAGGGGGGTGCGTTGGTTGTGGGCTCCATCCTCCCATCCCAGCCCATCCATCACCGAATCCTGCGCTCACCACTGCTGCCACCGCGTCCCTCGGGCGAGCTGTGCCGAAAGGCAGCAACACGCAGCTCACCGGTGGGTGAAACCACCCTCGCTGTCCATGCAAAGCCCCTCGGGGAAACCCAGCTCCTTGCTTTTTTGGGATCCCTGGCTGCCCTCCCCACCACTGTGCTTTGCTTTGCCTGCACCGCTCCCCGCAGCCTCGCAGGGCTGCCCCGTGCCCTCTGCATCCCCAGGCCAGTGCTTGTTGCCCTCCTCACCCGCAGCTCTTGGCTGCCTGTTGCAGACCATCCCAGGGCTGCAGGGAGCAAGGGGACGGATGGATGTGCCACTTGGCCCCGTTGGGAGAGAGAAAAGGGATAGATGGGGCGCCTCTGGGCGGGTGCATGAGCCCACCCGCCTCCCTGCAGCTCCCACGGGGTCGATGCTGATGGCAGGGATGTGCGTGAGGATGGGTTCAGGTGGCACGTGTTGTGCCTTGGCCGTTGCCCACAGCCCTGGTGGCTCGTGTGCATATGTCTGTCTGTCCGGCAGGAACGTGGGGCGAGAAGGGGAATTTGGGGAATTGAGGGAGGGGAAAGATGAAGTGGCTGCAGCAGTGGGGATTCCTGGGGGTGAAGGAAGGTCCCTGCCCTGTTAAAATCAAAGCTTTTATGTAATGAATACTCCTGCCCTCTTGGTGAGACTGGGCTCCTCCAGATGAAGTGCCTGGTAGAAATCTGTCCATGCAGGAGGACCTCGTGGGCCCAGCAGTGCTCCCACCCATCGCAGCAGAAGGCTCCCCATGGGGCAGCCCCGTTACCTCCTGCACACGTGTTAGCTTTATAGAGTGCTTGGGGACCGGCTGGTGGGAGTTTGGGGTTGGAGCATCGTATTTAGCTAGGAAGCTTTGGCATCCTTGCCACCTGGTACTGCCCAAACTGTCCCTTACATTTAAAGGCAATGTCACCTATCTAAGTTTGTGTGGGTTAGCAGCCAGGAATTCCTGGTCTGCTCACCCACAGCTGGCTCCTCTCTTCTTTTAAACACCCCCAGGGAATCCTCTTTGCTTGTGTTGTTCAGGGTGTTTTGCTGCCTAAATGGTGACATGCCCTGGCCTTTCCCCTAACAAGCTGGACACGATCTGGAGAGGTCCCTGGGGCTCCTGTGCCTGCCAGCCCTGTGTGCCTGTTCCTACAGATGTTTTGGGGGTTTCCCCTTCCTCCCTTCTCTGGCTGTAACAGGGCTTAGCCCTGGGTAGGTGGGAGCCCACACAGAGGGGCAAACACCAGCTCTGGAGGCTTTCTCGCATCCTCTGAGCTTGGTTATGTGCAGCCTGGAGTTTGTCCTATTGCCCCCTGGCTTTAGGCAAAGGGGAATTTGGGGAGGACCCAGAGCCCCTTGGTTGTGCTCCCGCACCTTCCTGGCTCGCAGCCTGTCCTGGGCTGTGAAGTGAGCCAGCAGGAGAGCCTTTGGCCTCTCAGAGAGGCAGAGTGAGGGGGGAGAAAGCTGCCAGGAGGAGGAAGAGGAGGATTTCCACCGAAGAGCAGGATGCCGAGGTCTGCCTGAACCAGGGAGGCACACTGCAGCCTGAAAGCAGCCTTAGGAAGGTGGGCATGGGGCGAGGAGGGGAACTGCCCCCGAAGCAGGGTCCCTGACAGTCGGCATCCCTGAATTTTGGCCCACCAACGTGCACCCCTAAAGGTGCCAGCACCTTCTGGCTCAGCTCTGAGCATCCAAGCAGCTGCTCACCACTTGCAGAGGCACCTTTCAACCATCAGCTGTGCTCGCAGCTGGCCGCTGTCAGGATCAGGCCCTTGCAGATGGGAAAAGACCTGGTCAGTCACAGGCTTTGCTCCAGCACAAAGCAGAGAGCAATCACTTGGATTGGGACAAAGTTTTTTTTGTGCGTGCATCACCAGGCTCTCACAAGTGCAGTTGCACTGACCTCTGCCAAATCCTCGGGGCCAGCCAGGCGTGTTTTTGCCAAGTTCAGTACTCTCCGTGCTCTGTGGATGCTGGGCCGTATGGGGATGTTTCATCTTTAGACAAAAGTTCACGTGTTAACCTTTGAGGTTAATATTCTTCAGGCAGAAATTTTATTTTGGGGTGGAAACCTTTCCTCTGCTCTCCCTTCCCTCGACCAAAACCAGGCTAAGCTGTGGCCCTGCAGAAATCAGAGAAAATTTTTCCAGCTAGAAAGAAATGGGGGCGTTTGCTCCGTGGCTGGGCTTGGGGATGGGGATGCTCTACCGAGTGCCAAGGGCCCCTCTCCATCGGCTCCAGCTGGATGTGGTTTGAGGGGAGGTGATGGTGGGGAGGCCACCAAGTCCCCGTGTTCACTTCTGATCCACCTGTGTGCCCGGGCTTTGGGGGAGCAGCCAGGAGCAGTGAGGTCCCCATGCCTCAAAGCCATTGACCAGGTGCCTGCAGGGACCCTCGTGTCTGCCCCAGCTCCTGGTGAGACTTTGGGACCCCAGGGGTGGCTCAGGCTGGGGACAGCCCTGTCCCCAAGGGCTTGGACAACCGTCTCTTAACGTGGCCATCCCAGGTTAGGGATGAAGTTAGGTGGGCTTGGGGTCTGAGCCTGGCTTAGCCCTGTCCCCACTGGTGCCCCCTGCTCTTCAGACATCACCCCCAGAGCTGCAGGACCTTGGGACATTGTTTGGTTTCTTCTTTTTTTTCCCCCTCTGTTTAGTTTATTCTTTTTTTTTCCCCCTCCATGCCTGGAAAAACTGGCCCATGGCTGCATGTGTGCACGCATGTGTGTGTTGGGCTTGTTTATTTTCCAGACATACTTTTCTAAACCAAATCCAGATGTGTACAGCTGCTATCCCTCGAGGATCCACCCCATCAGCCAAATTGCGAGCCACTCAAATATATGCAAACAAAACATGTTTATTTTACCAGCTCTGTAGGAAGTAAAAATGAAGCGGGGAAGGTGGCCAGGGCAGAGCTCGCTTGGGGAAGAGACAGAGATAAAGCGAACGCCCCCGCTCTGCCGCCCTCAGCAAAGCAGACATGGCTTAAATCGGGAAAATTGTCATCTGGGGAGAGATGAAAATGAACAGAAAAAGGAAAAAATATCATTCCAGAGTGACAGAGGGATGAAAAATGCAGTGGGGAAGAGCGGAAAGGGAGGGCAGGGTTTGGCTCTCCAGTGTGCGCACGCGTGCGCAGCTGCTCGGTGTCACAGCCAGCTGGCAGATGGTGGCCGTCCTGTCCTCCAGGAAGTGTGGCACTCCGCCTCCCCACGTGCCCCCATGCCCCCCATGAGCCTGCCATGCTCAGAGCTGCCACCCCTGGCACTAGGGCAGGATGTGGCCCCTCGTTCATACAGCAGCTTGGTGCTGCTGGCTTAGCCTCAGCGCTAGGCTTGGACCTGTGAGCCAGTGGGAAAGGTTTGTGCCCCCATCAGCAGGATGAATGCTGAGCTGGAGGGGTGGGATTCAGCACCCCCAGGGCAGGACCTGGCCCCAGGCATCTCCTCTTGGCTCCCTTTGGGGACACCCAACTTGTGTCCCCCTCCCTAGTTTGGCACAGCATTTGGTCGGCTGGAGCTGGGCGCTCCGTGCCCGAGGACAGCGGGAGCGTTGGGTTCGGGATGGGACACAGACCCCGTCCACCCCATCCCCTCACCACCATAGCTAGTGCATACATAGCTGCGTCTCATTCACACCCATGCCTAGAGAGAGAGACTCCAACTCCACCAGAGACAAGGAGCCCCAAGGACCTTGTGCCCCCTCCATCACCTCCCTGCAGGGCCGGGGAGCCCGGCCACGTCCTTACCCTTGTGCTTCGATCCAGCACAGGGGGCTGGGACCCCTCGCTCCCCAGGGACCTGCCCGGAGACTCCAGCAGGGACCAGAATTTGGCCACCAGAGCTCAGCCCTGGTGTGCCGGTGCCCGTGCGAGGACAGCTCAGGGCCACCTGCGGCGGCACCGGGGAGGCAGGCGAGGACGGGAACGCAGCCACCGCACCGCGGACCGACTTCGGGAGGGATAAAGCTGCCCGCGTGGCTCTGACCCGTCCAACGGGCTGTGCCGCTAACTATTCTCCATAGCTGAAGTTGTCTCTAATCGTTAGTTTGTCCGAAGCCGTCCCCCAGTGACCCACAGACGTGAGCCGGCGCGCTCTGATGTAGCTCTGTGTCTGTACCGTTACCGATGCTGCTGCGGATGCTCTTCATGTACGTGTTTCTCGGCGCTTCCGTGCTGGTTTTATACATGCCGTCTAGTGTATGATGGATGTAACTGGTTTTTTTTTTCCTTTTTGTAGGTTTTTAGTATGTTTGTAACCAGACAGAATGGTGTTATTAAACTGAAACTTGTATCTTCAGTGGATAAATTGATCAAAACCCTGCAGCTCGTCCTGGTTTCTTTCCCGCAGGGTGGTAGCGATGCTGGTGGGCTGCAGCCATCCTGTCGGGGGCTTGGGGGCTGCCCCGTGGGTGCCTGCACAGTGGGGGACCAGTGATGCAGCCTCATGGACAGAAATCAGTAGCGAAGGGAGGAGATTTGCCCTTCACCCCCCTTCTATCTAGGGCTGGTGGAGGTGCCCGAGGGGCCCCTGTTTCCATCCCTGCTGCAGGAAGCAGTGGGGCAGGGTTGGAAGGGAAACCCCCAGAGGTGATTGCCATGAGAGGCAGCAGCCAGGACCAGGACTAGGACCAGGAGGTGATTCCCAGCCTGTAGGAATAACAAACAGCTCCCCGAGCAGCAGAAGCCAGGGTCTTTGCTCCATCCCTGGTGGCTCCTCATGTGCCTTGCGCTGTGTCTGAGTCCTGCTGCGGTGGGACGGGTCCCAGCACGGTGCAGTTTCCCTCTGGGGTCTTTCCAGCTCCCTGCTGTGCAGAACAGGCTCATGATGCATTTGAGATCATCGTCAGATTTGGTTGATAGTGGCCAATTTGGTTGATAGTGGCCAACTTGTCCAAATGTTGCTGGTGGAGGATGGGTAAGAGGCAGCCAGATGCACGTTATTGTCCCGTAAGCCTCATTTCCTCGAGATGCAGGGCTTGGAAAAGCCATCCAGGCGATCCCTTTTATTGTGCTTCTCTCTGCTACTGCCAATAAAAGTTCATCAGAACCAGAACGGGCTTCCAGGGGGGAAAACTCATCCCATGGGGGTGACAGAGACCCAGCACCTGGCCACAACCAGCTCAAAGGGGAGCACTCCCAGTTTAGGGTCCTGGTCTGAGGCTGAGGGTCTCGGCGAGGTCTGAGGTGGAGAAAGGAGGGGATCAGGGCCATAGCTGCTGCCCAGGGTCTCTGGGAGCCTGGTGGGTGTTCTGGGAGCCCAGTGCCACCCTTCTCCCCTTGGGTCAGGGCAGCAGTGAGGTTCTCCAGGCCCTGCAGACAGCAGGATAACTCTTGGGCTGGGTTCCCTGAGCAACATGGTCTGGCGTGGCCGTGCGAGGGGAGCCTGTTTCTTCCCCTACGGCTGATGGGACCCCAGTGACACCGTTCCTGGCACCCTGCAACACGTGGCCACAAAGCCAGGGGGCAGCTTAGCCACGGCCAGGCAGAAGGAAGCCAAAGGCCAGCACCTGCGGGGGAGCACCAGGTTCAATCCATCTTCTCCTGCTGCCTCTTTTTTGGGAAAATCATTCGGTGCTGTTACCACGATGAACAAGCCATCCTCAGAGTCTCTGCCGCATCCTGTGTGCACTTCCAGGTGGAAGGGAAGGGTCAGCAAAGCCTGCAGGTGCTGTGCTCCAGGTGGGAAACATCAGCTTGGAAACCAGGAGCGAAAGGATCGGGCAGCTCCGGGGGGCTTGCGGTGGGGCCATGAGGCTCCGGGACCTCCGTACGCCACTCTGAGACTACCCAGAGCCGGGGCTGACTGGAAACCACGAACACGGGGCTGGTTTTTTCCAGCGCCTGCTTGAAAAGGAGCTGGGAGCTTCATCATTACCTTGCCGAGAGAAAATATTTACACAGCCCTTCACTTCGCACTAATATTTACCCCCGGGTCCCGTCACTGGGGGTGGCTGTGACGATCGCGCCGTGACCCGAACCCAAACCCAAACCCAAAGGAGAGCAGAGGCGCCGCGGGAGGCTGAGGCTGGCGGTGTGCTGGGGGCTGCCGTGGGCACCTGGGTGCTGGGGCTGCGCCCTCCTCCTGCTGCCCTGTGCCTGGGAAATCCCAAAACGAAGCGTTGCCGCCCCGGGATGATTTTTTTCCAAGAAGAAACCCTTACCCCAGGGAGCAGAGGTTTTAGGAATTGCCCCGGTGGGGTTCTATGGGGTGGGGAATGGGGGGAGAGGGGAATTGGGTCACTGAGCCGTGGCATGGGGTGTGCTCCCAGCCTGTCCCTGCTGGCCGTGGGGTCTGCGAAGAGCTCAGCCAGCCCTGCCTGCGGGGAATGGGGGCTCCATGTGGGGTCCCGGGGGGCACATCCCCACCCTCTGCCCACCTCCTGCCCGCAGACAGGGATGGGGAGAGCCGGAGGTCGTCACAAGGGCCGGGCAGGAATACATCTGCAAGGCAGAGATAGCAGAGAGGCTGCAAGAACCGTGCTGTGCAAATAGTTATTAAAATGGTTATTAAAAAGCAGCCCTTGTGAGCTCTCAGCGAGGAGAAGCCCTTGGTCTGAGGAGCACAGGGGCACCCAAACCCAGTGCCAGGGGACGCTTTGTACCCCACCAGGTCCCCATCCCGGGGGACACAGGGCTGCAGACCAAACCCACGTGCTCCTGCTGACCCCCAAATTCCCCTTCTTATTCTCCATTGCCTTCAGAGAAGTAAAGTACAGGAGGAACCCTGTCTCCAGTCCTCCCCACGGCCACCCTCAACCCTGGGGGGGGGTTCGGAGCCGCCCGGATGGGGCCGCTGGGTGCTGGAGCGACGCCGCGGGGCCGGGGCGCAGCCGCCCTCGCGGGGCTGACACTAAGCAGGAGCACGGCCCTTCCTTCCTCGCCCGGCTCCTGCTCTGATATGGTTTATCTGAGCTGCGCCCAATGTAAACGCTGTCAGCGCGGGCCAAGATTAATTCCCGGGCCTTTGGCAGCCAAGGGATGCAGTCACAGCGCCGGGGGGAGGAAAGCGCATCGGAGAGAGAAAAATCCTCCGGGGTAATTCACAGCCAGGTTTCTCTTCTCACAGGCACTTCTGAGAGAGAGCAGAGCTGGGGGGCTTGCAGGGGGGCAAGAGGCTTCCTTCTCCTCCTCCTATTTCTCCTCCTCCTCCTCCCCCTCCTCCTCCTCCCCCTCCTTTTACCTTCTCCTCCTCCTCCTCCTTTTACCTTCTCCTCCTCCTCCTCCTCCTCCTCCTCCTTCTCCTTCTCCTTCTCCTTCTCCTTCTCCTTCTCATAAATAATATAAATAAATAATAATAAAAAAATTGATGAGTATATTTTCTTTAAGGGAAAGCTTCAGACGGTCACCTCACGGATGCTCTTTGCATGTTCCATCAGTTTTGAGGCTGGTGGTCCGAACAGACCTTGAAATAACCTAACCCCGGGGCTCTGTCCCGTCAGAGTGCTTTTGTATTTGAGCAGGACAGCCCAGGGATTTATTTTTTTTTAGGGACATTTTTCTAAGCAATAGTGCAAATCATTTACTTTCTTTTTTTGGATATTCCAATAAGTAACTACAAATATTTTCTCTCTTTTCATTGTTCTCCTGGTAAAGGGTAACAATAGGCCAGACACAAAGGGCAGCAGTGCGTGGACAGGGTAAATGGGTTTGCTTTAAACTTGGGGGGGGGGGGGGGGGGGAACAAAATAAAGAGAACATTTCTGGGGGGGAGACAAACGGAGCAGGAGGGTGAGCAGCTGCTGTCACCGCACCCCACAACGGACTTGTGGGATCTGAGGAAGAGCGAAGGAGGAAGAAAACCGGTGGCATGAGGGAACACCAAGCTGCGCGCTGCTTGGGGCTGGGCCATGAACTGCAGTTATACCACGCTCTACCAGTGTATTCTATCTCTGTCTGCATGTCGTCCTGTACATATGCCGAGGTCTCGGTGCCACCCAGCAGGTGCGTGGCCGTGTGTGACACCCAGCGGTGCCGCTGTCCCCCCGGGATGGTGATGCTGCCTGCTGCTCGCTGCCCGGCCGTGCCCTGCCTGCACGGATGGCGCCGGGATGCTGCCAGCACGCTGCTTCCCTCTGTCCCTCGTGGCGCTGTCCCCAGCTGGGTCACTGGGTGACAGCCGCGCTGGCTCTGCTGGTGATGAACAGGTGAAAAAAAGCAGGAATCGGGGCCTGGGAACTGGACCAGCAGCTGCAGGAACCCGGTTTTAAAATGATGCTCGTGATGACGGCTGGGGGGTGACAACCCACTGGTGCCATAAGGCAATGTGGGACCAGAGATGGCAGAGGGGTGCCTGCAGGGACGGGGTGTCCGCAGAGGCAGGGGTTCCTACAGGAAAGAGAGTTCCCATGGAGATGGGGTGCCCAGAGACATCGGGTGCCCAGAGATATCGGGTGCCCACAGATATCGGGTGCCCACGGAGAGGCCGGGTGCCCACAGAGACCGGGGTGCTGATGAGGATGCTCCGGGGAAGCAGCAGTTGTGACACTCCAGCCTTGCTCTCTGCCATCTCCCCTGGGGGAAAATGGGACCCTGCATGGGGGGATGCTGAACACTGCCCGGTCTGAGCCCTTCCTGTACCCTTGCCCCCACCAAAAGAGGCTGGAGAGGTTCCTGGGGGAGCGGAGGGGCTCAGCCACCATGGAAGCCCAGCGCAGAGGTGGAGGCTGTGGGCACCTGGATGCTCACGGAGGGCTCCGGGGAGCTGCGGAGCGGAGCTGCCAGCACGTACGAGGCCAGGCTCAGCAGGAGGAGCCGCGGGGAAGGCTGGATAAATAGCAGCAGGCGAGGAGGATTGCTTCGCAAAGGTCACCTCCTCCTCCGCACCGCTGCGCTTCACCCACTCCAATCCTGCCTCCTCCCCGTGCCACCACATCATGGGGGGCATGGGGCAGAGGTGGCATCTTCTGGTCCCCAGCCTCGACACCAAGCCAGGACATCCCCAGCTTTATCACCTGGCCAGGAATCATTCACAGGGGGAGGAAAATCCCCAGGGCTGGCCCATGGTCTGTGAGAGGCAGCAAAGGGAGCGGGCAGCTCCCAGCCCCTGCCCTGTCCTGCCCGGCTGCATTGCCCCAGAGACATACCAGAGTTTTTTTCCTTGGAAAGCAATAAAAGAGGGTGAAAACCCAGCAGGGGAGCTCCCAGCAGCCTGTCTTTGATTGCCAACCTTTAATTTCATTAGATATTGTTTTATTTCTGAGTGCTTCCCCACTGCAGGCTGGCCGAGGAGCGAGGGAGGGAGGAAACAGCACTCGAAGGGGGCACAAGTAGGATTTCCCCAGGCCCATGGGCTGGGGGGGGATGTGGCAGGGACAGGACCCAGGGGGGTCCCAGCACCTCTGGGGGCAGCAGCAGGGGTTCCCCAGCTGCCTGGGGCTGGAGGTGCCCAGGAACATCCCTGAATTCCCAAAGGGGGTAGAGCTGGGGCAGCCCCGAGCACGGCACGCGCAGGCGACGGTGCCAGCCCATTGTGCAGCAGGGGACAGGGGGGCGAGGACGCCGTGACAAGCTCTGAGGACAGCACAGGGGGGTGGCACCGCCACCACCAGCACCACGAGGCCAGCGGGAACGGCTCGGGGAGGGCTTCGCCCCCACACCAACATCCCAACACGGGGACGGAAAGCGTGGGCTGGGCGGCGGGGACAGCGGTGCCACCGCGCTGGGCACCCAGGGGACACACGTGGGGTGGATGCGGGTGCCACGAGGGTGCTGAGCACTGCCAGAGGCTGAGCATCCCCTGCTGCTGCGGGGAACGGCTCCCACCCCGCTCCCAGCAGCGCCTGCAGCGGCCATGGCCTGGCCTCTGCCGTCCGTGCCGGGAACGGCAGCGCTGCAGGCAGCGGGCCCCGGCACCGGCTGCGGGCAGCTCCTGGCCACGGCCATGCTGGTGGCACCGGTGGCTGCTGGTGGCACCAGGGACAGGAGGGATTTAACATGGGGATGTGCCCACGGGGGGTCCCACGAGCAGCTGAGGGCTGGTGGGGAGCCAGCGGGGGGGGAAATGTCCTGGGTTGAGGTGGTTTAGGAAGGGGTCGGTGTGTAGGGGAAATGAAAGCTTGGGGTGCAGCCCCAGGGCAGGAGCGTGGGGTTTGGGGACAGAAACAACAGGGTTATGAAAATGGGATATTTTACCCATCTTCGTGACTCTGAAATGCCAGCGGAGCTGGTGCCAGACCTCGGAGCCCCTCCACAGCTGCGGTCACCTCCCTGACACCGTCCCCATCCAGCCCGAGCATGCCCAGACCGGGGCCAGCCAGCACGGGGAGCGCAGCACCGCGTCCCCTCCCCGCGGCCCCCTCGGGGACAAGCCAGCCCCGGCACTTGCAGCCGGCCGCGTGGTGTCCCGGCACGCTGACTCAACACCCTCGGGTGACGCTGCACCCTTGGGGTTTTTTCGATCATTTGCTTCGCTTCCTTATTGCCCAACGCTCTGCTGGCCTGGGGGGGGGGACCCTGCGGGGTGTCCTCCTCCTGGGACCCTGGTGGCCAGCACGGGGCTCCCCTGAGGCAGGGCGCAGACCCCCGGCTCCACGCCTGGACCTGGCAGAGCAGAGGATTCCCCCTTCTCCACCCGCTTCCCAGCACAGCTTCAAAGGAGCCGGGAGGACCCGAAAGCTTTTTCCACCCACGTTCCCACGAGGAACCCAGAGCGAGTCTGCTGCCTGCTCATGCCGATGCCGTGCACCCAGGCTGGAGCTGATCTGCGAGCCCCAGGGACGCTTTCAGCACAACGCCGGTGGCGCAGCTGCGTGGCACGAGGTGTCCCTCTGTGGGGAGGTAAATGGAGAGGAAAAACGCAGATTTTAACTGCAAGGCGCAAAGTTCGTGCTTGGTCCTGGCTGGTGCTGGCCCCACCGAGCGCTGCCTGCCCTTGGCCAGCAGCAAGGTGGGAAGTGAGTTTTTATTTTATGGCAAAACCCAAAACGTTTCCCCATACCCAGACCAACCCACAAAGGTTTCAGCCCCCACGCCCAGCACCCAGTCTCACCATCAGGCGCGGGATGACTCTAAACACGAGACCGGTTTCTGAGAAAAGCGACTCGCTGCCCAGGCCGGGATGAGCAGAGGCATTTCCCCGGCAAATTCAGCCCTTCCCACTCCGGTCACTCCTCCGGGAGCACCTCCGAGAGCCCGGCTCTGCAGCCCCATAAATTCGTCATGCATTTACGGGGACGTGCCCGGCCCCGTGGTGCCATCCAGCTGTGCCTGCCCGCACCGTGCCCGCCGTGCCCCCATGGGGTCCCCGTGGTGGGGATAGGGTTCGGTGGGGATGGGGTTCGGCACGCCGTGCCCAGCCCCCTTGGGGATCCCCTTTGGGCCCTGCGCTGGCGTTACCCCAAACCCGGTCCCGCAGCACGTGGCCCCAGCGCGCCCTGCGGAGCCCCTCGCCCTGCAGGGGCTGGAAACCCAAATCTGCCCTCGGTGCTGTCCTCCTGGGGGCTCACCTGGTGGCTGGGGGGGGAGCAACAGCACCCAGAGGGGCTCTGTGGGCGGCTGGTGGGGTAGCGGGCACCCAGGGGTGGCACTGGGAGCACCCACGGGTGGCAAAGTGAGCACCCACCGGTGGCACTGGGAACACCCCCTTGTGGCACTGGCAGCACCCACGTATGGCACCAGAAGTACCTACGGGTGACACTGGGAGCACCCAGGGGTGACACCGGGCAGTACCCATGGGTGACACCCATAACATCCACCCGTGACACCGGGCAGCACCCACACATGGCACTGGGAGCAGCCCTGAGTGGCACTGGGAGCACCCACGGGTGACATTGGGGGCACCCATGGGTGACACTGGCCAGCACCCACAGGTGACACCAGGAGCACCCACATGTGGCACCGGGAGCACCCACGGGTGCCACCAGCAGCGGGCGCTCTGTGGGGCGGACCCCCGCCGGGGAACCCCGCCCCCTGAGACCACGCCCCCCCGAGACCACGCCCCCCCGAGACCACGCCCCCCCCGAGACCACGCCCCTTTATCCCCGCCCCCCTTGGCCCCGCCCCTCCCGGTGGGGGCGGCGGCGGCCGGGAGCGGCGGCGGCGGGCGCGGGGCGGTGGCGGCGCGGAGGTGAGCGGGGACCGGGGGGGTCCCGGGGGGGGTCCCGGTGCCCCCGCGGTGTTTCGCTTCCCTTCCCCCCCCCCCCCCGGCAGCCCCCCCCCTGCTTGGTTCCCGGCCGGCTTCCGCCTCCGCCCCGCTCCGGCGTGCGGGGGGGGGCACCGGGAGGGGACCGGGGGGGAACCGGGGGTGAGCACCGGGAGGGGGCAGGGGGGGAATCGAGGGGGGCTCGGGACCCCTCCTGCGGCTTCTTCCCGGCTGGGTCTCGGCCCCCGGCCCGGCTTGGGGGTGGGGGTCACCCCACGGCCCCCCCCCCCGCGCGTGGGTGCCAGCCCCCGGTTGTGCCCCGGTTGGGGCGGGGAGCCCCCGTTCCCCTTTCCGCCCTAACGGGGCGCAGCGGGAGCTCTTGGGGTTGTTCCGGGGCTCGGACCCATGCCCGTGGCGGCACCGGGGCGAGGGGGTGCCGGAGAGGGCTGGCACCGGGCTGGACGCTGTTTTGGGGCGATTTGGGGTGATTTGGAGGCTGCTGGGGAGCCTGTCCCGTCAGGAGTGCCGCCCGCTGGGGTGTGGGGGTCGGTTTTGGTGCTGGTTTTGGGGTTTTCTTGATATGCCAGTGGGCTGCCACGAGCCCTTTGTAAATAAACCCACCCCACAGGGGCTGTGTGGGGTCACCGAGGGGCTGGGGCGCACCCTGCACGGGGGGACCCCAAGCACGGCTGTTTTGGGGTGACTCCATGCTGTTTTGGGGCAAAGCCTCGCACCCCATCCCCTTTCCCCCTCAGACACCCTCCAGCCCCCCCCAACCACCCCCCCCAGGCCCGGAGCCCAGCACAGCCCGGTGCTGTGACCCCACAGGGGGGTCCCCCGGGGGTTCCTTCGGGAAGGGGAAGCTGCAGCCCCTGGCCCTGCCGTGGCGGCACCGGCACCCGCACCTCTCGCCGGTCACTCCCGGGGATTTCCAGGCTGAGCTCATCGCGGCGGCACGGAGCCCAGCACCGGGGCTGGGAGCCCAGCACCGGGGCCGGGAGCAGCGCCCGGCTTCATCCCCCTCCTCATCATCCTCACCCCCCGGCTCCCACGGGGCGCAGGTGGCGGTGCTCGCAGGTGGCGGGGTTGCTGCGGGACCCCCCATTTGGGGGAGAGGTAAAAAGGGGGAGAAAACCACATTGGGAGAGGACGGGGGGTGGTGGCACCCCGGGTTTTGTGCCCTGGCACGGCGCTGGCGTCGCTCTCGGGCGCACGTGGGAGCGCTCGGCGCGTCGGGCGCGTGGCGGGGGAACAATGGGGGCGGGCGCGTGGTGGTGGGACCGCGTGGGGCTGAGATCCCACGGGGTTATAGGGCTGGTGGGGGCTCACCGCGGGGACAAAGCCCCTTGGGGTGAGCAGGAGGGTCGGGGGAGCTCGGGCTGGGTCCGGTTGTGGGGTTTGGCTGCGATGGATTGAAAGAGGGGGCTGGCCGCGGGGCAGGGGTTTTTCTGCCCGGGGGGGTCACTCCCGTTTACTTTGTGGTGTGCTCGGGGGAACCCCAAACGCATCCTCACCTTGGGGTGTCTCCAGCAGAAAGCAGCCGCTTCCTGGGCAGGCTCGGATCCGCGCTGACAGCCGAAGGAAACGGCGAGGAGCGGAGGGGGAGCGGGGGCCACGCGTCCGCCGGGGCAGGGGTGGCTGCGGTGCCTTTGCCAGCCGGTCTGTTTGCTGGGCAAAACCCTCCAAACCTTTTAAATTGAAGCGGGGTCTGGCCTCCACCTGCATCCCAGGCGGCAGCTGGACGGACGGACATACGGCCCCGGGGCCCGCTGCCAGCCCCGCGGAGCTGCTGGTCGCTGATTTTGGGGACTGGGAGCGGGGAGAGCGCGGGCCCTGTGCAAAGGGAGCGAGTTACCCCAGGCTGCAGCCTAATTACTTCCCTTAAATCTGTACGAGCCCGTAAGTGATGGGCTCGGAAACTCTTTGGTTATGAAAAGCTTTTTATTTAATGACCTCTGGGCCCTGCTGGGCCAGGAACCAACAAGGGCCAGGAGCCAGGCTCTTTTGGGAGCGTTCGGGGCTCGGGGTCACGGCCGTTTCCCCAGCTCCGAGTGAGTGCTGAAAGCTGCACCTCTCCTTGCGAGTGTACATGAAAACCTTGGCGTTCTTACCCTTTTTCTCACATAACCACTTCAAAACCCCCCCCCACAAACCAACCCAAGGCAGTTCATTGGCTGCCGCTCTCCTAACGAGGCTTTTGGTCGGGGACTGGGGAGCGGGGCTGGCACCGACCCCTCCCTCTGCCCGCTCCTGCCCCAGCTTTCTACAGTGATGCTGGGGGCTTGTTTTTTTTTTGGGGGGGGGACCCCAGCGCCCACCCGTGCTGCCTGCCAGCCGAGCAGCTCCCCCCCCCCCGGACCCTGTCTGCCCTCGCTTTGCTGTGGGTTTTGCCGCGGGTGAGAGCAGGAGGCTCGTTTTCACACGGTGCCTCGGTTTCCCCACTTGTGCGATGCCACAGATGACTCAAAAAGCCTCACGGTCTGCAAAACCCGCTGCTGGCCGCCTTCTCGAGGTGAGTGGTAGCAGCCCCGCACCGGGCTGGCTGCTGTGGCCGGACCCTGCAACGCTCCTGGCTGGGTCTGGGCCGTGCGCGGTGCAGCTGGGTGCTGCCGTGGGACCTGGGTGGCCCGAGCACCCACTGTGGCCTCCCTGCAGCGCCGGGGACACCGGGGGACCCCGGGGACACCGGGTCACTTTCTGAGAGCCATGTGCCTGCTGCACCAGCTCCTTGTCTGTGCGGCGTGGGAGTCCCCCGTGGCGAGAGGGGTGAGCGTGGGCACGCACCGATGCGCTCGACACCCGTCTCTCCTTGATCCCGTCCCGGGGCGGCGGGGCCCTCCGTCCAGCGGTCTGTCGTTTTATTGCCTTTCACTTAAAGTTAATAATTCCTCATCCGTCCAGCTGACCGGGGCAGCTCGCAGCAGGGAGATGGGGCCGGTGCCCCCGCGGGCCGGTGCCCGCTGCCACACAGCCTGCGTTGGCTCGGAGGTGCCTCCGCTCGCCATGCGTCACGCGGCAGCTTGCGCCGGGGATTTGGTTCGGTGAGCCCCGTAATTCGCCGGCCTGCAGGAAATGCTGGGGCCGGGGGGAGGGCTGGGAGTGACCGTCCCTTACGTGGGAGCTGTGGCGGGCGGCTCGGGCAGGTCCCCGTGCCTCGTGGGTGCCTCCCGTGCATCCCTTGGGTGCGGGCACCCAGCACCTCCGCAAGCGGGGAGCCAGGACCGGGGCACCCCTGGGGGCGAAGCATCCCTGGGCAGGGAAGGATGGTCGGGAGAGTGCTGGGAAGAGGAGGAGGAGGAGGAGGGAAGCAGAGCAACTCTTGGCACCCAAGAGGCTGCAGAGTGCGCTCCTGGCACGTGTCCACGGCGATGGGGCAGGGGGATGCCGGCGAAGAGCACTCCGGGCTTGACGCTGGGCCAGGAGAAGGGCTTGGCATCCTCCAGCCGTGTTGGGCGTCCTCCCGGGACCGGGATCGATGCTGGGCTGGAGGCAGAGCGTCATGCGGGGAGCACCGGTGTGTGTGCGAGCCCTCCGTGCCGTGCTCGTGCCGCCTTGGATGGGGACGAGCACGGGGCGGGATGGACCGTTCCCGGCTGGGCTTTCCCGTGGGGAACGCGTGCCTTGCGCCGACCTTCCTGGGCAGGTTTGGCCTCGTGGAGTTTGGGAGGGAAGGAAATGAAGACTGAGGAACCAGCTGATGTTCAGCTCCTGAGGCTTTGGGGGAGGGAAGGGTGTGGGGGGGCTCGTGGGACACGGCGCAAGCCTCGGGGTGGCTGCGCTGCGATAAGCAGCCTGCTCCAGGAGATAGGGAGCTGGTGGCCGAGGGGCTTTTCTTGGGCTTATTTTGCCATGCTGGGGGCCCCACCGAAGGCCCGTGGCTCATCTTGTGCACAGGACGAGCTGAGTTCCTGCACGTGGCTGAGCATCACCTCCTGCTGCCGCGTCCCTGGGGTGCTCTGAGCTGGGGGGGGACCGTCAGCAAACACAGGACCCCCCCGTGGGGCGTTTCGCCCAGCACGGCGCTGCTCTCGGGTGTCCGGCGCGCTCAGAACCGTGAAGCAGAGCATTGAGGAAGTTTCTTGGTGCCGGCTGTGCCCTCCCTCTGCGAGCTGCTATCAAAGCCACGGCATTTTGCAGAACCAGAGGAGGAAACGTCCGCCCCTTGCCCTCTCACACAAAGAATTTCGCTTCGAACAGGGAAGCGAGAACGAGCCCAGGAACAACCCGTGGCGTCCCCAGCCCTGCCGGAGCCGCGGCCCGCGTGGGAGCCCCTGATTTCAGCCAAGCTACCCAGGAACCGAACCTCCAGGTAAATGAGCAGCTCTTAGATAAAACCAAGCCGGGTTAATTCATCCCAGCAGCCTGGGAAATCTGGGCAGGGTCTACAAAAGAGCCATCCTCGCTTTTGGGGAGCGCTGCGTTGCTGACGGGGTCCCTGCGCAGGGCAGATGCGGGGCTGCCACAATCCCATGCGTTTGGACGGGGCCGGGCGCACGAAGAGCAAACCCCAGAGCGGGGACGGACGTGAGGGGGACATGTGGCACCCAGGGGTGTCTGGGTGCCCCCACCTCGGGGTTGCACAGGACGCCCTGGGATTTTGGGGTTGGTTTGCAGGAACCTTTGGGGAGCAGCCACCACGCCGCTGCGCTGCTCGCCGGGCTCGTGCCGCGTCGGCTTCCAGCGCTGCCCGCGGGAGACTTTTGCCCTTTGGTCGTTCGGAAGCCGTTGGCGGTGCCTCAAAGCCTCCACGTGCGAATCTGCCCTGGGTTGGACTGGCACGTGGCCCTGGGCACGAGGAGGAGAGGGCGAGTGGGTTCGGGGGGCTCGGTGCCGCGTCCTGCAGCAGCGCCCACCCAGCCGCTTGTCCGGAGCATCTCCGGAGCCGGGCGGCTTCGTGGCAGCCCTAAGGGAAGCCCGGTGGGTTTGTGCTGCACCACCTGCCCTGGGTGATTTTGCTGCGAGGCTGCGTGGATCTGCTGGAAGCCAGGAAGGAAGGGAATGACGCTGAGAGGTCTCTGTCGGAGATGGAAAGATCCCCGGCCGGTTATCGTGGGCGAGCCCTTCCCTTTCCGCGCAGATATCAGCTTCTTCCGAGAATGCTGCTGGGGAAACCTGGCTTCTGGAAGGGCTGGCGTGGGGAGAGGGCTGCTCCTGACTGTGGGACCATCCTCCTGCGGGGCATCACCAGGGGAAGGCATCCCTAGCTGGATGCTGGGGTGGCCAGGACGTGCACCCACACCATGGGGATGGGAACCCCGTGTTTAGCGGTGCCATATTCCCCTGAACCACACGTGCCCCCCAACGTGAGCCCCTCGCGATGGGGACCCGGTGTGAGCAGCGGGGCTGCCCTCGCTCCTGGAGCCGAGGGAGCTCCGTGCCCGTGGCAGGAGGAGAGGGAAGCCTGGCGCAGCGTTATCGGCAGCCGGCAGCGCGGCCCCGTGGGCCGGCAGGCTCTATCTGGGCTGCGTGGTTTTGCTTCCTTCCAGGGCGTGCCGAGCACTTGAAACTCGCCCAGGATGAACAAACCGCGCCGGGGTTGCCTCACCTCCTGCCCGGCTTAGGAGAAGGCAGAGGAAAATCGCCGAGGGTTTCCCAATCGCCGTGAGGTGTGCGCCCGGGGAACCTGTTGGGCTCCTGCCCTGCACGGCCGCTCTTGGGTGAGGAGGTTTTGGGTTCGTGAGGATTGCTTGAGGAGCCCGAAAGGGAGCTGGGCTGGTCAGGGGGGGCTCGCTTGGTGTGCTGCCCCCCCCGGGCAGAGGCAGCCGAGCTGAAGATGGGGATTAAACCCCCTGGGAGGCAGCGCGCATGCCTACGGCGGTCTGTGGGCACTCGTGCTGCACGCCTGGCTGCCCACGAGCAGCCCCAGCAGCTCCAAATGTCCCCGCAGACGTCGCTGTCCTCGTGTCAGGCTCGGAGTGAAACCCCTCGGGTGTCGCGTTTGGCACCGGCGAGTCACCAGCCCTCGGCTGGGGCAGCGCCACGTCCTTCTGTCCCGTGGGACCGGGCGGGTTTCGTCCCTCTTCCTTAGCCGACAGAGTCCTGTCTGCCAGCACCGAGGCTTTCCGCTTCAGCTGTGGGGTTTTGCTCATTTGCCTGTGGTGGTGGCGGCGTGCGAGCTCGGCCCCGGCAGGATCCGTGCCGGGCGTTAATGATTTACCTGGTGCTGGAGGCTGCAGCCCATCCCGCAGCGAGTGGGGTGGCTCTGACCGAAATCCCCTTGCTGCCTTCCTCCCTGAGCACTGCGGGGTCGCGGTGTGCTCCCGGTGCCCCGCGGCCCTACAGCTGCTGCGCGCCCCGGGGACTTCCCCGAGCAGCACCTGCAGTTTCAAGCCCCGTGGAAATTCGAGGCTGACGACCACGAGCGCCTTTCGGCGAGACCCCGGTGTTGATGGATGGCCTGAGCGTGCCCATGAATGATTCACGAGCACGCCGCTCGCTAATGGACAGCCGGCCCCTCGCAGGGTTGCCCCAAAGGGGTGTCTCCGGTGTCTCGTCCCGTGGCTGTGCGCGTTGCCGCCAGCCCTGCCGCTCGTCCCTCTGCTGCCCGGTTGGTTTCTGGCTCGGAGACGCCTGGCACGGCCCGTGCTGATGCCATGCATGAGCCGCGTCACTTTTTCCATCACTGGGCGTGTTTCCTTGGGTCAGCATCTCTCGTGGCTCAGCCCAGGGCTGGGAGCCGTCCCCGAGCCTCGCCTGGTTGAAGACTAAATCCTCCTCCCGGTCACCGCTCCGGGTAAATCCCCCACACCCATTCCTTGCTGCTCTGTGGTGACGTGGGGTCCCCAGGGCGTTTTTCCCTCTCCCTGAAGGTCCTTTGCACCCCGAGGTGCCCCCAGGACCCGGCTCGCAGCACAGCTCAGGCCGCGCTCGCAGGTGCCGTCCCCCTTGTGGGTCACCCCCCCGGCGGTGTCACCCCCCCTGTCCCCAGCACGCTGCACACAGCTGTCCCCACGCCGGCGCAGCGTGTCACCTCTCACTTCCCTTTCCTGTCCCCACTGCCGGCTGCGGACAGACGCAACGGGGGCCACCTCGTCCACCCGTGGCTGGGCTCCCTGGGGACACCGCGGTGATCCTGGGGCGGGCAGGACCATGGCAGTGCCAAAATCTGCCCGTCCTGTGGGTTAAGAGGGCGAAGGGCTGAGCTGGTGTCAGCCGGAGCCCTGCTCCTCCTTGCCAGGCTTGCTCCGGGCACGGGCGCCGGATCGCCCGTTCTCATGCTGAGCGCGCAGGGCGAGGGCTGTGCCAGCGCTGGAAAGGCTGGGTGCGGGTGCCAAACGCGTGGGGAACGGGAAAATGTGTTCCCAGCCCCGTCCCAGAGGCTTTGTGCTGGCCCTGGGTGAAGCTCCTGGCACCCCGGGTGCTGTGCTCACCCATGGGCGCTGCCTGGCTCCGTACCAGGGTGGCCGAGGGGACCTCAGCCATCAGAGGCTGCTCCCTTCCTCCCGCTGAGTGCTGAATTTTGGGTTAATTCAGCACCATGAGAAGTGCCCCAAGGACTGCAGGTGCCCAGAGGGTTAGGGCTGCCCAGCCCTGGGCGCGCACACAGCAGGAGGAGGAGGAGGAGGGATTGCTGGTGGCCACAGCGGTGCCCCGGGGCGCACCCAGCTCCCGCTGCCGGGTCCCCGTCCCTGTCCCTGGCACGTCCCCAGCCCTGGCTCCAGCTCCTCGGGCTCCCCGGAGCCAGCCCTGCCTGCAGCTGGCATCTCGAGCTCATTGCTGGCTGCCCCGGGAGGAAAACAAACAGAGCCTGCAGCTCACCAGAGGGACGGAAAGTTTTGCTTGCTGGGGCTGGACCCGTCTGGCTGGCGCCCTCCCAGCCCAGCAGTCATCAAACACCTCGGCGAGGCGCTTGCATTTCTTCCTTGCCTTTTGTTTTTTTTTTTCCACAAGTATCTCGCTCGTTGAGAGCTTTGGCTGGTGGCAGTGGGTGAAAAGTCCCCTCCTGCCCTGCGTGGTGGCCCAGCGACAAGCGGAGCGAGGTGTGTGGCGGCAGCGGGTGGCGTTTCCTCGCCCCGTGCCAGCGGCTGCAGCGGGTCCCCGATGTCCTGCGGCCGCCCCAAACCCAGCCCAGCGGTGGTGTGGGTTTGTGGCTGTGTCCCGCAGCATCCTGCCCTGCTGTTCACACCAAGCAGATCCCCAGGGAACATCCCCACGCTCCTGTTGGCCTTACCCTGGCTTCATCCTTGCGCTTTCACAGCCCCGTCCCCAAAAGCTGCGGCTCTTGGCTCTTCGTCCTCTCGGCAAGGAGCAGCCAAACCCAGCCCTTCCCCTCCTGCTGCCGGCGATTCCTGCGGCCCTGACCTTTCTCACCTGTGTTTTTTCTTGCAGCATCTCTCCCGCCAGGCAGAGCAGGAGCCCGGCCGTGCCCTGGGGCTACCGTGCATGAAGGACAGAGCGGGAGGAAGGAGGAGGCCACCGCTGCCGGCTGCCCTCCAGACACGCTGCGTGGGATCCCTGCCACTCTTATGAGGTTGGGACATGCCAGTGGGGCAGCTTTTCGGGTGCCATCCAGCACTCCCCCTGCCATACACACCTCTCCATGTCCTCGGCATCTCTCCCCGTCCTCGCCCTGTCCCAAACTCCGTGGGAGACCAGCACCAATTTTAAGCCCTGCGCGTTAGCAGCACCGGGCTGGCACCGGTGGAGGCTGGTGGCTGCCCTCTAGTGCCGGCCTCCCAGGGAGCTGGTCCCGTGGGGACACCACGCTCCTAAGGCCGGGCTTTGCACGGTGGTGGGGAGCAGCAGCCCAACAGGAGCGGAGCAAGCTATGGGGCCGCACGGCCAGGCTGGTGGTTGGGGTCCTGGGCAGAGAGGGGCCAGGCCAGAGGTACCCCGCAGTGGCAAGGTCCCTCTCCTGCCTCTCCGAGGTCCCTCTGCCCCGTGGCTGTGCCAGGCAGGGGATGCTCGTGAGCAGGGAGACCTGCACAGGTCCCCTCGGGGCTGGCACGTGGCCGGGGAGGCTGGGGAGAGGCCGTGGGGCTGTGCCTCCCGCTGGGAGCCCCATCGTCCCTAATAGGATCTGGGACTGGCTCCCTGGTGCTTGGATGGAATTACCTCTCCCTGCTGACCCACGAGGCTCTGCCCGATGTAGCCGGGCTGTGGGGACCCTCGGGAGGGGATTGCTCCAAGATTTAGCCACCTTCTGGCCGCTAAGCCTCCCGCTCCCTGCACGGGGAGGATTTCATCTGCTCTGCCTTGGCCCAGAGCCTGGTGTGCGCATGCACGTGCGGGAGGGGAGCGCTGGGCACCCCCTGTCCCGCAGGGTGCCTGCGGGTTGCTCCATCTCTTTCCCACGTGTGAAAAGCAATTTTGGGCTCCTGCGATATTTCGGCAAGGTATCCAGGTCTCTTGCTTGGAAAGGGAAGGGAACCAAGCGGCAAAATGCTGCTGCTGGTGATGCAAACCCCTGGTCCCTCCCCAGATCAGAGGAGAGCAACGCGCATCCTTCCCGGCAAGGAGGGGAAGCGCTCGCAGCATTTCCCTCCCCTCTGGGGGGCAAAGCCCCGTTAATGGTTAATGCTCTGCCAACATCTCCAGCACGATGCTCTTACCCTGCAGAAGACAGGGAGGAGGGGACGCGGCGTATGGCCGTGGACGCCTCCCCCCCTCGCCGACTCCCCGCTCCCTCCCTCGCAGCCTGCCGCCCGCCGCCTGCCCGAGATGTCCTCCAGCGACAAGAACGGGGGCAGCCGCTCCGGCAGCAGCCGCCTGCAGAGCAAGAAGCCCCCCAACCTCTCCATCGTCATCCCCCCCAGGGAGGCAGAAGAGGACGGCACCCGCAAGGAGGTGAGCAGCAGCGAGCTCCAGGGGCGCCCGTCCCGGGGGCACCCGTCCCGGGGGCACCCATCGCCGCCCTCCCGTGCTCTGTTCCTAACGCTCTGCTCTGCCTCCCAGCCCACCAAGGTCCCCATCTACCGCAAGAGCAAGAGCCTGCAGGAGCCCCGCTCGAAGGGATGCGACAGCTCGGAGCGGCGGCCGGGCTTTCGCCGGCAGACCTCCCTGTCCCAGAGCATCCGCAAGTGAGGGCTCGGGGGCGGCCGGGTGCCAGGGAGGGGGATCTGGGAGGAAAGCCTCGGGGGGTTTCGTGTGGCTCAGCCTGGGAATAATCCCACGGTAGAATAGTTTGGGGAAATTTGGGCTTGGGAAAACGTCCTGGTGGTGTTTTATGTAGGAGCTGCCCTAAAGCTTTGGGGTGCAGCAGTGCAGAGGCGGTGTGGTGTCTGCTGCGGTGCCAAAGGGAGCTCCCCCTCGGGGGCACCCCGACACCAGCAGCCCCCCTGCTGGACCTGTGGTCAGGTCTATAGCGTGCCCTGCTCCGTGCCTAGCTGAGCCAGCCGACCCCACATCCCCGTCCTGAGGGCAGGGTGGGAATGTGGCACCTGGGGGGGGGGTCCCTCTGGGTGTGACGAGCGTGTCCCTCGCATGGCCAGGGGCACGGCGGAGTGGTTCGGCGTCAGCAGCGACTGGGAGGGGAAGCGGCAGCACTGGCAGCGCAGGAGCCTGCAGCACTGCAGCATGAGGTACGGCAAGCTGAAGGCCGCCTATCGCGACATGGAGCTGCCCAGCCAGGAGGCGCCCTCCTTCCAAGGCACCGAGTCGCCCAAACCGGCCAAAATGCCCAAGGTAGAGCTCGGGGGGGTGGGGGTGGGGGGTGCGCGGGGACCCGCTGCCAGCCCGGCTTCCCCGCGCACCCACGCGTCCCTCCCTGCTGCAGATCGTGGACCCGCTGGCCAGGGGCCGTCCCTTCCGCCACCCCGACGAGACCGATCGGCCCCATACGCCCCACCACGTCCTGCCCCCGCTCACCCCCGGCGTCGTGTCCTTGGCCTCCTTCAACAGCGCCCGCTCCGGCTACGGCCGCCTGCCGCGGAGGAAGAGGGAGTCGGTCGCCCACATGAGCTTCAGGGCGGCCGCCGCGCTTCTCCGCGTGAGTTTTGGGGTGCAGGGATCCTCTCCTTCTTCTCGACCCGTTTGTCAGCCCGCTCCCTCCCCTCTCATCTTTGTTTCTTGGCTTTTTGCTCTGCTGTTGTGCCCCGCTGCAGGTTTGAGGAGGAAGGGTGCTTTTTTGTTTCATTGTTTGTTGTTTTTTTTTTTTTTTTAACCTGAACTCTGCTTAAAAAAAGAAATTTGGGTGAAAACTGCCACCAGGGTGGAACTGTCTTGCGTGGCATCCCTCGAAAAAAAGCAGCTTTTGAGTTTCACTGCAGACCTTTTGCTGCAGGGGACACCAAAGGGGACCTGCCGGGCTTTGGGGCGGCTGTGACAAACCCTGGGCGCTGCGGGAACCGGGGGGCTCCCTGTTTCTGACCCCCGTTTGCTCCCCCTGCCGCAGGGACGCTCGGCCCTGGAGCCGCTGGCTCAGAAGCGGAGGAGCAACAAGAGGAGCTTCGTGTACCCCAGCTTCATGGACGAGGACGTGGTGGATGCTGCCGATACCCTGGACTCCTCCTTCTTCAGTAAGGCAAGCGCAGTTCCACGCCGGCCGTTGGATTCTGGGGGGTCCCCGTGCCCCTTTGTGGGGGGCTGAACGTGGGGCAGGGCGCTGGTGGGGACGGCGGCTTGCTGCCAGCCGCCTGGCTGCTGGGAGCATGGCTGTCACGCCCCATTAGTGGGGTTTGGGGTCAGTCTGACACCCAAATGGGGTTCTGGCTGTATTTGGGGTATGAAGGGACCGCGGTGTCGGTGCTTAGCCCTGCCCTGGGAGCTTGGGGCACCGGTGGCTGCCGTGCCCAGCGCGGGGAGCCTTGGGCTCGGTGATGCTCCTCGGTGCAGGGAGGGCACGGTGCTGTCATCGTGGGGACATTCCAGCCCCTGTAACGTGCAGTCAGTGGGGTGTCCGTGGGGATCACCCTTTTTCCGGGCTCCACAGCCAAGTCGAGCCCAGCTGGTGGCTTTGCTCCACGTTGGAGGCTTCTCACCTATCGCGCGTGCCCCTTCCAGATGGACCTGCACGACGAGACCTACTCCATGCCGGACGACGTCTTCGAGTCGCCACCTCTCTCGGCCACCTACCTGCGCATGCACTCGGTGGGGGAGGACGTCAGGGCGTCCCCCGAGGGCGAGCAGCCCCCTCTGTGAGTACCGGGATCCCCCGGCACGGTCAGAGCAATGTCCCCACCCATCCCTGCCGTGGGGCACTGGCCAAGGGATTCCCCTAGCCCTTACCCTCCCAGCTCGGGATGGGTTATCCGTGGGGTGTTGCACCGCCAGCACGCTGGGTTTCTCCTCTCCGCAGGCGTGAAGGTGCCCGGCTCGCTGCATCCGCCGCTGGCACTGCTCCCCGGAGGGGCAGACGCATCGCTTCCAAGGTGAAGCACTTCGCCTTTGACCGCAAGAAGCGCTACTACGGGCTGGGGGTGGTGGGCAAGTGGCTGAACAGGACGTACCGCCGCAGCCTCAGCAGCATCGTGCAGTCACAGCTGGAGAACACCGACAGCCACCGGTGAGGGGGGGGACACGGCCCCCAGCTCCTTGGGGCTCCTCAGGTGGAACTGGGACGTGTCTGCCCCTCAGAGCGGAGTTTGGGGCTGCTCCCAGTGCCCAAAGCTGCTCCGTCCTGGTGACCACAGCGTCCCAGTGCCCAGCCATCCCAGTTTGGGGTCCGTGACCCCGTTCCCTTTGCTCCTCAGGCCGTATTTCACCTACTGGATCACCTTTGTCCACATCCTCATCACCTTGCTGGTCATCGGCACGTACGGCATCGCTCCCATCGGCTTCACCCAGCACGTGACGACAGAGTTAGTAAGTTTAAGAGCTACCAGCCGGGGCTGTCCCCTCCTAGGTGCCCAGTGACACGGCTGGCTCCAAAATGTCACCCGGCTCGCTGCTGGGAGAGCCAGCCTGGTGCTCAGCAGGGCACCTTGAGCACCCTGCAGAGGGGTGAGGGGTGCAGCCGGCTCGAGCAGGAGTCAGCCTTCCCAGGGTGACGGTGACCGTGGGGACAAAGAGGGGCTCAGCCCCTGCAGGAGGTGGCACCAGGGCAGGATGTGTCCCCCCCCATAGCCAGCTGTGTGACCCTGGCCTTGCTCGGCAGGTGCTGAGGAACAAAGGCGTGTATGAAAGCGTCAAGTACATCCAGCAGGAAAACTTCTGGATCGGGCCCAGCTCGGTAAGAGGACGGCCAGGAGACTGGGTGCTCACCCAGCCTGAGGCTCTGTCCTCATCCCAGAGCCAAGGGGGGGTCCTCGGGGTGCTCCCTTCTCCTCTCTCCCAGCTACATGGTGGCAGCCCTGGTCCCAGTCCAATTCCTGGCCCCTGTTAGCCCCCCCGTCCCTCTGGGCACCTCCTCCCTGCTCCCGGCACTGCAGCATCGTGGTGGGATGCTGGGGGAGACCCGGTCCCTGCCCATCTTTTGTTCTCTGGGGGTGCTGGGGTCGGCTCTGGGGGGCAGCTGCTGGCAGGGGAGGTGGGGACAACCCCCAGAGCATCCCCCGGAGCACCCCCTGGAGCATCGCCTCCCTCCAGATCGACCTGATCCACCTGGGGGCCAAGTTCTCGCCCTGCATCCGCAAGGACCGGCAGGTGGAGCGCCTCATCCAGCGCGAGCGGGATCGGGAGCGCGGCTCCGGCTGCTGCGTGCAGAACGACAACTCGGGCTGCATCCAGACGCTGCCGCAGGACTGCTCGGTGCGTGCCGCGGGCACGGGCGGGGAGCGGGGTGCGCGCAGCGAGAGCGGCACCCGCCTGCGTGCCCGCGCCCTGAGCCTCTCCGTCCCCGCAGGAGACGCTGGCGACGTTCATCAAGTGGCCGGGCACCAACGCGCCGGCCATGGGCTCGGGTGAGAAAAGGACGTCGGGGGCCGTGTGTCACCAGGACCCCAGGTACGAGGGGTGTCTGGGGAGAGGTGGTGGCCTGGGTGTGTGCAGGGTGCGTGGCGGGGGCTCCGTGGGGCCGGGTTTCCAGTTTGGATGCCTTGAGGTCACCTCTCCAAGGGGGCTGGTGGCTCTCGCGCACCGTAGGAGAGTTGGGGATAGGTAGGGAAATGAGGGTGGGGTCTGTCCTGAATGTAATGGTGAGCCTGAAAGCCACCTGGGGGGCATTGTTGTCTTGGGGTTCATCCTGCCTGCTCACCCCTGGGGCGATGTGAGCAGGGACGTGCGGTGTGGCGAGGGGACACCCAGAGAAATTACCTGGGGGGTGTCGTGGCTGCAGCGGGCTCAGCCCAGCACGCATCGCTGACTCAGGGAAGCTTGGGGAGGGGGCCTCTGCTGGTCTTGTGCCTGGGGGGGCTTCAAGTCAGGGGCAGGGCGGTACTGGGGGAGACCCTCAGCGACCCCCACATCCTCCTCCCACCACCAGGACGTGCGAGGAGCCGGCCTCGAACCCTCCCCACGTGTGGCCGGACGACATCACCAGGTGGCCGGTAAGAGCCCGCGGGAGGACCTCCACGAGAGGACCTCCATGGGAGGCTGGTGGCCTCCAGCAGGGCGCAGGGGGCTGCGGGAGGCCTTCAGCAGCCCCCCCCACTTCGGCTCCTCTCCCTTCCACGCGTAGATCTGCACCTACGAGACCAAAACCAACCACACAGGCTTGGCGCACATGGACTGCCAGATCAAGGGGCGGCCCTGCTGCATCGGCACCAAGGGCAGGTGAGCTGCAGGCACCGAGGCTGGGATCGGCTCCAGGCACCTTTCGGTGCCCCGTCGGTGTCCTGAGCTGTGGCAGGGAGGGAGAGGGAGGCCTTGGGGCCCTGGGGGTGGGACGCACGGTGGTTGCAGGATGCCCGGGGGGATGCACGGAGTGGGGAGCGCGCCCTGCCCCGAGCGAACCCGCTGCCCGCCCTGTGCCCAGCTGCGAGATCACGACGCGGGAGTACTGCGAGTTCATGCATGGCTACTTCCACGAGGAGGCAACGCTCTGCTCGCAGGTGAGAGGGGCTGGTGGGGGGGTTCGGGGCTCGAGGGATCGGTGTGAGTCAGGGGGATGCAGGTCCAGGGGCTTTCCCGGCTACCAGCCGTGCTTGCTAACGTCGGGTAGGAGGAAACACAGGGCTGCAGCCATTGCACCACTGTCCTTGTAAAGGCACCTCCTGGGCATGAAAGCATCTGCTGGGGCACTGGAGGTGCTCGGGTGCTCCCTCCCCAGCACCTGGACAACACGGGTGCCCTCCATCCTCTGGGGTCCCTTCCCTGCCAGACACCTGGCACCGCTGCCCTCGCCTCCCGGCAGCCCGTCCTTCGCTCCCCGGCGGTGCTGGGCTGGGGGCTGAGCTCCTGGCACCCCCCAACCCCGCCTGCCCTTCCAGGTGCACTGTCTGGATGAAGTCTGCGGCCTCCTGCCCTTCCTCAACCCGGAGGTCCCCGACCAGTTCTACCGCCTGTGGCTGTCCCTGTTCCTGCACGCGGGGTGAGCGGCGGCCCCGTGCCTTCGGGATGGGGGCACTGGGGTGACCGGGGACCTCAGCATCCTTCGGCACGGCCTGTCTGTGGTCCCCGATGGGCTGGGAGGGACGAGAGGAGGAGCGCCCCCAAACTGCAGCACCGGAGGGTGCTTTGTGGGGTGCCCCATGTCCCCGGGCAGCGGGTGGGAGCGCTGGGCTGGGGCCGTGGCAGGGCAGGGGTCTAACGCAGGACCTCTTCCCCCAGCATCATCCACTGCCTGGTGTCGGTGACTTTCCAGATGACGGTGCTGCGGGACCTGGAGAAGCTGGCGGGCTGGCATCGCATCTCCATCATCTTCATCCTCAGCGGCATCACGGGCAACCTGGCCAGTGCCATCTTCCTGCCGTACCGCGCGGAGGTGAGGGCGGCTTGCTGGGCTGGGGGGGCTCTTGTTGTAACACCAACCCCCCCGGACCAACCCCTGGGCTTTGGGACCTTGCTGGGCGCTGAGCAAACTTGCTTGTGGCCAGAGATTCCGAACGTGAAGCATCACCCTGAGCCCATTTAACTCCCCGGGGATAAAAAGGGTGTTTTTAATCAACTCCTGCCCCAGAGGAAGGTTCGGGGAGGGGGCTGCAGCGCCCAGCACGGAGGGGGGGGGTCTCTGCCCCACGTGTGGGGCTGACGAGGGCCACATGTCCCCACGTGTCGGTGAGCGTGCGGGCGGGCAGATGGCTAATCTGCTGGCAGCGGAGCCTGCGGGCTTTAGAGGGGATCACACAGAGCGCCCTAAATCCGCTGCGGCGTGGTGGAGCCGGGGGCTGCGGCGTGGGAGGGGGACGGGTGCGTCTCGCAAGGGGAAATGGTCCCTGGGGACACGGGGACGTGGCCGGGTGATGTCCGTCCCTGACTGTCCTGCCCTGTCCCCCAGGTGGGTCCGGCCGGGTCCCAGTTCGGCCTGCTGGCCTGCCTCTTCGTGGAGCTCTTCCAGAGCTGGCAAGTGCTGGAGAAGCCGTGGAAAGCCTTCCTCAACCTCTCCGGCATCGTCCTCTTCCTCTTCATCTGCGGGCTCCTGCCCTGGATCGACAACATCGCCCACCTCTTCGGCTTCCTCAGCGGCCTCCTCCTCTCCTTCGCCTTCCTCCCCTACATCACCTTCGGCACGGTGGACAAGTACCGCAAGCGGGCCATGATCATCGTGTCCCTGCTGGTCTTCGTGGGGCTCTTCGCCTCGCTGGTGGTCTGGCTCTACGTCTACCCCGTGAACTGGCGCTGGATCGAGTACCTCACCTGCCTGCCCTTCACCAGCAAGTTCTGCGAGAAGTACGAGCTGGAGCAGGTCCTGCACTGACCCCGCCGAGGGGACGCGGCCCCGGTGGCGCGCGGTGGGGACGTGGGGCTGGAGCCGGCCCCGGCTGCACCCCTGGCACGGCCGGGCCGTAACCGCTGTGGCTGGGGACCTGCAGGGCGAGGATGGGGCCGAGTGGGAGCCGTGCCCCCCGTCCCGTCCCGCGTTCCCCCGCGGTGCCGCTCATACTGTGAACACAACCCCCTTTTTGTAGGGGCGCGTATTTTTTTTTATCCGTGGCTCTTTGCCACGTCTGTTGTCTCGGGGGTGCTTGGGGACCCCCTGGGGTCTCTGCAGCTGCGCTGTGGCTCGTCCCAGCCCTTTCCTAACCCGTTCCAGTGGGATTTGGCCCCCCAACAGCTCCTGCCTTGTCAGCCTTAGGATTTTTAATTTTGGAGTTGTTTTTCTGAATGCAAGCAGTGAGCTGCAAGGGGCATCCCTGATGGTTTCCCCAGCTGTGGGCTCCCTGGAGCTTCGGCCCCACGATGCTCAGAGCTGAGGTTTGAAGTATTTTTGTCCCACTTTTGTGCCTGATGCTCCCCCAGGGCCTCAGAAGGAGGCTCGTGCTTCTCCAAGCGGGCTCCTCGTGGAGGATGGTGGATTTGTTCAGCTCCTTCTGAAGCCCGGGCAGGGCTCGGCTGAGCGCGGACCCCTGGGGACACCTCTGCTGCTGCCCCGGGTCCCCGGTGCCACCTCCTGTCCTCCTTCCAGGTGTAGGGACCGGGGTAACTGGGTGGCTCCTCCGGGCTGCCTCGGCGCTGGTGGGTGACAGCGCTGGAGGACGGGGACAGAGCCAGTTCCCCAGCGGGACGAGCACCCAAGTGTTGGGGGCTCGGCTCCGCGCGCCCCCCCAGTGGTGCCTGCACCCCTGCTCCGCCGCGGGCCGGCCGCAGCCCCGCTCCTTCTCCCTCCGGTGCTGCTCCAGCCAAAGGCAGGTGCCTCACCTCGTTGGTCTCTTTTTGATACTTTTTTAAAAGCCGTGTTTTGTTTTGGGTTTTTTTTCCCCTTAATAAATTTCTACCTGTATTTAATGAGATGCACGAGGCCTCGTCTCCCTTGGCGCTTTCAGGGGGTTTGGTGATGTTCGTTGTAGGGAGAGGAGGAGGTGGGATTGCCAGGGGCTGTCCCTGCTCTGCAGGGTGAGCACTCTTCCCTTTATCCCCCTAAATCCCTCCTGGGGCAGTGGCAGGGTTTTGAGGACAGTTTCTTTGAGCAAAAGGGGAAGCGAAGTGACCCACAGAGCCTCCAGATGCTGTCGAAGGACAGAGCTGCCCCAAGCCTGCATCCCGCCTTCATCCCCCCTTCCATCAAATGCCCTGGGGAGGATCTGCCCCACCTTGGAGCTGAGACACCCCACAAGGTGCCGAATGGTTCCCAACCACGTGTGCCAAGAGGTGACGCTCGGAGCTGGGGACAAACACACACAAGCTGTGTAGAAAACAACCGCCCTATCTTTATTTGCTGCTTCACGACAGACCAAGGCATTTGCAGAAGGATTTTCCTGGGAAGGAGACGTGTCTGTGTGGAGGACTGGCCCTGCGGGGAGGCTCCTGGGTGCACAATTCAGGGTGGCCATGGGCAGGGGGACACCCCCGGGGGTGGCTGCGGGGACCCTGCCTGTTCTGGGGGTACTTGGGGAGGGCTTGGCCTCCTCTGGGCTCAGCTCATGGGGTTGGTGTGAGCAGGAGGGCGCTGGGAGAGGGGCACCAGGCTGGGGGCTCGTGTGTTTATAGGGTCTCAGCCTTTCCAGCCCCAACGGTGCCCCTGGGCTGTGCCACCCCCATGGGCTCCCCTTGGCAGCCCCAGCTAAAGAGGAGACCTGTGGGCTCGGTGCATGCAGCGGGGCCGGGCTGGGTGTTCAGGCCCCCAGCCCTACGGGGGGGTGCTGGTGGCACATGGGTGACACGGGGCCGGGCTCATCCCCTGGCCAAAAGGCAGATGTCAGCAGGGAGCGTGACCGGGGCCAGCGGGGAAAAACGTGCATGTGTGAGGGGAAAAACGGAGAGGGCTCGCGGCCTTTTATCCCCTCTGCCTCCCTCCAGCCTCCCCCGGTGGGGCTGGGGCTGGAGCGGGGGGGCTCAGCAGCCGCTGTTCCTGCGCATGAAGGCATGGCCCCGCACGGCGTGCTGCATCTCGGTGAAGGCCAGCGCGCCCACCGTCACCTGGCAGGGCCCCAGCGCCTTGAAGCCGCACTTCTCGTAGAAGGGCACCAGGAAGTCTTCGCACATGAGCACGGCGCGCCGGGCGAAGGGCAGGCACCGCAGGTACTGCAGGTAGCGCCACATCAGGATGGAGCCCTTGCCCTGCTGCCGGAAGGTGCGGTGCACGGCCAGCACGTGGATGTGCACCGCCGTGCCCCGCGGCTTGTGCAGGGTCAGCGCCGCCTGCGGGAAGGGAGCGGGGCCGTTAGCGGGGCCGGGGGCCGTGGCTGCTGAGGATCGCGAAGGTAGGAGTGGGATGTGGGGATGTGCTCTCTAAGTGATGCTCGCAGTTCGTGGGGAGCCCCCCCAGGCTCGCCAAGGGCTCCCTCCAGGTCGCCAGGACCTTCCAGCGGCACAGCACAGGGCTGAATTGCCTTCCCCAACAGATTTGGCCCATCTGCTTCCAAATGGCATAATTAAAACCATTGCCCCCCTTCCCCAAACGTGTCACACAGCCGGTGACACCCCTCCCCTGGCTCCCTGCTCAGTGCCATCCCCACTCACCTGCCCCCTGCCATCACCAGAGGCAATTTAGTTTTAATTTTCCCCATGCTGGGCACCCTCCCGTTCCCTGCTCTCGTGCCGCCTCCCCCAGCGCGCACAGGGCAGCTCGTACCTGGCTGAGCCTGTCCTGGTCCCAGAGGGAGCCGATGATGAAGGCCACCAGCCGCCCTTCCTCGAACCAGCCGAGGGAGAGCTCCGGGCACAGCGTCAGGAAGTGGCGGATCTCATCCAGGTGGAGCGGGCAGTCCCCGGACACGGAGATGAAGGCTGGAAGGGGGCCGGCGGTGAGCACGGCGAGGGGCCGGGGGCACCCGGAGCACCCACACTGGGGTTGGCTGCGACGGGAAGGGGGGGGACGGGCAGCCCCTTACCTTCTCTCTCGATCTCGAACACGCTGATGGCATCCTCGGGGCTGAGGCAGCGGAACTCGCTGGCGGGCAGCGTGTGGCGTCGCTGGCGCCCGGGCGAGTTTTGGGGGCACCGCAAGCGAGCGGGCTTGAGGAAAGGCGACGTGCTGAGCACCGGCATCCTGCTCCCCTCCCGGCGCGCGGCGGCGTTTATTTGGGGCAGCCTCCGTCAGCTCCGGCCCCGGCGGCGTCACGGCAGCCTTTATCTCAGCCAATCTCCTCCAGAGCTCTTAGCCGCCGAAAATACCTGTTGATCGCGCACGGGATTAGGCTGCTTGCCATCCTAATGTGCGCGTATATAGGTGTACGCAGGAAATACCCGCCCACGGTGCCCCTGCTGCTGGTTTGCCATCCCTGGAGCTGGCACAAGGTGTGGCCACTGCGAACCTCCAATTTTGGGGACCAAGATGGGGACCGGGGGTCCAGGCTGCGGGACAGAGGTTTGGTGTGTGCAGCCGGAGGCAGCCTGTGCTGCTGGGGTTTTATTCCCCTTCCCGGCTCGCTCAGTGGGTAAATGATGTGGTTTAGTCCCTGTTAGGTGGTGGCCGTGCTGGAAAATGTGGCTGAGACGCGTCGGGGCAGGGCAAATGGGTTTGCAGCTGCTCTGGTGCCCACAGCACTAGCAGCCACAAAGGCTGGGCAGGGTCCCCTCCACCCATCGGGGTGCCCTTGCTGAAAGGACGTGGAGTTGGGTCCTGCACACTGCAGGCAGAGCTTTGCTCGGGGGCAGGGAGATGCCATTGCCCGGGGATGTTACCGTGACGTTGGGGTGGCCGAAGGGCTGCTGCAACCGGGTGAGCACATGGCCAAGAAGAGCTCTGCAGGTGAGAAATACCCCCGAGGCAAGTCCAAACCCACCCTCCCGGCTCGGTGAAGGTGCTGGGTGCTGATACTCATCATCTCCCTGCTTTTTCCCCATCTCCCAGCCGTGCCCAAAGCTCCCTTGCAGTCCCACAGCTGTGCCCCAGCCGCCCCATCCCATCCACCACCACCCAGCCAAATCCCCTCGCTTGGGTCAGATCCTGCGTGGTTAAACCTGCCTCGCGTTTCGTGCACGATCAAACCAGGTGAATAAATCCAGGGGGGACCACAACCTGAGCAAAAGCGAGCACGTGTGGCCCGCGGGCAGGAGCAGTGCGAGCAGCTCCAGAGCTGACCAATATTCGAGCCGTTTGCACCAAAGGCAGCGCGGAGCCAGGTCATTTCTGAATGCGTTTGAGAGGTGCCGGCTTTCCCTGCTAATTACAGGCTTGCCCCCAGCTAATAGGATTTACAGAAACAAAAGCATTACCAGCGCGAGCGGTGCGCAGGGCAGGAGCGGAGCAAGCTGGGAATTTTCCATCTGGAGACGCTGAGGGCCGGGTGCTGGAGGTGCCTGGTTTAGGCAGGAGGAGGTGAGGTGGGGTCTCGCTGGGGTTTGGTTTCAGTGAATTTTGCTGGTTTAGCAGGGGCTGTGTTATCTAAGGGACCGGGTCTATTAGGAAGAGGTGTTTTCTTTGGCGGGGGAAATATTCAGCATCCCCAGCGCCAGTTCTGGTCACCAAGGAGCGACAAACTGAAAATGGTGCTGGAAGGGAGAGCTTCGTGCTGCTGCAAAACGCCTGCAGGAGGGAGGAAAAGCAGCGGCTGAGCTGGAGGCAGGCGTGTTTTTTGTAGCGTTGTAGGGCTTATCATCGACTCTTCTGGATCTCCTCATCCTGCTAATTGGATCAGGGCTCGCCCAGCCCGGCAGCTCCGCAGCGGGCGAGGAGGGGGCTCTGCATCCCCACTGCTGGGTGCTGGGCGCCTGCTGGATCCGGCCCGGAGGCCTCTCCTCCGGCACACGGGGCCGTGCGTGGCAGGAGCAGGGGCTGTACTGACCTGCAAATGCTGGAAAGTCTCTCTGGACATATTTACCCACAGAGCTAGGGGGTTCGGGATCTCTTGTATGAGCTCAATTTGCGTTAGAAATGGATGGGAAAGGGGAACCAGGCTTCTCCAGGTATTTTTGGAAGCTTCTCGGGACCCCAACAGCAACAGCCTGGAGCAGAAGTCGGTGATGCGGGGAAAAGGCTGCTCTTTGGCTTGCTCTTGTATTTTTTTTTCCCCTCCGGCGCTTTATTCCTGGCAGCCCAAATCAGATAGCTGGAGGGCTGATGTGTTTGTGTTTCTTTCCTGGAAATGAACTTTTTCTTTTTGCTTGGCTTCTCAGCTCCCTGCAGATGCAACGGTCTTTGGCATGCGGGGAATACGCACACCGAGAAAGCTGCACGGGGCATGCCATGCATCAGAGGGGAGGGCAGAGGAGCTGCCGCCCCCCCTGCCCCCCCCCCAGCCCTATACCCCCGCCCGGGGCTGTGTGGGGTTGCTGGGGGGCACCTACACGTGGGCAGCATCCAACCTGCAGAAGTGAAGGTCCCCAGCTGCAGAGTAAGTGAGAAACAGGAGGAAAATCCTCTCTCCCTGGCCCCAGAAACTCTTTTTCCAGACCTTCCTGAGGTGAGCCCCATACATTGGGGGGTGTAGCAGCATACAAAGTGCACTCTGTAAAATTCCCCCCGTTTGTGTTTGTGCACTACAGAGCCCGAAGCATGCACATGGTCCACAGAGGTGCTTGTGTGTAAAAAACAAAACAAACAAACAAAAAACAGGTAAGTCTGCAGCACCCCCCTGGTGGCATCTTTTTCTTATATTAGGAATATCTGCCTGGAGTTGGAGCTTCAATTTTTGAACGGTTTGGAAGCAGCAAGGACTCATTCACCCAGATTTTTTGGCCAAATGTTCTTTGCAGAAGAGTTGAAACTCTTCTCCCACCCCGAACGTGGAGGGTTTGGATGAGAAGACTCGCTACACCCAGACTTTAATAGCAGATGGTGTCGGTGCAGGGATGGAACCCGGGCTGCGATGAGAGCCGTGCTCTCGCCTCCTCCAAACCCTTGTGCAGGCAAGCCGAGCTCGGTGTACCAGCTCCCTTCCCTCCGGGACAATTCCCCGCATCCTGAGCCACCGGGGCTGGCACGCGGCAGTGCCTGCAGGCTGCCAGCTGTCCCCGAGGCTGTCAGCACCACGGGCACACAACAAAAACTTGGGCTTACCGGGCTTACCGGCCGTGGGATGGGGACCTGGCGATGTTCCTCCGCCAGCAGAGCCACCTCGCAGCCACGGGAGGGGAGAAATCAGGCTGCAGGGGCTCGTCCGCCTCATCTGCTGCCAGGCACGGAGCCCCTGCTTATATATTTGTTATTTATGGAGCACGTGATGAAATTCTAAGGAGTTTATAACCCCGATGAAAGACGGGGAGAGGTGAGAGGCTTTAAGGTGACAGGCCAGCAAAAGGATCCCATCAGGCTGTTGGTGTTGGTTTGTTGGTGGTTTTTTTTTTGTTGTTGTTGTTGTTTTTATTTTTGTTTTTGTTTTTGTTTTTTTTCTTCTCCCCTGGCGTGAGTGCCTGCAGAGGGATAAAGCATTTAGCTGATTGCTCCACGCTGAGTGCTCGGGGTGAGCTGGCAGGCAGGGAGAGCAGAGGACTTGGAGAAGAGAGAAGTGCACCTGGCCTGATCCAGACCTGTCCGAAGGCAGCCCTGCAGAGCATGGATGTGTTTGTCTTGCTTCCAGAGGATGTGTCCTTGCTCGGACAACGCACAGAGCCTGTGTCTGAGCACGTGTTTAATAGGTGTGGTGCCAGCTCTTGGGGTTCAGCCATAAATTCTGCCCCCCAGTAGGCTGTGAGCCTGGCAGAGCAACAAGTGTGGTCAGGGCTTTTATAGCAGAGCCTGATTCTGATCCTGCCCTCGTGAAACCTGTGTGGCTCCTCTGCTGTTCGGGGGCACTGCAAGGGTTGGATTCAGCCCTGGGAAGTAGAAAGCAGTGACGACAGACACTGCTGGCTCCGCATATGTGGTTGCTTGTAGGATTGGGGCCAGAGGTAGAGCTTTTGCCCCATGCAGCTTCCCCCGAAGACTGAGCACCTCTGCCCCGCAGTCCGAGCTCGCTGGGAATCGTTACACAAGGAACCAGATAGGTGAAACCAGTTGTATTTGTTCTCATCAGGACAAGCGTAATAAAATGGGGATTATCCCAGGCGTAACCTCCTGGAAAGGAAATGGCTGGTAAAATCAGCAGAAATAATAATTAAAAAAAATGTCGGCATCATCATTATCATCAGGAACCAGCTGCGGCTCTGAAAGGAGCGCGGAGCTGCCAGGCGGAGCTGGCCCCGCAGCCCCCAAGCCCTGCCAGGGCAGCTCGGGAGCTGCTGTGCGTTGTAGCCACAGGCAGAGTGACCCAGGGCTCAGCCCTCACCTCCCCGTTTTAGATATTTTTTTCATGGAATTGAAACAGAAAGATGCCCCAGTGTGTTTCTGCTGTTCAGAAACGGCATTTCAGAGCAACTCACAGCCAGGATTCAGCCGCGCAGCACAGGGGCTGGCCTGTGGCTGGAACAGTCGGGCAGGGATGCTGCTTTCTGCCCACCACGGCAGGAGGGTCAGCCTGGTCCATCCCTCCCTGCTCCTACAGCTGCAGACGGTCAAAAACAGCATTAAGGGAGAACCACGGCAGCGTGCTGAGATTTAGATACTTAGCAGTGCTCTCAGCTCCTTCAAAGAGCCCAACACCACCGCTGTCTCTGCAGCAGGCTGCTCGTCAGCAGCCCTCTCGGGGCACTGAGGGACAGGGACAGGCAGCTGGGGCTCTGCTCGGCCCCCCTCTGCCAGGGTTTGGCAGGGAAGGGACACGAATGCAGTTCGGGGGCTCCTCAGCCCCCTCTTCCGTGCTGCAAATAGCACCGGGTCATCCCGCTGCTCCGGGGATTAAGCTGCTTGGGGTAGCTGCAGCATTCGTCATCTCTTGGCCTCGAGGGGCTGGTTTGCAGTCACAGGGAATGAAGGTGGCATCAGGGTCCTTCCCTGGGTGGCGTCATCCCAAACTCCTGCAATTATTCAGCCTCTATGATCAAGCCAGATGCTGCTCACTTCCCCATTTTTGCAGCTTCTCCTGGCTTAGCCAAAGGGAGCCGTGTACCCAAAAAGGGCCGTGCTTTTCTCCTGGCTTGCACACAAGTGGCACGACACGGACAGCAGCAGGGCTCAGCCCCGCTGTAGGGTCAGCCACGGGCTCTTGTTTTATTCCTACTCATCCCCTGCCCTCCCACCAGCTGCCCCAGGCGGCAGCACAGATCAGCAGCGTGCGAGTGCTCGGCATCGCTGAGGCTCTGCGGCAGCATGGAGCTCTTGTGGCTTCCTCAGTATTCCCAGCACTTGCCAGGCTGGCTGCCTGCTGCTTTTACCCCGCAGTGCTCCCTTCTCGCCTTGTCAAGAGCAGTTCAAAATCTCCAGCAGGTGCTGCAAAGCCGGGGTGCCTCCATCCCCTCCACTGGAGCAGGGTATTCATCGCAGCTCACATTGTGAGCCAATGTGCCTTCAAAATAGCAATGCAGGGCTGCTCTGGACAGTGGCCATGTCCCCGGGCTCTAAATAGACCCTAGAAGGGCTGGTTCTGCCTTGAAATGTTAATCTGCAAATGTGCACATATGTGGATTTCCTCTGGCGTGTTCCTTTTGGCTCATCAGTGCAGTCGGTTCCTCTCTGGTGAAGGTGCAAGGCGCTTCCCTCTGCAGTCGCAGGAAGCTAGGGAAGGGATGCTACAAGTCAAAGGATTTGGGATCTCTCTGATCCCAGGGGAAGCAGGCTTTGAGCTCCGGCTCTGACCTGCACCTGAGCAACACATGCCTTTGCAGGGCTGGGATATCTCCTTGCTACTCCTGTACATGGGACTCTGAGGAAAGAGTGCAGACAGAGAGGGGAAGGTTTCACCCAAGGCTGCTTGGCCAGGGCAACTTCAGCCTAAAGCAGGGGTGGGAGACCTTTCTTATCCCCTCCCTAGAGCACAGGCACTTGGCAGTGATTAGCCTCATTTCCTTCTCTCTGCTGGGCTGCAGTAGTTTGTAACTAGGTCATGGACACTCGTAACACAATCCCCATGACGAAGGAGGACTGAGTTCAGAGCGGGCTCCTCTGGGAGGAGAGGGCTGGGCAGGTGGGAAGGGCTCCAGCAGCTCCTTCCCTCCCATCCCAGACCTCCAGGCATTTTAGATCCAGCTCTGCCTTTGGGATGCGGCAGCTGGGTGATGTTACTGGGTCACCCTGCCTCCTACAGCTCTGCAGGAGCTCTCCTGCCCTTGGCTCAGCACGCTGCTAGTGGGAGCCGGGGTGACCCCGTGGAGATGGATGGGCTCCGGCTGCCACTACGGGGAAGCCAAACCCTGCATCCCACAGCAAGGCTGGGCCTGGACCAGCCCCGTCACGGGACTTGCAAGGTCTTGGTCTCAGCAAAGAGGATGAGAGGACGAGTGGAGGATTGTGCGTGCGTAAAGATGTACATAAGCAAGGTGAAACCACTCGGAGGCCATTTGCAGCTGGGGTGGGGAGGGCCAGAGGTGCCTGAGCAGGGCAGCACGAGCAAGGAGGGGAAGGCAGGGTAACCATAAGCAACATGGGGACACAGGGCACTTCCCTGCTCACCCCTAAGGGCTCCTCTCACAAGGGCGCGGCTTTCCCCTGCCCGCCCAGCTCCGATAAGATTGCTGGGCTCACCGTGGCACCTCCAGGGACGGGGCACCCCCAGCTCCTCTGGGCAGCCTGTTCAGCGCCTCACCGCCCTCCTAGTACAGAATTTCTTCCTGCTTTCTTTTTCTACGTCTGTCCGCTGACACGGCTGAGCCTGCACAGCGGCGGTACGCCCCAAGCCAGTCCCTGTGGGAGCACCGGGAGCCATTTGGCGTTCCCCCAGCTCAGCCCCGCAGCACCTCTCCGAGCTGCCTCGGGGGCGCAGAAAAGGAAAACAAAAACCGCCGAAAGGCGGTGACGCCTGCCGAGAGCCCGCTGTGGTGCCCTGCAGGCCGGGATTTCCACCGCAGACCCCCAGCGGGCCCAGGGCGAAGCCTCTCCCGGAGGGAGCCCCGGGGCCGGGCCCCGGCAGCGGCCGCGCGGTGGCAGCAGAGCCCCGCTCGCCTCAGCCGGGCCCGGGGCCCCGAGGGTCAGGCCACCGGCTGAAACGGTCTGGTTCACCTCAAAGATCACGGCTGTAAAATCCTAGAATCCTAGAATCGTTAGGGTTGGAAAAGCCGTCCAAGATCATCTGGTCCAACCATCCCCCTACCACCGATGTCACCCACTGAACCACATCCCTAAGCACCACGTCCAATCTTTCCTGAACCCCCCCCCAAAATGTTTCTTGGTTTTGTGTGTTCTTCTGGTCTTTTTTTTTTTTTTTTTTTTTTTTTTAAAAACGTGGTCCGGCTGGCTGGGGACCTCACCTCAAGCACTGTGTGAGGTTTGGGGCACCGCAGCGTCAGAAGGACATAAACTATTAGGGAGCACCCAAAGGAGGGCAACAAAGATGGCAAAGGGAGCTTCCACGCAACAAAGATGGGGAAGGGGCTGAGGGGAAGATGTGTGAGGAAAGGCTGAGGGCCCTTGGTTTGTTCAGCCTGGAGAAGAGGCTGAGGGGAGGCCTCATGGCGGCCTGCAGCTCCCCCACAGGGAGCGGAGGGGCAGGCGCTGAGCTCTGCTCTCTGGGGACAGCGACAGGACCCGAGGGAACGGCATGGAGCTGGGACAGGGGAGGGTCAGGCTGGGTGTTAGGGAAAGGTTCTGCACCCAGAGGTGGTCGGGCACTGGGACAGGCTGCCCAGAGCAGTGGTCACGGCACTGAGCCTGCCAGAGGTTAAGGAGCATTTTGACAACACTCTTGACACGTGGTTTGGTTTTTGGGTGGTCCTGTGTGGAGCCAGGAGGGGGACTTGATGATCCTCGTGGGTCCGTTCCTCTTCAGGATATTCTGTGATTCTACGAAAGAGATGAGTCCTTCTTCTGTGCCACTTCCCCAGGAAAGCTCATCAGAGCCCCAGCTGAGATCAGAGTGCAGAAGCACACCCGGCTCAACTCCTGCTAACGAGCAACCAGCCCTGACTCGTCCCCATTAAAATCCCCCCGCTGCGAGCCTGGCTGGTTGTGTAATGTGATTGTTTGCGTGGCTATTTGTGGCTCCCTGAAACCCCACTGCTCTTCTTCAGCACGTAATTGCTCTGAAGAGGGACAGTTTCCATCCACACACAAGTTTGTGCCCATTACCCGTATCTATATTTTATTAGCAGCTGTTGTGATGTGCTTTAAGGAGATGATGAGAAGCATCACCACCGCGGCTGGACAGAGCTGGGCTTTGAAACCTTCCACGGAGCCGTAAGGAGAACACAGCGCTGGCTCAAGCGGAGTCAGAGGGCACCTTCTCCCCTCCCAAAGGCCTGATCCTGTTCCCAGAGGGCCAGGCACAGAGAGAAGGGGGCTGGGAGCTGTGCCGTGCTCCCCCCAGCAGCATAGCTGTGTTGGGGCCATGCAGAGGGTGAAATCTTGAGCCCGGACTTTGTACCCCCCTATTCCTTCACTTTGCAGAGGTCGCTGCCCTGTCTTGGATGTGGATGGAGATCTGTGGTCCCAGAAGCACATCTGCGTAACCAGCTGTACACCCGTGTTGCACTGAGAGCTATTTAACCTGTCTTTCCCCAGGGGTGTGCTGCTGTTTCCTCACCTGGTGTTCCCTTTTAGCTCTGTTCTGCTCCCTGTCCCTGGGGTCGGTGCTGAGAAATGCTCCAGCGAGGAGCCACATCACCACGACACCCAGTAGTGAGACCCTCTCAAAAACCATTTATTTCAAAACCCCCTGTGGATAGAGGAGGGAAAAAACATTCGAGTCAATGAAGCCTAGTCTGCGGCTCATTTGCACACCCTAATGAGGACTTTTAGGAGCCATAAAGAGGAATACTGTGCCTTGCTGTGAACCGGAGAGCACCTCACTGCCCAGAGAGCAGCACTCAGCCCCACGGGTATTGCGTAGAGTGGTCTCTGTGGGACAGGCCCTTATCCTGTGCAACCTCTGCATGTTCTGGGCAGTTTCCCCTAAATCCCTGTGGCAGGATTTTTGGTTTCTTTCCCTGATCTCTCTCGGGGGCTGCACAAGTGCAGGGTGTTGGGGCATGGCCTGGGGTTCACTTGCTCCCCAAGTGCTGTGCTGCTCCTGGCTGACGTGGGCACGGCACGCTCGCCCCGTGCGGGTGGGTGGATGCCGGCCTCTCCTGCAGACCTGGGCCTCACCTGGGAGGCCTGAGGAGAAGCTGCGGCCTGGGACGTGCCTGCTGGGGGGTGGTGTCGCTTCACCGTACAGCTCAGAGACCTTTGCATTGCAGTGCCCGTCCGACTGCCCCAGGAACGGAGGCCACCTCAGCCTCCACCTCTCCTCTGCTGAGGCCTGGGTTCTCTTCCAGCCTTGGCCAGGCCTCCTCCTCTCACCGAATCCCGGAACCACCAGGGTTGGAAGAACCCTCCAAGATCATCTGGTCCTGCCGTCCCCCTACCACCACCGTCACCCCCTGAACCACGTCCCCAGGCACCACGTCCAACCTCTCCTTGAACACCCCCAGGGACGGTGCCTCCACCACCTCCCTGGGCAACCCGTCCCGACGCCTGACCGCTCTTTCCGAGCAGAAATGGCTCCTCGGTCCCTCCCCGTCACAACCCGAGGCCGCTCCCCACGGAGCCCACGTCCCCCAGGCCTCCCTCCTTCCCCCCTCCACCTCCTCCCCCCTCCCTCCCCGCGATGGGCGTGGCCACGCCAAGGGGGGCGTGGCACGACGCCACCAATGGGCGTGCCCAGAGGCCGTGCCGTGACGTAACCACCCGGCGGGGCGGAGAGCGGGGGGCGCGTCCAAGCCGCGGCGGCGGCGGCGGCGGCGGGGAGGGGGCGGGGCGTGCGGCCGCGCTAAGCCCCGCCCCCCGCCGTTACCCGCGCGCGCGCCCCGCCCCGGCCCGCCCCTCCCCTCCCCCAGCCTCCGCCGCCGGCCGCGCGCTTCTCCCGCTCTGCCCGGCGCCATGGCGGAGCTGCCCGCACCGCCCGCACCGGGGGGCCCGATCCTGCCGCCGCCGGTCCCCGCCGCGTCCCCGGGGGTCCCGGTCCCGGTCCCGGTCCCGTCGGTCCCCCCCGCGGCGCCCCCGCCGGGCGGTTCGCAGCGCCTCCTCTTCTCGCACGACCTGGTGTCGGGCCGGTACCGGGGCTCGGTGCGCTTCGGCCTGGTGCGCCTGATCCACGGCGAGGATTCGGACTCGGAGGAAGAGGAGGCGGCGGGGGGAGGAGGAGGAGGAGGAGGAGGAGGCGGCGGAGGAGGCCGGGGCGGCGGCGGAGGAGGAGGTGGAGGCGGCGGCGGAGGAGCCGCCAGCTCCGGTGGCTCCGAATCGGGCGGCCCCGGGGCGGGAGGCACGGAGGAAGGCCGGGCCTCCCCGCTGCGGCGGGGCTACGTGCGGGTGCAGTGGTACCCGGAGGGCATCAAGCAGCACGTCAAGGAGACCAAGGTAACTGGCGGCGGGGCCGCACCGACCGGCCTCGTGCCCCCCACCGCCCCCCAAAGCCTCCGCCACGGAGGCCCGGGCCTCGCGAGGCCGCCGCCCGGCCTCGCCCCGGAGCCTCCGTCCTTCCCTCGGAGGAGCGGGAGGCTGCGGGTTTGCCGCGGTTATCCCCCCGCCACCATCATCGTCACCGTCACCACCCCGAGGGGTCGGCGGAGGCCGCCCGCCACTCTCCGAGCGGCCAAGGTTGGCCCGCGGCCTCCCGGAGGCTGAGGGCGGCTCGTCCTCCGCCACCCGAGGGCCTCAAACCCTTTGGGATTCAGCTTTCCCCACTGGAGGCCTCGTCTCGGGACTTCCCGAGCCTGCCCACCGGGGCGATTCTCGGTGGCACCGAGCTCTGCCGGCGACGTGGCCTCCGCGTCGAGGACGGTGGCACCGGAGGACGGCGGCGCCACGGCCTCTATTAGGGCAGCCAGCAGCGAAACGGGTGGCCCGGCAAGCCGACGGTGGGCAGCTCATGGTACGGGACGTGCCCTCGTCCATGCGAGCCTTGGGCACCGTTGGCGAGCCCACCGCCATCCCACGACCTCCCGCTCGCCTCCGCGGGGCGCGAGGGAGGCCGGGATGGGCGCAGTGCCCGGGGTGAGGCTGGCCGGGGGGCTTCCAGCAGGCTGCCTGGCGGCACGGAGACAAAAGAGAGAGAGGGGGCACTGCGATACAGCACAAAGGGGCCGGCGAGCCATGGGCGTTGCGCTGAGCACAGCAGAAGGCCGGCGCTGCCCTCGCCCGGGGGGCTGCCACACCGGGGGGGCACCGGGAGCCCGAGGGTCCTGGCGTGCCGGCGGCTTTGCCACCCCGAAATCATCACGGTGAGGTGTCGAGGTGATGCGGAGGGAGGAAGCGGGGAAGGAAGGTGTGTTGTGGTCCTGCAGAGAGCGGTGGGATTGCGAGTGCTGGCAGGATGAGCTATATTTAGGGGATAGTGTCATTGGGCACGTGACCAGTTGGAGATAAGAAAAATGAAAATGGGCATTAAGGGAGGATGTTTGCACACCGTATGTTTCTACCTTTAAGGAAAAAAAAAACCTCTTTCTCTACAGAAACCACGATTCAATCACTGCAGCCTTAAATAAGTCTTTGTATGCTGTTGCAGCAAAAATCAGTCCGAAGTTGAGCGTGTTTTTCGGCATCTAAGTAAGGCCGCCTTGGTTTAGGTGAATAAACCCAGATTTAGGAATTGTTCCTGGATTCCTATATTCAGATCTGTTAATTCTGACTTTGCACAGGGTACTGAGTGCCCAACGTTAGAAAAAAACAGGCTGGGGATGACCAGAAGTTGAAGACAGTTACATAAATAAAGGGTTTTCCTTTTTCTTCCCTTTTCCTGGTCCTTCTCCGGTGTCGGCATCTTCACCGCGCAGGCACTGGGCCCCGGGGAGAAGTTTCCTGAGAGCTTGAGGCACTCAGGTGCACTTACCGCATCGATTTTCCCATTTGAAAAGCTGCCCACCAAGACTGAGAGGCATTTTGTGCAGCCTGCGCTGCAGTTTGGGCTTACTGAACCCAAATCTGGTGCCGTTGGGAACCCCTTGGAACAAACCTCGGGCACCGCGTGGGTGCCGTGGGGCTGAGGCTTGCTGGCTTCTGGGCGCTGGTGCCAGCCCTCACCTGCAGCTACGTCTCTTGGCCGGGGCTCTGACTCTCTAGCATCTCTGCCTGTGAGTTATTTGACGTCTTTAGAAGTGGTAACCAGTCCCGAAGCAGCTCCGTGATGGATTTGGGAGGGTGCTCGTTGCGGTTCTTGCAAGGTCCCATTTAGTTCCCTGCGGTGGGCAGAGGATAAAGGTAAATCCTGCATCCAAGGCCCCTGCTGGCCCATCGTGTGCTCTGGTGTGCCCGGTTGGTGTGCGCCGAGGGCTGGGTGCCTCTGTCAGCTCTCGAGCACTTGGAGATCCACAAACCTTGCCATGTGTGTCGGTCAGAGCACGTGTTGTACCTGCCAAAGGGGAGAAATAAAGTCGCTGCAGGTTTCGAGGAGAGCCAAACAGCACCTTCTGCTCCTAGTGCAAAGGTCAGCAGCAGCGTTCTGTACCCAAGCTGGGTTACAATCGGAGAGCTTCCCCATGTTTTCTTTAAAGTTGGGGGTTAGGTGTGTTTTTTATTTTTTTTCCAGCCAGGGAATATGTAAACTAATGATTTTTACTGTTGCTTCTAGAAGTTCAATGCTTACTTTTGTTCTTTCCCGTTGGAAGTGGTAGGCAGGCTGCCACTTGACCACAAGCACACAATTACCGATGTTAATAAGTAATAGAAACTTTCTCTCGAAGTAGAGCTAGCATTTGGTACGAAGGTCCACCAGGTCTTCCAGCCGAATTAGTAGTTTATTTGAGCTCATTCCTGGCTTGATAGTCATCGCCAGTATCGTGACATTCATGCGAATAAAAGAAGAGCCAGGGTTTTTTATCCTTGGTGTCTGCACTCCTTTCCTGCCTTCCATGAGCACGTTCCCAATTGAGAACACCGGGAAGGAATTGCTGCCAAATAATGTCAAACACAGCCCTGGAAGGAGGAAGCTTCCCTTTGCAGACAGGTTTGCCAACCGTGTCTTGTTGGACCCTGGTGCTGTCATGCAACCAGCGGTTCCTCCGGCCTGCTGGAACCACCCTGCTTGTCCTCACGCTGCCGTTGGAAGGCTTGGTGCAGAAATCCTGAAGGTATTGCTCACAGGTGCAAGCGCTTGGTACTTGTTCTAACAAATTGGCAGGGAATTAGACACAGCTGAATTTTAATTTCAGGGTTTCTCGGCTGTAGGTTGGTATCCCTGCTGCATGCTTGAGCTGCCTTTGGGAAGTTCACAAAAATTCTCCATTTTGTTAGGTATTAGTGGGGCTCGCAAGGTGCTTTGAAACGCTGCTGCCCTTCCTCCTCCTGCCTCTCACCTGGAAGCCTCGGAGTTTTCCACCGCCTTTAATCGCCGCGGCGCTTGTGCGAGGCTGATAGCCTTCTTCTGCGGACGGGGGAAGTGGAAAGTGCAGGTGTTGTGTTTCAGCACCTTATCTAGAGGCCTTCAGCCGGCCGGCCTGCTGAATTCCTGCCTTGTGCTCCTCCGTCTGCCTCGGGGAATGAATGCTTGCGCTGGCGTCTTGGCGTGATGCTGTAGTGCTTGTGGGTTTACAGGGAGGCAGCATGTAGGGACCCAGGAGGAGGGGAAACTCCTCGGGAAGTTTTTAGCCTCTTGTTTTATAAGGTCCAGAATCCCCCTTGGTTCGGATGGCTCTCTTACACCATTCGGCTTTGCTTTGGGAACGGATTCGTGCTATCAGGGCTCCTCAGGCACAGCCCAGTGGCTGATCAGCTTGTTAGCTGGAAGTTGGCTGATGTTATCTCCACGAGTTTCTGTGAATTCAGCTCTGCTTCATCCCACACAGCCCTCCCGTTCCTTCCCACCCTTCGCTGCCATAACTTCTTGACCTCAAATATTGAGTCATGAATGTAAGCTCGCAGGAGAGCTTTCTGAAGACATTATTCCTGCGTAATTTCAATATTTTCATGAATATTTTATTTGCTGTCTGAATCCTGTCATATAGTCATTATGACCTAAACTTGCAAGTTGTGATTTCAGTGTGTTTATACAACAGCAGAGGGAAATATTTCTGTTTACTGGAGGTCTGTATTTTCTCCTGTCCATCCCTTGAAGCCACTAGCTAGCATGGGCTCTTCAGGCATCAATCCTCACCAGTGACTGTGTGCTACCTGCTCGAGACCGAGGGATGAAAACACAGCCTTAAAAATATTCCATCTTCAGACCTGGCCAGTGCCTTCACTGTCTAAAGTGCTGCGATGTAGAGTATTTAAATTCCAGCAGGTGAAGAGGGATGGCCTGGGTACGGCTGCTTGTCAGGAGCCAGGAATAAATGTTGGTCACAGTGCAGAACTGTGCAAATTCAACACCCATAAGCTAATAATGATATTTTTTATTGCACGAGGAAGCTCTGTCTAACCTTCTTCTTGCATCTGACATTTCGGTTAGTCTCCCAGGGGGGTGCTTTGAAACCACCTGATCTGCACGGCCGTTAGAGGCAAGGAGGAGAGAAAAAGCTTACTGGAATTTGTGTAGTTCTGTGTAAAACAGTCACTTCAGTGGGTATCATTTCCGCCCCGCGAGCACTCATTGCAAGGTTACGTACCCTTGAGTTGATTCTTGCTTTACTTTGATTTGTTGGACGCTTGCAATATGGATTTGGGGATCATCATAAATATTTTACTAAAGAAATGGCCTCCTGTACATCGCGTGGTGTGGAAACCTCCTGAGTACTAGATGTTATACCCTGTTGCTGTACGAAGAGATATTTTGTGTACAGTGTGCGAGGTGAATTGACAATTTGGGAGTATGAGTGGCTACCTGGGCTAAGCAATTAATTATACTTGTTCCAAACCCAGTCAGGAGTGTTATTTTTAAAATGGACAAAACCTCACTCAGCAAGCAGTTTTGTGGCTTGCTCCCTCTTCCAAGGTGCACTCGCTTGCGATGTGCTGGTGTAGCTAAAAGGAAAGGGGGGGGAAAAAAAGGCAGCTAAATTAGTAATGCTCTTACGACTAGTAAACAAACTAATGTGCACTAAAAGCTTTGGAAGGAATCAATCAAAGCCCACGACAGGCTTTGAAATTCCTGCGTAAGTGAGGCATTTTGCTGCAACTTTCTCATAAAGTTTCTCCTTCACTTGTGCTGTGCAGCTCCAAAACGGGCTTCCGTTTTAGGCTTTAAACAATTATGTAAAGTTACTTTTTTTGGCAAAGATTCTTCTCAGAAGTTAAATGGCAGAAGCTTTGACAGGTGCTTTTTGGGGCAAGGCCTTGCTTCTGCCAGCTGTCCTCAGTTCTTCTCTCTTCAGAGCAAGCCACAATTTTTCATGTTCAGCATCCGTGTTGGTGCGGGGAAATCACCAGCATTTGTGAGGCTCAGAGCCTTAATTACTTGTGGGATTTCAAAGGTTCTGAAGGTGATGACACCTTCCTAAATGCTCCTCAGGAAGAACCTGCCTCGTTGTTTCCACTCCCCTCCTACCTCCCACCCTGTGCTGGGGTTTTGCCCAAATGGGTCAGTGCAAGCCTAGAAACCGATCCTTCGGCCTGAAATTTTTGCACTTGCTTTTGATGTCAGTAAGGCCGAGAACAGAGAGGTGATTTGGGTTTCTTTCCTTTTATGTTGTGCTCTGGAGCACTTGACACATAGCTCAGTTCAGCACTGCCTTGTACCGCTGCTGTGTCCCCTCCTGGGGCCTTCAGGCCTGTGGTAAAGTAGGAGAATGTTGTCTTCCTACAGATTATTTTTTGTTCTGGGACACTTCATGGTAACCTTTGGGCTTTTTTACATTTGCTGTTAGGCTGCTAAATGTGCGTGTGTTTGGGTCTGAAACCAAAATTTGTAGAGTTACTGTACTTCAGCAAAAGCCAGTTTCTCCTACCAGCAAAGTCCTTGGGCTGACTGGGTGGCAGCTTTACCCTCGGGTTTCGGTAGGCTTTTTGATTTCTGGATGTTACGTGCTTTTAGGGAAGGGACAGGTAGACCGTGTGAGAGGTGGAAAGGTAGGGGGTGAAACATCAAACACTACAAAAAAGGGGGCTTGGTGTTTGGGGGTGCTTGCAGATCAGCTGTGGTGTTCTCAGGGGGGCCTGAGGGGCACCCCACAGGCCCCGGCTGCCTCATCGTAACCAGGGTTCATGCGACTCCTATTTCTTGATCTACCCTGGATGTTTTAGGGTCGTTCCTGCCTCCCTCGTGCATCTGCCTGGGTGCGGGGCAAGCAGAATTACGGGCTGGTAGCTGCTGGGTGCCCTGTTCCAGCAGGAAGCCTCGGGAAGAGGCCCGAGTGGAAATTGAAACCTTTCTGGGCCAAAACCTCCAGAGCATGGTGTAAGGGAGCAGAAATGAGTTTGGTAATGATGTGTGCAGATTTGGGTACCTGTATGTTGACTATGTGTCTTGTTCGTCCGTCTCTGGTCAGGTTTGAGTTGCTCCAGAGAAACCTCGTGACGTGGAGGGGTTGTGGTGCAGTTTGGTTCAGGTTTTGGGGGAGATCTTTAAGATTTTGGTGCACCGTGTCTCTGCTCACCTGCTGGTCTAAATCTCACCAAGAGAGCAGCTGGAGGGCTGTGGAAGTGGTATCTAGAGCACTGTCTTTTGGGGACTCACTTTTGTGTTGTTTTTTTTTTTTTTTTTTTAAGGGGTGGGAGTTACTTTGAAACAAGGAAAGAGTCTGTTGGGCGCGTGCTTGCGGTATCACTTCGGAGCCTCTGGTTACAGTGTCTGGAGTTGAAGGGAAGCTAGGTAGCCGTGCCCTCGCTCCATTAAGCAGCGTTCATTTTGCAGCATAAAATCGCAGCAGCGGTGCGGGATTCAGCAGGCACCAAGCACGGCTTAGGAGGCACGTCCCTCCAGCTGCCTGCAGAGCTGTTCTGCCTGGGGAGAGGTGTGGAGGCTGACAGGCAAAAGGGCTATTTAATCTGAAAGGATGTGGAACTTAAGGCTTTTAACTGTGCTTCCTAGCCCAAAGCTGGGACTTCCTCGTGCATCCCTCTTGCTGGACTGACTGGGGGCGTTTCATCTGTCAGCGGACATCGAGCCTTCTGCTTGAAGTGAAACACAGTAATACCGGCAGAGCTGGAATTAGTTCCATCACAGCTCATCTATTTTTTTTTACCTACTTTTGAAAGGATGTAACTTCTTCACGAATAAAGGAATTTTGCATATGAATCATTTTTGTTTTAAGAAACAGCACTGCTTCTCTACTGATAAGGATACTTAGCAAGTAAGTAGGACATTCATCTTCAAAGAGTTTTCGGGCCGCTGATGTGGCAGTGCCTCTTCGGCTGTGCCTGGGGCAGGTGTCCGTGGGCAAGATAGCCCGAAGTAGTGCAAGGCCACCAGCTGTGTTTTCTTGGTGCTATGCTCCTTCTTTTCTCTATTTGACCCTTTCTGAGCAGGGCTGGAGATGGTGAGCTGTCTGGATGGTGGAAAAATGTTTGACATTCCTCCGTGCAGTTATAGCTGGGGACTTCCATACAGATAAATTACCCTCACCCGAACCATAACACATTGGTTATTCTGTGTTTGGGTAAAAAAGGGGGCTTGGAAACTAGATGGCATACTGGATCTCTTGGTACTGAGGGACTCGGACTTGATTTGTTCCCTCGCATGAGTAAACTGGTGAGTAACCTAGCATTTTTAGAGTTAATTTGAGTATGAATCTTGTAAGCTGGGAGAATTTTGCAAGGCCGAGTTAGAAAGATATGTAGGCAGTAAATAATGTCCTAGATCATAGTCCTCGGTAAAATTGTTGGCAACAGCTGTGCTGAAACACAACTGGAGCTTGAGTAGCTCTGTAGCTTGAGTAGCTTCGTGCTCTGCTTCCTCCAGCTTTACTCCACAGTTACCCTACCCCAGCTCCTCCTGCCATACCTGCTGCTTGAGAGGAGCCGGGCATTTCAGGAGCTGCCCTGCTTGCTGCAGGGCTGCTCCCCCCAGAAACTGGCTTTTCAGAATTGGAGGTGAGTGTACAGCAGGATATTTCTGCTCAGAAGTGATCAGATTTCCAGGAGGGCCCTGCGCTGGAATTGTCCCTTGGCTTTGCTCTTCGGGCTGCTTTTGAAGATGAAAGTTGTTTTTTTTCCTTGGAAGGTAGGTTACGCATCCAATCCAAGTGAATAATTCTCATGGCTGCTGCAAGAAGTATTCATGCTTCTGTTCAGCGTCTGAGTCCAAGTTCCTTGAAACAGCGTTAGTCTTGAGACAAACTAGCCACATTTTCTAAATTTAGAGTTACTACGTGGTTGTGTAACTGGCCGTAAGTGAACAAGCTCTTCATATTTATTGTTTTGTCCTTAACTTGAGCAATTTTTGTCCTTGTGCCACATGAAGCCTGCGGGGTCCAGGTTATAGAAACTGCTTTGGCTTCCCATGCTGAAGTACAATCTCAGCGAGTTGTCTGCAGTCTTCAGGTTAAAGAAGAAAAGAGGAGCTGGGGAGAGGAAGGGGAGGAATCTCTGTCCTTCCTGGAAATCTTTGGGTTTTGTTGTTTCTTAGAGTCTGCAGATGTGGGTGATTCATTTGCTTCCTGTAAGAGGCAGGCTGAGCAGTGTTCGGGTGTGTTCCAAGGAGCTCGGGAAGCTCTTCCTAATGAGGTGTAGTAGTATGTAATGTTCCTTCCTTGAAGTGTATTTAATGCGGCATGTGATTGATGAACATAGACCCGAATTATTCTCGCTGTGGAAGCTTTCTGAACTGGAACAAACTTCACAGGTTGAAGCAAGGTCCTAGGCTGCGCATAGATGCTGTATATTCCTGAAATGTAGGGAAGGAGAGCACCGTGCAGGATTATACAGCAGCAAAAGTGATGCTGGAGGAAATGCCAGAACCCGATACCTGGGTTCCTAGATTAAAAATAAATAATTAAAAAAAGCCTAAAATGTCTTCTTGCTACATTAGTTGATGCTTTTATCTTAATGTGCCAGTGTTTTGAGGTCTCACACTCCATATCTTAGTGTCAGTTTTTTATATAAAAGTGTTATTGACTCAGTGACTGCCTTTTCACCCAGAACATCTGAGCGGTGTGGCTGAGCTGGCTTGTTTGCCCTTTTGACTCTCAGGCTAGAAACTTCCTCTATTTAGTTGTGTGCAGCGCTGGGGATTTTGCTGGTACACGGCAGAGAAATGGCTCGTTTGGTGCACAGGCGGAACCTGCCCTGTAATGACAAAGCAAAGTGCTAAGTGCAGGGTGACTTTCCTGTAACAAAACTCGTGCCAAACAAGCGCTCCCTGTGATTAAGTGGGCGCTGGTGAGGGCAGCCCGAGCCCGTGCCCTGCTGTCGTGGACTGCAGCAGCCCGGTTGTGTCTGAAGGTCTGCCATAAAAAGAGTTACCAGGCTGCTTTGGTCTCTGCAATTAGGAAGCTGTCCCAAATCTGGATGAGATTTGCAATTTCTACCAGAAATGTGCAAGCAGTTTGCACCCATCTCTTCTTACAGAAAGCAAACCTGGCTCCTAAGTAGCTTCTTGTCTTTATAAACGTGCTGTTAGGTGGTGAGGCACGCTCATCGTCTCCTTCTCACCCTCACTGTCTATCACTGCTTTGCAAGAGGGGCTCTTTCCCTGTTCACCCTGCAGCCCTTGTTCGCTTGCCCAAGGCTTTCTTGCTCAGAATTGTCCCCGGCTCGATCGTGGCATTAGTTGGCACCTCGTTGGGTGGCATTAGTGCTTCTTTCCAGAGGCTGCTTTTGTCTAAGACCACGTGTCAGATAAAAACTTAACACTTTCCACATCGAGCACTCTCTTTGTATTTCACTAGAGTATTATGTGATCAGCTCTCGTATTTCTTGTTTTGTCAGGCATCTTAGAGGAGGATGAATAATTTACAGGAACTGAGTATCACAACTATTGTAAGTGATGTGGTCACCATAATGCAGATGTAAAATCTTTAATTGTAGGAGCCTATTTTTTTTTTCTCCCAGTGTTGACACTTGGAGCTTTGGAAGAAATCCAGGCTAAGTTCCTGGCTTCCTCGTAATCATGCTGTGGCTAGGTGTTTTTTCTATGTATTTTTATATTTATTTTTGTGCTCAGTAATGTGATTTAGTACCAGACTGTTGTCTGTTGATATTGGTTACCCTTTAAAATCTATTTGCTCTTGCATGACGATGAAAATAATTGAGAGCTGAATTACGTCCTACAGTGACTGTGGCACGAGTGTCGGTGTTGCTTTTGCTTCTTCTGGTTTTGCCCCATGCAGCTTCTTTTTTTTCAGATCGGGGTAGTCCTTCTGATTAGCATATGTGCAACCATGCAAGCCAGCCAGTTTTGTAGGGAAAATGCTCTTATCACAACTCCCAGAGCTGGCATTCTTGCTGCAAAGTGAGTACTCAAAAGCAATCTTTTTCTTAGCATTTGTGGAGATGGTTGGGAACTGCTGGTGAGCCCTAGGTGGGGGGTTTGACAAGCTGTATTTAACCTCCTGGGCTGTAGTCTGTGGGGTAAACTGGTCTCATCAGCCAGCCTGCCTCTCGTAGGCGGTGTTGTATGTCTGTTTCTGCCCATGGTGACTCTGTCATGAACCTTAACTTTCTCTTGGGGAAGCTTAATTTGAGTTTTCCTTAATCTCTTCTGAGCTGGCGTTGATAAGTGTTCGCTGTCAGGAGGGCCGTGATGAGAAACCCTCAAGGGACTGAAAAGATGTCTGTTAAGCGTGGCGCCTGTAGGACAGGTCCCTGTCTCCTGCTGTCACTGCTCCTATAAGCTAAGGTAAGCGTGGGGCAGGGGGGAACAAACTCGGTTACTTTCCAAACTCACATCTCGCTGACCACCTCGTCCCGTTTGGGCTGGTAAGTCATTTTCTAGAAGCATTTGCAGACCATCTTAGGGCTCTGCCCTGCAGCCCGTGCCTGCATCTCTTTGGGATCTGAAAGCATCCCCTTGCTGTGATGATGGCGGCGAGCTGAGTGCTCCAGCAGCTGCAGAGCCCGTGCTGCTTGCTGGGGAGAGCAGCCCACGAAGTCTTTGTGGGATGCCGTTTGTTCTCAGTGCTGCTAACTTAGCCCCAGACCAGTTCTGCACAGGGTGCCTGCCTGGGGTCTGCAGTGCTGCCAGTGCTTGAATGAAGCCTTAAAACAAAAGATCAAGAAGTAGACGCAGAACCAAGTTCAGAGCATCCTCGTCCAGCCTGTGTGTACTACTGAGCATGGGAGAAAAGACTTGAAATTGCAGTTCTCTCCCTGCTTTGACAGCAGCAGACCCGTCCGATGTTTTGCCACCAACTGGCAGGGCACCTGCTTGCCCCCCTTTTTTTTTTTTCCAGTTTTATCAAAAAAATCCCTGGGTGTTCTCAAAATGCTTAGTTACGTATGACCTGCTAGCCTGGGAGCGATGCATCTGAACTGCGCGGTGACGTTGAGCTTGGGTTTTAGCTTTTCCCACTAATTTAAGCTAGAAGTTTTTTGGTTGTTTTTTTTTTTTTCACCCAGTTGCTTTAGGGAATTTGAAGCGAAGTAGCTGGGATTATCTGCGTTCTGAGGAAGAGCAAAACAAAGCATGTTTATGATGTTCCCATGTGAAACCGAGGTCCCAGGAGGAAGGCTGCAAGGCTGGCAGTGCTGTGTGCAGGGCTGGTGCTGCTGCTCCTGGCTTAGCCTCGCCTAAACACCGGCTCTGAGTTTATTTTAGGCTCGCAAGAATAGGAGGCACCTGTCACGTTCAGCTGGGCTGTGATTTAGCCAAGTGGCAAATCTACCTTAGAGACCAGGAAAAGGAAGAGCTTTTAATCAGGAATGCCAGCGTGCAGCCTGCGATCTGAACCCAGCCCTCGGTGATGGGTGAAATTCCTCCTCTCGACACCTGCCTGGCTGTAAGTGGCTGTTTGGGCAGGGGGCAGGGGCTGCTCAGATGCCACTTGGGTGAAATCTGAGCGATGTGTTGAAAGCATACAGCTTAGAGCTGGGGCGTTGCCTTGCTTCGGTGGGTGTACTGAAAACTGGGCACCTGTCCGCCACGAGGTGCTGTAAAGGTAAGGCAGCTCCGAGCTTCTCTTTGGGGCATTTTAAAACTCTGATATCTTCCTGAACCGTGTTGGTGCTCCATTCACAAAAACGTTGTTAAAATCTCCTGCCGAGAGGTATGCGTTGTTTTTATCCCATCCCACTCCCCCACCTAAGTGACTCGTTTTCAGGAAACTGCTTTTTCAGTTCCCTCCTTTTGTGCACATCGCAAAGGTTTGGGTTTTTTTCATAATTATGAAGAGGAGTGTTGTTCGAGTGGCCAGCCTGGTGGTAATAACATCTAGCAATATGGGTTTTGGTGCAGTGCTCGAGTATCCTTCACAAGTCTCCTTTGATAATTGTCCTCTGACAGAGCTCACTGAGAAATTCCCCGTCGCGTGCCTGCTCCACGATGATGTGGGAGCAGCTGCCGAGGCTCCTGCAAAAGGAGAGCTGCAGCTTGCTGGGATCCGTTCAACCTGGGAGCGTTACCTGAGCCTTGTGGTGCGTGTGGTAGAGGAAGAGTAAGATCCAACTGCAGATTTGACTTTTATCCTGATTTATTCCTGAGATGAGCTCAGCTCGTCTTGAGAGAAGCAGCTTCTTGTGAACCTTCATCAGCATCGTATTAAATCTGCTCTGTACGAACCAGCTAGGTGAACCGGATCTGGGACTTCTCAATCGTAGGCTTCGAATTTTTAGCCAACTTCTGATCGTTGGTCTGCTCCTGTTCAGAGGTGCACGGCGCTTCAGTGCTTTAGTGCTTTATCACTGAGGCGCTTAGAGGCTTCGGTGGCTGGGTGGAGATTTTACCTGTGCCTCCTGGCAGTCCCCTTACTGCGTTATTAGGCAAGCTAGTAAGGTGGGGGTACAAATCTCTGAATTTCCGAAGCCTGTTGCATTTCTGAAAACGCTTACAAGCCATCCTCTGCATTGTCCCGCTTGTCGAGGAGGCTTAGAGCTGACACCTGGGCGTGATGTCATAGTGGTGACAACGGAATTGTGTGAGGAAAGGTTCTGGAACGCGGCCGAGGCAGGAGGGTCAAGCACGGACGGGCAGCATGTACCACCCTGCTGCGTAGAGGACTTCTTTTAATGTCCTTTTTCCTGTTACCATCTCAGCCTAGCCTGTCGGTAACCTGAGAGCTAGGAAGAACTCTGGGGCTGCAACAACATGTATGTTTTTTCCGTAAGGGACAGAAAGCAGGTAAGAATGTTGTTGGGGGCTGCCTGCTGAGGGCACAGGCAGCAGGGCGGTAAGACTTGGAGTTGCCTTAAAATTGTTTTGCCGAGGAAGGCGGCGTTTGGGTTCTTTGGGGACTGAAAATGCAGATTTGCGATGGTTGTTTGCGGTTCAGCTCACAATTTGCTATTATTGCAGTACTTCAACACAAGCCGTCCACCAGCGCAACCCCTGCAGAGGGGATGGGCTCAGAGGTTGGGTGTGTGGCTGTGTTTCTCCCAGGAATCAGCCAGTTTGTGTCCCTGCTGGTCAGGTGTGCAGAAGGGGATGCCCTTCTTGCTGCCTTTCAGGTTAAATATAGATGTTGGCTTAAGTTTTCCTAAAAATCCGGAGTTAAACTCCGCTGCTAACCAGGTAAATGTTCAGCTCTTCGTGTCTTTCAGTGATTGTGAACAGCGGCCTTATCTTGATTGAATATGCAAACACAGAATTAAAGAGATTAGAGCAGTTTACAGCGTGGTTGGTGCGTGCAGTGGCCGCTGAGGATGCCCCATACCAGGCTGCGCAGCCTCTTCTGGAGGGATTTCCAGGGAAATTTGTTCCGTTGTTCAGAGACTGATGGCCGTGTGAGCCGAACCCTCTGGAAAATCCTCCTGTCCTGCCTCCTCCAGCTGCTCAGCCTCCAGGGGCGGTTAGTTATGGCCTTGTGCTCCCAGGTTGTGTTTGCCTGGCTGCCATGCGGAAACAAACCGCTCAGAAGTGGCAGGGGAAGCGGCAGATCTGCGAGGGGAGGCAGGAAGGCGAGCAGACCTCACCTCTCCGTCCCTCGCTTCCGTGCCAGGGCTGTCGTGCTCTGATAGAGGACAGCTCACTTCTTTTCGAGCCCAGCGCCTTCGTTGCATTCCCCCGAAGCCGGCACACGGGGTGGGAAGGCTGGGAGGGAGATGTGGTGCTGAGCTGCAGCAGGACCTGAGGGGTGCCGGTGCTGCAGCGAGGCAGAGGAGTACGGCGGGAGCAGGAGCTGGGTGGCCGTGAGCTGCCTCTGCGTCCTGCTTGTGTGCAGCAGCCCCGAGGGAGGAACACGCGTGTGCCTTGGGGAATACCCGGGGGGGTTCTGGTGACAGCTCAGGACCGGTTTGTGGCTGTCACTGGTGTGCGTGGCAGCAGGGCACCTGCTGCTGCGGGAGAGCAGCGCTGCGGCTGCAGCCTGCTGCCCGCCAGGGGATGGTCCAGGAGGTGCCTGTTGGAGAACGTTTTGGGGTAGGAGCGGGTGGCGGTGGGCGTCTCTCCCTTCCCGGCAGCTTGCTCAGGGCGACAGCGACTTGCTCTGCTCGCCGTAGGCAGAGCTGAATTCCCAGCCGGGAGCCTGGTGGGCAGCGGTTGCTCTCAGTCCCCTTGTGCCTGCTGGGGCGGGGTTGGCAGCGGCCCTCGCTTCACAGCCGGGAATCTTTGCTTAATTCCCGGTCCGGCTTTGGGTTTCTTGAACGTCAGAGGCAGACCTGCCTCCTGGAGGCGTTCTGCCTCGCTGGATGCAGACCACGCCAGGGGTCTGTCCCGCTGCCTCGCCGCGGGCGTGGTGCAGCAAACCCCCCCTGTGCCAGCACCCCCGGTTTCAGCAGAGGAGCTGCACTGCTGGAAGGAAGGAGTTTACGCCGGCAGAAAATAGAGGGCGTGTTGTTTCCTTCCACTTGGAGGGGTCTCTAATCCTGATGTCTCCATAGTTGTTTTTTTTTTTTCTGTTCGGATTGCTGTGAACAAAAGGAAAAATCATGGTTTTTTTTCCATTTGTGGCTCTTAGCACACCCCCGATGAACTCCTGTCTGTTTAAATCTCCGACCTGTTTCTGTGCAACCTAATCCTTGCCGCTTTGTGGTACACACGCTCCGTGCGCCTCCTGATCTCAAGTGCTCGGCGTAGCGAAGCCGGAGGTATTTTCACTGCTGTCAGTGCCGTTGGACTTCACGGTGTTGGGCGTATCCCGTTCTGCATCGTGCCACGACAAAACGAAGAGCATTCGGAGTTACCCGGGGTCTTCATTGCTGCTGGTGGTGGAGAGGGCAGAAAAAACGTTGTGGTTTAGCTTTTCGTTAAAAAAAATAATAATAACGGAAAAAATTGAATCTCTGAAGTTGATCCGGGATTGTAAAAGACTAAACCTGAAACCCTGATAGGGAGAAAGCGTTAATCAAATGAGTGTTTTCCCAAGGCCGTGGCAGTGCAGGGTGTGCTGTCCTTTCACTCTTGGTTTTTTTTCCCAGCTCTTCTCCCTGGCTGGCGCCTGGGGAGGGAGCTGCTGTCCCCACAGGGCGCCCTGCGCTGGGAGCAGCCCGGGTTAGAGCCCTCGGGAACGGGAGCACTCTGCCTAAATTCCTCCTCCGTCGACCTTCCTGTGGTTCCTTTCTGTTGTGTGGATTTTTTTGGTGCCGGGGGGAGTTTTAGGGGTATTTTCTTGCTGGCTCTGTGTTAGTAGAGGGGAGAGGCTGCATCTCAGGGGTAGCTGGAAGTGACCGGTGGCACCACAGGAGCAGCTTTCAGGACAGAAGGGTAAGTCGTGGCTCTTGTACGGGAGTCGCCGCTCCCTGTTGTGTCTTAACCCCGCTGGTGAGCCTGCTTGCCCGTACGTTGCCTGTACTGACGGCTCATTTCCTGCGGAGACAAGAACTCACGTTGCTGACCTCCCCGACGACTTCCCTTTTCCTCTTCCTCCCCAAACCTGACTGCAGCTTTCCAGGAGCACCCCCTCGCACGGCAGAGGCGCTGAAGCACCCGTTGGGGCTCCCCGGGGCCTCGGCGTGCACCGATCCCAGCGCTCTGCAGGTGCTGCTCGCCTCGGGCTGCCCCTCTCTGGACCTGGTGCCTTTTTTACCCTCCCTCCTGGAGCTCCTGTACGTTTTTTTTTTTTTTTTTATCTGAAGAGACACGAGGCTACCCCATCCATCCCTGCTGAACGCCGACAAAATGCTGGAACTGATGAAACGGGCACGTTCCCTCTGGAGCTGGGCCTCCCTCCAGCCGAGGAATGTAGGTCAGAGTTAGCTACGTAAAATGAAAAAGGGCTTGATTGTAATGGCAGCATTTCACCTAGATAATCCGGAGAGGTCCTCGCGCTAATGGAAAACCTGTTCGTACATATACGCTCTTTAATATGACTCATTAAGCAAACCTAATTAGGCAGCAGCATCAGCGCTCCTAAATGCCATGGCACGTGGTTGTTCGGGCTGTAGGGCTGGCACCCCGACTCGTACGTCCTCCTGTCTGCTGGCCGAATCTGTGTTCCCAGCCCTCGGTGCCCGAGGCGAGGGGAAAGGAGGAGGGCAGCGAGGTGCGAGGCGCTGCTGAGTCCCTGGGGGGGATGAAGGTACCGTCGGCTGCCTGCGCCGGGCACGTAGCTCCGGGGGAGTGAGAAATGAACCTGGCCAGATGAATTAAGCACGCTGGAAGCTGGTGCTGCTTTGTGTTCAGTGAGTAAATCTGTTGGGAAGGTGTGCGGCGTAACGTGCTGGAGATCTCCCAGCGCACCCCTGGTGAGAGGAGTGCTGAAAAACATCTGACAAAGACGACGCATGCATGTGAGCAGCGAGCCGATGGCTGGCAGGTATTATGCAGATGCTGAGGACCTTTCACTGTGGGATTCTGCTGCATCAGGTGCTTTCCGGTTGGTTTTTTTTTTTTTGAGTTTATAGCAAGAGCAAGGTGTCATTTTGTGCTCACAGCAAAAAATTATCCGTCTTACTGCCTCTTCTGTATGCTCAACGCGCTTTGTATCTTGAGCTTGTGTGCAGAGCGTGTATTCAAATGAAGTGCTGTGTTCTTGGCTTATCATTGTCCACTTTTTAATGATGCCCCCGATTTCTTCACAGCTCCGTGTCCCACCCCAGCGCTAGGTGTGTGGCAGTGGCCGATGAAACAGCTCCTCCGTACGTGCAGCTTGGGAAGCTGGGCAGTCTTTGCAAGTAAAAATCACCATTGGGAGCGTGGGAGCATCCCGGCTCGGTTTGGGCTGCTGCTGTAAGTTGGGCATCCTCTCCAGGAGCCCGACAAGTACGCAGCCATAATTAACGGGGCAGCTTTGAGGGGGAATGCAGTTTATATCTCTAATTAAGCACGACAGCCCGTATAATGCAGCCTGAGGCTTCTCAGCCCCCCATGACCCATCCCGGAGCGTGGCTACAGCTCAGCACCTTGGCGGTTCTGCGTACCACCGTGCCTCCACGTGGCTTTTTGGTGGCTCTGTAATCTGCCGCTCTCCACGGCGGCACGCCTGCAGCTTTGTGCATCTTTCGGGGGCTCCTAGGACCCTCCTCACCGTGGCTTTTTGGCAGATCTCAGCCAGCCTCCGTTGTGCCGAGAGGAGGAGGACGCGGAGCACCTCCCCGGCCCTCGGGGAGCGCAGCTTCCTAAATCATCTCGTGTTTTCCTGGAGCGTTTGCAAACCTCCTCTAACCGCGTTTATGGCTCAGTGTTTCACCGGGGCCGTGATGGGCTGAAATCCCTCTATTATAGCTGGAGTCGTTAAAGTGAGGGACGTGTTCTGTGTGCGGCTCGTAACAGGGTCTGGCGGTACAGCAAAGCGCTCGCTTTCCTGCTGTGTATGTGCATAGCGATAGATCCCCATTAAAAAAAAAAAAAGTCAGTGTAGGAAGCAGGCATCAAGCAAATTGCGGTTCCAGGAAATACGGGGCTCCCTGTCAAGGATAACGGACCCGGTTTAAGAAGGTAAAATGTGTTTTGCAGACGTGGTTATCGATTGCTTGTTCTCCAGGCTGGGCTTGTTCAGGGTATAGCCGCGAAGGCATCCGGGGGTACACAGCATCCTCCCGGAGTCGTGCCGCTGCAGGGACAGGGATCAGTGGCTGTGTAATTGATTGGCTGCGTCATTCCTCTTGAGCGTTTTCTTCCTCCGGGCGGAGATACTCCCAGGGGGCTGTGAGCACAGGTACAGCGCCGGGCTGAGTGCCGCGTCTGCGCTAGCTGAGAAGCCAGCGCTCCTTTAAAGAAGGGGGGCAAAAAGCCCTCTCGCTGACTGGCTGTGCCTGTTCGGAGGCAGATCTGCTGACTCCAGGCAAACGGGCTCTTGCTGCTTTGTGCTCCTGCTGCCTGGAGCGAGCGCTTGTTCCCGTAAGGGCAGAGCTGCCCACGTCCCCCGGGAGAGGCCACGGAGGCAGGGGGATGCTTCAGGTGAAGGACCTCGGCTCGTCCCGCACCGCGAGTCTGAAGGGGGGGTGGGAAGGATGGGAGGGAGCAGCCAGCTTTGTGAATGCACGGTATTTGTCAGAGGTGAGGTCCCAAAATGCCGTTGTAGCGTCCTCTCCAAGCACGTCTGCGCTGAAGCATCCCTCAGGCGAGGTTACTGCCTGCTGCGCGGGACGTTAGGCTGGGAGGGGAGCAGAGCCGTGGCCCTGAAGCGTTCAAATTCCATGAAAACTTCTTACGAAAGCTGCCAGGAGCAGCCCGCCGCTCTGTATGCAGAGGCGAGGGACGCAGCAAAGCCGTGGGTCTCTGAAATAAATAAAGCTCCTCACTGCTGCCCTCCCTTTTAAGAAAGTTGTGGTCCTGCAAAAGGAGTTCCCCGTTGTCTGTCCAGTGTCCAGAGGATGCCCGGCTGGCAGGGATTAATGCGAGTGTAAGATTTTGACCAAAATCCTTGTATGGGGGGATACTTAATAATATAGCTTCAGCAGGTTTAGAATGGGAACTTTGTATTTTATATTAAAAAATCAGAATACCTGGCCTTGTTGCTTCTCTGCCGTTGCTGTGTGTCCACATCGCTCTGTGACCTCTGCGCCGCCTTACACCAGGGGCTGTGACTTCTGTGCACGTACCCCTGTGCTTTGTGGCTGCTCGTTTGTCAGGAAAGGGTTGGGGGGGGGGACTAAAGAAGGTTCCCCGATGGATAACCTTGAATCGTCACCTCCCGTGTGCCACTGAATAACCGAACAGCTACTTGCAGAACAACGTAGGAGAGGTTTCTGTGCTGATGTTGGGTGTTCTGCTGGGTAAATGCTGTGTTGGGTAGCTCGTGGGAAGTGGTGTAAGAGTCACCCTGGAAAACACTCAAGGCAAAATGATGATAGTCACGTCGATGACTGCATTGACAGGTTTTAATATGAAGCTGAAAGCTCTGTGTTCTGGCTGGGAGGTAAGGAAGAAAAAGTCAGTCCGCCGGCCTTAGCTGCGCGGGGACGATAGAGCGGTGCCTCGTCCCAGGAGTAATAAATTGGGCTCGGAAAGGCTCTTACACCTCTGTCCCTTTCACATCATTGCTGTCATCGCTCCTTGCGAGATTTTTTTTTCAGTTATTGCAGGAATTGAAGGTGGTTTGCCTTTGCATTACAGGCTGCACAAGCAGCATGGCAGGGAGGTGGCGAGTTACGCTCGCTCTGGCTGGAGATGCTTTGGTCTCCCCCCTGCCGTTCTGCGAGTGCCGAATTCCCTTCTTGAATAAAAAGGCACGTAACGGTGCAGGGGCTGCAAAACCTCGGTCACCGACCCGGAGCCCCTGGAGCCTGGTGTGCGGGTCGGGTAGGGGCCGCCCCTTCCTTTCGCAGCGGTTGTGTAAGGGAGGGATAACCGAAACTCTTCCAGTGAATAGAAAATGCAGCCGAGGTTTTTTGGGCAGTGATGCAATTGTGCTGCATTGTCCCAGTGGCATTCGCAGGCGCCGGTCTGCAGCGTGAGCTGGGGGAGTGGCTCTGCTGTTTATCACAGATAAACACGGGGCGCTCACACTGCCGCCGAATTCGGGGTGGGCTCTCCGTGGTATTCCAGACCCTGAGCTGGTCTTAAAGGCTTAGGTTTATTTTTTTGAATATCTGACTTCCCCGTGTGTGTATACAGCTGGTTCAGGAGGCGTTGTTATTTAGCAGAAAGCTGTTGCAGAGCGCTTGGGGTGTCGTGCAGCCGGCGTTAGCCGTTGTACCTCTTAAATCACCGCCTGCCTGCGTGCTCGGAGGAACCAGAGAGGTGACCCTCGGCTTCTGGCTGTGTCCTGACCAAGGCAGCGGTGCCAGTTTTCCTCGGGAGCCGCGTTGCAGAGCATCCCCCATCCCCGAGCACCCTAAATCCCAACCCGTGGAGCCCTAACCCTAACTCCAGCCCGAGCACCCCGTACTCCCGGGCTCAGCCAGCAAACTCACCCACCTCCCGGTGCGCTTTGTGAACAACCTGCTCGGCCTCAGACAGCTCTGCTGTCCTTGCAGCAGCCCTCACGTGTAGCAGAGCAGGGAGGCATCGCAGTGTGTGTTACTCAGCCCCAAATATTCCTCCAAAGGGGTGCTTCAGAGCAGGCACAGACCTCGGAGAGCCCCGAGGGACCGGGGAGCTCCGCGCCCCCGCTGCCGGGTGCTGCCTTGGGAGCGAGCATGACACAGCATTTGCTGCGCTTTCAGCTGGAGCTATTTATACATCGCTTTTCAGCTTTGTTTTGGCTCCTCCAGGAGATTCTGTACTCGATAAAATAATCCCACTTAAGTTTATTAAATTTGCCGGAGTTCCCAAGACCTGGATGGGGGCTGTGGCTTCGCGGCAGGGCCGTTCCCGTGTCCGAACGCGGCTGAACGCGAGGGAATCTCGGCGTTAAGATAAGGCAGGCTTCAGTCCCCGAAGTAATTTGACCTGCAGGCTGGACTGGGTTTGGCTGCTCGTGTGGACCAAAACAGGCGTGCTGGGGGTTGAAGGAGAACAGGCTGCGACACCTTCCCTCTCCTAGGAGAGAAAATCGCTGCAGTTGCGAAGCGTCGCTGTCTGCGCCTGGGGGAAGGGACCCTGGGGAGGTGGCAGTGGAGGCTACGGGTGGGAAAAAAAAAAAAAAAAGGAAAGAGGGGGCTGCGTTACGCCACCCGTCCCGTGGCAGCCTCCTCCGCCGGGGTGCCGCACGGCTGACATCCCACCGAGGAGCTCGGGCTGCGTCCGGGATTTTAAGCAGCTTTATAAATAGCGGTGCTCAAACCGCCCGTGTGCGGGGACTGCGAACGGCGAGGGGAGACCGAAATATTCCTGGTTTAATTTGTGAACCAGCCCAGAGCGAAAAGAGGGGAGAGAAGAAGCAGAAACACCCGTGGAAGCATCTTCCCTGGTGCATGCAAAGCACATGCCGGGGTGGCGGGGGGTCAGACGGGCAGCATTGCTGGCGACTGCAAAGCACAAACGGATGAATTTGAGGCACCTTAAACCATCCTTTCTCTCCTTCTCGTCTGTTGTCTCAAAGCTGCTTGCAGGTTGTGCCGGCGCTGAATGGCTGTGAGCAATTAGAAGCTCATTTAGGTGGCTGGTTTGTATTCACAGCAGCAGCGTATGAGCTAACCAGCTGGAAAGCAGGCACGGTGATTTTCTGGTGCTGCGTTCTCCCTCTTGTTGTTTCCCTGGCAGTTTTTGCAAGGTGGGTTTTTGCCGTGGGCTAATGACGAGCTCCTGCAGGGCCTCGCTGACCTGTCACTATGCTTGGTTCGCTGGGCAGAGCCACCACCAGCCGCCTCTCAGCTCTGCAAAAAAGTCCTCCTTGGTTTGGTTGTGGGGAGGAGAGGAGGACACAGAGCTGTGCGCATGGTTCGCAGGAAAAGCGAGGGAACAAGCCAGTGCTTAAGGAATATTTTTGACAAATATGTTCTTTATTCCTACGCCAAAAGATGTAGAAAGGTGCGGCGCGCCTGCAGACCTGCTCGCAAGGCGCAGCAGCCGCGTGGTTTCCCTCGCAGCATCCTTTTTATCCCCCTGGGTGGACGAGGAGGTGCAGCAGCCCCAGGCCTGACGTTGTGCTCCAGATGCCTCTCGGAGAGGCGAGTGACTGATCCCTGCAGCGCCGATGCCACCCGGATGGCAGCCCCGGAGCAGTCCAGCCACCAAACCGCATCGTGTCATACCGGCCGTCTCCATCCCGAGGCGGCGGTTTGAGGAATTGGTTCAGGTACACGAAAGAGCCACCAGACACCCTCTTTTCGTGCGGAAGGAGGGACACAGCTTCATCTCCGAGGCTGCTGGGACTCCCAGGAGTCGAGACCGGTGGCCGGAGGGCTCCAGCTGTCTCCCTGTCACCCAGGCGAGCTGTCCCTTTGGGGACTCCTCTAGCAAACAGATGCACCTGGTTCTTCAGGTCCACTTAGGTTTCTTCAGGCACTGCCAAAAAATCAGCGCAACCGTTGCTTGCAGTCTGGGTGGCTGCATTTACCAAGGCCTCCAGTGCCGCCCCCTGAGGTCCTGGCTGAGAACCGGGCACCTCTCGGCAGGGTCGGGGCGGCTGCACGGGGCTGTGCTGCCCCCGGCTGCTGCCCCACGGCCGGGCATTGCCAGATCCCCCCTGTGCTGCAGGGGAGGCTTTGGGACGGCTGGCGTGGAGGCAAAATGTTGTCTGCTGCTCTGCTGGCTGCGGCCAGCCGGCATCTCCCGTCTCTGGCTGCAGTCTCCTGTGGGTTTTCCAGGTAACAGTGCCATCTGCTGCTGGGTCGCTGCTGTTCTTAGGCAGATGCAGCAGGAGCTCGCGATCGGCCATCTTCCTGGAAGAAAATGCGGGGGGGGGGGCTGCAGGGATCTGTGCTGCTGGGACGTATCTTCCGTCATAGACAGCTGCTGGGAAGAAAAACCCTGTGTTTGGATTAAATCCTGTACCTGAGGGCATCTTTGTAAGGACCAAATGACTCCAGGTGGCTTACTGCTGGACTTGCTGTTCGGTGCAGCTTCTCTCGCGAGGTCTCTCCCTCCACGTGTTGTAGTCCTAGCCGCGTATTTTTGCACTTTACTCTCCCCCATCTTTACGCTAAGCATCGTTATGCTCTTTCTGGATTATTTTTGCTTATCTCTTCCAAGGTGTTGTAAAGCTTTTTTACACGCAGGTGTTGCTGTGTCTCTGCTGCTTCACCCCTTCATCAGACATTTGACCCCGGCTCACAAGCAGGCGGGTTTCCTGGGGCTTTTTGAGATTGCTGGTGCTCAGCTTTTAAGCAGGTAGGATGAAAACGGGAGGCTACAGATGCTGGAAATCTGGGAGTTGCTATTGCTGCCTACAGCTGGCATTCGCCTCCCGAGCAAAGCAAAGAGCAGGGTGGGCTGGTGCAGCTCCCTGCTCGCCTGCTCCCCGGGCTGCTCCTGCCCTCCTCTGCCGGTGCCTCGCTCCCTCTGCTGGGAGAGGCTTCCAGACCCGCTGCTCTCCCTTCAACCGACCCAGGAACCCTCCCATCGCCTTGTCTTCCATCCCCCGAATAGCTGCCGGGGGGTTTTACCTTCCTCTTTAGATCCGTGGGTTCCCCAGCCCGGGGAATCTGCCTTGCAGTGATTTCCAAAACGTCATGTAAATTTGCAGAGCTACAGGAAAGATTTGTTGCTGGTATAATAAAGAACATTTGACGGTCTTGGACAAGGAAAATCCAAGTAAAAGATTTCCTTTTGCTGCGAGAGAGATTTATTTCTGAAGCCGAATTCCTCTGCTCTGAAGCACAGCGTTTACCCACACTATAATTGAACTGAACTTTCTTTGTGTCAAACAACTCGTTCAGGGTTGGTTTTTTTGGTGTTTTTTCCCCCAAATTCCACTTGTTGGAAAAGGCAAGGAGAGCCTTACTGCCAGCAGGCTCGAAGGTGTTTGGTGGGAGTGGGGACGCGTCGCTGTGAGTGCTGTAGGGGGGTTTTGTACTTACAGAGGGTGGAAAGAGGTTCTGCCCCCAAAGAACTTTACTGCCCCAAAATATTGGGGGGGACGTGACGGACAGAACCGAAGTGGGGTGGTTAGAAATGCAGAGAGGGGCAAAGTCGTCGCAAGCGCCTTGCAGGCGGCTGTGACGATGGGGAAGGCTCGGAGAGCTCTGGGGTCTGCAGGACACAGCCTCGGGTTTCGTCTCCATAACGTGCCATAAAGACAAACCCGAGAGCTGTCAGTTTGTCTTAGGAGAGCTGGGGGTCCCCGGGGAGGCTCCCCATGAAGGCAGACGATACAGAAGCTGATGACACAGCTGGGTTTTGAAACTGCCCCTGTAACAAGCCTCCCTGCCTGCAGCGTCAAGAGGGACCGGTGACAGGAGCCAGCCGCCTGGAATCTCATCATTTTTTGGGTTCCCTCATCTCCCGCGGGTGCTGCAGAGGCTTCCCCCTGCTGCCCCGCGTGCAGCCACCCGCCCCGGGTCCCCCAAAGGGCTGGCCATGTACCCCATAAACGAGGGCTGTGTAATTTGATGGAAATTAATGACTTCAGCGCAGGGGCTGTAAAGCTGTTGTAGCCGTTCAGCTGGTGCCAGGTGAGTTTATTGCAGAGCAGCGATGGCCTGGGGCTGAAAGCTGCCGCTGGCCGTGGCATCCTAGTGAGCTAGATGTAGGGAATCCTTCTTTAGGTCGTGCCTCTTGCTTGTTTGAATGCGTGTTTTGTCCACACGTACAATGAAACCCGGCGTAGTTTGCAGGTAACAAACCCTGGTTTGTCCTGCTGGCTGCGTCCGGGCTGTGTCGGGTGAGTGACAGCTTCAGATCTGCTTTCCCCAACAAAAGCACTGTAATGTGGTATCGGCCGGCCGTCTGCAGGTAGTGCTGCAAGTGGTGTAACGCAGTATTGATTTCTTCTTGGCTTCTGAGAAGTCCTTGAAAGCATTTATTTCAGTTCTGCGGAGCACCTCCCTGCCTCCCCCGTTGTGTTCTGCAGCCGAAGTTAATTGTCAGCCCGACCTTCTGCAGCACGGGGCTTTGCGCCGCCCGCGACAGCCTCACCAACAAGCTTCTGGACTTTTTTTCGCCAAATGTAGGAAACAAAAGATTTATGCTTGCTGTCCTTCCCCCTTTAACCGATACAGAGGGAAACTGCTCGTGGGTTTTGAGAGTCAGTTTAACACAGGGCACGTTGAATATTTTTACTCTTGGTGCAACTTCTAAGTAACTCTAAATTTTTCCTACTCTTGTAACTCTTTGCGAGCTGTGGAATGCAATGTGGTGTTTTGAAAATGCCAAATGACGTTGAAGTGCAAAATGGTTAAAACTCTGAACTCCTCTAAAGGCGTTACCCTGCCCTGCTCCATAGCAGGGCGTCGGGAGCTGTGTCCCGCTGCCTTGCTCAGGAACCCACATCTTGCCCCAGAAGGGCATCTGTAAGGAGTGCTGGGCTCTCCAGGACCTCCTGTGTCTCAGATTTTGAACTTCTGCCTGGCAGGACTGCACGTGCTCGCCACGTAGGAGTAGCCAGGGCTTGTCACAGGATCAGTGCGGGTTTATTCTCGCTCTTCTGCAGCCTCATCCCACAAGAGTTGTTTTTCAAACCCTCTGTTTTCTAGTTTGTCTGCTCTTCGAGGTCATGCGGTTTCGGTTCTCAGAAGGTCACGTTTCTCATACCTCTGCCCCGTTCTCATTTCCCTCCTTCCCTCCTCATAATCCCTGCGTGGCTGCGAGCCCCCAGCTGGCCGGAGCGGTGCTGTGAGCTGCTGCGAGTGTCCCAGAGCAAACCAAGCTCCGCAGGATTCTCTCTTCTGGCTTTTTTTTTTTTTTTTATCCTCTCCCCTGCTTTTTTTGTACAACACCTTATGATCAGTGTAGCAGAAACGTCTTTCGAGGGACGTGAGCTTTGGATGTGGAGCATATTTCCCTCAGAGTCACGTGCGGTGCCGCTGGTAGCGCATCGATACTGAAACTCTTACGAACATCTTGGCTTCGCGTCTTCTGGATGTTTGAAATCCTGAACCTTTGTCATCCAGCCCCGTGCATCCAGGCTGTGTTTGGACAGTTGACTTGCTATTTCAGACACCTCCTTTGCATTTAAAGAAGACCAGCTCACGCTAAGACGATTGCTACGCTGCCGTTTGCGCTGAAGAGAACTTGGGTGTGCAGTCAGACCGGGGGGGGGTTAAAAACTAAAATAAGCAGGGGGTGCTGACCTGGGCGAGGACATTTACCTCGGGATGGCTGCTCTCAGTGGCTCGCCCCTCGGCCAGCTCCACGAGCACCCATCCCACATTCACCCTGTGCCGGGGCAGCTGCTGGGCTGCGTGGGGCTGGTGGTGGGGTGGCCCCTTGCCCCGCCATCCATCCCGCTCCCCAGCCAGCACTGCCTGCCACGCTTGGATTTAGCCTTAATTAATTGATTAGGGAGCACGCTGCCTCTGGGCGTCTCTGGCAGGAGGCTGCTTTCCCTGTGGCTTGCTGCTAACCTGATTTTTTTAAATATTTTTTTTCTACGTGGAGCATCGATGCTCCAAGTTCCCGTGACAACTTGGGAGCTGGCGCGTGGGTGCTGTGCCCTCCAAACCGATGCTGACCTGGGGACTGCAGGGCCCTGCCAGCTGGAGCTGGGGGCCGGGAGGGAAGTACGAGCAGAACTAAAATCATACTCCGGTTAAACGTGGACAGATAGTAGCTAGTTCATTCAACGACAGACCCGAAAGGCGTTGTCTTGTCCACCGCCCTTTCTTTCTGTTAGCCCTGCTGAGAGAGCTTACTGTCCCCTTTACGAGACAGGCTTTGCAAAGTGGCAAGCGATGCTTTCTTTATTTGCTAATGTAGCAGGAGAGCATGGGAGCGTTAGGGAAGCTGTACGAGGACTGCTGGGACACGTGGGATGGGGAAGGAGCCGAGAAGGGCTGCTGGTAGCAGGTCTGTGCTGGTCGAAACCCGGTCTCCCTGCCCTGCTGGTGCCTGCTGCCAGCCAGGACCCTGCTACGCTCAAATTTCCAGCTTCCACAACACCCTGTGCCCTTCTGGCTCTTGGTAAGTCGCTGGGTGGATGAACATCCCTTCCGTCATCCAGCAGCTCTGTTGGACACACAGGCTTCGTCTGCAGCGGTCGCGCTTTCCTCCATGTGTTTTAAGCAGTCACCAAAGGAGAGGGCGGTGACTGCTGCTTTTTATCCTCCGTCCTTATGTGCACATTCCCAGAGTTCTTATTATAGAGGATGAAATCTGTGGAAAGCGTCAGAAATAGAAGCCGTTCTGTGCAGTGGCTGTGTGGAGGTAGGGGCTGTGGGATCCCACTAGCACCTTGGAGCAGGTTTTATTCTTCGTTGGTCTCACGCTGCAGCAATGTGAGGCAGCACCGACCCGCCGGGAACTTCAGCAGCTTTAACTTGCTCTCGGCAAGGACCAGGTGTCGTCTTCTGAGCCAGGGTGAGCTCTGTCCTGCTGGCAGCTGAGCAGAAACACAGCTGCGCTGCTGTGGCTCATCCAGGTGAAACGTCGGCTCCCAAATCTGCGGGGTCACGGAGCTGTGACCTGAGGGTCTGCCCTGGGCAGGGGTGGATCAGAGAGGAGAGGTCTCGTCCTTCCCGGTGCCCGGGCGGCCCTGCAGAGTTCTCCAGCCTGGCTGAAGCTGCACGAGCCACTGGGAAGTCATCAAATCCTCTGCAAGCTGGTAAGGGAGCCCGTGCAAAACGCCTGGTGAGCTGCGTGCTGCTGTACGTGAGATCAGACGGCCCCTGACTTTGTGTAGGATGTGTCCAGTCTTAAAGCTGGTGTTCCCTTCTGCATTTAAGCTCGTTCCCCAGCTTCTGGTCTTGATTTGTGCAGAGCAAGGCAGAGTTTGTTCCTAATTATCTCGTGTGACAACGCTGGAGCGAAACGCGGCCATAGCACAACAAAAAACGTCGCTGTTTGGAGGTGGAATTATCTCCTCCCTTGGTTTCTCCTGAAGTTAAGTGCCAATGCTCCTTCTGTTGGATAAAACATTCATTTTTGGGGGGGGATGCTGGTAGCCGGAGCCTGTGCAGAGGTGTTTTTGTCCCCTGTGATGCCACAGGCAAACGTGAGCAGCTAATCAGTGAGGTTAAGCTCTGCTTTTAACCGTGCAGGTAGTGCTGGGGGATTTATGGCACTCCCGAGCACTGCCAGTACTGGTTTGGTTTTGGCACACAGAGCCAGGGCCGGCTGTGTCCCCACAGCAATCTCCCATTATTTGTCCGTAACAGCTTCAGAAGCAATTGCTGCTGATTTACCTGCCACGAGACGTGGCACTGGCTGGTCCCAGTCATCGAAATGAATTGCTCTGGTGCTGATCTGCAGTCAGGAGGTGGCCCTTCGGAGAGGAAAGGGGGCCACACGTCTCCCGTTTGCTTTGTGGAGTTGAGGGGTTAGGTCCAAGGAGCCGAGATGTGACTTACCCCAGGCTGCCTGCACCTCACTGCCGAATTGTTGGCTGGGGCCAGGTTCCTGCTGCAAGTAACCAAAAGAAAAAAATTTTGGTTCGGGGGATGATGAATTTATTTGCTGCTGTAAGAAATTATCCAACTGATTGGAAGCAATTAAGCTACCAAGGCTTCATGCGTTGATGCTCTTTCCTTCCTCCCAGCCTACCCGGTTTCAGGTGAAAGCAGCGATGGCTGCGTAGCTGCTTGTTGGAGGTGAGGTGACAGCTGGGAGTGGGAACAAGGTTGGGTTGGTGCTTGTTCCAAAATAAAAAACCCAAGTGACCCGTAGCACCCCTGCCGTACGTCTGTGAGAGCATCGCCGCGCCTGGGGAAGCAGCGGAGGTGGTTTTGGCTGAGCGGCGGCTCTGCCACCGAGCTCGGTGCTGAGCAGCAGAGGGAATGACCAGGTTATTATATGGAATATATATAATTATAATAATATTTAACAACTGTTATGCCTTCAACTTGCTCCTTTCAGCAGCCGGTGCATTAACCCTGGAACTGCCGGCATGCCTTTTCGCCGGGGTGAAATGTGTGCGCAGTGATGGGCGTCTTAGGTTTGCCTTGTTGAACCTAGATAAACGTGAATTAAAAAAAAAGGTGATGGGGTAACACTCTCAACATCCTTGTGTTTGAGGTCTTTGGAGGGTGTTGAGCCCAGCCTGGCATGCGGGAGCCCAGGACCGGCTGAGCGCAGCGCTGGGGATCTGCTATTTCTCGTTCCCGGGGCTATTACCAAGGCACGTGACGAGAACATAAAACTCTAGTGATGTCAACACCGACTTTCGCGGAGGTAAATATAGCAACTGAGCTCGAAGTGCCTATTTTAAAAGTGCTTATAGAGCTCCCTGGCTGCCGAGTGAGGGGGCTCACCCCCGGCTGACGATCGCACAGCCGGGTATAACAGACGAGAAGAATGGCTGCGTTCATAAACAGCCCTTCTGCTGTTCTCTTGTTGGGTTTCTTCTGGGGTTTGACGGTCTTTTGTGTGATGACAGACCTGCTACGTATCACTGTTGGTGCTGGCATCCTGCCTACTACTTGGCTTGCTTATCCTAGCATCGAGGCAGGTGGGTCTGGCGCATGGAGCCGAAAGTGGTTGTGCTGCCTCTGGAACTGGAGGCATCGGGGAAAAGGGTAAACGCAGCTCCCGCAGAGAAAGTTTTGAGCCTTTTGGAAGAAATATTGTGGTTATATCCTTCCGGTGCGGGCGACTGGGAAGGCTCTGTTTACAGCTTTTCAGAGTTACCAGGCAGTGGTGGTGTTTGTATAAGATCGGCTTGTCAGTTTGGGTTCTTCGGGTACCATTCAATACAGAACACAGCGGTATGGCTCTGTGATAGGTTACGCATGTATTTAATCCAGCATGTGGTGGTCAAATGGCCCTCATACATCTTGAAATAAAAGAAACCATCACTGTACGCTTTGGGTTTTGCAGTAAGAGAACTCTGTAGCTAAACTACCCCAAATGCTGTCCTTGCAAGTGTGCTTACTGGAGTGTGAGCGTCGCTGCCTGGTTCGGGATGCTAAGAGGCTATCTGCGCGGTACTTGAACGAATAATTTGAGGAAGCGTTATAAAAATTGATGTCGATCTATACCCTGGTGGGATGTGGGAGGCGATGAAAACGCTTCCCCAATCTGGAAATGGGCTGTGGGAGGCTTCAGGTTTCCCACTCCGGTGGAGTCCTGACTCCAGCAGTTGGTCTAAAAGCCTAGCTGGCTGCCTCCCTTCCTCCCTTACTGAAACACGCTCTCAAGAAGGCAAGAAATACTCAGGTGCTTTGCTTCGATTCCGGATCCTGTCCTCAGATTATAGATTTACGTCTGATTTAGTAATGCAGGCTGTAGGCCAGGGCGTGGGCTAGGCTGAAATGCTGACGAAGCACGGCGGATTTTGGGCTGGGGATCAAGGAGAAGCGGTGCGTGCAGCAGCAGCGAGGTGAATTCAAAGGAGGATGTGAAAGAGTGTCCCTGGCACTCAGCTCCCGTGGTGCTTCCCAAAACGCCCCGGCTGTAATTAGTGTGTTTGCATTGGTGCATCACGCTGAGCTCTGCAAATACATTCACGAGCGGTGAAATGCAGCTGAAAGTTCTCCCCGATCAGCAGAAGGAAGCCTTAGCTGAATTTCTGGGAGGCCGAGCAAGCCTGGAACTGCCCTTCAGCCTCGTGGCCTCCCTGTCGGTGTGCTTAGGATATTAGCCCTTGTACAGCGTTTTGGTAGTGCGTTAGGTGGGAACTGCATTTTGTAGTTCCGAGCCCGTTAGTAACGCTTAATGAAAGAGCCCGCAAGCGGTGCTCTGAAGCGGTTCAGTGAAGGATCTCTGCTGGAAGGACATGGCTTGGTGAACTGGCCCGAAATGCCTGCAGATCCATCAGGCAATGCCTCCCCGTACCAGTAACGGGTCCTGGTGCCACAGCTCTGTGTGTGTAGGATCGGCACCGATGGCCTGGCTGCCTCTCCTGGTGCCAGCACTAGCTCCTCGCAGCAAGTGCTTTGTCAGGAAGCGGAGTGTGAGCGGTGCTGTGACTTCATCCGTGCCGTTTCTGATGTTTTGTGTTACCTGCATGGACCTGCAGGCTAATGAGTGCAGCAAGAGACTTTTCTTTTTAGGCAAGTGCTTGCTGCAATGAATTTGACACCAGAGCCCATTCCTGCTGGCTAGGTCTTCTCACCGTAGTGCTTCTTGCTTAAAATGCTCCAGGCCAAATGGGATTTCCATGGGTATTTAGGGAGCATCTTGGGTGGAAAAAAATGCAGAAAAAGGCACAGAAGCGCGGTGTGGTGCGCTGCTTCGTGTGCCTCCTGTCTCCCCTACTGCAGAGACTGGGTGTGGGTGGGAAGTGCTGTGTGATGCCAGCGGAGGATGAGGAAGGGGGCACTAGGTCAGGATGTCTGCGCCCCTTTTTGTGTTTGTAATCAGGGAGGGATCACCTGGCTGCTGTGTTTCAGGTCTACCAATGGCATTTTGCAAGTTTTCCAAGGAGGTTAACTCCATATGTGGAAGTGCCTCGGCATCCTCTGCTGAAAGCCTCTCCAGTCCAGAGGGATGGGGCGCTGTTTGTGTTTGTCATGTCATTTCTGACCTAGTGTCACCCGGGCTCACTAAATCCAGTATTTCTTTTTTTTTCCCCTCAGCTGAAGCTTGAAGATCGCTCTGTCGTCCCTCGAGATGTGGTCAGACACATGAGCTCCAGCGTAAGTGCTTTTTTCCTTGTCCCTTTTTGACCATAACGCTGCTGCATGGATTTCTGAGGCTTGCCAAATTGCCTGAATGGAACTGAACGGTAAAGCTTTGAGTGTGTTCTATTTTTAGTGTGTTTAATAGACCTAGCAGCATCCTTTGAAAATGAAATGCTGATAAGGCTGCCTCGCTGCTGCTGCGTATCTGCAAAGGTCTCCTGAGCAGGCAAGCCTGAATGTCAGGTAATGAGACAAGCAGCTCGTCTAAACCTGGCACCATTTAAGTTTTAAATCCAGTCAGTGTGAGCTGTGGGGAGTGTGGACCTGCTCTCCCTGACCTGATGGGGAAGCTGGAGCAGAGGCAGGTCGCTCGATCCCTGTGTGCCTTTTGGTGTGCCGTGGTAGAAAAACAGGAGGAAATATTTTCAGGGAGACCTCTTAATCTGCAGTGAGCACCATCTTGTCTGATTGCTCCCAGAAGAAATGCAGCAAATCCCAACTCTCCTGGAGCAAGACACACGCTGAAGTATCTGCCACAGCTAGGTTGGCAGAAAGCAAGCTGGTTCTTAATCGGCAGCCTGCGATCGTTACCTTTACTACTGCTGGATGCTATTTTAAGTCCTAGTCATTTTGTTCTAGTTTTACAGCACTTGTGCTCGTCAGAGACGCGTGGATTTGTTTTTTGTGGGGAATACTGGGAACACTGTTCCATATCGATTATCAAATGAGATGTGATCTCTTTAGGAGCTTAGCTGGGCTGGCAGTTCCTTGCTGCTGCTAACACCTAACCTGTAACCTCGAGCCATATGGCCTGCCATGTGTACGCTCGCATCTTCTCTTGACTTGCTTCCAGCAGCATAGCTACCGAGGCTGTGATGAAGCCGGCAGCTGGCCACGGCCTGCTGCAGTTGCACCACATGGCGTGCAGCCTGGTGCAGGGATGGAGAAGTCCCTTCTCTGACCTGGCTGGGTGCTTCAAATAAAGCCCTTTTATTTGTCAATTAAAGGGAAAAAAACAGTAAGCCCATCCCTTTTGCGTGGAATGTTCTGAGGAGAAGAAAAGAGTGAAAAAAACTTGAAGGGTAATTAGGAAAATGCTGAAACAAAGCATTTCCTTAAGAAATTGAATTCTTGTTTGAAATGGAAATTCGACTTCAAGATACCTTACTAAAACTGCAGCTTTATGAAAATGTTTCACTCCAAAACAAAGGACTGCTAGCAAATAGAAATATCAGCTGTTCACACTGCTGTCCCTGGCCCAGCTGGGCACTGTGGTTATCCTTGCTCAAAGAAGGATGTTTCGAGTCCTGCCTCTCAACTGTCTGTTCTCCAACGCTTGGTACTATCCTGAAAGCTTAAAATGACTTTGAGTTGCTTTCTTCTTGGCAAACGTGGATGTGCTTCTTTCGTTTGTGATTTCCATAGTCATCTAAGCAGAAATTGGCTTCTCTAGCTTGCTGCACGTGTATGGGTAGCTGCATTGGTGTGTCCCAGCAGGTGCACACTCCTTTCTTGTCTGTTTGCATGCTTAAACAACGGCATTTACTTGACCATTTGTACTAGTGGCTGGTAACGTCATGTTTTATTGATGGAATGGTGAGTGCATAACTCAGTTTTTCTCCCCTCTATTCAAAAGCATAGCAAATCTGAAGATGACTTACATTTCACCTTACCATCAAGTATATTTTAAATATCAGTGGTAAATGAAAAAATAAACCCCTTCCATCCCAAAGAAAACCTTTACTCATCAGATGTATTGCAAAAATTACCAAAGTCTTTAAAATAGAAAATTTGCAAGTGTCAGCCTGCCAAATTCAGGATGTGGGATGGTTGCCCTGCACCAGTTGGCCTGGCAAATGCACAATGTGGAACTTATTCTGTATTCACCACACTCTCCTCGGGCTTGTTTTTAACCTTGAGCGGGAAGGACTTGAAATCCTCTGTTCCTCAAGAGAAGAGAGCTGACTCAAATTCGTGTGCTTCTCGTCTAGCGTTGAGTGTGAGGAAAGAAAGCTTCAGGGTCTGAAGCGTAAAATGAGATCATTTTCCCTGAATGCGGTTGGGCCCCCACAGGTCTAATCCAGATGGATGAGGAATGGTGGCAGACTTCATTTTTCCAGGTGATACGCTAGCTTGGGGAAAAGATTTAGAAGTGGGTCTGTAATCTGTCAGACACCTGGGTTTTGTTGCTTCAAAGGCTGCCGGGCGCTGCTGTCCTCTCTAAAGGAAGGGATTAAGAGGGTGGCGTAATTAGAAGAGAGCATTGAGGGAATGAGTAGAAGGACAGGGGGCACAAAATGGGGGATGTGCTTGCTGAGCTGCTGTTCTCTCAGATGGGGTCACGAAATGAGTCGTTTTGCTGTCCGTGCACTGCTTAAATACTGAGTATCTCCACCGTGGCGTGTGCTGTTGTGGGTACCAGAAGAAGCAGGAAGAACATTTGGGGCGAAAACTGAATTTTGGTGCGAATGGGGCTGGAATCCATCGGCTCTGCTAGCAAGCCTGCAGTCCCCACAAAGATCAGTCACCTCCCCTTGCCAGTGCTGCTGGTGGGATTGAGGGGGGATTTTTTATATACCGAAACTGAAACGTGGGCTTGTTTCAGATGGTCCCTCCCTTATCTAATAGACAGATCAGGACAGTTGTGTTTGAGCAGGGCGGCGGGGAGCCGAGCTCTGGCCTGGAAGACGAGACAAGTTGGCGACGTCTCGCCTGGGGACCGCAGTGCTGAGCGCTGCTGTAACCTCCCGGAGTGATTCAGCAGAACCTCCCCACTGCAAGGCTGCCTGCCCTGTCGCAGGCTAATGTTTCATGTGACAGCAGAGTAAACAAACTGATATTAACAAAGGTTCAGTGGCAGGTGAGAGAGGAGAGCTGTGATTCAACAGTCCTGTAGCTTCTAAGGCTGCTCGCAGCGTTGATCCTTGCTTTCTTAGCAGTCACGTACAGAGCTCTGTTCCTGCTCAAGCATTTTAGTAACTGGAAGGGGAAGCGAGCTGAACAAACCCCGTGCTCCTGCCCATGACTAGGTAGCATCCAACTGCAGTAAATGGGAGCTGTGAGTACGAGGCACTGGGATACTGATGTGGTACTGGTTTCATTTGTTTGGCGCTGATGGCAAAAGGGTTTTTGCCATGGGAAACCTGGTGCTTTGTAAGTTGATACAGACAGGGTGACGGACTCGAATCCCAGAGTAGCAGCTTCCTTCATGCTCTGCCTGAAGGGAATCTTGAAGGGAATCTGCACCCAACATGGGCTGGGGGTAGGTGAAGAGCACAGGGCCTCCATAATCCGTCCTTAGCTGGAATCATTATTTGCACAGGGACATTGCAGCATGGAGAGAGAAACTCTGCTGCCTGCTCCTTAGCACCAATTCCTGTAATCTCTCCACAGACACAGCCTCCTCAGAAGGCCTGTGAGGACTCTTGCAGAGCAGACTGCTCTCAGCTGTCCTTGCTCAGGTGTTCCCTCAGCACCGTGAGGTCCCCGGGGCCGGCCGCGGGTACAGGCAGGCCTGCGGGGTGCTGCAGGGCACCTTTGGGTGCTCTCCAGGGAAAGGCAGGGTTTCAGCCCAGAGACAAGACGATCCACAGAAACCACAGGTGCTGGATTGTACCACGTCTCAGAGCTGCTGATAAAGGAAAAAAATCCTGAAATGCTTGGTGTAGGACAAGGGGGTTGGTTTTTTTGTTTTTTTTTTGTTGTTCTCTGGCTACAAAGCAATCTAAAACACAAATTAACCAAACCCTAAACTGCAACGGATGTGCTGAGGATGGATTTGAGCATATTTAAATAGCTTAAGGTAGAGGAAAGGCAGGGTAAGTGGTTGTGCTTTGGCTTTCAGAAGCCGTGAGCTTCAGCTGAGCAGGTGCCACTTGTGAGCAGGCCTCGCTCGTCTGCGGCTGGAGCCGTGCTGGCAGCAGCTGTGGTGAATCAGGCGTAGCTCTGGCAAAGCCTGCTCGGGGCTCTCTGAAGGTGAGAGAGAACAGCAGGGCTCTGTTGGGCTCCTCCTGGCTCTGCTGGGCCCTTCTGGCTCAGCCGGGCTCCTCCTGGCAGGCCTCGCGGGCCGCAAGCTGCGTCAGGCTTAGCCGCATCCATCGGCGCAGCTCCGTCTGGGAGAGGCTTCCTTTGCTTCCCAGCCTTTGTAGAAAGAAATGGCAGAAATCTGTGGGGCAGCTGGAAGGGACGAACCCCTGCTGCCTCGAGCTGTGCCAGCCCAGCTCTCCCAGCCTCCTGGCACAGCTCCGCTGGGGCAGCACGCGGGGACGCTGCTGTCCCCGACACCTCCGCGGGAGCTGTGGGTACAGGGTCAGTGCGGTGCGAGGAGGGGGCTTGCAGCAGGCAGGTGGAAAGGCAGACGGACAAGGGGGCTGAGCAATCTGTCCAGGAATTACCCTGGACTGCATGCATCTGCAGGGTGTCTTTGCTCAAACTGCCAGGCCCCGTGATGAGATGAGCACCAGCAAACTCGTGAGCTCCCCAAAGGGCTGCCGAGGGCTCTGGGTGAAAGCCTTGAATAAATATTTGATACGGTCAAAAGAACAGCGTGCTTATAAGCAAACCGAGCAAACAAATCCACTTCTCACGGGGCATAAGCCCTTCAAGTGTTATGCTCAAGTCCTGTTGGAGCAGTGACCTTGATGTTTGAGATACGGACAGCTTCAGGAGTTGCTGTCGGATTGCCTCAGCCAGCTTTCATAGTGGACTCTGGTCTTTAATAAATAAAAGTACGGATTGTCCCAGCTGTCAGCAGGCCAGGGCAGCTGCCACATTTGACAGTGTTTGGGTTAGCAGCCCTTCCTTGCAGGCCTCTGCCATATGTGTAAGTAACGTGCACACTGCGTGCTCCCTGCCAAGCAAGCCCCAGAAGGCTCTTGACAGCATGCGGTATTTTTCTTGGGGACAGAAAAAAATAAATACAACTTTTTTAGCAAAGTGATGGAGATAATGACAGCCGTCTCATAATTGGACCAACTGTAAATTATCTGGCTTGAAACCTTGAAATCCGAAAGGTGCCAGATTTTTGCATAGCAGCAAGTGAAGGCCGTTGATAAAGTCCTCCAAAATTGAGCTTTAAATGAGATGTCACAGATTGCTTTAAAGAATTCTTGTGTTCTGGGGTTGATGTACCCTGCCTTTGTTGTTTCAGGGCAATATCTGCATGATGGTCCTACGGAATTGCAAAGATCTGCTCGCTTGTGTAGACTAAACAGCCAGGCAGATTTGAAAGCAAATAAATTCTAATCACCTGACAGTGTTGTCTTATTTGACCAGATACCAGAGTCTCTGGGCTGCTTCATTAGCAGCCATTGCAAATTTTAACTGGGAAGAAAATGGCACAGGTCTTTAATAGCAATGTCAGCCGCGGAGTTGTTTTAAGATCACGTGAAATCCCCCATCAGAGCAAGGATCTGAGTGCTGAGGGGAGGGCACTCAGACTCTACTCCTGAGACTTGTTTCTGTACCTCCTGTCTGTGCATAGAGCATGTACATGTGTATGTAGGGCCTTTTCTAGGTTATAACCCCTTTTTCTCTTTTGTGATTTCAGGACAGCCAGTGTGGGACTGTGATTGATGTCAACATAGAGTGTGCTGTGAAGCTGGTGGGAACCAACTGCATCCTCTACCCTGTCAACAGCAAAGACCTGCAACATATCTGGGTGAGAATGCAGCCAAAATAAGCATTGGAGCCAGAGCTCTGTTGTTTAGAGGGATGCTGCTGTATTCTAAGCAATGCATGCAAGGGAAGCAGCCATATTGTGCAAGATGCATCTGCAGCTTGGTTTTATTTTAGGCATACTGAAAACATCCTCCCTCCAAGAAGATGCAGTAGCTCCTCTTCTCCCCATCTGTTCTGTGTTTCTGATCACATTGCTGAGATCAAATTGGCTTGGAGGGCTAGGTTGTGATTAAATTGGGTGAGAGCTTCTGTGCTGAGATTGGTGCCGGATTGGGGCAGCCCCATTGTACCGGCACAGTGCTTTCGAGCTGCAATATCATTTCTGGTTAAACAGGCTATAAAAATGCTAAGAGGAGTCAAGCTGAAACTGCAACGTACCTGGTTCTCTCACTTGAGTGGGTGGAGGGGTTTTCAGGTGTTAAGTGGTATAGGTTTTTATCATCCTGGTTGCTCTGAGAAAAAAATGATTTGGGAGCGAACAGGCGGAGTGTCAGAACCCTTCTCAAGGAACGTCCTGTGGAAAGGCAGGGGGATACAGGCTTCTCTGCCCGGGATTAGGCTCAGTGATGAAAATAAATAACAATTAGTTGTTAAAATCAGCTGATGACAAGTGCAAGTATGCCCCTCCTTTGCAGAGTAGCTTTTGAACAGAATGGGACACTTGACATAGCAAGTTTAAGATCTGAGGAAAAATCCCACAGAGTCAGAGCTTTTTAAATGGAGAATTCAGGCTATGTTCTGACTGTCGAACAAACTCCTCAATGTATCTTAATTCTAGCTTACAGCGAGGTCTGCAGTTGCTGCCCTAATCCCCTTTTGGGATTGCTATCCAGTCTGTGTTGTGTGAGAATTTACTTGATGGCTCAAAGTACAAGGGCTGCTATTTATAAGGTTTGTTTTCTGTTTTCTTTGTAGCCCTTCATGTATGGTGACTACATAGCCTATGACTGCTGGCTGGGCAAGGTCTATGATTTGAAGAACCAGGTCATCCTCAAGCTTTCCAATGGAGCCAGGTACTTCTTTCTGTTGAATACTCTCCCCCTTAAGTTTCATGATCCTGATCTATTTTAGGAGAACTAGAAACAGGCTGGGCTTCCCATTCACATACTGTTAATTTATCTGCTTGTTATATCTTCAGATGCAGAGTAAGAATACATCTTTCTCTGCAATCATCGAGGTTCACTGATCACCCTCTGGAAAATGTGTTATCTGAAAGGTGTCATTTTTTTCAGTGCCAGCAGATCAGTTCTCCAGAACTAAAATATGTTAATATTACTGCTCTTCTGCCCTGGAAAAATGGCTGGTTAAGACAGATCACGTATTCCAAACCCCAGTAGGAGAGCATACCTTCACTGAGATGCAGGGAGGGAAGCTTCTTACCTTTAAACATCTGCGAAAACGTGGAAAATTGCAGGCTAGTGCTTTTTATTAAAGCTGAAAAAGCAGCTCAAGATGGAACTTGAGCTGTTAAGGTCAGCCTTGCTTTATCTTCACTGTTATTTGCAACAGCATTAGGAATGTTGTTTTTTAATGAAGATGTAATCGAAAGTCGTAACTCTAGAAGGAGATTTAACCAGGAACATTGGAACAAATATCTCATTACCTTAATTTATGGTTCTGCAAAGCTAATAAAATGATTTGAATTTGGTTTCTTGTGCGTGTCAGACAGTTACTTGTAAACTAAAACCTTCTGAACTCATTAGGTTCACTGTTACTGAGGCCTGTCTTGTCCAACAAACTTTGTTATTGATGCAAGGGAATTAGTGGGGGGCCAAAAGGCACATGGGTCATGCAGCTGGGAAACAACCCATCTGTCTTGTAAATTGAATGATGACAATTTTAAATACATAAATGAGTTTTAAAAAGCTTGCAGCCAGCTCTGCATCTTTCTCAGAGAAGTGAGCAATGCAAGAGCTATAACAGATTATTGGTGGATGCTTCTGTGATGTTTTTGATTTTTAGCTTTTGGTTAATCCAGACTGGAAGGCTCTTAAAAACATGTTAAACTGGGAGTGGAAAATAGCTGCACTTCTCTCTCTGTACTGTCTGCAGTTACTGGTGGAATTTAAAACCTTGCTTGGTGTCTGTTACCAGCTCATGCGTAGCTGTGTCAAATGAGGTAACTGTTTTCAAAATCTCTTCCTAATGAATCATTTGAAATCCCACCAGAACTTGCTCTGGAAATGAAGCTATTACTGAAGCAAGCATACCCAAATTGCCTTTAGTTTCCAGTGGCAGTGTGAATAACAAACGGGACATTTGCAGCAGACAAATCTTGTCCAGTGCCCTGCGTATTACTTAATTTATTTTTTTAACTTGCTGAATGGAGCCTTTTAATACCAGGCAGTGTTTTTTATAGCTTGTCCGTAGCCAGCTCTGCTCTGGACCATAAAGGCTCAGCAATATGCTGCTGGGCATATGGGCAGAGTTGCTCAGGCAGCAGCTGTTAATTTGGTGCTGTTTGCTTTTGAGGTGGATGGCTCTGGAAGTGTGACCGTGTCTCTTCTGTTTTCCAGGTGTTCTATGAGTACAGAAGATGGAGCCAAGCTGTATGACGTTTGTCCTCACGTCAGTGACTCGGTGAGCTTCTGGTTCTCCCGAGAGTCCTTCTGATCAGCTTGTTGCGTAGGAGGGAGGGCGGAAGGCAAAACTGTAGTCGTTCATTAATGTTAAAAATTAAATGATGCATCACAGCTGAAAATCACTTAACTAGATCTTCTCTGGAAATAAATGTAATAGGATGTAGCTTAAAGGTAATGTTAATGAGCAGGTTTTGAGGAGGTATTACAATTAGTGCATATCCAGCTGCATTCTTTGCAAACAGCTTGCATAACATGCAGTCAGATGGCTGGTGTCAAGGCAGTTCCCTGTCTCTTCATTACATCTGTACGTGCTTGAAAAGGCCCTTGCTCCATTTAATACTTTCAAATTTCATGATTTCTTCTGGAAAAGGGCATCTCATTTAAAAGATGTTCTAGATTGTGTAAAACACTGTCTATTGCTGTTGTAGTCCATTGCATTCCCTGAATGGAGTCCTGCCATCATACTGGCATTTTCCAAATCAGGTGATGGGGAAGGTTTTGCTAGCCTGTCAGCTGAAACGTGGGGTTCCCTGTGTGATGGTGGAATCTAGATTTCCTTACCTTCCAAGGCAGACAATAGCTTGCTTGTCCTCCCAAATAGCATCAGCAGGGCCTCGCTGCATTCCCAGCAGCTTTACTGGGAATTGACTGAGAATGACATAATTCTTAAAAACTAACATTACAGTCAGCCCTTATCCTTCCCTGTCTTCAAAGCAAAGATCTAAAACTTCATTTCTGTTTGCCTATTTCTTCAGAGTAAATGGAATATCATTTTAATAGGATGCGCTGCTGTGGTTTCTTGTCCTGTACAGAAAAGCGTGGTCTGTTGCTAGACGTTCTCCAGTATTTTAGTCTCTGCTGCTTTGGGCTGTACAGCATGTTTTGTGCTTGTTAATTTGATGTTGTAGCAGCATCCAGCTTTTAGGTACCTGGTTTTGAGATTTATTTTTTTTTTTGGAGTCAGGCTGCCTTTAAAGTGCACGTAGTCTTCTAGAGGCTTGCAGTTTCACCTGAGACGTGAGTTGTCTCCGGTGTTACTCGGTCCTGTGCTCGGAATTGCTGTGTTGGAAACATGCCTGATTTAGATCTTGTCGCACTGCTCTTATCCTTTTTGACAAATTACAAGACTCCATACATTTTTATACTCTGTATTCTCTCTACTCTAAACTGCTCTGTCCGCCCCCACGTTCTGAGTCTTTGGCTCTTCAAATCACTCTAAATATCAGCGGAAAAGCGTTCTAGGGAAGTAATTGTTTTGTTTACAGTCATGTTTTGTTTTCAGAGGGCTGTCGCATTAACTAATCCACCTAAGACAGAAGGAATACTCACAAACTTAATTTGACAAACAGAGGAGTGAAGGCAGGATCCCTCTGGCTGCCGGAAAGCTGCAGGTGCTCGAACTGGAGCATGGCAAAGACGGGGTGTCCCTCCGCAGGGTTGGGCCTACCTCGGCTGCCTTGTTACTGAGAACGTTTGTGTGAAATCCATATCTCTTGTTTCTTGCAAGTACCTTTGCTTCTCCCACACTGAGTCATAATCCCGTATGAATGTGTGATAGAGTAGGTTGCTATAGAAACTGCTAGGTTGATTTCGGGAGGAGAATGAACTTTAAGAGATGGGCAACTTGCAAGCGAGACTTTTTCCCCTCTGATTAGTCTTACTGATCACGGATGAGGGAAGAGAAATGTTGGAATCTTAAAACTCAAGCCCTTTATGTTTTTTTTTTCCTCCCTTTCCCCTACAGGGTCTTTTCTTTGATGATTCATATGGCTTTTATCCTGGGCAAGTCCTCATCGGGCCTTCTAAAGTCTTTTCCAGTGTGCAGTGGCTCTCGGGTGTGAAGCCCGTTCTGAGCACAAAAAGCAAGTTCAGAGTGGTGGTGGAAGAGGTAAGGATTGACGAGCTGATACACGGCCACTTTCTGCACAGAATGGGTCCTTGGCTGGCGTTTTGGCGCAGAGTCAGCTTGCCATGGTAACGTTCCCAGAGCAAACGCGCTGGGGCTCTGTTCTTCTGCAGTGACAAATTTCTCGTTGGGGACTAACAGGACTTTGGAGCAGGGTTTGGCTTTTCCTCCCGAGGGTCCCTGCTGGCACCCCGTGAGATGATCCTGTGCCAGTACACTTAAAGGCCTGTATGGCTGATCGTTAGGGTACTGGAAGCACCTCTTCTATTGAAACTTAATGTTACATGCTGTCCAAAAAGGGAGAAATGTTGCTGACTCCGTGCTGAAAGAGGGAGCAGCTCCAAGTCCATTAGCATGTCTCTTTGTGACATTGGGCTGCTGATTTGTAGGTACTGTAGCTTCCTTCCAAAGCCAGATGTCTGTCTTAAAGTTTAAAAACTGTAGGAGATCTCAGTGTTGCCCAGAGCCATGCTATGGGATTGCTGCAGTGGCTCTGGATGCACTGAAATGCGCTTTGCCATCTTAAGTGACAAAAGCAGGTTTGCTGCTTTCTTGTGCTGAAGCTTTCAGATCCTCAACACTGGTGTAGGAAAGCCTCTGAAAAATTAATTGTCTTTGTCTCTCTTTACATTGCAGGTGCAGGTGGTAGAACTAAAAGTTACTTGGATCACTAAAAGCTTTTGTCCTGGAGGTACTGACAGTGTGAGCCCACCCCCCTCTGTGATCAGCCAGGAGAACCTGTCCAGGTGAGGGCAGTTGAAAATCTCTTCTCTGCACAAACTGGGGGTGACATGCCTGCAGCTGATCAGACACAAAGCTGCCGTTTGCAGTTCTTTTCTGCCTTGTTATTTGCCTGTATTCCAGAGGTTCAAAAAGGTGAAGGAATAGCTTCCAAATGAGTTGAGCAGGCCCTTGAGTTACCACTACAAGGGCTAGCATCCTGCTGTTCTCTCCAAGTGCTTTCCAGCCAACAAGTGCATAGAGGAAAGTGGTGTCTAGCAACTGCTCACTTCTTCCCTGTTCTTCCATTTGTGCCTGAAGCAGGCTTCACCTTTTAAATGTGTGTGTGCAGCAGGCAGTAAAGTGTCCTGCTGTAGACACGAGCTGTTGCTGAAGGAGCATCTGGTGCCCTCTGCAGGCTGCAGCTGCAAAGATGAGCTGGACAAAATTCAGACAGAAAAGTCAGATGAGTAATAGCACAATGCAGCACAGTCCTGTCTGGAGCTCCGAGGGAGTCTGGAGGAGGGGAGCTCTCCGAAGACAGCAAAAAACAATGCCAACTTCAAATGCCTCTTGGCAGCTGTTGCTGGGGGGGGAACCAGAGGGAGAGCAGCAACTGGTGTCCCACCCAAACCCTTTGTATCCCCACCCGCTCCCTAGTGAGATTTTCCCATTCCTCCTTTATAATTGTGTGCCTGGGAAGGATTTGGTGCGGTTTTAGCTTCTGGCACCCCAGAAGAAGCCTCAGTGGCATGAGGATATGGTCGCAGCTAGGTTCTGTTACTGCTTTTGCACTTTGCTCATGGCTCTCCTCCCGTCCTACCAGGGTAAAGCGTCTGGGGTGCTTCGACCATGCCAAAGGCAGCTCGGGGAGAGGTGCCTCTATGTGTTCCCAGACAAAGTGGAGCCTGCAAAAATCACCTGTGAATGCCCAGAGAGGAACTGCGTCCTGGGTGAAGGATCGGTTGCCAAAAAGGTGAGCTGAGAGGTGGAGGGAGGGAGATGTGACTTCTCAAATCATTTCTGATCGCTGCGGCTTTTAAGGCAGAGATCTTCCTGGTAGTCATGTGGTCTGAAATGCCGCTCCTGGAGCAGTTGTTGTAAAGAGTAATGGCTTGTTGTTGCCAGCAACGAAGTCACCTTGTGCAGCAATTTCACTGCCCGGGCGAGGCATGCAGCTAATGCCCCCAGAGAACATGAACAGGACGCTGAACACAGAGGTGTCACCTTGCAGGGTTGAAGCTGTGCTCTGACAGCCCGGACTTGGGCGCATGTCGCTTTCATTAACATAACCTCAAATTTTTAATGGAGCTGAACTATTCAGGTAAATCCTTGCTACAGTGATACAAAGAAGCCTTCCCTTCCTAGGCCTAATGAGTCAGGCTATGATTCCTACACCCTGGCTGTAGAGCAGCGGTGTTCCTAGAATAACAGGATATCAGCAGTGTGGACGGTGACCTCCCCGCACAGCTGCGTCTGTTACACAGATTAATGCTGCAGCCTGTTGTGACCTTCCATCACAAAAAGTTCAGAGCTCGCTTAAAATAGCCTGAAAGAGCCAAACTGCCTTCCTACAGACAAGTCTGATGCTGCTCAAGAGCTGGCTGGTATTTGCTTCTGAGCAGAGCAGTGCTGAGATGGCTGCAGTGTGCTGTCGCCAGCATGACTTGCTGGTTTGCAGAATACTCCGGTGTAGTGAAATGTGCAGAGGCCCATGGGGTGCTGTATCCTTCTGTACGAAGCTACCTATTCCTAGGTAGCTTGCTGAGTGTACAAGCATGTTGTCTGACCCAGGTCTGCTTTCTGTAGGTGAGGAGGCTGCTGAAGAAGCAGATAGTGAAGATCATGTCGTGCTCCCCAGAGTCTCAGGGTACCACTGAAGCCCCTGACAAAGAGTCTGCTACAGCCGCTGACCAGAAAGCAGAAGACGTTAAGCCTGGATCGAAGTGTGAGCTGGAGGACTCTTCCAACAGCGCACCGAGTGCAGGGGAGAGAAAGGAGGAGCAGCCTGAAGAAACGGGGAAAGAGAAAGGGGGAGCAGCAGCGCGACAGCAGCAGCCTCCCTACCTGCTGAAAGACGAGGCATCGTCTGACTACCGGCTTCAGTCCATGGAGCAAGATGCTGATGACGAGGCAGCCGATGACACCGATGATACTAGCTCTGTCACCTCTTCTGCCAGCTCTACCGCCTCGTCCCAGAGCGGCAGCGGCACCGGCCGCAAGAAGAGCATCCCCCTCTCTATCAAAAACCTGAAGCGGAAGCACAAGAAGAAGAAGACCAAGATTTCAAGAGAGTTTAAGCCAGGAGACAGGTGAGCTGGCTTTCCAAACTCAGGTATATGTGCCAAAATCTCCTTTATCAAAGCTCTCAGATGTTAACCACCTCCTCAGCTTGGGTGGAAGCTGATGGTGTGCCTCGTGTTAGGACACTGCTTGGTAGTCACCAGCAGTGATCGTTTTGTGATAACTGAGCAGTGACCTGTGTGAAATCAGCTTGGTCTCCGTCCAACTCGTGATGAAACTGGGGCCACGTGATTTGACACCGATGCTACTCTGTTTCTGCTGTGCCTCCGGGCATCGCCGGAATATCTGTGCTGCGCTAGGCTCTGTACGCAGAGAAGGAGGCGTATAAAGATTGCACAGCTTAACGTGACACTAATTGGCCACCTCGCTGGCAGCTTCTGCAGAGAGGCTGAGGACAGACCACGACAGTGTGAACGGACAGGTAGTCTTCATAGAGGGCTGCCTGCAGAGCTCAGGGAGGTCTGTGCTGGCAGGGGTTCGTACTGCAGTGCTCTCTGCTTTATCCTTACCCTGCTCTGTAGAGGTATCTGCAACCTTTGCTAGCAATATGCCTCTAATTGTTTTTTTAATGATCAAAATGCACTCCTTGAGAGCCTCAGGAGAATTGATTTCAGTAGCTTGGCGGATTGCATGTGTCTGCCCGTTTCTAGAAATACCTAACTCAGCATTTTCCCCTTTTTCTGAATTGGAGAATGTTTAAGCCGTGTTTAGGGGAAGCACGGGCACCTGACAGCTGGCTAGCCTACCTTGCTAGCTTCCCTGGGCTACTTAATTGTATAAAAACTCTGCATTACTTTATTTCTGATGCAGAGATGTGAGAATCCTCTCAGAAAAGTGACGTTACCAGGATTTAAGAGACCCAGTAGTTTGAGAATGCCTTGAGCTTCATTCTCATTTTGTTTATTTTAGCTTTGCCTGTATACAAGGAGAGCTGTTTCTTTACTCCTTGCAGGTTTTGGAGAAACTGTGTTTGAAGGTCACAATGCTCAGCAGAGCAGTATTCGTAGAATCATAGAATGGTTTGGGTTGGAAGGGACCTTGAAGTTCCTCTCATTCCAACCCCCTGCCATGGGCAGGGACACCTCCCACCAGCCCAGGCTGCCCCCAGCCCCACCCAGCCTGGCCTTGGGCACCGCCAGGGATGGGGCAGCCACAGCTCCTCTGGGCAGCCTGTGCCAGTGCCTCACCGCCCTCCGAGTGAAGCTCGGTACGAGTGGTCTTCACTGCTTGAATATTCAGAGGAAGCTGGTGAGGCCCCCAGGAGGTGTGCTGCCAAGCGCTGCAGAGAAAAGCAAAGCCGATGAGCTTGCTGCAGTCGCTCACCAGATCCGGTGTGTCAGCTCGTGGGCATCTCCAGCTGCAGGGTGCCAGCTCAGCACGTGGCTTTTCCATCATTTAGTGACCTGCTGCAGCTCCCCGGCCAGCCTGCACACCTCTGGTTGTCTCTTAGTGAGGACGCATCCTGATTTTTACTAGTGCCCAGGAGCGATGGAGCATTGAAAATGAGTTGTGAAGCAGCATAAACAGCTCTGCAGACAGGACCAGACCGTGTACCCTGGCCTTTCCCCTCTCCCATCCTCAGCTGTGCATCCCCTACAAGACAAGGAATCCTCCCTTGGCGTGTCACCCACCACACTTGACCTCCTACAGACTTCCTTCCCTGATAAGCTCTGCTGTCGGGTGCTGGCCCTGCCAGAAATTTTGGATTATTTCCACTTCAGAACATTTTACTGCCGACACGCATAAAAACGGGTGGGCGAAAACAGCCTATTGTATCCGCTTTATGGTTTGACTTGAACCCAACACAAATGCAGCACTTGTGTTGTGTCTGCAAGGCCTGGCCAGCCAAATAAAGGCTGTATTTAAGATCAGCATGGAATTGAAAAGACAAGTTGCGTGGAGCCAGGCAGAATGGAGCTGCAGGCTATCTGGACAGGCTTTTCTAAAGAACCCTCCACCATATTCATGTCTCCTACAGCGTGGAATAAATTCCGACTGTCATGCTTCACGGTGGAGTACCAACATGCAGTCTTGTTGTGTGCTTGGGATTTGGTTTGGACCTGCAGACAAATACATGTATATGTTTGAACAGCCGGGAAGGAGAGTTCTTTCTTAAACAAACGTCCTTTTGCTTTACCCACATTCAGTGTTTTCAGCCTCTTTTCCTTTCTGGAAGGACTGAGATGGATGCTGCTTTCTTTTTCCTTTCCAGTCCTAGGCTTCTCCAAGCTGCCAGGCTACCAGTAGGTGTTTCAGTGGAGAAGATCTTCAGTTTCAAAGTATTTCCAGCTACTGTCTTACCTCAGCTGGCTGTGGAAAGTGGGTGCTAGTAGTCATGTTAATTTATTCCACTAGCAATGAAATAAGCTCAGCTCCCTGGAAAGTAAATCCTCATGCAATACAGACTGGTGCGTGTTGTAACATCTGCAGTGTAACGTGCAGTGATTGAGAACCTGTCAAAACCAAGCCCGCTGTGCAGCTCTTTCCCCTGGGACCAGGCTTCCTTCCCAGCCCGGTGACTTCTCCTTGTGGTGCTGCAAAGTGCCGAGATCCATCTTGACTCCTGATGTCAGCAGCATCGAGTTCTGGTGGGTTTCGTGCACGTTCCCTCTGGTAACTGCTCGGCTTTGTGTTCCCAGGGTTGCTGTGGAAGTGGTGACCACGATGACTTCGGCTGACGTGATGTGGCAGGATGGCACCGTGGAGACGAACATTCGCTCCAATGAGCTGATTCCAGTCCATCATCTGGACAACAATGAGTTCTGCCCTGGGGATTTTGTGGTGGACAAAAGAGGTATTGAGTGTCAAAGACATGCTCTCGGGGAGCAAACATGGTCTTAATTACAAAGTATTTCTCAATCTGGATCTTCTAATGTACGTTTTAGCCCTTTTTACAGTAGCTGTTAGTACTACTCACGTGAGGTAGGCACAAGAGCCTTACAGGGGACAGAGCGACTCAGGTGCTTTTACCTGAATGTCAGCAGAGAACCATTATTTAAACACCAAGGTTGAACTGTGACAGGCAGGATGTAAAAGGAGTAAATGTCAAGGAACAAAACCAGGGTTCTCAGCATTTCTGTAGAGTAGGGCTGGCCTGCCGTCTCCTTGAGAGTGCAGATGGCTCTGAGCTCTGTCCCAGAATGAGGGGAGGGACAAACAGCTCATCTCCTGCTGCTTTCTTTGAAGGACCTGCCTGTCATGACCCTCTATTTTTCTTAGTGTTTTGGCAACCCAGAGGCAACATCTACTTGCCTTCCTTTTCTTCACTAAACCGATTGGAGATGCTAGTGAGGGCCACAGTACAAGTTCAAGATGACTGGGAGATTTACAGCTGTAGGCTGTGAGATATTGATGGCACGCCATCTGGCTCTTAGCTGGCTTCTGTAGTCGACCCTCAGCAGTGGGGAGCACAAGATTTTCTCAGAGGTTGGGAAGATGGAAAGCTGGTGTTTTAAAAAAAAAAAAAAAAAAAAGTTTTGCGTGCCCATTTTTAATGAGTAATTGTCTGGCCAGTCTCGTGGGTTAAACCTGTTTTGTGGAAACTGAAGATACCCGTCAGCTCCAGTCCTTCTGTCCCAGTTTGGGATCTGCATTCCCGTGTCACGCATACCCTCCAGCAGAGTCTGGGCTCCCTGCAGTTCTGTGTCCCTGCTAAGCGTGCTGAGAGGTGGATCTTGTCAGCCACACAAATCTGAGAGGTGTCTGGATAACAGCCCAGGTCCAGGCCCAGCTTTTTTCTGTAGGATACACGGTGCAGACATATGCACACGTATGCCTTCATCCTGTCTGCTTTCCATGTTTGTTGTCCTGTGTATTTTTCCAGAGGAGCAAAACTGTTGTGGGTGGCGCAGTTTCAGATGAGCTTGGCAGCCAGGGCTGCTTCCAGGGAGCTCTTGGCTGTCCTGTCCAGGAACGCAGACACTCTGTCATCGTGGAAGTGGTTTGGAGGGCAGAGCACTAAGGGAATGGCTCGTTTTCTTGTTTTCTCTTTATAATAGAGCTCAAAAGGGGTCCTGAAGTGAATGTGTTCACCCCATCTGATGCAACATCATCTTGCTTTACCGTCACTCCGTGCCCTATTAAAATGTAGCTCCTTAGCTGAGCACGGTTTCGACTGTGTAGGAAGAACTGTTTTTCCTCATGCCATTCACAAACGGAAGGTTTCAGCTAGAAGCTGGGGAGCTGACAGCCTCAGGCGTGTGTGAAGGCTGTGCTCCTTCACTTAACTTGTCTGTTTTTTCCCCTACCATTGCGACCAAAAGCTCAGAGCTCCCAGGACCCCGGCGTATACGGAGTCGTGCAGTCTGGTGACCATATCGGCCGTACCTGCGTGGTGAAGTGGTTCAAGCTGAAATCCAGCGGGGACGACGTGGAGGTAAGTGCAGCAGCAGTGCCTGCTGAGGCCAGCTAAGAGAAAGCAGCCACAAAACAGCACGAGGTTCACACAGATAAACCTGGAAGTCAGCTCTGCGGTGGAGTCTGTCCTTGAGGATGGGAACAGTCATGTGCTCGTGGGCCTGGAGACTTCAGCCAGAAGTGGTGACACTGCTATTTGTTAGATGCCTGCAAGGCAGCAAAGAACAAGCAAAGAGTTCTCATCCCATGATCGATACCAGGCTCTGGTATGGATGGAAATGTTTGTAGTCACAGGCAGTTTCTTGAGTTCTCTGTAAGACTTTTTCCCTACTGTGTCTTTACTAGTTGATAGAGAATCCATGGCTTGTTATCCTGCTTTTTGGGGAGCTTATAGGAACGCGATTTCACAGACTCTTGTGGACAACAGTCTAGTGGAAGATGTGTGGTTCGAGTCTCCCCTCTCAAATCTAGTGCGGGGCCTTCTGCCTTAGGACAGGGGCTGTGTTGTCGTAACTGAGCAGGGCCCTGTATGCCTAGAAAAAGAACATCAGTCTCGTCTGGGGTTGTGTTCTGCTTTACCTTCTCGTTATTTGTGAGCTCCTAGCACTTCTCCAAGAGAAACAGAAGGAAAGATGTTTCCCATCAGTTGATAAGCTCTTTGCCAGACATTTCCAGTTCGATTGTTTCTAAAGTAAATGCAGTCCTTCGGGCCCACTAAACTGCTGTGAGAAATCTGGGCATTCAGAAGGGAATGAAACATTCTTGCATGTCTTGCCATCTCAGTGGCATGGAACCCGAAGTGAAGGTGAGGGAACCTGAAGAGATGAGAGGGAGACCATCAGTTTCCTTTCATTATTGTTCCTGGTTGGTGCACTACAGGATGGGATGAGGAGTCTAACAAACCGCAGCAGTTCCTTCCGCAGTCTGTTAGAGAACCGAAAATGGACGAGATGTGATGAGGAGTACTCTAGATGTTGGAGTGCTGGGAGGATCGGTGCAGCATCCTGGGGCTGACAGTTTGCCTTCTGTCTCTAACACAGCTGATCGGGGAGGAGGAGGACGTGAGTGTGTATGACATTGCTGACCATCCAGACTTTCGCTTCCGCACTACTGACATTGTGATTCGCATCGGCAACTCGGACGGAGCCACAGCTAAGGAAGATGAGGTGGGTTCTCAGCACACTTACGTGACCGTGTTGTCACCAGGTACTAGTCTGGGGATGCTTGAAAGAGTCAGTGGGAGAGCTATGGCCTTAGACCCCACGTGTCCACATCCTGGGCATCCTAAACTCCCTAGCTTGCTAGTTTTATATTATAGTATCCTCTGCTGTCACGAGTACCATATCACATCTTCAGGTCTGGTGGAGATGTAACCTTGAAATCCTTTGACCGTGGTGACAGAGACTGTAACAAAGCCAGAACACATGTTGAGACAAGAATCACACATTTGCCTTATGGTTTTTAATCAGGCTTAAGGATTGCTTAGGATTTGAGTAACCTGTAATATGAGAATATTCCGTGGATTCCTGAGCCAAAAGTAGAGGCGCATTTGTCGTGCAACCAATGTAATTTGGCCACAGAAGATTGGGGTTCTGATTTTTGTCTGTTTTATCGAGTACGTGTTAATTTTGATCATTGAGTGGATTCATCTCCTGGGAAGGAAAGGGAAACAATTTATCTTGTAGAAAGTAACAGTTGGATTTGATGATCTTAGAGGTCTTTTCCAACCTAAGTGACTCTATGAATATGCTGTTTGTTAGGAAAGAGGCTTCCTTATTTTGCCTGGAAGACCTCCAGCTGTTGAGACGTTTGCCCTAAAAAAGGGTTAAAGGGTGTAGGATGGCTCCTCTTGCGGTTCTGGTTTCAGCAGCATGAAACATATCCGTGCATGCTCGGCTGACCCAGATAACCTTCCAGTGCAAGATGCCACTTAACATGCACCCTCTGCGCCAGCTGTGTGCGGCAGGTCTGTTCCTGCACCCTGGGAAGGCCGCTGTGAGCCCTTCCTGCTGGGTGGCTCCTGCAACCCACTAGAGGGCAGCCTGCTCCAGGGGACTGCCAGGTCTCTTTCTGGCAGATACCCCTGGTGCTGCCCCTGGGAAGGCCACAGCTCTGATCCTGGTGAAAATTCTGGAATTCTGCTGCCAGACCAGCCTTTTGGGGGTCCTCTACCGTGGGGAGGAGTTTTCCACATCTCCATGGTAGTGTTATGGGTTTTCTCATGGAAACCCTACACATAGGATTCTTCTCCCCCTCTCCATGGGACCTCAGGACTCCTGTCACTTCTGCTGCAGCCGGCTCTCTGGCTAAGCTGCAAGCGTTTTTTAGGAGGGTGCAGGTTTGGAGGTCTCCAGCGTGGGGCACAGCTGTTTCTCCAGAGCTTCCTGCTCTGCACTGAACAGCCTGGGAAGGAAAGAGGCTGACGAACTGCTCTTGTGTCCACAGCCTTCGGTCGGACAGGTGGCTCGCGTGGATGTCAGCAGCAAGGTGGAAGTGGTGTGGGCTGATAACTCCAAGACTATCATTCTGCCTCAGGTGAGGTCCCGTTCCTAGCTTGTGATATCTCTGTAATTCTTAGCTGAGCGACAAGTTTTAAATGCCAGATGCAAAGAGGTTCACCCTGTAAGGGAATCTTGCTCTATTTATTGTTGCCTTCCCATATGAAAGGGTGGCTTCACACCTCTGTTAGTGCACAAAAATTGTTGTCTTTTTTTAGGAGGACTAAGCAGCTAATTGGTCAGCACTACTTCTCAATATAGAGAGCCTTATGCTGCCAGGAAAGTACAGGCAGACTGCTGGTTCCTTACGCGCTGCGTGCTCGCAGCTCTGACCACAGCCTTCCTCCAGCACCTGCTGCTTTGCAGACGGGGGTTGCAGAACGAAGTGATCACCAGTTTTGACTTGAGCCCAGGTTAACCGTGTTGCCCAACTGCTGAAAAACTATTGCTGCTTCTGTCTCGCTTGTGAAATGGCACTGTAGTGTTCTACTTGGTTTAAGAAGCTCCCCCAGAAGCTGGATGAGAGCCCCAAGTTGTGACCTTAGCTAACCTAGGAATCAGACCCAAATCTCCTCGCAAGGCAGGGAGGGGAAGGAGCTGAGTGCAAGCTTTAAAATAGAGATAGAACCACACAGCTAATCCACTTAACCCCATGCATTTGTCTTCTGCATTGTTCTATTTTAAGGTTTTTGTCGTACTGTCTTGTAACCGTATTCACAACTACATACAGTTCTGTCCCATGGCTCTCCCCCTTGTTGCTTCAAATTAGCGCAGACACCGTAAAGATAAGAGCAGCCCTGCTTCTGTAAGCTCCCATCTCCGTCAGCGTGGCAGCGAACACCCTTGCCTCTGCCACAGAGGTGCATCTGCTTGATCAAGATCTCTTTTTAAAGCAAGCAGCTCTGCATTAATTACAGCAGAATAGTCAATGCCTGCACTATGGCAGTGGGCTGGAGCGCCACAAGCAGGCTGCTGTCTGCCTTCCCCCTGATGTCACATGCGCTCGGATCACAGGCACAATCGGAGGTCTGATGCGTGCCCCACAAAGGGCTGCTCTCACGCTGCGGAGCTCGGGCTCTGCCGCAGCTCCTGCTGTGTCACGCCAGTCCCTTCAGTTCTGCTCATCTGCGTAATTGCGGGAGCCGGGGAAATGTCAGCAGCGTGAATTATCAGCTGGTAAAGCGGTGATTTATCAAGCCGTGTGCTCAGAGACGAGCTGGCTGGGTGCTTTCTCTCAGCTCTAAAAATAAGGATGGCATAACTGGCTAATTAACTTTTCCAGCTCAGGTTTGGATTAGCTTTGAGGGCAGTGACTTTTGATGGCTTCTCCTGCCTGCAGTCACTCACGTTGAACCCAGCTGACCCCTGCTAGCTGCCCGTCTCTGGGTGGCACGGGACTGGCTGAACAGTGCTTGTTCAGCTCGGGGCTTTGACAAGAGGACTGAGTGTCCACGTGCTGTAGCCTCTAGGCTCATATCTTGCAGGAATGAGAGGATTTGGGGTCGTCATTCAAGTGTCAGGAGCAAAGTTGTTCCTGCTCCCTTGCTTCCGTGATGGAACTTGGAGCTGGAGTTGTCTGTAAGCCTCTGCAAGGGGACCTCGCGAGGGATGCAGCATGTGCAAAAGCACGATTACAAGAGATGAGGGTAGACAGAGTGGGGATGGGCTCAGCTTTCAGCTGCGAAAGGGAGGAGAACATTTTATGTAAGGGCTTATTCAGCAGCTGTTTGGGCTTTATTGTCCCAGCTGAATTTTAAGCAGAAGTGACATACAATGGCTAAAGCAACACAGCAGAGCTCTGGTGGCAAGAAGTGTGTGCCACAGGAGAAGAAATCTGGTTTGTGAATGTTTTCCTGGTTCCAGCATTGTCTCTGTGGAAGGACAGCATCGAGGCAGCCGAAATCAGGGTTCTGTGCCAACAGGGTTTGTGGTACAGAGGCAGGCCTTAGAAACACGAGCTCCACACATAATACCCAGTGCCTTCTGAAATAGCCGTGTGTTCAGAAACCCTGGGGCTTTTGGGTAGCTCCCTGGCCCTGGCGTGCTCTCCTTGGTCGGCTGTATCCCAGCCACTGAGCTGGCTGCATCCTATCTAGACCTGCCCTAGTTTTCCCCCAGTGCCCTACTTTGAAAAGTGGAGGATGGGGCAATGCTGATTCATGGTCTGTGCGGGTTATCCATGAGCACGCTATTGGGATCAAACACAATCCGCCCTGTATAGGTGGAAGAGGTTGAAACAACCAGACAAATTCTATCCAGCAGCTCCCTGTCCATGGTGAGAACTGGTACGCCTGCATTTAGAAATGATTCAAACTCTGCGTGTGCTTCAGCCGAAGTGCTCGGGTGTCTTCTCTAACTGTGCTCTCCTTTTAGCACTTATACAACATTGAGTCGGAAATCGAGGAGTCAGACTATGACTCTGTTGACGGCAGCACCAGTGGGGCATCCTCGGAGTGGGAGGATGAAAGCGACAGCTGGGAGACAGACAATGGCCTCATGGAAGACGACCACCCAAAAATTGAGGAGTTAGAGCCCGAGGAGCCGGTGGTAGAGGAGGTGAAGAAAGTAGAGGAACAAGTCCAGGGAGCTGTGGCTATGGCGGTTGCAGATCTTGCTGCGGAGAAAGCTGGCAAGGACGGAGCCCCAAAGAGCTTCCGGGAACTAAAGGAAGCCATCAAGATCCTGGAGAGCCTGAAAAATATGACTGTGGAGCAGCTGCTGACTGGTTCTCCCACCTCCCCGACTGTGGAGCTGGAAAAACCCACCCGGGAGAAGAAGTTCTTGGACGATATTAAAAAGCTGCAGGAAAATCTGAAGAAGACCTTGGATAACGTGGCTATTGCAGAGGAGGAGAAGATGGAAGCCATGGTGGAGACGGAGAAGAAAGAAGAAAAAGCCGAGGCGCAGACACCGGTGAGGTCGGAGTGGCCCAGTGAGACACCGGTGCTCTGCCAGCAGAGCGGGGGCAAGCCTGGAGTCACCTTCACCAGTGCTAAGGGAGAAGTCTTCTCCGTGCTGGAGTATGCTCCAGGTGAGCGTGTCGGGGCAGGCCGCTGTGGGAGGCTCTGTCCTTTGTTGCTGTCCTGCAATGTTTCTCCTTCTCCAAAACACTTGCTTCTAGGCCTCTTGGATCGGGTATCCTCCGTGATCTTTCTCACAGCTTATGAACTGGGGAGGAGAAATTGAGACAACTTCAGTAGCACAGTCTGTTCTGGAAGTTTCACCTGGGGTTTTGGTGGCATCTCCAGGCACTGACACTGCTTCTCAAACCATAGGAACGGGGCTTCCCTTTTTTCCCACGTTGGAAACTGACTTTGGAGGGCTGTGGGGATCGGTCACTTCAAAGCTACGGGGTTTGTTCAGGATTTTTTTTGCAGGGGTGGAATGGTTTAGAGGCAGAGCAGGAACAGCTGGTGTTCTTGTGCTGGGTGTCCTTGGTTGGGTGAGTGTCCTTGTTAATGTTAATCAGCCAAAAATAAAAAAGAGCATCTGGCCGTGCGGAACACTGGTGACAGCAGAGCCCAAGGTGTGCTCGGCAAGCCCGCCAGACCTGAGAAGGGGAGGTGGCCAACCTGTTCCGGAGGTATGTATAAATAAAACCAGGGAGCTGCAGACAGGAGGTCATCGCTTTGATGCCTCGTTGTCCCAGCTGTGTGACAGGGCCCTTTGTGGGACCAAAAGAACAGGAGGTGCAGGTTGTGGCTGCTGTACGGTGTGGGAAAAATCAAGTAATCTCTAGCTGCCTCTTGGCTCTGCAGCAACGCAAGTTAAATTGCCCCGGGCTGATGCAGGAGCTGGGTTATTTTTGAAAAGCTCTAGGGTTTCTTGTCTTCACTGGCAAGAGCTGGGGTTCTTCAACGAGATACTTCTGAAGCTTCTCTTGCTGCTGCTACCCCCCATTTCCTCTCTTCTGAGTGACGGGTTTGATACATGAATAGATTTGCCTTCAGAAGGAGCCTCTGGCAGTTTCAAGGCTTTAATCCCTTTCTCCTTGCCCCACAGACAGCCATGCTTTCAAGAAAATGGAGTTCCAGCCCCCAGAAGCAAAGAAGTTCTTTAGCACTGTGCGGAAAGAAATGGCTCTCCTGGCCACCTCCCTGCCAGACGGCATCATGGTTAAAACCTTCGAGGATCGAATGGCAAGTGTTTGCTCTGCAGTGCCTGTGTGTTGGAGCTGGGCTCAAAGTCCAGCTCGTGGTCTTTGGAATTCCCTGCTTAGCCTTAATCCCTTGCGTTAGAGGTGCAGGAATGTGTGCAGCCTGTGAAGTACGGCTGTAATTACTGTAAATAACTGCTTTTGCATTCCCTGAGTCGGGGTGGCAAACAACCCCGGATTTCTCACGGCAGGAAACCTGCTTCGGGTGCTTTGCCCACGGGGGTGCCTGTCCCACGGAGCCAGAGGAGGGATGGTGCAACCAGTGGGGATTGCTGGCTACCCTCTCAAGCCCTGCTTCAGACCCAGAGGCACAGTAAGGCCACGATAGAAGTGCAGTTTGTAGGGGGAAGGTGCCCCGAGATGTGGTGGTTGAGAACTCCTGCAATTCCCCAGCGAGGGCTGAGTTAATCGCTGTGCCAATACCTCTGTGCCAAGCGGGCTTTGCGCAGCGCCGCGTGGCTCAATCCCCTCTCTCCGCAGGATCTCTTCTCAGCACTTATCAAAGGACCCACGCGCACGCCCTACGAAGATGGCCTCTTCCTCTTCGACATCCAGCTCCCCAACATCTACCCTGCTGTCCCGCCTCTCTTTCGCTACCTCTCGCAGTGCAGCGGGAGGCTGAACCCCAACCTCTACGACAACGGCAAAGTGTGCGTCAGCCTCCTGGGGACGTGGATTGGCAAGGTAACGCTTTCTTCCACCCGCCGCTTTCTTCCAACTGCTGCAGGTAGCAGCGGTTGTGCCAGGCCAGTGCTGGAACAAACCACTTCCCACCAGGCCGCGAGTCCTGGGTGACTGGCCTGGTGGTGGTTCAGGTTTTAGGTTTGAGGTATCTGGAGCAGGCAGCTGGCAGAGCCGGGCTTCTTCTGGGACTGTTTGGTCCTTGCGTGTCTTTGCTTAACGAGAAGCCTGTAGTCAGACCAGCAAGTAACGAGGGCAGAAGCCCAGATCCCGTGTGTTTCTGTGTCATGGCTGGACCAAGCTGGGGTACAGCAGAGATGTCTGATGTGGTGTGTTCGTTCTCCTGTGGCTTAAGTCCCTGTCCCTCATGCAGTGGACAAATTACGTAGTGGGGCACAAAGCCCTGTTGGAGACTTGATGTAACCAGAGCCACCAAAATGGTGTGGTTTTGGCAGGGGGATCAATAGGGCAGCTGCGGGGGGTTGGAAGTGGTGTCTGGTGTGTAGGTTTACACCGTTCCAGGCAGAACTGGCCTGATACGGGGTGGTGCTGGGCTGGCAAAAGTAACAGAGATGGGTTGGCCCAGCAGGCACACTGGCACATCGTGTCAAGTCAGACAAGCCTTGTTCCTGCTGGAAGCCACACGACCTTCAGCCAGCAATTAGCACGGAGCAAACCAGTGGTGCTTCAGCCCTTTGATGTGTTTGTCTGTGTATTTCAGGGGACGGAAAGGTGGACCAGTAAATCCAGCCTCCTTCAAGTACTCATCTCCATCCAAGGTAAGTGCTCCTGCAGAACCTGTGGGACAGGAAGAGGCAGGGGGGGAGAGGGGATGCGGGCTTGCAGGGGGCACACACAATTGGGATGTGCCACCCCAGCTGGGCTTCTGCTGCCTTTTGCTCTCACCTTGCTGGACAAAGCGGCGTCCTTATCTCTCCAGTTCAGCAGTCCAGGCAGGTGTGAGCTTTCCTCACGCCTTGAGTTTTGGCTGCAGCCCAGGTCTCTGAGACAATGCTTTCCCTTCTTCTCGCTGCAGCAGCTAACCACAGAGCTGTTCTGCTTGTTAGTCGGAGCTGACAAAGGTGAACCATTTTGTTCTCAGTCAGTTCCCAAAGCTAATTGAAGCTGCTGCTAAACCGGGCTCAGTTTGCAGGACTGTTTTTATCCCCACTGAGTCACCCACCCATCCTACTTTGGGCATATTTTTGCACATGATGCTGGTGTTTACACTCCTTCTAAAGCAGAATAATCAGGGGTGTGTCTAGAAAAGCCCCAGGGCTTCCTGTTACAGAGCTTTGCCCTATAATATCTAGTTTGAGAGCAGACAGACTAAATCAAATCTCCTCAAGGCCAACTTTCTATGCAGGGAGCCCAGGAATGTGACTTGAGAAACCTTTGACACAGAACAAGGGCTGCTGCCTCAGGTCCACGGGCGGCTCCTGAAGTCTCAGTCCGTTTGTATCCTCCTGTGGGGGGACAGCACCATGATAAAAGCCTTTTCTCACTTACGGAGCTGAGGATCCAAATTTAGAAGGTGAAATACCGAATGTTTTACTGGAGCAACCTGGTGCTAGTGAAAGATCTCCTCCCTCCCTCCTGCTGCCTGGTCTTTGAGAGACTCATGATCTCACCTCCACCGGCTCTAATGCAGCCCGTGGCAGGGTGCCAGCAGCCTGGCAGCGTTGGTGCCATTGCTCCATGCACGTAATTAGACGAGGCCAGAAGCAAGCAGAGAAAGCTTGGTGTCGGTGACTCGTCACTTCATGCGCTGTCTCACTACTGCCCTGGTGGGACTGTACTGGATAGGATGGTCAGATCAAACAAAGCCTGTTACCAAAGACTGGATTTCTTTCCCTTTAAGAGAAGGAAGAGAAAATATTTTAAAAATGTTTGGGGTGTTTGCGTTACGGTTTTTTGGCAGTAGATTTGCTAGGAGAGGGAAAGTTGCTGTGAAATCCTTCTCCTTCCACCCTCTTGACCTCCTCTGCTGTTGCACGCCGTCTGCATTACACCAGTGGAAACCTCTTTTTGCCAGCCAACGCTCTTGAATGCTGCTCTTGGTGGTGTCTGGAGTCCTCACCGCCCTAGCAGAAGGCCACAGAGCCATTCACAAACACAATTGCTTCTCTTTGTCATATTGGTCCAATGCATCTTGCAGATTTGTTTGTCCAGCCTGGCCTCTGCTACCTGCCTGAAGCCAAAGCACAGCTTCCCTGCAACACATCTCCTGCAGTCCGTCCCCCTGCTGCCAGCTTTGCATCAGCGTGGTTGGAGCTGAAGCTGGCTTGGCCTCTCAGCGAGGTGCTCCTGTGACCCTCAAATGTGTTGGCAGAAATCAGGGCCCAGCAGCATCTGCTGCGGGCAGTGATTCACAGTGAAGTTCCTTCTTTAACCCGCTGGTCTCCCTTTCTTTTGGCAGGTCTTATCTTAGTGAACGAGCCCTATTACAATGAGGCAGGCTTTGACAGCGACCGGGGCCTTCAGGAGGGCTACGAGAACAGTCGCTGCTACAACGAGATGACCCTGATCCGCGTGGTGCAGTCCATGATGCAGCTGCTGCGCCGGCCGGTGGAAGTCTTTGAGCACGAAATCCGCGAGCATTTTCGCTGCAACGGCTGGCGCCTGGTGTCCCGCATCGAGTCCTGGCTGGAGACGAACGAGCTGGTGGAGAGGAGTCACGAACAGGCCAACGGGGCGGATTCTGCCTCCCTCCTCTCCGCCTGCGGCACCCTGGCCGAGAGCCCCGGAGACAGTGCGGGATCGCCGGGGGAGTACGGCAGCTCGGCGGAGCAGGGGGCAGCAGCCGAGCTTTCTGACTCGGCGCTCGACGGGAAGGAGGAGCTGGACGACTCGGAGTTCACGACCTCGACGCCCAACGCCGGTGATCTCCAACAGTACTCAGACTCGGAGAGCACGGGCCAAGCCAGGGGGTCAGACCTGGCCAGAGACCGAACGGACGAGGGGAAGGCTGCCCAGGACTCTGCCTCGCAGCCTAGCGTGAAACCAAAGAAAAGGAGAAAGAGCTACAGGAGTTTCCTTCCGGAGAAGAGCGGTTACCCCGATATTGGGTTCCCCCTCTTCCCTTTGTCCAAGGGGTTCATTAAGAGCATCCGTGGTGTCTTGCAGCAGTACCGGGCTGCCTTAGCAGGGGCCAATATCCCGGAGTGGACAGAGGACAAATAAACCATCAGGTTAGGGACAGGCAGGTGCAGGGGAGAAGGGAAAGCAGCAGAAAGGAAATTGGCAAACGCTGTTACCAGTAAACTGGCTTCTCCTTCCAGCTTTTCTTCCTCAGCTTGGTTTGTTCCAAAGAAGGTGGTAGGCCTGATTTGCTCCTCCGAGGAAAGGTTGTCTAAGCATGAATTTGCCCCCAGCCCTCCTTCCTTCCCCCTGTCCCATGTACGTGCTCCTCTTACGAGTTTGACCCTGCAATGGTAAGATTTGAGACCTGCACAGAAGCAGTCTTGCAGCCACGTTCCCTCTGCACTTTCATCTTGGGGCACCTTTCCACCCAAAGACTCTTCCCACCCAGCGCTACGCCCAGCGGTCCGTGCTGTTGGGGTTCAGGCCAGGAGAAGGGATTGCTGTAGTCTGGAAGCGAGGGGCGATGCCCTCCCACTCTCTCATTTTTTTCTCTGCATTACCATGGGTTTTCTGAAGCCGACCCAAGCTTGGATGTACTTAGACATTGGATTGTGTTTGCATTGGAGTTGTCTACACCATACAGAGTTGCTCTAGTCTTAGTTGTTCACCAGTAGCTACGAGGTTCTTCTGATCAGGACTTGAGAGGCAGAGCAGCGCTCAGCGCCAGTCCCCGTGCTGCCCTGGGGGTGCTGCGGGCTCTCCATCTGCTCCCGGGGCTTCTGCTCGTTCTTCTGGAATCGGATCCAGCCACCCACACTCTTTATTCTCCAGAGTAAGGCAGACTTCCCCTTCCCTACCATGCATGCCTGACTTCTAGAAGTAATGGGATCCGGGGTTCTGCCCTCGTTACTTGCTTAGGTATCTGAATCTTTTGTTCCAGCCAGCCCGGCTGCCACGCGGCGCTGCGCGTGCCCCAGTCCTCAGCCCCACGTGGGGAGGTGGTAGCGAGCGATCTCGGGGCCCGTTGCAGATCTCTGGCAGCTCGTCTGGCTGGTGAGCCTGGCACGACTGCTGCTTCTCCATCCCTGGGCTGCAGGTGGGTGTTTGGGAGCTGTTTGAGGCAGGGTCACCCAAAGGGAAGGAGCTGGCGCGTTGCGGCGAGGCCCCGTTGCAGCAGCAGTTGGGGACGGTTCCTGTGCCGTTACTCACCCAGTAACGAGCACGGCGGGCACTGGTGTGGGCTGTTATCAGCTCCTCCCCTGGCCAGCTGTTTCCTGCGATGGCCTGGATGTGCCGAGGCTGGTAGCAGTGTGGGTACAGCACATACCCCCTTCATCTCTGCCGCAGTGCTCCCTAGGAAGCAGCCGCGCTGCAGCAGCAGCAGCTCCTGAGCTGGTGACCTTCAGCACTTTGAGGCAGGGGCTTGCCAGAGCCAGTGTCCTGGCCGAGGCACCTTGCTGAAGCCTCTTTCTGGGTGTGCACGCCTTTATTTTCACTTCTGGAGCTCAGCAGGTCGCACTCTAGCACTGCTGCATTTGCCCAATGCCACGGCGTTGGAGAACCCTCAGCATCCCTGCGGAGCACAGCGTGTCCTTCCAGCTGGGCGCTGCTTCCCCGGGAGGGAGTCAGGCTGGGCGTTCAGGACAGAGACAAATCCTTCCCTTACTCGAGCTCAACGTGACTGCGTCCCCTTCCCTCCACCCTGGCCAGGATCTGGCCTCATTTAGAAACCCCGAAGAGCAGCCCGATCTCGGCATGTTTGCGCAGTGCTTCCTGCTACTTGAAACCCCAGGGTCGGAACCCACTGGCCTGCAGCCTCCTGCCCCCGTCGTGCCCCGGAGCCTGCCTGGAGGCGCAGGCTGGCTGCACCGAGCCCTCTCTGTGTCATGTCCCCTGCCAGGGTTTGCCAGGGCCTGTCCCGGAGCTCCAGAAGGAAGCGGGGCTTGGCTGCGAACACCGCTCTTGCAGGTGGGTCGCCAGCGCCCTGCTCCGGTGCCGGCAGCCCTGGGGGCCTGGCAGGCAGGGGGTCTGCCAGAGGGTCTGCAGGGCCCGGGGAGCTGCTCTGAGCCCCGGGCAGGGCAGCCTGAAGTGCAGGCGTACCTCAGGGCTGCTTTCTGGTGCTGAGCGAATGAATCCCTTTGGGAGTGAGAAGGGGCATCTCCAAAACACAAAGGGCTGACTGGGGCAGGAGGGTGAGGCTGTGTTTCAGGGCAGGGGAGGCAGCCAGAGAGGCTCGTTCCACGATTAAACCTCTTGCTCACCAGGCAAAGTTGCAGTTGGTGACCTGCAGGCACCGACTCCCCTCGCCCCCCGTTCCCCTTGCCGCGCTGTGGCTGCCCTGACCCCGCTCCATCCAGGGCCAGGAGGGAGCTCTGGCCACTCTTTGTTGGAAACAGCAGGGCAGAGAGAGAGAAAACCCTTTAGGGCCAGACGTGGCTGGGGTGGAGAGGCCGAGGAGCTCTGCAATTTCTTGCTTCACCCTCCCTTCACTCCCTGCAGCTCATCTCACGGGGAAGCGGTGGGCAGGGGTTGGCGCGAGCACGGGGGTGGCCGGGATTCGCGCCCCAGGTCCTCCCCTGTGCCCAAGAAGTCTCCTCGTTGTCCTCCGATCGTAACCAAGAGCTTTTGCACAGGTTCCTGGGGCTTCCCACCAGGGAAGGTGCGTGCTGGCCTGCTGGAAGGGGACGCTGCTCCCCGCTGCCCCTCGCATCGCTCTCCGTAGCCGGTGTCCCACCCCGAGGCGTGCACGGAGGTTTACAGATTTTCTAAGCTTTTGATAATGTGAAGCTCCTGGGTGACGAGGTTGGTGGTGAGCACACTGCAGCTATGTAATTTTTTTGTGTATGTATGTAATATTTAAGGGTAACAAAATTTAAAAGGCTAAAACCTTAAAGAAAAAAAAAGTAAAAACACAAAAAAAGCCAAAGCATGATGCATATTGTTAGCCTTAAAACTGGCTACACGACTGTGTGATGTACAAATAAGAACAGCCTGTAACTGTTTTAAGTGCTGGGGTTGGGGAAGAAGCATTACAAAATCAGTTTGTAGCCTTGATTCTGTACAGTATTTAAATGAAAAGAAAAAAAAAACCCACGACCTGACTATTGAGGCCATGCTTAGAGGTGTGTCGTTCACGTGCAGATGTGGATGCTTGGTTGCTTATGATATATGTATAAAGTGCTGTGTGACCATTAAAACTTTTTTTACCTGCAGATTTTTTTTTTTTTCGTTTGGCTAACCAAGGTGTAATAAAGGAGGGAAGATGACTTGCCATTAAATTTTGCCTCTGTGAGTAGCTCTGACTCTTTGTCTCTTTATTTTTTCCCCTGGCCCTCGCTTCCCCTCCCACGTGCTGGGGCCAGAGGGGACCCCACTGCCCGGAGCTGGGGTGCCCAGAGTGCCCCCGTACCGTCACAAACACCCGCCCCAGAACCTTGTTTCATGGGATGCCTGTCTGGATTTTTATTCCCAGCGCTCTTGGGCCACTCCTGGGACAGCCAGGTCCAGATCTGGGCGCAGCGCAGCCCCTGTGGGCCCCAAGCCTTCGTGGCCCCATTCTCAGCACCAAGGTAAGCGTGTGCTGGGCTGCATCGCCCCCGCAGGGACACCCACGGGTGCTGGGGGTGGGCGCTCAGCCCTTGCTGGTGGGTGAGGAGGTGCAGGGCACCAGGGTGGGCAGCGATGGCGGTGTTTTGAGGCTTGTGGCTTTGCTGGAGTTGTATAAAACCAAGAATTTGCCTTTGATTTGAGGGTCGGCTGGCAGCTGCTGCCCCTTCCTCTGGGCAGGGGGAGCCGCGGGGGCTCCTCTGGAAGGGCCCTCAGCTGCTGGCTGGCAGCTTGTGGGAGAGCTTGGGTTAAAAAAGAAAGGAAGGTTCTTTGTGCAGCAGAAGGTGGGACCTGAGCCCCTGGGAGATCCCCCCAACCACCCCGCTGCCACCACCCAACCCTACAGGACACCCCAGGGACCCCTTCAGCCCCCAGACCCCTTGCACTCGGAGGCAGCTCGAAGCCCCAAGCACATCCCCTGCCTGGGCAGAGGCTGGGGCTGGACACGTTTAGAGGCCAGCAAAGCCTCACCCCCCCATTTTTCTCTCCCCCCCCCCCCCCCCCCCCCACGGGGGAAGTTGCTGTATTTTGGGTCGTGGCTCCCAGCTGGACCCGGGACACCCCGGCCCCTCAGAGCAGGGCTGGGAACAATCGCGCTCTTCTCCCGGCCCTGCAATCCCACTGGCAGGGTTTGCTGATGAATAAATGCCAACAGCCCCTGCTGTTTACCCTCCTCCTTTGTACTCCGGCGCAGTAAATGAGCTTTAATTACTGCAGTTTTATACCAAAAAGGCTGAGTAATCCCTGCGCCAAGCCCCGGGAAGGGCCCCGAGTGAGGGCTGTCCGGGAAGGTGGAGACCAGAGCTCCCTGCAGGGCCCCGGCTGCGGCAGAAAGCCAAAACCGCCCGGCTCCCCCAAATGCCTCCCTCGCTTGTAGGCACCGAGCCGTTCCCAAGACATCCCAAAAACATCCCTGTGCAGGGCTCGGCTCTCAGGATTCAATGATCTCCTTGGGACGTGGGGCACAGACACACCCCGGGAAGCTGCAGCCACCGCCCGCGCTGCTCTGTGTGAGCAGCTCTCGGTGCGTGGCTCTGCACTGATCCTGACCCCAAGGTTCCAGGGAGTAAAGGGCCTCAGCCCCTTGGGACAGCCGTGTGCTCAGATTTAAATCCCAGGGCTTTTTATTATTATTATTATTATTATTATTATTTGTTGGTGGTTTTTTTTTTTTTGCAAATGCTAGGTATTTATTGCATTTCTCACAAGAATAAACTCTGCTTCTACAGGAAGCTTTGGGTAGAAACATTCTTTTTTTAAAAAAAATTTTTGATTTTTTTTTTTCGTGTTAGATATTGGTCCTGACCGCCCCGGGTCAGGCTGGCTCCGTGGCAGGGACATGAGCGGTGCCACCGTGTGCGTCCGAGCTGGGGGGGGACGGGGCTGTGCCGGCGCAGCCGCCCCGGGGCCAGGGCCTCGCACCCCTCAAAGCGCTCGTACCGGGGCGAAACGCGGGCATCTCGCCGGCGCCAAGTACCTGATGGGGCTCGTTTTTGGGTCTGTCCCGAAGAGAGTAAAGCTAAGCGAGGTGCCCGCGGCCCCGGAGAGCTATTGCTAGAGGAGGAGGAGGTGGTTCCTGAGTGGGAGGAAGGCTCGGCCGTGCCCGCGGCTCAGCGCTGCGGCCGCTCAGGAGCCGCTGACGATGCGGCAGAGGCGGCCGTGGACCTGGCCCTGCACGGGCTCGCAGGCCAGCGCCTCGCCGTCCACCGTCATGACGCCGGCGCTGCCCCGCGGCTCCAGGCGGAAGGCGCGGACGGGGACGTGGTGCAGGTGGGGGCAGCCCAGGTCCAGGTGCGTGCCCCTGCCCATGGCCAAGAAGACCTTCAGCAGCGCCACGCGGCTGATGCCCGCCCGCACGTAGAAGAGGTGGATGCAGCCGTCGTCCAGCCGTGCCGCCGGCGCCATCAGCAGGTTGGTGCCCAGGTGGGACTGGTAAATGGCGTAGACGCAGACGAACTCCTCCTCGGGGACCACCGCCCAGCTCGCCGGCACCGGCTGGCCCAGCGGCACCAGCAGCGAGTCGGCGGGCAGAGCCCCCTCCGTGCCCCCCTCCGGCAGCGCCCGGCCGTCGGCGACGGGCGCCGGGGGGTCCCTGGGGGCCGGGGGGGTGCCGCCGTGCTCGGGGCCCACGGGCAGGTAGGAGAGGCGGCCCTGGTAGACGCGCAGCCGGGCCAGGCACTGCAGGGTGCCCAGCGTGAAGCGCGCGTTGCCCAGCCGGCGGTACTTCTCGCTGTCGATGTCCACGTCGGCGATGAAGCCCCAGCCGAAGCCCAGGAAGGAGAAGAAGCGCTTGCCCGAGGCCGTGCTCAGCGACACCAGGTCCATCTGCGTGTGCAGCCCCTTGCAGAGGATGAAGGTGCAGTTCGTCAGCAGCTTCTTCTTGGCCACGTGGTCGTTGCTGCGAGGGACGGAGAGGGTGAGTTTGGGGGCTCCTCCTGCAGTCCCAGCACCCACGTGCGGCCCCCTCAAGGGTGCTGCCTTTGTGCTGGGATGCATCCCGGCTGGGTGAAGCCGCTAGGAAGGGGCAGCATAAACCAGCTCCTGAATTTGGGGACCGATGTGGGGCTGCCCAGGACAACCCCGCTCCCACCCTGGGTGTTTCCTGGGGTGCACGGCTTTGCACCTACAGCTGCTGCCATACAGCACAGCCAGCTGCACCCCGGGGGCTCAGCTCAGCCCCTGGCTCGTTTGGGTGAAGTTGTGCCAGATTCAGAGCCTGGAGGAGAGACAGGGCGTGGGGGGAGCTGGAAATGCAGGGGTGCAACCTGATGCTGGCAGGGACCGGCTGCGCCGCAGGGGGGCTACCCAGGTGGGTGTCCCCATCCCAACGCCCCGCTCACCCTGCATAGTAGTTGATGGAGGCAGCCAGGGCGTTCCCGGAGCCCCCTGGCAGGATGCACAGCGGCTTCTTCATCGCCTCCTCCCAGTCCGGCCGCTCCATCAGCCCATTCACCACCTGCAGGGATGGAGGGAGGGAACTCATTGTACCCGGGGCCGTGCCAGGACCCTGGTGCCCCCTCAGTGCCCCCAGCCAAGGGCAGGACAAAGGCTGTGCCTGCCCTGCTAGCTCTGAGCTGGGTTTTCTCTCTTTGCTGTTCCTTCTTGTCTACAGGTCTCAAAACTCGGCTCCTGCCCCCAGCGCCCCTCTCCTCCCAGCTTCGTGCCCCGTCCTGGCCGGGGGGCGCTGCCCCTCTCACCTCGTGGAGCAGCCCGTCCCCGGACATCACCACCAGCGTGTCCCACTGCGACAGGTCCTCATCCCGCATCTTCTCCTGCGCGTGGTGGGGTCTCTCTGCAGGGGAAAGCAGCGAGAGCTGAGCGCCGTCCTCCGTGCCTCTGCCCTGCCTGCTGCCACCCCCGGGATCGCGATCCCAGCCCCACTGTCCCCGTGGGGGTGCAGGATGTGGGGCAGTCCCCTCGCACCCTTCACTGGTGACACCTTGCCTGAATCCACCCCATATAGGAGCCCGTCCCAGGTAGGTCCCTGGGTCGGAGGGGGTCACGGCGAGGGGACAGGGCAGGCGGCACTGGGGGACTCACCGGTGATGAAGATGGAGGGCGTGATGTCGGCGTCGGCCAGCATGGGCTGCACCACCGCATGGAAGTCATCGAGCGCGCGGCCGGCGCCGCTCTGCGGGTTCAGCAGCACCAGGGCATGGCAGGGCCGGGGCAGGACCCCGTAGCTGGCACCTGGTGGGGAAAAAGGGGCTCAGAGCCGAGGCCAGGGGGTGCCCTGTGAGCCAGGGCAGCGTTTGCTGCAGCCCTGCAGGAAGGGGAGTGTTGGGCACGGACTGGGGGGTCCCCACTGGGAGAGCTGGGGAGCTCTGGAGCCCCCCCAGGTCCCCCATGTTCCTGCACAGCGAGCCAAGGATGGTGACAGCGGTGAGGGCTGGGAGGGTTGAGGTCCTGATTCCCCACATCCCTCCAAGCTGGAGCAGGGCCAGGACTGACACCTGTGCTGACAGACGGACGCTTCTCTTCCCCCTGCTCCCCACCAGGCTCTGGTTTCACGCGCGATGCCCCCGGCCGGGCTGTAATTACAGGCCTGACAGGGGCGGTCGCTGCCCAGACCCAGCGGTCCCCGTGTCCCCGGCACATCGAGCCCCGGCCACGCTGCAGCTGCGCTCCTTGGGAGGAGCTGGGAAGAGCCTGGGGTGGCCGCGGGGCTCCGAGCGCTGCTGCGCCTTGATGGCAGCCGGTCAGCGCCGCGGAGCTCGAGGGCTCCTTGCAGCAGGGACAAGGGGGACCCGGCATGGGCACGGTCCATGAATACCCTGCAGCACCTCTGCTCCGGGGCTCCCTGGTGAGCTCAGAGCTCCCCAGCCTGCGCTTGCTGTCCCTAGCCCGGTGTCCTTGGCACAGGTTCCTAAAAAAAATGGGCCCTCATCCCCAGCAGAGCCAGGAGTGGCACCAGCAAGCCTGTGTTATATCCAAAAGGCATGGATCCCACATGGGGAGCTCCTACGATGTGCCTGGCACTCCTGCATTCCCTCTAAACCCCTCCCAGCCTGCAGCGTGACCCCAGGTTTGGGGTCCCCCCCAGCTCCAGCCCCAGGCCCCCCCAGCTGGCGGTGTAGGGGCCCCACGGGACCGCGCTGAGGTTTTGCCTGCTGACAAAGCACCGAGCTCTGCTCCGTCAGCGGCGTTGAGTCACGAAAGCCGCCGCCGTTTCCCAGCACTGCCCCGGGCCGGGAAGCCCCTTGCTCGGAGCTGGGAGCGGCCGCAGAGCGCGGCGATGAACCCGGGGCAAAGGGCGGCCAGCACGCGGGGATCGCCGCCCGTCCTCCTCCTCGCCTGCGCACGCGGGGCGATTTCGTGTTTATCCAAGCATCGTTTTACAGATAAACCTCCTGCCGACCGCAGCAGGGGAGGCCAGGCCGAGGGAGGCCACCGCGTGCGCCGCCTCCCTGCTGGCACCTGGCCTCGCCGAGGTCACGGCCACGCCGGGGCCTCCCCGATGGATAGCAGGGCTCGGCAGCCCCAGCCCCGTGCCTGTCGCAGCCCTGGGGAGAAGAGCGAGCTCCCACGCTGGTTTTGGTGCTGTCTCCTTGGTTTTCTGCCCGCAGGGACTGAGCTGGCGAGCCCTGACCCCACCGGGGAGGCTGCACTGCTCCGGGACGGCTCCGGTCTCCACCAGCCTCCAGCAGGCGCCCGTCTGTCTGTCCATCAGCACGCCTCTGTCCGTAAGCTGGGTCCGGTGCCGGCCCCGCCAGCTGTCCCTCGCCCTCTGCAGCTCCTTATCAGCTAGCACCAGGCAGGATGGGACCGAATGGGCCTCGGGGCTGGCAGCAGAGCGCTGCGAGCTGAGCTCACCCCAGCACACATCAGGAGCGATGGGCAGCGAGGTCTTGGCCACGCCGGCCCCCTGAGAGCCTTTGTGCTCATTAACAGCACTCAGTCCTCTCTTGGTAAACACAGCCCAGGGCTTTGTGCTCCGAGCCAGGCCGTGGGGACTTTTCTCTCCTCTTTTTTCTCTCCTCTTGCCCCCTCCACCCTGGCGAGCGCGGCGGATTTCGGCAGCATCCCTTCCCCTTGCGCAACGCCGGCCGCAGCATCTCAGCGCTGCCGGGAACAGCACAGCCCGGCTGCTCCCCCGGCTCGTGGGCGAGCAGGACGGGGGCCGAGTCAGCAGGAGGAAGGGGCACAGCTCCGACCGCATCACCCACGAGCCACGTGCCCTCTCCGTGGCTCCGCTGACAGCTGGAGACGTGCGGGCAGCCCCAGCAGCTCGGCCGCGTTGCCACATCCCTCTGCAAGGTCCGGTTTTGGTGCACCGGGGACGAACTTCCCAGGCTTGCCGGAGGACAGGGTTGGGCTGTCCGGCTCCCCAGGTCACCCAGATGGCTGTGCACAGCGAGGGGACGAACAAACACAATACGGGGGTCCCCCAAAATCAGTGCTTCTGCCACCATGACACCACGGCCATGCTGCCGGCAGCCTCCTGTTGTGGCCAGGAGCTGGATTCCTCCATCGTGACGCCAACCCCACAAACCCGGGGCGGTTTGCTCCTGCCCAGCCAGCAGCAGGGCACGGCGGCGCTTTTTTCCCCCCAGATTTGTGGTTATTAAGCACTGGGGGATTTTTTTCTGTTGTTTTTATCCTTGGGGTGAAGTCAGGCGGAGAAACTTTCCGCCAGCTGCAGCTCTCCGCGGGGCTTTTACCCCCGAGGATGCCGCAGCCGGGGGGCTGCAGGGAAGGTTTGGCTTCTCCCCGTCCCCCTCCCGAAAGGGCCGGGGTGCCCCGATTGCTTCTCGCACCCTGGCCCGAAGCTTTCCCGGTGCGGCCTTATCTGTCCTGCACACGCCGCCGGCTGCGCCATGCCGGTGCGTGCGGGCGCAGGGTGTGGCGAGCAGCATTTGTAGCTCCGGCCTAAACTTGGGGAAGGAGGTTCGTAAATCCTGCTGGCCCTCAGCTAGAAAATAACTGCAAAATCCCGCACCGCCTTCTGCCGTCCTCCTTCCCCGGGCTCCCCCGAGGCCCCTGCCGTGCCGTGAGCCGCCCGTGCCCGAGCACAATCACGCCACATGCTCCAAGGGCGAGGGATTTAAAACCCTTTGGAGACTCGCAGCTGCGGAGTTCGGGCTGGCAATCCGGCCGGGGAACCGGTTTCACCCTCGCCCCTTTCCGCCGGATTATTTTTTTTTTTCCCTTCTTATTTACTAAGAGTAGCAGAAAGTTGTTTTGTAGCTGCAGGTCATGTGAAAAAGCTGCATTTTCCAACCCAAGCGGGGAGAGCTGGGCTAAATGCGATGTGACAGGATCCCTCTAACCGCATGCCTCTTAATTTCCAAGTCTGATCAGTGCGACTGGACAGCTAAATAAATGAAGTAGTGCATATAATTGAATCTCTGCTCAGATGTTCTAATGCATGCCGGCCTGCAGAAGGAGGGGGAGAAAACCCCCGAGCCAGCCTTGCCCCTTCCAGAGAGGGACAGACCCACACCTCCCCGGGACCCCGCTGGCCCCAGAGGTTTTTCTCCACTCCCCGGTGATGGATGGGACCCGGCAGGGACAGTGAAGGTTCCCCATCCTCCCTTTGTCAGCAGCGGTGGCTTTTTCCTCATTAATGTTATTTTGAAAGGTTTGCTATTCAAAAAGCAATGCGAGAGGAGCAGGAGGCGTGCAAGGGGGCTGTGGTGGGACCGCGTCCCTGCTGCCCCTTCAATTTAAGGGGAAAAGTGGGGGAAAAACCCACACCTGGCCCCGAAGAACCCCCGGGGGCTGCGGCCACCCCTGGCACTGGGGCTGTGCGTTGATGTCCCTGTCCCCTATATGCAGGGGGGCACCCAGGTGCCTGCGGGGGTCCCCTGCCTTGACCCTTTGGGGCCAGACCCCCCCTCCTAAGTCCCTCCAGCCCCCTCCTGGCCGCCGGTGCCACACCACACACCCGAGGGGGGCGTCTGGGTGGAGGGGGGCCGCCCCCAGCCCCAAACCCCAATAACCCCCCCCAGCCCCCAAATCCACACGCAGCACAGGGGTCCGGCCTGCCGGGGTACGGGGGATGCTCGGTGCGGGGCCGGGCACGGGGAGAGGCAAACGGGTGTGGGGTGGGGATGGGGGGGGGGGGGGGGGGAGGCAGCACCCCAAAATCACTGCCGGCAGCCTCCTCCTGGCGCCCCGAAGGCTGCGCCAGGGGATGGGGCGGGGGGCTACGGCCCCACCACCGCGCCGGGGAATACTTTGGGACCCCAGCACCCCGCACCCCCACACCCACCCCCCCCCCGATGCCACGGCGGGGGGGGGGGGACGCGCCCGGCCGGCACTCACCGTCCCGCGCGGGCAGGGCGGGCACCGAGAGCTCCCGGATCCGCTGGCTCCAGGCCTGGGCGATGCGGAGGTTCCCCTCGGCGTCGGGGCCGTGGGCGACTCGGAAAGTCCTCTGCAGGCGCTGGCGGGCAGGGGAGCCCCAGCGGCCTTTTCGGAAGGGATAACACACCACCGAGAAGCAGGCGGCGGACGAGCCGGAGGAGCAGGAGGAGGAGGAGGAGGAGGAGGAGGAGGAGGAGGAGGGGAAAGCCGCGGAGCCCACGCAGTCGGCCAGGGGCAGCGCGGCCCCGGTGCCGTCGGGGCGCAGCACCTGCAGCTCCCGCTCCGTCAGCGCCAGCGCCCAGGCGGCCGCCCCGGGGGCCAGCCCCGGCGAGAAGCGGCCCCGCAGCACCGCGTCCTCGCCCCCGCTGCAGCCGCCTCTTCCTCCTCCTCCTCCTCCTCCTTCTCCTCCTCCTCCTCCTCTTCCTCCTCCGCCGCCGGGCTGCGGGGGGGGTCGGCGGCCGGCGGCCATCGGAGCGCACCGGGGGAGCGCCGCCCGCAGCCGCCGCTCGCTGCCGACACCCGCCCGGCAACGGCAGGCGGGGCCGCCCGGCCCGGCCCAAGTTAACCCCCCCCTTCCCCGGAGGTGAACCGAGGCGGCGCTGCCTCGCTCTCCCCCAGCGCTCCCCGCTGCTCTTTTCTTTTTTTCTTCTTTTTTTTTTTTTTTTTTGGGGGGGGGGGGCTCGGTCTGTGCGCGGGGTGCTGGGGGAGCAGGATCTGTCCTGCGGTGCTGAGGGGCCTGGGGGGGGGGGGGTTGGTGCTTGTGCTGCGCGGTCGGCGGGGTGCCGGCACCCGCGTGCATGCAGAAAGGCCAAGGGTGGCTGTGCCGGGATCGGTTTGTGTGTGTCGTGTCCAGGTCGCGCCCCCAAGACCCCCGTGCTGGGCTGAGCAGAGACCACCGGTATCCTTCAGCAGCCCCGCATCCATCCCCAGCCCCGCATCCATCCCCAGCCCCACATCCATTCCCAGCCCCGCATCCATCCCCAGCCCCGCATCCACCCCCAGCCCCACATCCACCCCCAGCCCCACATCCATCCATCCCCAGCCCCGCATCCACCCCCAGCCCCACATCCACCCCCAGCCCCACATCCATCCCCAGCCCCGCATCCATCCCCAGCCCCGCATCCATCCCCAGCCCCACATCCATCCATCCCCAGCCCCACATCCATCCCCAGCCCCACATCCACCCCCAGCCCCGCATCCATCCCCAGCCCCGCATCCACCCCCAGCCCCACATCCATCCATCCCCAGCCCCACATCCACCCCCAGCCCCACATCCACCCCCAGCCCCGCATCCATCCCCAGCCCCGCATCCATCCCCAGCCCCGCATCCATCCCCAGCCCCGCATCCACCCCCAGCCCCACATCCATCCATCCCCAGCCCCACATCCATCCATCCCCAGCCCCGCATCCATCCCCAGCCCCGCATCCATCCCCAGCCCCACATCCACCCCCAGCCCCACATCCATCCATCCCCAGCCCCACATCCACCCCCAGCCCCGCATCCATCCCCAGCCCCGCATCCACCCCCAGCCCCGCATCCATCCCCAGCCCCGCATCCCTCCCCAGCCCCGCACCCAGCCACCCCGCAGGGTGAGAGGAGCAGAGGAGCCTGGAGGAGCGCAGGCAGAGCAGGGAGGAGGACGGAGGGGCCGCATCCTGCCCACCACCTGCTCTCCATGCACTCTCTCCCGCTGGCCCTTTGCCGTCCTGAGGCTCTGAGCGGAGCGGCGCTGTGCCCCTGGGCAGCTCGGTGGGCAATCGGTGCTCAGGCCAGCACTGTGTGAGTGGCGAGGCAGGAGGAGAGGCGCCCTCGACCCTTCATGGCAGCGCTCATGTGGGTTTTACACACCCTGTGCTGCTGGGCTGGTGGCAGCAGCAGCCACAGACCCCATAACCTTGAGCTCACAGCTCGGGGAGGCATTGCTCTTCACTCTGACAGCAGCTTCGCTACCTGCGAGCCCGCTGTGCCCATTTAAATACCCTGAAACCCGCCAGAAGTTTCAGGCAGGGGACGGCCTGCCGGGCAGATAGCGCGGCTGTGTGAGCCTGGCTGTCTCCGGGTGCCCTAAAAACAGAGGAGAGGTGGCAGGACTTGGTGCACCGCGCTTCCCAGGAGGACTTCTCCGGCGCTATGGGCTCCGAGAGGCGGTTAAAGACAGAGGTGGGGCAAAACCCAGCCCCAGAGATCGGCCGGCCGATGCTTCTGGCTGGGGAACCCAAGCACCCGCGGCCGATGCCGGCTGAGATTTGGGGTCAGCGAGGGGCCAGCGTGGCCACGCCGCCGGCCAGAGCCTCGGCAAGGTGCCCGGGGGAGGAAATGGCCGCCCGCCGGGGAACACGGGCTGCCGACCTGCCCCTCGCCTCGCCGCCTCGCTGGTGACTAAGGCGCTCTGCATTTCCGCCCAGGAAGGCACGGGACGGTGGGAGGAAATGAGAGCAGCTGCTGGATGGCTCCCGGCAGGTGCCGCGGGGTGACGGGGCCGGGTCGGGCTCTGGCCGCGCTGCGTTACATTCGTCTGTGGCTCCGGGCCACGGGGACCCCCTCACCCCCCCTGAAAGTGCTTTAAATAAGAGCTGGATACTAGGGTGGGCTGCGGGGGGAAAGGGGCTGAGAGCAGCTTTAGCATGAGGTGCTGCACCTGGGGGTGCTGCAGCTGGGAGGGTTGCTGTGGGGCTTCCCTGGGGGGGGAACAGCGGGCAGGGGGTGAGCAGGGACATGTGGGCAGGGGACGCCCAGGAGGAGCTTTCTTGTTTGGGTGCTGGTCTACGGGGGCTTTGCATGCACCCATCCCGGTGCTGTGCCACCCTCGCCCGATGCCTGCTCCACAGCCCGGCACCCAGCGCCAGCCCCACGCAGGTCCCCGTGCTGCTGTGCTGTCCTTGTCCTCGTCCTCGTCCTCGTCCTGTCCACGTGCCATCGGGGGGAGCAGCAGGTCAGATCTCACCCCACGCCCCGCACCTTTGCGCTCTGCTGCCACCGGCCAATTCCTCCCGGTCCCACACAGACGCTGCTCGTTTGCCCCCTGTCACAGCATTTGATGCGGAAGCGGGATCGCCTCCGTCACTGCCTGGTGCTGACAAACAGTCATTTGGGGCTACCCTAATTACAGGAGCCTTAACGAGCTGCCTTGCACAGGCAGAAGAGGGAAGGATGCTCGGTGGATGGGTTTATCCTGACTGGCTCCATTCCCACCCAGGCGCATGTGAGGGTGGCACAGGGACATGGCATGGGGACATGGCACGAAGGCACCTCTGGGACGGGCTGGTGGGGACAGCTGGTGACAAATGCCACCCATTTGTCACTGCAAAGCAGGGGAAGGTGCAGCCCAGGCCACCTAGCATCCACGAGCGGTGTGACAACACGGCAGAGGTGGCCATTCAAGGGGTTTGTCCCCATCCCTGTGCACATTTTTCCCGTATGCCATCCCCTGCCACTCAGATACCAGCTGGGGGAGAAGCCTCGGACACCCGGCGCTCCTTGCCACGGGATCGCTGCAAAAAGGGACGGATGGTTCGGGGAAACCAAGGCAGGAGAGGCAGACCAGAGCTGCCCGGAGTTGTGCAAGAATCCAAGGATTAGACACGGCAATTAAACACCCTCTGTGCTCTGTCCTGTCCCCGGGCTCCTCCTGCTCCCGGATCCAGCTGCTGGAGCCAGCCGCTCTTCCCCGAGGGAACACATCCCGGGGGGAGAACGCAGAGAGGTGCCCGGCTTCCCGAGCGCCCCAGCCGGTACCTCCCAGCTCCAGCGCTGACCCAGGGCTCTCCGTGCTGGGGCTAGGCCCAGGTTTTGGGCTCCAGCTGCCCACACGGCGGCTCCTGGCAGCCCTAAAGGAGCTGTGCAGGGGACACGGCTGTGCTGCAGCGGCTGGCTCCCAGGCAGGCAGCTTCTCCCGATGCCTGCACCCTCACTGCTCCGCTGCGGCTGCCGCCAGCCCCCCGGGGCCGTGCGCTCAGGATCGGACTCTTTGAGCATCCTTCCCGCTCCTCGAGGTCCGCGGCTCAAGGTGGAGCCAGAAATAGCGCTGCGTCGGGGCCGGCGGGCTGCAGGGTTTGGCAGGGGGACAGGCACCGACTGCAGCAGTGGGAACTTTCCAGCCTGCGCCTGCAGGAGATGAACCCTGCTGGGGACAGGCCCAGCCTGGGGGCTGCTGCTCAGTCCCTCGCAGCCCCCCTGGGCACGGGGAGAGGTCACGCTGCTCCCCCCCAGCAGCACCAGCATCTCCTCGGGGGGCTGCGGGGATGGGAAGGACGAGGGCATCTCCTGGGGGACAGCCACGGGGCTCGTGTCCCACAAGCTGTAGGTTTGGGGTTTAGGATGCAGGTTTTGGGTCTGCCACTGGTTTGCTGTGGGACTCTGGCAAGTCCTTGAGGCCCTACAGCAGCGTCCCTGTGACCCACAGAGCCCAGTCCGGCTTCATGTGGGGACCAGAGCTTCACCTGGAGGTTTCTCAGTCCCTGGGGATTTTGGCAGCTCCTAAATCACAGCCAGGCTCCGGCACGGCCCAGGAACACGGGGCTCGCCACGAAGCCCTTGGCGAGGCCGGCGAGCTGAGCTCATTCCTCCCAGCCGATGATTTACGCAGAAATATTCCTGAGGTCACCGCTCCACGGGGAAACATTCCTGGTCTGAGGAACCACAGGCCCCGCGCTCGGCCCGGGAGCCAGCCCGATGCCGAACCTGGTGCCGGAGGCCCGGGGGCCAAGCACCCCCGCTCCACATCCCCCGTTTCTCCCAGTTTTTTTCCCCGTTTTCTTTCCTGAAAATGGCCCGGCTTTTTGCACCACTTCCCGGTAGCGGTTTTCTGCGGTGGGGTGAGTGGAGGCATATTTGGGAGGTGACTCAGAGGCTGCAATGAGAACCACCTGGGTGCTGCAGGCGCCACGCTGGCCCCCCCCCACCACATGTGGTGTCTGGGGACAGCGGCACCCATGGGGGCACCGCGTCCCCCCCAGCACCCAGCCAGCGTGGGCGAGAGGAGGGGAACGGGGGTGAGCAACGGGGGAACGAGCAGGGTCATGAAGCTGCCCCCATGCTCTGAAATTCAACAGATTAAGCTTTCTGATGGTAAAAAAAAAAATAAAAATCCTGCTGGGCTTTACCCCATGGTGTGTGAACACATGGCCCCCCAGCATTACTAAAGCCCCCTCCCAGCCAAATCCCAGCCCATGAGGCTGGGGAAGCCCTTCGCAAGGAGCTAAACCCGCTCGAAGGCAGCACCAATCCTACCCACCCAGTCCCGCCGGGCTGTTAATGAAATATTAAATGAAATAATAAAAGCGCTGCGAGGCCTCGCCCCGAGCAGCACTGCGGGGGCCTTCTGCTGCCTGGGGACTCGCTGGGGGCTCGGGTGGGAAATATTCCCCAAGTACACGGCGCTGCTGCTTGCTGCTCCTCTGCCCGGCCCTAAAAGCAGCCATAACCTTCAGCCCCGAGGCAGAGAATCGCTGCCTGTTCCAGGAGGAAGGTTGTTTGTCAGGAGATAACAGCCCCGACCTCTGCCTGGCCACCCTGAGGGGTCAGAGGTGGCGTGTCCCCGCCATGTCCCCAGGGCTGCGGGGCCTTTGCCAGCAGGGCAAAGTGTGCGGCACCGGAGGGAAATCTGGGCTGAAAAAGGGCAGGATCAGGGTAGTTTTGCAGCAGGACGTGTTGGCCATCAGGCAGGGTTGGCGCAGGCACAGCCGCGTTGAGGCTCATGAGGTGACGGCGTGGGCAGGATCAGGCCCTCACGGAGCGGCGGGCTGGCGAAAAGGGACAGGTAGCAGGCACACGAGGATAGTGCTGGGGACCTGTGGGGTCCGGATCTGGGCACCCCCACAGTGCTACCCGAGCCTTGTCCCCATCCTTTGGGGTGTCCCCGCTCCCCCGGCAGCTGGAGGGTGCAGTCAGCTCCCCAAACCCCATAAATAATTCCCCAGCTGCTTCCTTTCGCAGGGCAAAGCCAACCACGTGCACTAACAGCCACAGCGTGTCCTACAACCACCAGCAGATGACTGTCACTCGTGGGGCAGCCTTGTGGGGTGACTAAATTCGTGTCCCCATGCAGGGTGAGGGGATGGGGGGACACAGAAGGGCTCGGGGCAGTCGGGCTGTGGCAGCTGCAGGCCTGCGGAGGCCGCTTGTGGTGAGGGAGCGAGAGGGGAATGGAGGAATCGGGCTGGAGCGACCCTCACTGGGACGAAGCAGGGCTGAAGGCCCCGCAGGGGGTGGAGGGGACGTGGGGAGGCAGCGGGTGACCCCATAGGGGTCCCCTCAGGACTCCCACTGCCTGTGGGTGAGGTGCTGGAACCGGGACATTGCATGGGGCCACACTAAACCAGCCATGGGGCAACCAGCCATGGGGCCGCCAGCACCTGCACCTCCAGCAGGCGGCGGGGAAGCCCTCTGCAGGCTGGGGGCGGTGGTTTTGGTGTCAGTGATTTTCTTTTGGTGTCACTGTGCTCTGGCCCCAAAACCAGCCAGGGAACCCCCCTGCAGCCCTCCCGGGGCACACGGGGCTGTCCTGAGGGGACACGGACACCATCGGCAGTCCCCACCACGGACAGGATGTCATTGTGGGCAGCTCCGAGCTCTGGGGCTGGGGCAGAAAACACGGGTATTTTTATTATTATTTTCATTATTATATTTTCTTCTTTTTCCTTCCTCCTATCATCATCATCATCATCTTTGTTATTTTTATTTTGTTATTATTTTCATTATTTTTATCTTTATGTTTTACTTTCTTTTTCCCTCCTCTTATCATCATCATCATTATTATTATCATCATCATCATTTCTTCTTTCCTCTTCCTTCCGCCTGTCACCTTCCATTATTATTATTATTTTATTATCATTATCACTATTATAATTATAATTAATAATAATTATTTATTTTTTAAAAAACTATAGAAAAAATATTTTTTCTCTAGGGAACCTGCTTTGGCAGGGGGTTGGACCCGACGTTCTCTTGAGGTCCCTTCCAACCCCTACAATTCTGTGCTTCTGTGATAATTTATTAATCATTATTAATTATTTCCCCCTTTTACCCACCTCCCCCTGTGCCCCCACCCCCAGGACCCCAAGGGACCTTGGAGGACTCAGGGCCCCGCCCCTTCCCGCCTGCCATAGAGCGGAGCCCAGAGCGGCCCCGCGCCGCTTCCGCCGGGACGGCAGCCATCTTGGGCACGGGCAGCGAAGCCACCGCCGTGCCCGGGCCTTGCCTCGCACCCTTCCGCAGAGGAGAGGCGGCCGCGGAGCGCCGCAGCCGCGCTCGGGAAGCGACAGGAGGCCGGCGGGGGAGTTTGCGCCGTCCTCACGCCTCCTCCTCCTCAGGTACCGGCGGCAGCGGCCGCCTCTCGCCCCGCAGCAGGGGCAGGAGCGCCGTGCCCTCACCTAAGATGGCGGCGGGGGGCGCTCCCCCCCCCCCCCCGCGGCAGAAAATGGCGGCCGGGCGGGGCGCCGCTCTAGCCGCCCGCCTCTATGGGCCGCGGCGCTGACAGGAGGACTCTGGACCGAACGGGGACCCCCCCACGTCCCCCTCGCCCCTTTTCCACCCCCCTCATCCCCCCCCGGCTGCCCTCAGCCCCTTTTTGGGGTGCCCCGGGGGCTGGGGGCTCACCGCGGCCGGGTTCTGGGCGGGCACATCCCTGCGCAGCCCTGGGTGAGACCTTCCTCCTCCTCCTCCTCCTCCTCCTGCTCCCCACCCCTCAGGGGGCGGCGATAGCGGCGGGGAGGAAGAAAAGGATGCCACGGAAGCTGTTGCTGCCTTACAAATCTGTTTTTTCTCACTTTCGGGCTCCCAGGGGGCTGCATGACGCGCTGGCGATGAACGCGGCCAGAAGCGGCTACCGGGTCTTCTCGGCCAACTCCACGGCCGCCTGCACCGAGCTGGCCAAGCGCATCACGGAGTAAGTCCCTCGAGAGCCTTCGTCCCCGCAGCCCGGCCCTGCACGCAGGGTGAAGGCTCAGGAGGCTTCCAGCACCTTCCCGTGTCCGCCTTCCCCCGCTGAGCTGCGCCGCGGACGCCCCTGCGCCAGAGGTTTGGTGTGGAGAGCCTCCAGCAGCCCCGTCCGTCCGAGCCTCGGTGCTGGCTGAGCCCTCTCAGCCCTTTTTTTAGACCTGGTGACGAAAACACGCCAGCTGCGTGGTGCCTCTGACATCCATTTCGGTGCCGGGAGGGCTGGCACGCAGCTACGGCGGCTGCTGCTTTGGGGAAGGAGGAGGTGAAAGTTGGTTAAACCGGCATCAGAAAGCGTTTAGCCGTTTGGGGAGATGCTTGAAACTTTGCTGCTTTTTGTGGACAGGGACTTGCGAGCTTGTTTGCTTCACTGCTCGGAGCCTGAGAGGAGATCCGTGTGCAGACCTTGGTGCAGCACCAGCACTGCGCTGACTGGGGTGGGTTTTGTTCTGCTGGCGTCTCGGTGTGCTAGGAGAGGTGGGCAGCGTGTGCCAGCCGAATAGAGTTTAGTTTAGGGAAATGCCATGGTTCCCCCCGCTCTGTTTTTTTCCAGCCTATTGCTTTAGGCAGAGTTTGACCGCGGGGCGGTGGGGGTGGAGGCGCTGGGTCCTGCTGAAAGAGGTAACAGCCAGCCCCGAGATGTGGCGCTTGGTGCGCGGAGTTCCCACTGACACCTCATCTTTTGTTTCGGGTTAGTTCCGTTCAAACTGGGGCAGGCAACAAGTGGGAGCTCCCAGCTGAACTCCTAAGAAGCAGGGACGTGCTTATTGGGACGCTGCTCCCAAAACTGGGGGGGCCTTGTCTGTCTTCCATGGAAGGTAGCATCCTTGTCCTGCTCAGGCAACCGTCTGCTCATTCCTGCTCCGAGGGGTAGAAAATTAAACTGGAAGCATCGCTAAAAGCAGGTGGGCTGCCTTAAACTGCGAGAACACTTTGCTGTCCGTCCAGCCAGCTTAACAAACAGCGCGTTCAGCCCTTAGCACAGGTAATCTCCCCAAAGCTGACTTCGCTGTTTGTCTGGGATCGCTGGTGTTGAGGGGACACGTGTTGGATAGTGGCGATGGGCTGCTTTGGGTGTGGGAAATCCACGTGTTTGGGAGTAGGAAGCTTTTTCGGTTCATGGGTGGTCTTTTGGTTTTGTTTTCAACTATATTTGGTCAATTCCAAATCGCTTTTCCTTCACTGATACAACTCTGCGAACAGTGTCTGCGTAAACAGCTAGGACGTGGGAAGGCCTGTCCTGTCACATCAACACGGGTTGTGACAGAAGTCCCCGGGGGACAGCGGACAAGCTCTGAGTTCTCAGGCCTGAAAGAGCAAACCAGCAATCTTTATTTTCTGCTCTCTGTCTTAAAAATCACTTGCTTTCTTCTAAAGACGTAATGAGAGGAGACGCAGGGCAGGCTTCCACAGGCTGCGGCACACAGCTGGCTGTGTGATGTGCTGTTTGTACTCGCTTTTCTCTGGCAAGAGGTGATGCGTGTCAGGTGTTAAAAACGTCTGGAATTTCTCCCTGGTGGAGGGAAGCACCTGTACTCCTGGACGTACCTGTGCGTAGAGGGTCGTAATCCTCCGCGGGGCTTCCAGGGATGCTCTGAGGACGAACAGCAGCAGAATCCAGAGCATGACCTCCTGGCTGTCTTTCCTGAAGTACGCTTTTATAAGTTTTTTTAGTTTTGTTTTTTTTTTTTAAGGCACTGGGGGCTTTTTGCTCTGGCTCTAGTGTCGGTGAGGGCGCTGGATGCGCGAGCGGTGGTGTGAGCACACTGCTGTGCTGTGCAGCTGCTGCTTCAAGTGAGCCTCAAAGCTCTGCCGCCCGTAAAATGGGAGCAGTGACCACTCGCGTGGCAAGTGTGAAGCGTCACGCGTCTCTCCAACAAAACTGCATTGGCGTATAAAATCTGGGATGTCGAATAGTACAGACTTGTAAAAAAAAAAAAAAAAGTCTCCCAAAATCTTGGTGGTGTTTTTCAGCCTCTCATGCTGTGGTTGCGCACTGACTTCCCGTAGGAGCCCAGGGGCTGTTTCACCACCTTTACAATGCACCCCTTCTTTTTTCAGGTGGCTAAAGACACGTGGCTGCTGGCTCCCCCTCTGTGTGCCATCCCAGCGCGTGCTTTGCTGGGGCGGTCGGTTGTGCCTTTTAGTAGAGGTGGAGAAGTCTCGTAGGGCGAGTCTGACGTCGTGCGTCCTTTCTAAAGGGTTTTAGTGGCCTTTAGTATGAGCAGTGAAAGAGCTCGAAGGCGACGCGCGGTATCAGGAGCAGGGCCTTTTGGGGCCCTTCTCCACCCAGGCTCCGTTGCTCTCTGCCTGTAGGTGTGGTGCCGGTGGAACTGGTCCCCGTGCTGAAGTGCTGAGAGGAAGGCAGGAGCTGAAGGTGGCTTATTTTAGTGGTGCTGGTGCACAGGGGGCAGACTGGGGAGAGCGCAGGGTCTGAGCTCTGCTGCCGTTGCAGGAAAGGTAAGCGAGCCCTAGAAATTGCCTTGAATCTGTTTGGAACATTCGGTCTGCTACCAGCTGGGTGAAAATGAGGCTCCGAAGATCCCTTCTCGAGTTAAAATCGATACCTGAGGACTCCTAGCTTATCCTTTTTTAAAATCTTAACCCTGGGGAGGGGCAGCATGACATAAACGAGGCATCTGAGAGCTGTTCCATCTCCTGCTCCGTTTAATGCAAAACTTCCAGAGCTGACTTGATGCAGGCTCTGAGCGTGGCGTTCTGGCCCGCTTCCGATCTCTGCCATTTCCTATTACGCCTCCTTGCCTGGTTCTAGGACGAGTGACTGCATGGTTGATTCAGCTCATTCTGAGTTTCCAGGGCTTTTGTTTATGTTAGCTCCTGCCGGGGAGAGGAGATGGTGCTGACTTAGGACAACCAAATACTCTGTGAAACTAAACAAGAGGTGCTCCTTGGAGTCTGAACCTTCCGCTCGCTTCTATCTTGTGAGTTGGTTGCGATTTTTTTTTTAAATCCTTTCACATATGGAAAGAAAACTCCTGCTGTAATTAGGACACTTGGCATCTGATGACAAGCTGCGTTTGCAAGGGAGAAGGATAATTTCTGTGGCCAGTGCTGATCCCTGATGGGCCCTGCGTGCTGCTGGGGGAAGGAGGAGGGAGTCTAGCAAGTCCTTTAGTCTCTGGAGTGCAACAGATGCATTTCGGGCTGTTCTGACTGCGGTGTTTGGCACGGGGGTACAACCATGGCATTCCACTCGGAGGAGATCTGATTTTTGAAGCTTGCAGACGCGTCCCCACTGCTCCTGCAGCTCTGCGTTGCGTAGGACTTGATGTTGTCATACAGTCGTTGCGGGCAGGGGGTATTCGGGGCGTGCAGTTGGTGTGCAGCACGGAAAACGCTGGTGATCTGAAGATAAAGCGTTGCCGTAAGCCTAAGCAACGCGGAGTAATAAGGAAAAGACGGAGACTTTTTATTCCGATCTTTGGTCCCAGGGAGCCCTCTGCACAGCAGTAAAACCAGCGCGGCACTTTCTGCGACAGCTGAAGACGAGTCCTGCTTCTGGCAGAGGTGGGAGGCCTTGCAGCAGCCTTCTGCAGCTGGGGGAAGGAGCTTTCGATGGGACGGAGGAAAAGTAACGTCACCCTTCCTCCTTAGGTCAGCTAGGCGAGTGGCAGAGCACGAGGGGGGGGCCCCGGGGAGTCAGCTCACAGAAGCCTCGTGTTGCTGCTGTCCCATCTCCAAACCCTGTCCTTCTCTTCTGGGAAGAGTTCCTGCCTGGCGCTGCAGGAGCAGAGCTGGCACCGACTCCTCCGTCTCGGACACGGCAGCACCGTGGCAGGAAGCAAACAGATACAGCGGGGTGAAACTGCAACAAATGTCCTTGACAAAGGGGAATGAACGACCAGCTGAAAATAGAACGGTTGGAGAGGGCGAGTGATGGGGTACGGCCCTAAAGTAAGGGTGAGGGAGAGCGTGGCAACCAGCTGGGCTTTGGGATCTTCCGTGGGACTTTGATGGCGCTTGTAAGGTGCCTGAGCGGATGGCTTTGTGTGCTGGCTGGTGCCAGGCTTAGGGGAAGGGCGTTCCCCAGGGGCGGACAGGTAAGAGGAGAGGGGGATCTGTGCCGTGGTTGCCAGTAGCCGGCTGCGTGGTTCCTGTGGTGGCTGGAACAAGCGATGTGCGCGCTGAACGGCGCTGGGTGCAAGGGGCAGGCGAGCAGCAGGGGCTCTTCCAGGCCCCAGCCCCGTGGGTGCAGGGAGAGAGGTAAGGGGGAGCCCAAACGGTGGTGACGGGAGCTGAGCAGGTGGCCCTGCGTCAGGAAGCTGCTCTGTTGCCGTCCTCTGTCCCGAGTTGTTCCTGAAGGGGAGATGAGGAAATACACCGCGGAGCTGCTCCTGCGCTGTCTGGGCTAGCCGACTGTGACCTCGTGAAGATTTGCTCAGGTCTGAAATGGATTGCAGTGAAGTGCCACAAGTGACTTAGCACCTCGAGTTCTGATTAACCACGTCTCTAAACCGGACTGCCCTTTGTCCCAGGAGCCTGGTGCCACGGCTTTTGGCAGCCTTCAGAGCAGCGCTTCAAGGACTGATAAAACCTTGTGCTTCCTGAGGTCCTGCGGTGTGTCACTTCCTTATTGAGCTGCAAGCGACCTGCGGGCTGCTCACGTTGGGACTGTGAATTTAAGGCAGATCTTAAATGCTTTTCTGTTGACAGCTTCGTATCCTCCTGGCGTGTGTTGAGACCGTGGAGAGCTCAATCATCTTTCCTGCGCAGTGTTTCTAGCGAGGGGTATTCCAGATCAGTATAAATTTTTACTGACCGATTGCTCTCGGTAGGGATTTTTTGAAGCCATAAAGCGAATCCTTTCTCTTGCACGCCGTCAGGTCGGTGCCAGAGCTGGTGCAAGGACGGCAGGGCAGAGGGGAGCAGGGCTTGTTGCCTTTTAGGAGCCGTGAGTGGCTGCAGGGTGAAGCCTTGCTCTGAGGTGGCACTGAAAACCCGAAGCGATGGGAGCAGCCGTACCTTGATCCCCGCTGTGCCCAGCCCTCTGCACGGGGCTCAGGGGCTGCTCTGTGCGGAGCTGTCTGCGCGGATCCCAGTTCCGAGGACTGCTTCTAAAAACAAAACCAGCACCAGGCTGAGTTTCTGCCCCTCTGGGGCGGAGAAGGGAGCTTCCAGAAGCGAGCTTGTGCTCTGAGGCCTGCGTGGGGCTGGTAACGAGTGACATTTCTGCAGACTGTGTGAAATCAGCCCGACCGTCTTCCAATCTTAAACACTTCAGTGCCAGCAGAAGTCCCCTTGTAGCCAAATACCGTGCTGCGTGGTAGGACTTCTGCTGATGGAGCTTATTTTGCTTGAAGAACCACTTTAGCTACGGTACCAGGAGCATTCTTTTTGGCAGAACAAGCTGGATCTCCCCGGTGGGAGTGCTCCGAATCACCTGTAACGACTGCCTTTTGTTCCCTGCCTATGTGATGCAGTAATTCTGACAGCCCCGTTTGCATGGCTGTGTGCTTGGTCCTGAAGCCAAATGCAAACGAAAGTCTTGCTGTCAGTTTAATTCCTCCAAAAGCAAGGAGCAACCGGGAGCTTCTGCACGGAGGCGATTCGGAAAGAGACGAGCTGGGAATGCAGGGGAAAAAGGGCGAAGCGATAGGAAGTGGAAATTTTTCTGTGGCCTCTTCCAAATGGTCGCTCCGAGGCGGGCTGGTGGCTCGGGCTGTTCTCTGCCCTCGCCCTCGGTGTAAATCTTCCTCTGGACACAAGTCCCGTGGCACTCGCCGCTTTACAACAGGAGCTGGGGGAACAGCCCTCCTCGTTTAATAGTCTTTTAATAGCCTTGGCTAAATCGGGGTTTGAGCACGCTCCTCCACGGGCGGGCTGAAGCCTTGGCCGGTGCAGAGCCTTCTGCAGCGGGGTTAGAGGGGGCTGTGCCCGCGGGTAACACCTCGGCTCCTTGGAGCGCTTCTTTTCTCGCTTCTGCCCTGCCCGCACCTCGCAGCGGCGTAGACCGCCGCAGGCAGGGGCGGTGTCTGACCTCTGTGGGCAGCTTTCTCTCCTATCCTTCCCGTTGCTGCCCCCCTCTTGTTTACGTGCAGCCGACTGTAGGAGCATATCTGGTATTTATTGTCCGGCCAGAGCAGCTACTGCTGCTCCTTCCTCGAGGCTGGCAGCTGCTTCTTCTGCTCTTACCTGTGCCCCGCGTTGACACGCTGAGCTGTTGAGCGTCACTCTTCCCGTCAGGCAGCAAACCTGCCACTGCAATTCCTCGTTTCAGCGGCACAGAAACTGCGCTGCTGCCGTGCTGCCTGAGCTGGGCTCTCGTTTTGTCCCCGTGCACGCCTGGGACCTTGCCAGCCGCATCCTCCGAGCGTCACAGAACTCCTCCGTGTTCGTTTGCCGCCATCCAAGGGGCG